>NC_132781.1:21801603-22450770 GCF_048418805.1 Vulpes vulpes | reverse complement strand
CAACCACCCTCCCCCAACCACCCTCCCCACCTCACCAGGGCCAAGGTGAGAGTGGCCATGGCCCCCTCGCCTCTGGGAGCAGGCCATCCACACCCAGCCCCACCACCTCTCTCCTTCCCCTCCCCACTCCAATCCAGTACCCAGGGTGGGCTGTAGGGGAGCTGCCAGAAGCATGATGAGACTTGCAATAGACAGTTCTCTACTCAGATGGATGAGGCACCATCACGTATTTGCTTTTATATATAAGAGCACACACTGAGGTCATCCTAAAGGTTTAAGAATTAAAGTGAAACCGTCTAGAAGCTGTACCATCCCCCTGCTCCCCTTGCAGGGGTTAAAGTGCTTTAGCAGTCCGAGGATGAGCAAGTGAGCAGGGGGTTTCTCTTGTCCCAATCTCATAGGTCTGCATTCAGCCGGGAGCCCAGCCCATCCCATGACTGTCCCCACGAAGTCTCTATCCAAAAGGCAAAAGGAAAAGATCAAAAAAATCAGAAAGGGTCAGAGACCTGGGGGGCCCAACTGAACCCCACTACAAGCTACTTCAAGTCGGCTACGGGGGAAGTGAGGGGAGAACTAGGGCCCAGAGGCTTGACCCCCATCTCTAGCAGGATCCAGAGGCTCTTCTTGTCTTCAGCATCCCAGCACAAGCTTCCACCCCTCCCCCACCATGCCAGGCAGGGGAAGGGGCTGCACCCTCAGTACTTATTGATTCCAAAGATCCGGACTCCATGGAGCTGGGGCAGCTTGGGGATGAGCACGCTCATCAAGGACACAGTGTTGAGGATGAAATGGATCTGGTCATACTTGGTATAGAAGCTGGTGAGGAAGTACCTGGGTGAGAAGGTTATGAAGAGGAGTAAGATTCTGTTTGGAGGACCCCTTCCTCCCTCACTCCTAGGTGGGGAGTGGCAGATCCCTGGCAGCCAAGGAGTTACAGGAAAGACCCCCAGAACAGAAGCCAGGTGGCAAGATCTTCCCGGTTAAAGAGATCCCCCCCGACCCAGCCCCCTTGCTTTATCCCAGGTCTATGGGCTTCCATCACTGGCAGGCAGGAAAGTCCATCTGGTGAAAGACAAGGCCAGGGAGGCACCAGGACTGAGCCCAGCAGAGAACCCAGGGATACTCCAACTTCCCTTCCTCTGCTTATACCCATGCCAAAAGCCAAAGCCAGGGGAGGTTTAAGCCTGGCAGGGCCCAGGTCCCCCGGGCCTTGGCCTGCTTGCTGGCATCCTTCTCTACCCCAGGCACTCACAGCACAATGGGTGTGATGGTTAAGAACTTCCGAGACGCTGTGAACTGGACCCCATAGTCCATCTGCTCCCAGTGGGTTAGCAACCTTGCCTTGCCCTGGTCCGGAGTCTCAAAAGGTGTCCCCTTCACCGTGTGCAGGAAGATATACATGCCCTGGAAAGAGGGGCCGTCATTAGAGGACACAAAACGCAAAAGGCCCTCTGACTCAGCTCCTCCATCCCAGTCAAAGAAGTGGGCTCCAGGTTATGTGGAGCCTCCCTCTGAGGGGCAGAGGAATGTGGGCTGTAGGTCAGGATGCAGCAGCTGGGAGGCTGGCTGGAGAAGAGGATCCACTGGGTGTGAGGGCAGGCCTGGCATGAGGATGAAGCATGGGGAGAACTTAGCTGCAGAAATGCCCCTTTGGCCCAGTAGGGGCTTCCCTATGCCAGCTAGGCAGGCACGAGCTGATGGGCCCTGCTTGCCTACCAAAGAGTACAAGCTAGCAAGCAAGGGCTGAGGAAGCATAGGGGCCAGAATGGAAGATGCTGGAGATCCAGACTTGGGAGTGGGGCATTTCTGTGCCAGGATGGGCGCCCGGGTCATAGGAACTCTCTGGAGCCCTTAGTTCAGCTCCCAGTGGCCCTCCCTCCAGGTCCACAAGCCACCCTATTCTGGAGATGTGCAAAAATCTGCAGATTTTAGTCCTCTTATCAGAGTGCACATGGCTGGAACCCAGAGTCGGGGTGGGGTTGGGGGGTGGAGGCAGAGATGAGAGCTGGGTCTGGAATTGGATAACAAATGTTGTCAGCATGTCACCCTGACATCTGGCCCATGTCTGGGCGGGGGGGGGGGGGGGGGGGGGGGGGGCCTCCTACTCCTCAGCCCCACCAAAGAGCAGCCCACATGGCCCAGGGCAGGCAGCAGTCAGGCCCTCACCATGTTGTGAATGAGGTTGGTGAGGGTCCAGACAACAGGAACGCTGACAAAGGGGATGCTGAGCAGCACGACATGGAGAAGCCCGATGGCCAGCACATAGGACAGCCAGATGCCGCGGCTGTTCATCACCCGCGTGTTGGGGTTCACTTCACTGTGAGCTGTGCCCACATTCATCCTGCTGCCCCTCTCCTGCCGCTGTTCTGCAAACAAGCAGCACAGGTGAGACAGGTCACACCACTTTCCCTGCCCCCTCACACCATCCAAATCCTTCAGGGAAGGAGGCCATGCTCTCCCAAGAACTCCAGGCAGTTCTGCTGCTTTGATTCTCAAGCAAAGAGGCCAAAGAAAGGCCGTATGGCCTTAACTCCATTCATTTCCCACTGCCGGGCTGGGATAAACACCCGGCTGCCCCCTTTATCGGTTATTAGGGACGGTGCCTCTCCAGGCACTGGGATAGCCTGGGTACATAGGTCAGCAAGAGGCATCCAGACCAGAGCAAAAAAAAAACCACTGCCTGTTCTCCAATCTCATCCTTCAGAGCATTCCCATAAGGCCCTCTTCCCATAAGGCCCACGGGAGGGAAGAAGAGGTCTGTCCCCTCAGAATCACTCAACACACCCCTGCTGGACTGTGCTAAGGGCCTGATATGGGGCATTTCCTACCTCTGAGCTTCCCCACCATTAGAATTAACAAAAGGAGGGGAAAAAAAGAATTAACAAAAGGGGGTGGGGGCTATGAGAAACACAGCAGTAGATGCAATATTTAGGGATCACTACTTCTAACCCCTCCCCTAATTCTCCAATCCTGGATCTCTCCCAACCCTGATCCAGGAGAACCGACAGAGTGGAAAGAGGGAGGGAAGGAAGAAAAGAGAAGACAAGAGACAAGGGACAACCTCTGCCCAGACTTGGAGGCCTCTTTCTTGGTGACACAAAACAACCCATGCGAGATGTTTTATGCATCTGGCAGCCGCTCAGGCTAACCCTTGTGATGCCATCCACTCTGCTGCCAAACCACCAGGGCCCTTTTCCCCACCATAGGAGGGGCGAGGATGGAGAACATCTACAGCTCCAAGTTGCTGAAACCCACACCAACACCCACCTCCCAAGGACACAAAAACCCTACCTGCCTCCTGCCCCCATTCCTCTCTGCCCAGCCCAGCCTCACCCCTCAGCCTCTTTTCCCAGCACCTGCGCCATGCTTTCCTTGCCCAAGCTCCAATGCCAGAGGCCTACAGCAGGAGGAACCAGGAGGGCTGCCCTGGATGCCCCAGAAACAATGCAATCCAGATGCATTCCTGGATGCACATAAGGAGGGGAATAAGTAGCCCCTTGTCTGGAGCTCAGCTGTCCCCAGATCCCTAAGGGCCCTGAAACCAGCAGGAGGTGGGAACGGACTGTACCTTTATACTGGCTCACCTCCCTAGGTGAGGAAAGGTCCTCCCCAATAAAGGCCCTAAGGTCATCACCATGGTAACAACCCCATCTTTGGGGGGGGGGGTGCAGAAACGGGTCCTGGGTGCAGGTAACCAGAAAGTGCCCAGAAGGCCACCTCCTTCATCCTGCTGCAACAAACCCCCTCAGATTCAGATGCTATCTATCTCTGGCTAGGATCACAGCCAAGTCTGTGTGGGAGCCAGGATTCTCAAGGATCGGTTCCTTACTTCCAGAATAATGAGAACAAGTTTCCTCTTCTCAGAGAGCTCCAAGCTAAGAGACCTCATGGGAAATGTGACCCACAACACACCTTCCCAACATGCAAACATGTTTGAGATGGCCCAGAGTGCATCCTAGAAGTAATTCTCCTGGGGCCCATCAGCTCAGCCCATTAGGCTGGATAATTGGGCCTAACAGAAACCCAAGGAACTAGAAAACCGAGACTGGCTCAGTTGTTTACCTTCCCAGGGCCCTGGAGCTTCAGTTACCCTAACAAACACGGCTTCTGGGATGGGTACACACAAAAGCCTGGGGCAGTGGGGAGCTGGCTAGGGAAGTGAGGTCTTTAAGGAGAAAGGCAGAGTTCCCCAAGTCTAACCAGAAACTGCTATCCCTCCCCACTTCTCCTAGACCTACAAAGGTACAGGATTACAAAGATCTGTAGCTGTGTCTCATATTTTGTCCAGCAGTACCAAGGGCTTTGGTGAATCTCAGATCATCCCACACTCCTGTCTTGCTGAAACAGAGCATCTAATGAAGACTGATGAGTCTCAGAAGAACCTAGACCTAGGACCTAACTGATACTCTCAGAAGCATCTTCTTAAAGACTGAACACTAGCTGCCCTGACAGCAGAAATCCCAGAAGACACCCCCCACCCCAGCAAAAAAAAAAAAAAAAAAAAGAAGAAGAAATCCAGAAACTAAGAAAATGACTGGCAGCCAAAAAGACAAGAAATCAAGAAACTATGAAAACAACTGGCACCCAAGGAGCACTCCTAGAGGTTTGCATGACTAAGGATACATACCACTTCCACTAGTGAAAAAAAAAAAAAAAACAATTGCATACCCCACCCCTCCACTGTGAAGGGAAGAAACAGGGAAAACCTGGCAGAGGTAAAGTAAGTCTACAGCAGCTGAGGCTGAAAAGTTGTTGCCCCAGCTGGCAGGTGGCTGCATGGCAGTGCCTGATGTGGTTTCATAACCTGTCTTGAACCGAAGCCTGCAGCAACTCTGTTCTGTTAACTACTTTCTTGCTGGTAGCTCTTCTCTACTCTTTTTCCCTTCCACCCTGGCTCCACACACCAATATCCCTGCTCTCCTGTCAGTCTGGCACCTAAGCCCAGGCCATAGTGTGCCCCAGGACAGCTGCCAGGTGAGCGCTTCCCATTCTCTCCCCCAAGTAAGGGAAGCCCTTTAATTAGCAAACCTTTTTTTTTTTTTTTTTTTTTTTTTTGCCTTCTCAAAGAGAAGCACAAAAACATCCGAGCCCACAACCTGGACCCCAGCGGGCAGTGCCTGGCAGCACTCCACAAGGCCATTTTCATTCTGCCCACCGCCCAACCCGCAGGGCCACAGTCACTCACCTCGTAGCTCGGTCTGGCCCTGCCTCCCGGACTCGCGAGGGCAGTGGGAATGGAAAGACGACGAGTACCAGGGCGAACCTCCACTAGCCGGGGAGGAGGGTGAAACGAGGTGGAGTCTACGCTATTGTTGGGATTTTCGGAGCGGGACCTCAAGCCGTAGAGGGGCCTCCCGCTTCGCTCCCCAGCCTGAGACCTCGCACTCGGAGCCCGGCCCCGTCCGAAGCCCCACCCCCACGTCCACGCGTTCACCCAACCCCGGAGGCGGCCAAACCTTTATCCCCGAAGCCCGGGCTCTCCCCGCCCCCTCCCCCGGCCCGAGCACTCCTCGCGACACCCCAGACTCGGTCTCCCGTCCCTCCCTTCCCCCGTGGGCATCCCTTCGGCTGATGCACCCCCTCCCACCTCCGCTCACCCTTCCCAGGTCCGCTCCTGCCCGGGGCGCTTCCTCAGCAGCCCCCACCTTCCTTCCCGCCCCGCCTCTAGCCCCGAGAGGAGGGTCCCGGTTGGTCCACCCCGAAGCCGCTCGCCCGCACTCACAGTACAGGGCCGGCGGTCGAGGGCCCAGGAGGGGTGCCCGGGGGCGGGGGCCGCTGCTGCTCCAGCAGCTGTAACAACCCGCGGCGGCAGCCACCCCGCTGGCAGCTCCGGCCGAATCAGCGCCCCGCGCCGGCCCCCGAGACGTCACCGCTCGGCGCCTGCCCGCCCGGTGCCTCCTGGGAGTTGTAGTTTACCCCTTTGCCCGCGTACGGGCCCGCCCAGTGCTTCCTGGGAGTTGTCGTTTTCTCCCGGTATTGCAGTCTCGGCCTCGCTGGGCTGCAGGGCCAGAAGACTCAATATCCTGCGAAACTCACATCGGATGATCCTGCTTTGGAGTGTATCGATTCTGCTTTTGCGTACGCGCGCTTCAGGTTCTGCAGTTTACTCTTGCCTGGTTTTGAGACCAGGAAATTCAGAGTTTTAAGTAACTTACCTACCATAGGTCCCATAGGTCCCAGCATAGACCAGAACCCAGAGATTCTGACCCCACTTTTTTTTCACTACGTCTCTCCGGCTCCGCCCTGGCCATATATTGGCTCCACAAGAAACAGACTAGCCGGGCCCATTGCCCTGCCCAGCCCTCCTGGAAGCTGGCTTGTGACGACGTTGGTTACAAGCAGCGTCTGGAGGGCAAAGAATGCAGCCTGTCCGGACAAATGCTGCACAGCGTTTGTCCAGAGCCTGACTGCTTTTCAGCTAACTTGAGCCACGCTGGTCTGAGCCAGGCCGCATCCTTGGCCTCCCCACATTAGAAGTCGAAGAGGCCACGTGTCCTGGGAAGACTCCATGATGAATAGTTCGGAGCCTGAATTCTAGTCCCAGGTCAGCTTGTGTGGCTTTGGAGACTCCACCTCTCTGGGCCACAGTTTTCTCTGCTGCATGTCCCAAAGGCAAGGGCACAGATTTTATTGCCGGGCCAATTTAACACAGGCACTCCTTTACCAGCAGTGTGACCCCGAACAAAGAAATCTTTTTTTTTTTTTTTTTTTTTTTTTTTTTTTTAGATTTTATTTATTTATTCGTGAGAGACACACACACAGAGAGAGAGAGAGGCAGAGACACAGGCAGAGACACAGGCAGAGAGAGAAAAGCAGGCTCTATGCAGGGAGCCCGGCTGGGACTGGATCCCAAGACTCCAGGGCAACGCCCTGGGCAGAAGGCAGGCACTAAACTGCCGACCCATCCAGGGATCCCCCCAAATAACTCGTCTTAATCTCCAATGCCACACCTATGAAACCCTACCTCTAAGGTTGTGCGAATTCAAAAGTATGTAGGTAAAGCACCTGTTGTAGGAAGCTATTCTGTAGGAGGTTGAACTAAATGACCTTGAGGTCTCCTGGTCAGTCCCACTCTCTATACCACCAAAAAGGTCTTGTTTGAGTGATTTTCACTGCCCCCACCCAGCTTCTAAGTCCACTCTGAATGGCAGGGCTGGAATAGCAGGATCAGATGACGTCATGACATGCCAACTTGACCGGCTGTAAACACACCCTGAGCGAATGTGAGAAGACATAAAGGAAAATGCTGGCCCAGGGAAACTGGGGAGCATTTCTCTGAGACCTCACCTAAACTTCTCTCGGGGACTGCCAGGAAACAGTCAAAGCTAAGCTGGTGGGGGCCCCCAGAGGCAGCTAGTGGGAAGCAAGTGGCTATCTGAACCACTCAGAGAAAGAGAACAGGAAACTTCTCCGATATTTCCAGGGCCAATGGCCAAAGAGCGCTCATCCCAAGACCTAAATAAGCAGCCCAGAGTCTGAAAAAGTTCTACCTTATACAAAAATTTCTCCTGCGTCATGGGAGCCCCCTTTTTTTGGAGTCAGCCTTCTGAAGACATTAACACCTGAGTATTGGCCTTTCTGCAGAAACTTCCCATCATTGAGGCAAAAAAGATGTCTTTATTTTTTCCAAAATGAGCCTGCTTGATTCCTTTGACTCTTCTCTGGAATTCTTAAATTGTCCTTCAAGTTAATCAAGCTCTCTAGATCTTTGCCAGTTTCCTCACATTTCTGTGAAGTTCAGTGACCCAGACTGAATATCCACATCTCAAATGAGGGCCTGACTAATGCATAGTCGAAGGGAAAGATTACCCGACATGCCATGCCCTATTAATAACTCCTGTTATCGAGTTTGTTTTTTTTTTTCACAATGGGATTGAACAGAGTTCTGACTCACTGTAGGTCTGTGGTAAGTTGTAGATCAGTTTCTGCTTAATTTAGCCTGAGTCCCTGTCATCATCTTTCTCCTTCTCTAGCTTTCTGCCCTCATAATTACCCTGTCTTTACCAAACATCCTTCAACCATGAATAGGCCTAAGTACTGTCCAGAATGAGTGGCAGCACTCTTATGTGGTGCTAGGGAATGCACAACCCCTTGGACAAACAATTGGTAATATGTGCCAAGAAGCTGAAAAATCACTCAGGCCTTAGAGCCGAGATTACATTTCTGTTAGCATATTCTAAGGAAGTACACCCCATGAACTGTGTGGGAGAATGTTCATGCCATCATGTTTCTTATAATAGTAGAAAAGGGAAAGCAACCTAAATGCCCAAGAAAGGGATGCCTGGGGCAGCCCAGGTGGCTCAGCGGTTTAGCACCGCCTTCAGCCCAGGGCCTGATCCTGGAGACCCAGGATCGAGTCCTGCGTCAGGCTCCCTGCATGGGGCCTGCTTCTCCCTCTGCCTGTGTCTCTGCCTCTCTCTCTCTGTGTCTCTCATGAATAAATAAATAAAATCCAAAAAAAAAAAAGAAGAAAGAAAGAAAGAAAGAAAGAAAGAAAGAAAGAAAGAAAGAAAGAAAGAAAGGGATACCTGAGTGGCTCAGTAGTTGAGGGTCTACCTTCAGCTCAGGACATGATCCTGGGGACCTGGGATCAAGTCCCACATCGGGCTCCCAGAAAGGATCCAGCTTCTCCTTCTGCCTACATCTCTGTCTCTCATGAATAAATAAATAAAATATTTTCTTAAAATGCCCAAGAAAAATATACTGGAGAGGCACCTGGGTGACTCGGTCTGTTATGCATCTACCTTTGGCTCAGGTCATCATTCCAGGGTCCTGGGATTGAGCTCCACATCGGGCTCCCTGCTTAGCAGGGACTGCTTCTCCGTCTACCCCTCCCCCTGCTTGTGCTTCCTCACAAGTGTGCTCTGTCAAATAAATAATTAAAATCTTAAAAAAAAGAAAAATATTATGGCATATCCATTGAATGGCATAGTCTCTACCTGTACAGTTAGTGGTTCCAAAAACCATGAAAAACCAAGAAAAACCATGGTGCAGTATGGGAAAATGTTTACTAGGTTATATGAAAGGATCAGGGGGAAAAAAATAACATGAGTATTCCCCAGGTATGCAGTCAGCGAAATCTAGGAAAAGGGAAACTAGAACAAACATCCAATCCCTTAACAAATAACTTAGAAGGGAAAATGGAGAGGGAAAGACTTGCAAATTAAAACAAATTAAGGGGATCCCTGGGTGGCTCAGCTGTTTAGCACCTGCCTTCGGCTCAGGGTGTGATCCTGGAGTCCTGGGGATCGAGTCCCACATTGGGCTCCCTGTGTGGAACCCGCCTCTCCCTCTGCCTCTCTCTCTCTGTCTCTCATGAATGAATAAATAAAATCTTTTTTAAAATAATAAAAAATAAAACAAATTAAGCAATATGTCAACCAAAGGCCATATTTGGTTTGGTTTTAAAGATTTTATTTATTCATGAGAGACAGAGAGAGGCAGAGACATAGGTAGAAGGAGAAGCAGGCTCCCTGCAGGGAGCCCGATGAGGGACTCAATCTCAGGACCCCAGGATCACACCCTGAGCCAAAGGCAGATGCTCAACCACTGAGCCACCCAGGCGTCCCAAAGGCCATATTTGGATCCTGATTCAAGCAAACTAACTTAAAAAAAGGTTTTTTTAAGTTGTGAGGGAAATTTGAATACTGACTATTCAAATCAATTACATTAGGAATAATAATTTTTAAGGCATGATATGGCCTTGTGGTAAGTTTTTTTGAATAAAAAGTCTTCTTATCTTTTGGAGATGTACTAAAATATACGTGGAGAAAATGACATGATGATGGATTTGCTTCAGAATAATCTGGGCTAGGGAGTTGGGGGGATAAAAAAAACAAGATGGGCCATGAGGTGATAATTATTGACACTGAGAGATGGAGACATGAGATTCATTATATTGTTTTTTCTACTTTTTCATGGTTTTTTAAATTTTTTTTTAATTTTTATTTATTTATGATAGTCACACAGAGAGAGAGAGAGGCAGAGACACAGGCAGAGAGAGAAGCAGGCTCCATGCACCGGGAGCCCGACATGGGATTTGATCCCGGGTCTCCAGGATCGCACCCTGGGCCAAAGGCAGGCGCTAAACTGCTGTGCCACCCAGGGTTCCCTTTTTCATGGTTTTTTAAAATATGTTTTTATTTATTCATGAGAGACACACAGAGAGAGAGGCAGAGACACAGGCAGAGGGAGAAGCAGGCTCCATGCAGGGAGCCCGTTGCGGGACTCGATCCCGGGACTCCAGGATCACGCCCTGGGCCGAATGCAGGCGCTAAACCGCTGAGCCATCCAGGCGTCCCTACTTTTTTATGTTTGAAACTGTTTGTAATAAACACTTTTATAAACCTGCATATGCAGTAACAGTGATGATAAGAAAAAGCAGCAACACTGTAAGATCCTGGCACCAGACTGCCAGGGGTTCAACAACCAGCTCCTGTACTTACTAGCTCTGTGACCTTAGGCAAGTCACTGAACCTCTCTGTTTCAGTTACCACGTTTCTAATGGGGATGATCATGATAATGCCCACCTCTTGCTGTGAAGATTAAGTGGCTCCATAAATGTGAAGCACTTAGAACAATTCCTGGCACCTAGTAAGTGCTCTTCGTTACCTTTTATTAATCCAGTCTACATTTGAATGATGTTTGAGCATCTACTTTACAAGGCTGTGGAAATTCAACAAAATATAAACAGATCTTATATTAGGATGGAGGGTTTGGGGGTGATCTTTTTCATGCTCTAGTTTCAAGCTTTGTGTAAAGTGAGAATATGAGTTTTCAATTTTTTATGAAATGTGTTTGCATTTTGAAAACAGAGGGAGCCACTCTCACAGGCTCTCCTGCCCTCGGGAGCTCCTTAGTCTGCTGAGATAGACACATTCCCCAGCCTTGGTGTTTCCATCTGCTAGGGTGGCGTGGCCTCTGCTTGCCACAGATACAACCGTGTGGGCTGAGATAGCAAACATGGGCGGGGCCATAGGCTGGGAACACAATCCCGAGATGGTGGCTGTGCTGGGAAGTGAGGAGGTGGGGAAACAGGAAACAGAGCCCCTTTCCCTGACAGGCCCTGCAGAGGAGGAGCGGGGTACTCCTCCATTCTTACTACCCCTTACTCCCCCCTAATTCATTTTTTTACCCCTCTGTTCCCCCTACCCCACCCCTCCTTCCTGAAGGGGACATATAGAAGTCATATCCAGAGCAAGTGCAAAGAAGAAAAGAGCTATTTATTTCATTGGCAGTGGGGTTTGGGTTTGGGTGGGGGGCACCCCAGGCCTGGGGTGGTAGCGGCGGGGAGAGGGGTGGTGATGCTGAGCAGACAAAGAAGCACTGAGTTAAGAGCTACTGAACTGGTGAGAAACAGGGAGCTTTGCCTGTGGGCCCTCCCTCTCCGCCCCTCACCCAGCCCTGTGGTTGGCTATTTGGGGCTGCGGACGGAAAGGGCTGAGCCGGCCAGGGCCACCAGGCCCAGAGCCAAGGCCTGGGAACCAGAACCTCCTTCTGGGCTGTTTAGACACCCATCAATCAGCATAGTCTTTGATATGGACCATTGACGTTTTCTTCCCTGGAAAAAAAGTAGGCTAGTAAACTGCGAATATTACAAATTAAAAGGGCAACAGATATGAAAACAATGGCTTTAAGAAAAGTCACTGGTAGGCCCACCTCCTTAGAAATCCACTGCCCCCACATCACCTTCCTCCCCTGTCTAATGCCCACTCCTCCTCCACCAGTAATAACAACAGCTAACCTATCCAGCATTTGCTGTGTTCCAGATACTGGGCAAAGGGCTTCACGTGTGTAAGCTCTTTTAATCTTTAAAACAACCCTGTGAGGTAGGGATTTCTATTATTCTGACTTTACATTGGGAAAGTTGCAGTACAGAGAGTTTAAATAGTCTGCTCACGGTCACACAGCTATAAGGAAGTGGAATTTCTCCCCAAAATCCATTCCTGGCCACACCCCCTGTCCAGTGTGTCCCCATGTTCCTGTAGGTGCCTTGTAAAGACTTCTGTCTGCACTGAGGCACTACATTTAAGTTATCTGCTACACACCCGCTTCCCCTGCTAGGCTGCTTGCTCTGTGTCTTACTCACGTGCATTTCCTCCACACAGTGGGTTCTCAATGAATGTTAGCTGAAGGATGGAACTGACCCGCAACATCCCAGATACACCCACTCTAAGCTCCGAACCATTCTCAGAACACACTTTGTTCTTTCTTGTTCTTTCCTCAGTCAACAATGCTTTTTCCTCCTAGCCTTTTCCATTGGTAGACTCCTATTCATCCCTCAAGACCATCCCTCACCTGTTACCTTCTCCGGGAAGCCTTCCCCAACTGCCCAGGCCAAGTCGACTGCTCAGATCTCTGGGTTCCTCTGACCTCTGCAAGCACCCCAGCTAGAGCCCACCACTCAGCTATCAGGTGCATAAGCCTGTCTTCATCTATAGTCTGGGGGACATTTTACCTCTCTCTGCATCTCCAATGCCTAAAAGGCCCAGGAAGTATATGTTGAACAAATGAGAGATGGATGGGTGTATGCCCCTTTGCCATTTTCCACAAGGAACTTTCCAGCAAGGGCCTTTGCTGCCTCTTCTGCCTAAACTGCCCAGTAAATTGGCATTAGATGAGTCCCTGGCTGACGTGATGGGTAAAGTAGCTTGCTTTCTTCCTTTCCTTTCAATCATCCATCTCTATCCAGACTGGATGTGGGCACTTCCCACATCAGGGAGGCAGGGACCTGGAGACCTACTTTCTTTCCTCCAAGATCATATCTTGGAGGCATGGAGTTACTGCCCTTGGAGGGAGGAGCTGGGACTCAGCCCAGCCAGAGTGGGCATCTCTCCGGGGCCCTGCACCTGGAAGCCAGGCCCTGCCTCAACCTCTTCCCTGCTCCACCATCTAGACACACTGAACATCAGGCTGGAAGGGATCTCAGAGAATATGAGGTCCAGAGAACCAAAGGCCCAAGGGGATTGGAAAGGAATGCACCCAATGGCAAAAGGGGTCTTGGGCCCAGCCCAAAGGCTTTCCCATGCACCCCATAAGCCATGGCGAAGGATGGAACACCCTCATCATAGCTCTTCAGTCCTGTCCCATGGCTTCCCCTCAGGCCTTTCTCACATCCCACCTTGACTGTTCCAGTAACTGGCCTTTCTTCCACCAATACATCCTCCATGCAACCAGAAAGTGATTCAAACATCAAAGCTAATTTTAAGACCCTTAATCTACCAGCCATTAAATCAAGTTCCAATTTTTACATGGCATACAAGACCACAAGGATTTGGTCCCTTTTCACTTTAACCATAGCTTTTGCCACCACCCCTCCATTCCATAGTCTAGGAGAAGCCAAATCTTCTCATGCTCCCCTGCTCTTGCTCATACTCTGCTTCTCTACTTGATGAACTCATCTTTGAAGACCCAGCACAGATGTGACTCTTGGTCAATCCTTCTCTCATATCCTGGAAAAGTTAGTATATCAAGTAAGAATGCTCCCAGCTAAAAGCAAAAAAAAAAACAAACAAACAAACAAACAAAAAAACCAAAAGGGTTCTGACGCTTGGTTGCCAGTAGTGTCACCTAAGGAGCTTTAAAAGTCCCCATCCATTGGACACATACCAGACCAATTTAATCAGAATCTCTGTGGTGGCCACAGGCACTGGTAGTTTTCAAGATCTCTCATATTCTAATGTGAAGCCAAGTTGAAAAGCACTGAAGCAGGGGTTTATTTTTCTCATATAATGAAAGAAGCAGGCGGTTTACTAGTCTTGGTTGAGTGGCGCAGTAATATTCAGGCCAGTTTCTCAGTGATACTCTCGACCTTTGCTTTCTGCCTCATGGCCAGAGGATAGCTATGGTTGACCCTCCATGTTCAAAGCAGGGAGAGAGCTGTAGGGAGAAGGGGAAGGCTTAGCCCATCCTCTTTTATAAACAATTCAAAGACTGTCCCAGAAACAAACTTCCCCTTAGATGTCATTGAACTGGGCCACCCTCAGCCACAAAGGAGGCTGGGAAAATGGGCAACAGGATTTCCGATAAACTGAGAGGACCCATCAGGCTCTATCAGGAGGGATCGAGTACATAATTACTCCCAAACCGGCAGGTGGTATAAAGGAAGGAAATAAGGACCAGATATTGAAGGGTGGCAGACTATGCCACCCCACAATATGCCACTTTGGCATTAAGATTATTTTGAGCTCAATTCACATAAAAAACACCAGATGCAAGAGAGGTATTCTAGTCTCCCCCTTGTTTTTCCTGGGAATAGAGGACAAACTCCCATGTAAAGATGCCCTCCCAGTACCAGGAGAAAAGGAACTCGATGGGGAGTCAAAGCTGAGAGAATTCTGTACAAACAGATCTTGTTAAAAATAATTTTTATCTTTCTCTAGCCTCTCCATATATTGCCTCTCTTTATTCAACCAAGTATAAACGTCTTTGCAACTTGCCACTTTTTTGGGTCTTCATTTCCTTACAAGGCCCCCGAGTCACATAAAGCTTTACATAAATGTGTGTGCTTTTCTCTAATTGATTGTTATGAGTTCAGTTCTCAGGCCCAGCTGAAAAGCCCTAAGAGGGAAGGGGGAAGATGTCACCTATCCCCACGATACGGAGTTGACAGCCAGCAGAATCTGCCGCTGTCATTTATTCTCTCTCTGTTTTTTTTTTTTTTTTTTTAAGATTTTATTTTTTTACTCATGAGAGACACACAGAGAGAGGGGCAGAGACACAGGCAGAGGGAGAAGCAGGCTCCATGCAGGGAGCGTGACGTGGGACTCGATCCCTGGACTCCAGGATCGGACTCCAGGATCACACCCCAGGCTGAAGGCAGCGGTAAACTGCTGAGCCACCCAGGCATCCCTCTCTGGGTCGCCGTTAAAGCTCCTTGTACACACGTCAGTTATGGCAGACATCACATGAACCCACTTGGAAACATGTATCAACATGTCTGTGTCATCGTAGACTGGCAGTTCTCAGCTCAGGTTGCACATTAGAAATGCCTGGGGATGGGATCCCTGGGTGGCACAGTGGTTTAGTGCCTGCCTTTGGCCCAGGGCGCGATCCTGGAGACCGGGGATCGGGCTCCCGGTGCATGGGGCCTGCTTCTCCCTCTGCCTGTGTCTCTGCCTCTCTCTCTCTCTCTCTCCCTGACTATCATAAATAAATAAAAATTTAAAAAAATGCCTGGGGAGCTTTTGAAAAATACCAGTGCCTAGACCCCAGCCACAGAGATTTGAATTTAATTGATCCAGGTGATGCCCAAGCATAACTAATCTGTAAGAGCCTTCCAAGTGCTGCTAACCACTGCTATACACCCAGCTACCTTAAGAACAGAGTCTGTATCCCCTTCAAGGAGCACAGTTCTTGGAACATGAGGTGCACAGGAACTTCTCACTGAACGGATGAATGAATACTGGCAGAGAAGAATTTCTGCCCCAACCTCGTCAACCCCCAGCCTGCACTGCACCATCCCCTGTGGTTCCCCCTTCCTCTCGGTTCCTTCTCTGTTGAGCACTGCACTTAGCCACCCTCAATTAACCACGTGTATGCTCCGGTTGGACTCTCCTGTCTACACACACTGCCTGCCTGCTGGGCTGGGCACCCCAGTCCTACTCTCTCTTGGTAGCTGCCCTAGTCTGAGAAGGACGTCACTCTGTCAACAGCAGCCGTGCTCAATTCTTGTGCTTTACTTAGCTAAACTCCCACCCAGGGTGAGAGAAGAATAATGTGAGGGATACGATTCCAAATGTTTGCTATTCCACATTCAGCCACAATCCCAAAATGGACACCCGAGCATTCAGTGGCAGGGTGCCTAACAAGCAATCCACAGACAAAATTTTCGCTTCTCCTGCCCAAGTGTAGAAAATGTGTCTTATCTGATTTCTTGGATAAATGTGAGTCTGAGAAATGCCCCTGTTGATGTCACAAGAATGAGTCAGTGGTGAATATCTCCAGAGATAATATCATCCAATATCAGATTCTGGCTCCCATCACACTTCTGAAACTGCTTGTTCAAAGGTCACCTCCAGGGCTAGCTTCACAAGCATGTGGCCTGAGCAGCCCCAGAGAGCCCTGTACCCCATACTCAGGGGGATCCTGCCCTTGGTTTTACAATCTGCTGATGCCATCTCAAAATTCTTAATAGTTTTTGAACAAGGGGCCCTACATTTTCATTTTGCACCAGCCCTGAAATTATGTGTCCACTTCTGGTCATTCACAGTCTCCTACAAAATCCAGCAAGGTTTTCCTTCTTAGAAGGGCCTCCACAGCTGAGATGCCTGAATGGCTCAGTGGTTGAGCATCTGCCTTCCCAGCTCCAGGTATGATCCTGGGATCCAGGATGGAGTCTTGCATTGGGCTCCCTGCAAGGAGTCTGCTTCTCCGTCTCTGTGTGTCTGCTTGCCTCTCTCTGTGTGTCTCTCATGAATGAATGAATGAATGAATGAATGAATGAATGAATAAATAAATAAATAAATCTTTAAAAAAAAAAAAAAAGAAGGGTCTCCATAGCCTATGATGTCAGCCTCCTTCATGCAAGAAAAGACTGTGTGATGCCCCACTCCCCCTCTCCAGTGTTCTTTCACTGCATTAGAAGAGGGTGCTGTAACAGTTGCATGGGGTGCAAATGATGGTTGAGATCAAGAGGCTCTGAAGAATGAGCCCTTTCTGGCTCCCAGACATGAGGGAGACTTAAAAGGACCAACTTGAGAGCCCAAAGCTCCAGCAGAGACAACCAGAGTCAGGTCCAACCCAAAACAGAAAATCAGCAGGAAAACTTGTAGGTGACCATTATCAGACTTCAGACACCTGAAAGAACCCCTTCCAAGTCCTGGAGGGGGCATCCACTACCAGTGCAGAGAACAAAGGAAAAATGAGCCACAGTGCCCTCTACCTGGTGAAAGCATTGGGCACCAGAGCGTTGGGAGGAGCCAGGAGACAAGGCTCCGGAGAAAGACAAGTTTTCCCAGGAAAAGGCTGAGGGGAAGTTCATTCACCATGGAAGAAGGTGGCCCAGGGCAGAGTAGAAGGACGGAGAAGAGTGACGGAAGTGGGTGAGATGGCTCCTGGAGGCTGTGGATGTGAGATGGGACACACCCCAATTCTGCCCACCCCACTCCCAGGCCTGCCAAGCAGGGATCCTTTTTCTGGGCTAGGCTCTGGGCAAGCAGCAGAAGCTCTAGGAGGCCAAGTCTCAGCCCCAGCTCAGAGAACAGGGACAGGAGATGCGATGTCAAAGCCTTGGGAGGGGAGCCTGAGGCAGAGAAAGGAATTGGGGCCTGGTTTCCCCATGGCAGAGTTCATCAGGGTCCAGGATCTGCCCTGTCTTGGCATCTCCTGACCAGGCCACGGCTCAGGTATCTGACACCTGGGGCCCAGAGTCACATGCCAAGAAACCCAACACTTGGGCCCCAGCCCCCAACGTCCAGCAGCTACGAGCAAACAGGCTTCTGGAGGAGGAAGCGGGTCTCCAGAGTTGGGCAGCAGGGAGACAAACTACTTCCGGGAGAAGACACACAGGAGGAGGCTCTCCCACCAACAGGGGTGAGAGGCTGAGAGGAGGAGGGAGGGGAAAGGGGAGGAAAAGCGGGGTGGAGAGGACAAAGCTGGGCCAGGCAGAGGAGTGGGTGTTCCTGGAAAAGGGGAAGATGGAAAGCAGGCCTTAGTGACCTAGCCTAGCCGAATGCCCTGAAGTCCGATCACTCATCTGTCTTCCTTGTCTCCATACCAGTGCCAACCTGGCCCTCTGGCAGCTACGAGGCCCACCTGGCAGCCACCCGGGTAGTTTGGCAGAAAAAGACTATTTATTCCAGTAGGAGAAATTAATACATGAGCGGAAGCAGAGACTTAGAAGCCCCCAGACCCAAAGGGATCAACACGGCCTTGGACCAAGAGACTTCATAGATTGACCCTCCAGAAACAAAGGGACGCTAGAAGAATCTCAGGCCCAGGGGACCTTATACCCAAAGGGCCTGAAACAGAAGGAGCCTTAAACTCCAAAGAAGAAGCAAAAGTCACCCAGACCTGAGTGAACCCCCACAGGAAAGCCCCAGCCCACAGAGTCTCCATGGGGTAACCTCCAGAAGAGAGAGCTAGTAGTGGTGGGGAATGGAATTCTCTCGACTCATTCTTCCTTTTTGGGGCTTTTTTTCCCCAGATCCTACTCCACTCCAGGACTATGCCAATCTTTAGCCATGCTCTCACCAGCCGGTCACCTGCTGTCTCTCCTGCTGGTGATAGGCACAGGTGGCACGGTGCCCAGTCCCTGGGTACCCCCCCAAGGCTGCTACGTGGCAGAAGAAGCTGGTGAGCGGACGTTCCGTTGCAGCCAGGCAGGCCTGAGTGCTGTGCCCACCGGCATCCCCAATGACACACGCAAGCTCTACCTGGATGCCAACCGGCTGGCATCAGTGCCAGCTGGAGCCTTCCAGCACCTGCCTGTCCTGGAGGAGCTGGATCTGTCCCATAATGTCCTTGCCCACCTCTCAGGGGCTGCTTTCCAGGGCCTGGCAGGCACGCTGCGCCACCTCGACCTCTCTGCCAACCGGCTGGCTTCAGTGCCCATAGAGGCCTTCGTGGGCCTGCAGATCCAGGTGAATCTATCCGCCAACCCATGGCACTGTGACTGTGCCCTCCAGGAGGTGCTCAGGCAAGTGAGGCTGGCACCGGGCACTGGAGCAGGCATCGTGTGCGGCCCCGGAGCCCGACCAGACCTCGTGGGGCAGGAGTTCCTGCCATTGGCAGGGGAGGAGGAGCTGTGTGGGACAGGGCGAGGCGGGGCCCAGAGGAGCACTGACGTGGCCCTGCTGGTCACCATGGGGGGCTGGCTGGTGCTTGTGGTGGCTTATCTGGTCCACTACGTGTGGCAGAATCGGGATGAGACCCGACGCCCCCTCAAGCGGGCCCCAGTGCTGCCCATGCGCTCAGAGGACTCGTCCACCCTCAGCACGGTGCTCTGATGACCAGCGCCACTAGTCCAGCCCCCCTGGCCTACACCCTCCCCCTGTGCCCTCTCTGACCCTCTCTGCCTTCTCTACAGCCCCATCCCATCTCCCAAGCTCCACCCCCCCCCTTCTTCCTCTGTCTCCCCTAAAAACCCACCCCTCTCTCTCTTTCTCTGTCTCTCAGCTAACACCCTCTATGATGCCTGGGTTGTTGTTGTTGTTTTTAAGATTTCATTTATTTATTCACAGAGAAAAAAAGAGAGAGGGGCAGAGACATAGGCAGAGGGAGAAGCAGGCTCCCCACAGGGAGCCTGGTGCAGGACTTGATCCCAGGACCCGGGGATCATGCCCTGAGCCAAAGGCAGAGGTTCAACCGCTGAGCCAACCAGGCGTCCCAGATGCCTGGAGTTTTTGATGCCTATCCCGTGCCTGATTTGAGCTAGACTCAGACACCCAAAGCTTCCCAGTCTGCAGTGGTGGGGGCAACAGAACAGAGAATGATGGTGGGTGATCCATATGCCCACTCAGGGGTAGGGGCAGGTGGTGTCAGAAACACGGAGGAGGAAGCCTTTACCTGGCTGAGAGATCTCAGAGCTTCACTGTGTGGATATTTGAAATGACTCTTCAAGAATGAGAAAGGTTCTGGGCAGAAGAGGGAGGACCCCAGCTAAAAAGTGGTGGACAAAGATAAAGAAGATGCAAACAACTTGGAAAGCATGGGCCGCAACGAGACCCACCCTGAGGCAAGGGAGGGTGGGCCTGTGGGCTCCTGCTCTCCTCTCTCCACCTTTACTGAGAAGCCTTCCCCTCCACCTTCAGTTCCTGCCTCTCTCTTGGCCCCAGGCTCCCCTCCCCATACCCTCTGTTGGGGACGTCCCTGGCTTAAGGTGCCCTGCTTCCTTTTCCAGAGATGTCCCATCTCTCTGCTCTCTGCTTTATACGCTGACAGGCTCTTTCCCTTAGGAGAAAAGTGGTCTCCTCTATGTCTGAGCAGAAAATGGGTCACTGGGAGCTGGAGGGGGATGAGACAGGAGGTCTGCCACTCCCAGAATATCACTGGACAAATCAATAAAGTCACTTTTATTAATGCCCTGATCTCTTCCTTATTGTTAATTCCTTTTTTAAAAAAGGATTTTATTTATTTATTTGACAGAGAGAGAGAGAGAACGAGCACAAGCAGGGGGAGCAGCAGGCAGAAGGAGAAGGAGGAGGAGAAGGAGAAGGAGGAGGAGAAGGAGAAGGAGAAGGAGAAGGAGAAGGAGAAGGAGAAGGAGAAGGAGGAGAAGGAGAAGGAGAAGGAGAAGGAGAAGGAGAAGGAGAAGGAGAAACAGGCTCCCCACAGAAGTGAGCCAGATGCGGTGCTCAATCCCAGGACCCTGGGATCATGACCTGAGCTAAAGGCAGATGTTTAACCAACTGAGCCACCTGGGCACCCCTACTGTCCATTTCATTGAACGCATGTGGCCTGACAGTGAGGAGTGGGAGAGTGTTGAGCTCTTTACCACAGCCTCTACCACCACTTTAGTGGTGGGTGCTCCCACTAGGATGGATGCCAACTCCTCTCTCCTGTCCTACCTCCCAGCTCCTGACACCGGAGTCTATCTGCTAGGGATGCCAGGGCCTATGAATTAGTGATGATGGAACCAGAATGGAGGATGGGAGGCGGCTGGAGGGAGGACAAAGAGGGAGGAGGGATGGAGGACAAGGTCCAGGCATCAGTCATTAGCTGGCAGCTTCCAGCCTGTTGGAGGGGCATAGGAAGCAAAGGAAGAGGGAGCTGTTAACCCTCTTAGCAACCTGTCTTTTCTCTCAGTGGGAGTCTGAGTTGGGGGTACAGGGAAACTAGATGTGCTCGACATTAATGAAAAAATTCCTGGGGTGGAGGGGACCAAGTTGGCTAAAGGCAGAGGGGAACCACATAAGATCTCTATTACCAAATGGGCTTCTCAAGGGGCCAAAGGAGTCAACACACTCCATCTCTTGCCCCCATGTAGGATGATCTACCCATGTGGCCTCTGGGGAGGAAACAGCTGCTTTGGGGAAGCTCATGGAAACCACAATAGAAGCTGAAGATAAGAACCATTGAACCAGGGTTCCACCCAGTTTGGGGCAAGGCCTGGGGCAAGCAGAGCAGCCACTCAAGGAGAAGCAAAGAGGAACCCATCACCTCCCCAATTCCTCTGACCCACCCTGACTTCCCTGTCTCCTTTCCAACACCCCACCTCCTCTTGCCATCTCTGAGGCTCCCTCCACCACTCCAAGGCTGAGCTCCCTCATGTCATCCAGGAAGTTTCGACTTGACCTGTCTCAGAAAAACTTGGGACCCCCCCATCCTCTTTTCTCAGGAGACATGGGCCTCTCCACTTCCAGGGATGCTCAGGGATAGGGAGAGAATAAGGGTGTGGGAAGATGCAGGCTGCAGTTGGACCTCCACCCCAGCCACACCCTGGCATCCGCCTTGGAATCTTGGCCCCGACCCTATCAAACCCTCCATCAGTTTCTCCCCCACCACTTCCTGTCCCTCTCTGTTCACCCACCTGTTCCTGAAGTCAGGCTGGGACATGTATCACTGAATGCTGGGAAACAGACTACGTAGATCTGCGGGGAAGCTGGGGGACAGGCAGAGCCCTGAGACTCTATCATCTGTGCCCATCTCTGGAGCCTCATTTGACTTCCTGTCATGCTGAGCAGCAGAAATGGCATCTTTAAGATCTGCAGAGAATTGGTTCCCCTACCGGGACACTTAACACCAATTCCCCAAGGTAAGCCCAGGATGGAAAAGGATCCTGGGAGGGAAACCTTGCCTGGAACCCAGATCAGGAAGGGTCCTAGAGCCCTGGATACTAAACGTTATCTACTAGTTATCCCCATGGCCCCCTCTGGCTCAAATTCCTTTCCCTCTTGGGATCTAGGGCAGGAGAGGGAGAGGAAGGACAAGCGGGGAGATTCTAGGACAGAAGATGGGGGGTTGGGAGGCGGCAGGAGAGATGTTTCATTGGCTCCTCTCTCCAGGGAGAGAGCCCTTCACCCCAGGCAGTTGAGGTCCTGAGTCAGAAATTGGTGAGAAGGGGGCATCAGAAGCTACAGCTTGAGCTCAGTGCATTACAGGACGCTGGACAGAGTGGGGCCTCCACAGACTTGGAGATGCTCCCTCCTGAAGCAACAGTCCCTGACCCCTAAGCCTGTCCCTCTGCACCCTGGCGTCTGGGTTGTATTTGTCCACTGGGCAGGCAGGAAAAAGTGGTGTCATAACTGGTTTCTCCCCCATTTTTCCCTCTACCAGGGACCAAGGATCATAGGACCTGTGTTCTGAGATGCCAAGGAGGAAGTTGGAAGTTGGACAGTTTCATTTTTGCTGACTGCCTCTCACACTTCTGGCTGATACAGATGCACTCTCTCAAAACCAACACTCCCACCGGGATGTGCAGGAGCCAGGAACAAAGCTGTCAGGTGCCAAGAGAGCCCGACCACATATCCGGTCCAGAGGAACCTGGGAGGTCTGGGGCAGGACCCAGGTTGGCATCCACATGCAGCATCCTGGAGCCAGCGGGCTGTAGGTAGGGGTGGGAGAAGAGAAGTCCCTCACTCAGCCCTTCCACCACCAATTCCTTCCTGCCTTGTGGAGCAGAAGCCTGGAGCAGCCCTGAGGGAGCTCCCAGCCTGAGGGGGGCGAGACATGAACTTGACTCTCAGGGAACTGCCAGACTAAAGGAGGAAATAGGATCCTTTCTCTTTGAGGACCTCTGAACCCAGGGAGACCAAGATCTACCCAAATACACAGACTCTGCAAAGCCTCGTTATTTACAAAAGGAAGTAAACAGGGAGCCAACCATGAGTACCCAGGGGCTGAGGGAAGCGGTGAAGAAGCATCGAATAGTGTGCAACTCCCCCACCCTTCCTGTCCTGGGCTCACATGCAGACATTTCAAGTCTAACACTGAGCTCTCCTAAAAAGGCGGGGCGGGGGGGGGGCATATCAGCCTCAAAACCAGAAGCAGGGTACCTGGGTGGCTCAGTGGTTGAGCCTGCCTTTGGCCCAGGTCATGATCCCAGGGTCCTAGGATCGAGTCCTACCTACATCAGGCTCCACAGAGGGAGCCTGCTTCTCCCTCTGGCTATGTCTCTGCCTCTCTCTCTGTGTGTGTCTCTCATGAATAAACAAATAAAATCTTCAAAAAAAAAAAAAAAAAACAGGCAAACCGACAGCTTACTCCAAAGGGAGGGCTGCACCTCCCCCATGAGATTAAGAGGAGCTCCCACTATAAAGTTTCGTCTCATCTGGCTGCGGACTTTGTCACCAGCAACCTCACTGCTTATGAAGAATGGTGACCCAAACCAGGAAGGCAGAACACAAAGCAGAGTGAGGCCTTGAGCTGCCAAAACAGACACCAAGACAAGCCCATTCATTCATTTGACAAACATTTATTGAGTTGCTACTATGTGCCAGGTACTACAGATACAAAGATGAGGAAGTCATCTTTTTTTTTTTTGAAGGTATCATTGCATTTTTATTTTCTCAGTATTTAACTGCGGTGTTGTAGCTGGGAGGAAAAAAACAAAACAGGGTTAAAGTACTTCTCTTGTTTACAGTAGCAGCTCACTTGAGATTAATTGCCCTATCTATAGAGTTAAAACAGTGCCTGATACATAAAGCAGTCAGCAAATAGTTTTGATATACATTTGTATGCTCTGGGGCACCTGGGTGGCTCAGCTGGTTAGACATCTGCCTTCAGCTCAGGTCATGATCTCCAGGTCCTGGGATTCAGGCCGCGTCGGGCACCCTGTTCAGTGTAGTCATTGGTGGGGACCTGACAGGGTAGTGATGCCAGCTCCCCTGACAGGCATGCACCGGGGCCATGTGAGCCCAGAGGGGCGCTGAAAGCAAATGCTAAGGTTCAAGCCAAATTCTCTTTGGATGGGTGAAGATGGCTCTGGAATCTCCAGTACCGGGAATGAGCATATCATAGTGCCTCTCAGCTCTTGTTCTCTACTGCCACCACCACTCCCACCACCTCCAGGTCCCTGGAATCTATCTTACCTGCTCCCAGTCGCAATGCTCATTTCTGCCGGTAGGGCCATCACTATCTCCCTCTTTTAGAACACTAAAAAAAAAAAAAAATCCAGTCTTTTGACTGAGTGTCTGAAGTCAGCCCTCAATTCTTCTTCTGGGGTCAGGGGCAATTTATCATGTTGGTGGAGTTTTCTGCAAGGGATGTATGGGAACAAGCACAAGGGCATATCTGTCCTCTAGAACCAAGAAGGTGAGGTAGGGGAGCAGGTGGAGGGTTCCAGGCCGGGTAAGAGGGGCTGGCACCAAGGGCTGTGCCCCCACCAGAGCAGCACAGGCTGTCAGAGCTGGCAGAGATATTTATTTTACAAAAAGGCCCAGAGAGGGCAGTGAGTAGTCCAAGATTATACAGGAAGTCAGGGAAGAACTGGGACTAGGACCTACAGGGGCCCTGTCCCTCTGGGACACACACAAAGACCCTTCTAAGGAAAAGAGACCAGGGATGGATAGGGAGAAACAAAGGTGGACCCAGGGATGCAAGGAAGAGAACTGGAGGGGGATAGGAAGAGCGCCCCACCCACTCAGAGCCAGCCCCACTCCACCCACCACAGGAGCTGAAGAAGCTTTGGCAGCATGAGGGGAACCTGTAGGTTCTGGTGACCGAGGCTGTGGAGACGCTGGAGGAAGCCACCCTGGAGGAGGCAGGCAAGGCCAGAGGGGACATTCCATCTCCCCCTCACTGCTGTGGGGTTCACAGCTGGGAATTTCCAAATGCTTCCTCTGCCCCACCACTGTGCTCACACACACTTGCCCATCTCCTCCCCTCCCACAGCCCTGGACTTTCCCCTGCATCCCTGCCCACCATTAGGGCAACCTGACCTCTCTCCTCCATACCTGCCTCTCATTCAGTTCCCCTAATAGTACCTTCATCTTTTACAATGCCCCTCTTCTCTTTCTTTTTTTTTTTTTTAAGATTTTATTTATTTATTCATAGAGATGCAGAGAGAGAGAGAGAGAGAGGCAGAGACACAGGCAGAGGGAGAAGCAGGCATCATACAGAGAGCCTGACGTGGGACTCGATCCAGGGTCTCCAGGATCACGCCCCGGGCTGCAGGCGGCGCTAAACCGCTGCGCCACCGCCACCGGGGCTGCCCCCCTCTTCTCTTTCTGAGGACATTTCTGTCTATTGTCTCAATTTGACTCCTGTGAGGCAGGTTAGATTGCATTGGAAAGGTCCAATGGCTCATCCAGGTTTCGGGGAGTCTCAGCTGAGCTTTCCCTCCCGGTCCCCGTGGGGCTCTCCTGCTCCTCTATCGCCGCCACTCAGGGTGTTGGGGTGTGTCCCTTTGCCCCCTGCAGGATCCTCAGTGCCCACTGGAAACTACTGTAAGGAGCAGAACCTGCCCTGATCATCTTCCCCTTGGGGAGGGGTATCTGAGGGAGGGTACAGGACACCACGGCCCAGAAGGGGGCCTCTACGCCAGGGGATGGGGGACCCTCTGAATAAAGTCGTGTCAAGGCGGGTGAAGCGGGGTAGGATCCTGGTCACCACTGTCCTGAACCCAAAGCTCAATCCGGGCCTGAGCCGGGAGCGCACGGAGTTTCGGGAGCTGCGGGCCGCGGTGGAGGGGAAGCGCCTGGCGCTGAGCCGCCCGACCCGGGAAGCGCAGCCGCCGAGTGAAGCCGGGGATGCTGCGGGAGGACGGGGACGCGGTGGGCCGGGCCGGGCCGGGCCGAGCTGGCTCTCTTAGGCCGGGGGTGGGGTGACAGACGAGATCCGGGGCGGGGGGTGGAGATGCTCTGGTAGAGGGCAGGGCTGATGTGACTGGCGGGTGTCCTGGCTTAGACCCAATGGTACCGAGCCAGACCTGCGACATAACGTATGGTCTCAGTGCAAAATGAAAACTACAGGAGTTCTTAAAACTTTTAAGAATTATTTTTCCAGGTGGAAACAGCAGAGCATTAAACCAAGCATGGAGTCCTGTGTGCCTTCACAGGTTGCACGCCCTCTGGCACCAAACTACAAGCAGAGTGAATTAGGATCCAAACTCTGTCGTCTCTTTCCGCAGGGAAAAGGCAGCAAGCCCACCTAGCTCTACACACACACACACACACACACACACACACACACAGGAGCATGTTCTCTCTCCCTCTCCTGGCGGGCAGGAGATTGTAATGTGGCTGCATCTCTCACACCATCTCCTCTCCTTTACCCTCTTCAGAGCTGAGCAAGGAGCACCAGCAGCTGCTGGCTGTGTCCACGCAGAAAGAGTTCCTTCCTGATGGAGTCGGTGAGGGGCCTGGGGGTCTCAGGACAGGTGTGGGGAATGACAACTAGGGTAAAATGGAGTTTGAGCACTAGAAGGGATGCAAAAGCTCATGCAGCTCCACCCCCTCAGATGACTTTTCTGGCCCAGAGAGAGGAAGGTACTTCTCCAGAGCCACACTGCAGGATCCAACAGAGCTCTATAGAATTCAGATTTCCAGACACTTAACCTGTGCCCATTTCTGCTCAACTCTGACACTAATGAGCAGAGGGGTGGTGGCAGGGGTGCTGAAATTTTAAATTTTGCTGCAGAATACCCCTGAAGCTGGCAGTTCCCCAAATGCAAATATCTCATGATATTTATTCTCTGTTGTGCAGATGGAGACCTCCTTGGACTAGAATTTCATCGAGGGGGAGGTAGGCCTCTTCTGTCTTCACTTCAAGCTGCTCAGGGACTTTCAGGTCGGAGCTAAAAGTGACACAGGCCCTGGCAGGCCTCTGCAGCCTTGCCATACCAGGGGATGGACCCCTCTATACCAGGGAGCACAACGCCCTGTCACCACCCTGCCCTCTATGCCACCCCTTCCATCCTTCAGGTGCTGGCCAAGAACACCTGGCTTTCCTTGACCAGGACTAGGGAAAGCAGAAGGGGCCTTTGCATAGACCCAAGGTTGCCAATGAAATGGGGAGGCACTTAGGTTCCAAGTTCTCTTGGAGGCAAACTTTCAAGCGTCCATCTGGGGCCCATCATTATGTTTTTTTTTTAAGATTTATTTATTTGACAGAGAGAGCATACAAGCAGGGTGAACAACAGAGGGAGAGGGAGAAGCAAGCTCCCCACGGAGCAAGGAGCTCCAATGCAGGGCTCAATCCCAGGACCCTGAGCTTATGACCTGAGCGGAAGGCAGATAACTTAACCAACTGAGCCACCCAGGCACCTGGGACCTGGTATCTTTTATAAGGGTCTAGGGGCTCTGTCCCATCAGGAGGGGCCTATCAATCACAGCTGAGGAGGAAAGCTTCTCTTTCATCAACTATGAAGTGGACAGGGGCGCCTGGGTGGCTCAGTGGTTGAGCATCTGCCTTCAGCTCAGGGCATGGTCCCGTGGTCCCAGGATCAAATCCCACTTTGGGCTCCCTGCATGGAGCCTGCTTCTCCATCTGCCTATGTCTCTGCCTCTCTCTCTGTGTCTCTCATGAATAAATAAATAAAATCATTAAACAAACAAACAAACCATGAAGTGGACAGAGCTCCAACACCCATTATAGCTGCATTTCACAGGCTCAGGAAGAGCTAGGGTCCTGAGGGGGATCAACTGACAGAGGAGGCATCTCTGGATGCACGGGTCAAGAGATTGGCAGTGAAGGGCTGTGGGTAGCGGGGACTGACACCTTGAAGTTTGACACACTTCTTTAGTTCTTCAGCACAAACTGCAAGTTGAACAAGTATCACAAGACCTTGAACTGTGTCTACTCAGCCAGGACTTTGGAGTTGTCTTGGGCTCCAAAGCTAACCTGGGAATTTGGGAACAGACCCCAAGGTATTTTAGGGATAAGAAAGGATTCTGGAAGTTTAACTTTGCTCAGAAAGAAGAATGTATAGAACTATAGTTCACAGTCTACAACCTGCACTCCAAAACTTCCAACCTCTCATAGGAAATATAAAATGCAAGGCCCCTGGGGCAGGCTCTTCCTGCCCCTCTACCAGACAGTCACGCCTCCATTCCAGCCTGTCTTCCTCCGTAGCCAGCTCACCTCTTTTTGCTCAGAGAAGATCTGGCATTATGTCTGTGCTAGCTGCTTCCCATTCTTGCCAGGATCAGTACCTTCCACCCTCTGAACTCCACTGCCTAGCCCCTCTCTGTCCTCTTTGGCCACTTCCTAGGGAGAAAATAAAAAATAATAAAGGCTCCCAGCATGGAGCCTGCTTCTCCCTCTGCCTGTGTCTCTGCCTGCGTCTCTGCTTCTCTGTGTGTGTGTCTCTCATTAATAAATAAATAAAATCTAAAAAAAAGGTGGGGGGCAGCCCGGGTGGCTCAGCGGTTTAGTGCTGCCTTCAGCCCAGGGTGTGATCCTGGAGACCCAGAATCGAGTCCCATGTCAGGTTCCCTGCATGGGGCCTGCTTCTCCCTCTGCCTGTGTCTCTGCCTCTCTCTTTGTGTATCTCTCATGAATAAATAAATAAAATCTTTCAAAAAAAATAATAAAAATAAAAGGAAAAATGGGTAAGGAAATAACAGCCCGTCCCAATGTCTGCGTCTGCAGTGCACTCTATGGGGCAGAGAGATATTCAGGTTCCCAGAGAACAGGTGGCTTCTTCCCCTAGGTCAGCTCCCTTCCCTGAGCCCCATTTTCCAGCAACTACACAGGAATCTCTAGCTTGGTGCCCACATTAGAGGTGATCATGGCTATTACCTCCCCCGAGTGACCACCAGAGGGAGATAGAGAGCAGAGCCTGCCACCTACAACACCACCAAGCACCACCCCGCCTCCTGTTTTCAGTAAGTCACTTTTAATTGACCTAACAGCTCTTACGAATTAGTCTAAATTAATTCTCTTGCAGCACAATTTAAATTATATCCCAGATTCCCCTGATGATAAACCAAGACTCTAAGGAGAAGGAGCCTCTGTACTCTAAAGGGATTCTGCAGGGACACCTGGGTGGCTCAGTGGTTGAGCACCTGCCTTCAGCTTAGGGCGTGATCCCAGGGTCCAGGGATGGAGTCCCGCATCAGGCTCCCTGCTAGGAGCCTGCTTCTCCCTCTACCTGTGTCTCTGCCTCTCTCTCTCTCTCTCATGAATAAATAAATAAAATCTTTAAAAAAAAAGGGCGGGGGGAGGATTCTGCAGCCTATCCGTAAGACTACAGGGAAGGGGGGCTGGAGAAGTAAAAAAAGGATAGGGTATCCTGGATAGGTGGGAGGAACAGCACTGGGATAAGCCCAACAAAAGCAAAAGATCTTCAACTTGCCTGGCGCCCACAAGCCCTTACTTCTTCTTTGCCTTATAACCTCAAAGCTGCCTTCTCAGAACACCATTAGGCAGTTTGGAGAATGGTGCGATGGGACAGAGGTGGGATGGCGGGTGGCATAAGGAGAACGAGGACAGGCCTGGTTGGGTCCAGAGCAAATGAAGGAGGGCGAGAGATATGAAAGGAGCAAGACATCCAGGTCAGAGGAAAGAAAGCTGGTGACATGGACTCTTGAGATTCTCAGAGAGAGCAGATACACATGTGACTTCTCAAAATCACTGTTCTCCAGATCTTTGGAGGATGACCTGGACAGGAAACTTCAACCTGCAGCCAGTGGAAAGAGGGTAGACACCAGTGGGAAACTCCCAAAAGTCTCACAGGGGCAATGGTGGGCCAGTGAGAGGGTGGGGAGTGGGGCCACCTTCTCCAGAGCTGATTAAAGATGAGAGACTGGGGATCCCTGGGTGGCGCAGTGGTTTAGCGCCTGCCTTTGGCCCAGGGCGTGATCCTGGAGACCCAGGATCGAATCCCACGTCAGGCTCCCGGTGCATGGAGCCTGCTTCTCCCTCTGTCTCTGCCTCTCTCTCTCTCTCTCTCTCTCTCTCTCTCTCTCTGATGACTATCATAAATAAATAAAAATTAAAAAAAAATAAAAATAAAAAAAAATAAAGATGAGAGACTGCACAGCCCAGGACAATGTGCTGATTACAGTGGCATCACATCAACACACTGATTAAGAGATACAGAAGGGAAGAGATGGGAAACTGGTAGAGAGGGAATGAATATAGCACATACACCTATTTCTGCATATGTGCACCCATGTGACGGGATCAAATGACTAATGACAGCTTTCCTACACATCCAAGCCCTTGGTGGTGGGAGCCATTGAAGGAGGAATGCTAGATAGCCACACAAGAAGGGGCTAGGGTATAGGAAGGAAGGTAAGCCCAAAGATAGAGGGCAGGGACCAGAGACCCAGAGGTTTTATTTTATGATACAGAGAAGAGAGATTTGGGAGCATGTCATATTGAATGACACTTTGGGGACAGAGGTATAATTCGGGTTTTAGGGAGTTTTGCCAAACATGGTGTGGTCTGCTCTTGGTATTCACCACCAGCCCCTCAAGAAAACTTCCAGTAGGGGGGATGCCTGGGTGGTTCAGTGGTTGAGCATCTGCCTTTGGCTCAGGGTGTGATCCTGGGGTCCTCGGATCAAGTCCCACCACATCAGGCTCCCTGCCTGCTTGGAGCATGGAGCCTGCTTCTCCCTCTGTCTGTGTCTTTGGCTCTCTCTCTGTGTGTCTCTCATGAGTAAAAATAAAAATAAAAATAAAAATAAAAATAAAAATAAAAATAACCTTCCAGTAAAGACCTAACTTCTCTTTATCTCATGACTTTCTCTTTTCTTTTTTTTAGAAAGAGAGAGAGAGAAAGAATGAGAGCTCAATGGGGGAAAGGGGAGGGGAGGGCAGGGGGAGACAGAAGGGGAGAATCCTAGGCAGGCTCTCCGCCCACCTCAAAGCCCAATGCCAGGCTCCATCTCACCACCATAAGATCACGAACCCAGCTTAAATCGAGAGTCAGACCCTTAACCAACAGAGCCACCCAAATGCCCCTTTTCAAGGCAGCTTTTCCTTTTTAATGAGTGGAACCGAGGAGAGCCCCAAAGTTAGAACATGAATCCAGGTTCAGTTGTATTCAGGTTATATATGCATACAGACATAGACACATATCCCAACACTATAGGAGTCTTACTTGGAGATGTCTTGATTTGTCATCTAGAAACCCAACCATGTGTGTAAAATGCCCTTTAAAATTCTTATGTGGGGGCAGCCTGGGTGGCTCAGCAGTTTAGCGCTGCCTTCAGCCCAGGGCCTGATCCTGGAGACCTGGGATCGAGTCCCACATCAGGCTCACTGCATGGAGTCTGCTTCTGTCTCTGCCTCTCTCTCCCTCTCTCTCTCTCTCTCTCTCTCTCCCTCTGTGTGTGTGTGTGTCTCATGAATAAATAAAATCTTTAAAAAAAAATAAAAATAATAAAAAATAAATAAAATAAAATAAAATTCCTATGGGGGCACCCGGGTGGCTCAGTGGGTTGGGTATTTGCCTTCAGCTCTGGTCATGATCTCAGGGTCCTTGGATAGAGCCCTGCATGGAGCTCACTCCCTCAACAAGGAGGCTGCTTCTCTCTTTGTGCTTGTGTGTGCTCTCTCTCTGTCAAATAAATAAATAAAATATTTTTAAAAATAAAATAAAATTCCTATCAGGCATGAACTTTAGAACAACTCCCAAGACAGATGTCCCTTAGCCTTGCCACTAACTCTGCTCTGCCTCTGCCTATGTTTGTGCTAGTATGTGTGGGTACAACACTCCAAGAGGAGCCTACACAATGAACACAAAACAACAGAAAACCACTTGGTCTCTCTCCATCTCTGCCTACACAGACAGAGGTGGCTAGCAGTGCCATTGATATGTGTATGTAGCTAAAACAAAGGGAGGGAGAGAGTGATAGACAACAGACCTGCAGAAAGATGGAGGACAACTTTTCAGGCACTCTGCTTTCTGCTGGAATCTGTAGACACACAAGATTTCTTATCCCCTTATCACATCCACAAGGTCTCATCATGAATCCTAAATACTTCCTGATGACCATGATGATGACAGAACAGAGATGCCTTTCCTCATCACACGTGCACAAATGTGCACGCGCACACACACCCAACTCCCACTGCCTCTCTGTTGCCCCTCTCCCAAAGGTACCCTCTTTCCTCTCCTCTCAGCCCATCAAATCAACCTTCAGTAGCCACCTTTCTGTGGTCTGGCTCCCTCCACCCACACTGGCACCTGCTTGGCAGCTCCCCACCCCCTCAGCCCTCAGGAGGCCAGGGCCCAGGGCCTGGGGCAGGGCACGTGGAACAGGTTGATGCTGTTCTCCTGGAAGTAGAGCAGGAGAGGGGTGGGGTCACTAGGGCAGGCGGGGTCCCTGGAAGCCTACATCCTTGACTCCAGAGAGGCATAAAGCTGTAGCCCGTCCTGGTGAGGGCCAGTAGCTCTCTTCATCTGCAGAGTCCTGGGCTCTTGTCCCAGGTGCAGCTGCTGGACAGGACCTAGAACTGCTCTCTGGTAAGTGCTTGATGACATCAGGGGAGGTGGGAGGTGTTCTGGGGATGAACAAGAACATGGGTGGGAAGAGGAGAGCCTAGGAGTCCCTTAGAGCCCGGGAAGGGGGGATGTATGTATCTTCATAGGCTTTGGAGAGAGATGTGAGAAGTGGTCCTGTGAGCACCTCTCTGGTAGGGAAGAGACAGAAGTCTTCTGGTGCCTTCCCAGGGGCATCTGGCCAACCCCTGGAGGTTGTCCTGTCCCATCCTGGCCCACCTAGGAATGAGGGGTGAAAAAGACACACTGGAACCTATGCGGTTGGCAGGTGGCCCCGTGCACCTATGTGTGTGCCTCCTGCTTCTCTGACTCTGTGAGGTGCCCACGGGGGTGGTGAGGCAGTTCTGGGCTAGCTGGTGTGTCCTCTTCCACCCACGGCTGTGCCAGCTGGCCACCCACCCAAAGCACCTAGACTTGAACCTCAAAGACAGGGACCTGAGACTATGAAGTTCAGGCTCTTGCAGAACCCACATCTCCAGGACCCTCTTGCCCCAATATACATCTCCCAGGGCCACATTCATTCATTCATTTCTTCATTCATTCTTTCCACAACATTTGAAAGGCTCCAGGCCTGCACCAGGCACTGTGCTTGGTGCTGACACTACAGAGATGACTAAGACTCATTTCCTGCCCTCTGGGAGGCCACAGTCGAGTAGGCGAGAGTCAGGTGAACAGATCGTAACAACATGAGGTTGCAGGTGTTTCTGAAGGGCACATATAAAGTGCTTTGGGGACACAGGATAGAGTGACTAGCTGCCTGTAGGGGAGCGAGAAGAAAGTCATGAGAAAGGTGACCCAAATTGAATCTTAAAGGATGAATGGGGATTCTTTAGATTGGGAGGGAGTGTAGTACAAGCAGGGGGAGCAAAGGCAAAGATTGAAACGCCTGGGTATATGGATGGCACCTGGAAGGAAGTGGGTCTACTCACAGCCAGGAGCAGGAGGTGGGCACAAGGGAAGCACAGGGTACAGGGAAGTGACCCCCACTCAAAGAAAGGGCAACTGGGCCAGGTGAACCGCATCCGCCCCCTCAGGCCCTCAGTACCAGGGGTGGCTGCCCCCCTCCTTGGCACCCCAGGTCTCAGCCATCAGAGTTCTCTGGGGAAGACAAGGTGGGCATAGTTGTATGAGAGGAGCTTTACTTCCATCACTAATGAGATGTTCCAGCCAGGCCCCAACTCCATGAGGAACATGAATGAGGGATAAGCAAAGAGCCCTTGACAGAAGCCCTTAGCTTCTTTAACCAGCCATGTGACTTCCGGGCAGGTAGTCTCAGCTCTCAGGGCTGTTTCCTCATCATAAATGGAGGAACTCCTTTGGTTCCTTTCAACTCCAACATTCCTAGAGTCTAGGCTTCTTTAAAGGCACCCTCTCCCCGGGAGCCAGGTGATCTTTCTCTCTGCTGGGGCCTTACCATCTCCTGGTCTCTCAGCTTGTCACCTCCTATCTTCCCCCACCTCCACAGAGAAAATGACCATATTTGAAAATGTCACCCGGGCCTTGGCCAGACAACTAAACCCTCGAGGGGACCTGACACCCCTTGACAGCCTCATAGACTTCAAGCGCTTCCATCCCTTCTGCCTGGTGCTGAGGAAGAGGAAGAGCACTCTCTTCTGGGGTGCCCGCTATGTCCGCACTGACTACACCCTCCTGGATGTGCTTGAACCTGGCAGCTCACCCTCAGGTCAGTTTCAGTATGGTGTTGGGTACTGAACAATGGGGGCTAGGCGTTGGCTTACCAGGAGAAGCCCGAAGCTCCCTCTGCCCAGATGTGGTTTGGTGTCATGTAGCCCAACATTCTCCCAGGAGGCAGAGGAAGAGGGATGCCTCTCAGCCTAGGCCCTTTCATCTTCTCTCTCCTGCAGATCCAACAGACTCTGGGAACTTTAGCTTTAAGAACATGCTGGATGCCCGAGTGGAGGGAGAAGTGGATGTGCCAAAGACAGTCAAGGTGACGGGGACTGCAGGGCTGTCCAGGAGCAGTACCCTAGAGGTCCAGACACTCAGTGTGGCTCCTAAAGCTCTGGAGACCTTGCACCAGGAAAGGTGAGAGGGCCAGGGCTGGGGGGCTACCGGGATGGGGTGGGTGGTGCATGGAAAGGGTGCTTGGGTCCCGAGTTAAAAGGCAGTGCCCTCACACTGACCTTCACTCCTGTGGTGACCACTGAGTATGGGGCCAGTACAAGGGAGCTCTTAAAGATGACCATTCTGGCCCATATGTGCATCTGGGCCATCCCCTAACCACTCCCCTCATCCTTCCACCACTTCTATTACCACCCCCCTGCTCTCTCTCTCTCTTTCTCTCTCTCTCTCTCTCTCTCTCTCTCTCTCTCTCTCTCTCTCTCTCACACACACATACACACACACACACACACACACGAGGATGAGCATATTGACATTAACTTGCTGTGTGACCTTGGAAAAGTCACTTCTCCTCTCAGGACCTCAGTTTTCTTTCCTGAAAAATGATGGGGCTCCAAGAAAATCTCTAGAGTTCCTTCCTAAACTATGACTCTATAAAATGGAAAGCATCTTTTCTGCTCCCTACTGAAGTTTCTGCTCCCCTAAATCAAGCCATCTGCCCGGTCCTGTCCATACACCAGGTAGCCCTCAAGAATGCTATTCTAGAAGCACAAGGGGTGTGGCAGATGCCATGTTGATGCTGAGTGCCTCAGATGTTTGGCTTGCCAGGGGAACTGATTCCTAATTAGTTAAGTAGTGGTTGAAAGAAGGGAGGCAGGAAGGAAGAGCTGGGATCTTGGCAAGTCACCCGGTAAACATTTATATATCCTCAACGGAGTGTAAAACACCCCACTAGGTGCCCAGGTACACTGAAACATCTTTGTCCAAGAACCTTGCAATCTAGGAGTTGTGAAAAAAGATATGTACAACAGTAACTATATAATCCAAGGCAAGGAGTACCATAGGAAGACTTTGCCTGAGTTTTGTGGCAGGCCAGAAAAGACTTCTGGCTGGGGAAATGAAGAAGGACTTCACGGAGAAGGAAGCTCATGATCTAGGCCTTGAAAGATGAGTAGAAATTGAACGTGCAGGTTTAGAGAAGGACATTACAAAGGCAAATGGGTGTGAAACCTCAAAACCTCTAGGGAACATGAACATCTGGTTGTGCAGGAGCAGAAAACGCAGGAGTGGAGCAAGTGGGAGGTGGACGGAAGGCCCAGGTGCCTGGTCAAGGATGTGAAACTATTCTGTAGGCTTCAGGGGGACCCTGATGATGCCTTGATGTGTGTCATGATTAATCTGGCCAGACGATGAAGTATGGCAGCTAGAGGATGAGAGACTGGGGTTTGAAGCAGGCAGACAGGCAAGACACTGTTGCACTGTCCATCGGAGATAAAAATGAGGATGTGAACTGGGAAGAGCAGTCAGAATAAAGAAGGGGAAGCTGTCAGGGCTGGGGGACCTCTGGGTTACAGAATAGACTGGACTTGGGGATCCCTGGGTGGCTCAGCGGTTTGGCGCCTGTGTTTGGCGTGATCCTGGAGTCTCGGGATCAAGTCCCACATCAGGCTTCCTGCATGGAGCCTGCTCCTCCTCTGTCTGTGTCTCTGCCTCTGTCTCTTGTGAATAAATAAATAAAATCTTAAAAAAAAAAAAAAAAAGAATAGACTGGACTTGGCAGCTGATCGCAGGCCAGATTGGTCAGAGATGACACTGATGGAGATCCAATGTACAGTGTAAAGACTACAGTCAATAATTCTACACCATACACTGAAATTTGCTGAAAGAGTAGATTTTAGGTGCTCTCACCACACATGCACAAAATGGTAACTATGTGAGAAGCTAGATATGTTAACTAGTGTAACTATAGCAATCATTTCTCTATGGATAGCTTAGATCAAAACATGCTGTGGGGCACCTGGCTGGCTCAGTTGCAAGAGCATGTGACTCTTGATCTTGGGGTTGTAAGTTCAAGCCCCATGTTGGGTACAGAGATTACTAAAAAATAAATAACTAAATAAACTTTAAAAAGTGTTATACACCTTAAGTATACACAGCTTTTATTAAAATAAATCATTAAATATATGAGAACGTTAAAAAGATTATGCTGAGATTTGCCCCAAGTGATGACATTAACAGAAACAAGAAGACAGACTTTAGAAGCGTTTTTGGAAAGAAAGACTCTGGAAAAAAAAAAAAAAGAAAAGAAAGACTCTGGATGCCTTTTGGACATTTTGAGTTCGGGGGTGCAGTGAGACATTAGGTGAGTGACCACAATTAACAACACTGCATTGCATATGTTGTACATCTAAAACTAATATGATGTTATATGTCAATTATATCTCATTTTATTTTATTTTTTAAGATTTTATTCATTTGTTTATTTAGAGATAGAGCGTGTTAGTAGGTGGAGGGGCAGAGGGAGAGAGAGAGAGGGAGAATCCCAAGCAGAACTCCACCTCCCTGCTGAGCCTGGAACCCAACGTGGGGTCGGATCCCACAACCCCAAGATCACGACCTAAGGCAAAACCAAGAGCCAGATGCTCAACAGACTGAGCCATCCAGGTGCCCCAATTATATCTCATTTTATATTCTTTAAATGTTATTTATTTATTTGACAGAGAGAGAGAGCACAAGCAGGGGGAGCAGCAGGCAGAGGGATAAGGAGAAGCAGGTTCCCCACAGAGCAGTGAGACAGATGAGGGGCTTGATCCCAGGGTCCTGGAATAATGACCTGAGCCTAAGGCAGATGCTTAACCAACTGAGCCACCCAGGTTCCCCTATATCTCATTTTAAAAGAAAAATTTTAAGGTAGTTGGAAATGAGGGCCCAGAGCTCAGGAGAGAAGCCAAGGTGAAGTTCCCTATGGGGTGGTCGGCCATATAAATATGGAAAACTATAGGAGTGGGGATCAGGGAGGGGATGTTCAAAGAAATCCAGACAGCAGAGAACTGAGAATAGAATCTTAGAGAACATAAAATTTTAAGGAACCAAAGAAACTAGCACAGGAGATGCAGACAGAGTGGATGTGAATTAGAAGCCTGAAGGTAGGAGCAGAAGCAGAGTGGCACAGTGGGACTGGAAGCCAAGAGAAGACCGAGTCTCAGGGGGGCTTTGGCTAGCAGAGTCAGTGTTGTGCAGAGTTAGGGAAAGTCTTTGAATTTGGTGGGTGCAAGATCCTTGGGATTTCAGTTGAGGAGTGGAAATAGAAGCCAAATTATACAGAATTTAGGAGTGGACAGGGAGAAAGTAAAGACAGTGTATAGGGGCTCATCTTTTGAGATACTTAGCAATGAAGGGAAGGAAAGAAACAGAATGGTAATTTGAGGGAGAGGCAAGATCAAAGGACTTGTTTCGGTATGCAAGCAAGTGGGGAGGAGGAACTGGTGTTGATCTCACGAGGGGGAGAGGGGAGGGGACACCTGGGTGGCTCAGTCAGTTAAACCACTGCCTTGGGCTCAGGTCATGATCCCAGAGTCCTGGAATCAGGCTCCACTGGGCTCCATCAGGGTCCACTGGGTTCCCTACCGGGAGCAGTGCCAGATGATTTCCTAGTTTTCCTCTCAGGCTCCCTGGAGAGAGGTGTCATTATCCTCATTTTATAGATGAGGCTCCCCGGACTCAGAGTAGCTGCCCTGCTAGTAAGTGGGAGAGCTGGGGTTCAGCCTCCATCTCTGACTCAGAGTCCTCACCCTTCCCCTAAGGCGACCCGGCTAGCTCCCGGGAATGACTGAAGAGAAGCAAGTGGCACCTTAATGTTTCTCCTGCCACAGGAAGCTGTCGGCTGAGCACCCATTCCTGAAGGAGATGAGAAACAGAGGGGAAAACCTGTATGTGGTGATGGAGGTGGTGGAGACGGTGCAGGAAGTCACCCTGGAGCGAGCCGGCAAGGCGGAGGGCTGCTTCTCCCTCCCATTCTTCGCTCCTTTGGGGCTACAGGTTTGGTTCACACACACATTTAGCCTCTCCTCAAAGGCCGCATTAACACATTGACTTTGCCTCATCAGTGCCAACCTAGGATCCTGGAAAGGACACACTCCTTTCTGCTTTTCAAGATCCAGGCCCAATTGGGCCAAACACAGATCCTCAATCTGGTCCAGGGTGCTCTGTGTGAGCAGATCCCCATGTTAGGTGCCACAGGGAGCTGTCAGGAAAGGGAAAACCTCATAGTCGTGGATTATTCCTCATGGTGCTCCCAGTATACCAGAGAGACATCCTTGCTCTCAGAAAGTTCTCGGTCTCATGGAGGAGACATGCAGGTGAAAGCCCCAAGAAGACAGCCTCGGAAAACTTGATGTAAATAAGCAATGCTCTACATACCTAAATCTAGTTTGTATAAATATTCAAGGGGTGAGTTGGAACTGAGAGGAGGGTTAGTCATGGAAGGCTTCCTGGAGGAGATGGGCATGGATGAGATGGCAAAGCGGAAGAAGGAACAGAGCTTGTGGAAACTCTCAGGTGGGATGGAGATGCACAGGCAGGTGATGGAGCAGGTCTGCCCAGTTCCTTCCTGTGTCTGAACCAGGAAGAGAGATACAAATCGTTAGAGGGATGATGCAGAAGGGCTCTGAAGTGCATGCCACCAAGTTCAGACTGGGTAGAAAGGCGTTCAAGGACACAAATGAAGGGTTTTCAACTTCTCATCTCCCCAGAGGCACTCAGGCCTGCCCCTCCCAACCCCATGTCTCAATCTCTGCAGGTTCCTAAATCCTCATTGTCTGATCCTAGGGATCCATAGACCACAAAGAGGCCGTAACCATCCCCAAGGGCTGCATCCTGGCCTTTCGAGTGAGACAACTCATGGTCAAAGGCAATGAAGAGTGGGGTGAGCAGACACTGGCATGTTCTCCCCCCAAGATGAGCATTACCCACATTAGTACTAAGGTGTCCTGGTCCCCTGTTGTGGCAAGCCAGGGAATGAGTGCAGGAATATACTGTACATGGCCCGACTGCCAGGCGCAGAAGTGCAGGAGTGGCTCTGGAGAGGGAGGGAAGGAACACCCTGGGTTCTGAGCACCTCCTGGGTGCTAGCTGGGGGCAGGAGGCAGAGAGATGAGCAAACACAGCCTTGCTCTCAGGAAGTCTGTGGCCAGTGGAGGAAATAAACACAGATACTAGCACCAGGATGCAAGGCAGAAAATAGTGTGGTCATAGGAAAGGATTTACAGAGCAACAGAGGTAGAGCAGGGGATTGGCTGAGGCATTTGGGGACAGAGACCTAATCCTTAGCAGAGTCCATGGACTTGGGAATAAAGAAGGAAAGATGGGCAGCTGTTAAGTGTCCTCCTGCTCTCCTCTCTCTTGCCCTTACAGATATTCCACATATCTGCAATGATAACATGCAAACCTTCCCTCCCGAAGGTAAGTGACATTGCCTACCCTATCTTTTGCCCAGCCCTGACATTATCTGCTAAAATCCTGCACCCTCTAATAGCATATATCATAATCCCTCAAGAAGCCCCTCATTTTCTTTTACAAGTCCCTTTATAAAGATATCTATCCTTAATATCTATCCTCTTTAGGAAAGACAGAAGCACATAAATACTGCCCTAGAGAGACAGAGAAAGATAAAGAGACCGGAGGGCACCATCAGAAGCAGAAATAAGACTCAGAGATATTGTGTGTTCCCAAATGCGGGGGGGGGGGGGGGAGCTAACATAATCTCCGTGTGTTTTTATAATGATCACTGATAAAGCTGCCTTGACATCCGCTCTAGATAAAAAGGTACAAATAGGTTTTATGCTGACATGTGTGCATTGTTTCTGTCTTCAGAAAAGCCAGAGGAGAAATTCACCTGTAAGTGTTTCCTCTCGTTTCTTTCTTTTTTTAAAAGATGTATTTATTTTAGAGAGAGCACAAGTGAGAGGGGCAGGGAGGGGGAGAGAGAATCTCAACCATTCTCTGAGCTGAGCGCAGAGCCCAACACAGAGCTCCATCCTGCGACCCTGAGATTGTGATTAAAACCAAGAGTTGATTTAACTGCCTGAGCCACCCAGGCACACCTTGACATAGAATTTTAAAACTCCACAATCTTTTTCTTCTCTTCTCAGAAAGACTGACAGGGAACATGGCAGAGCAGGTCTCAGCAAACAACTGTCCCCAAAATATGGCAGAAATTCCAATAGCTTAGGGAAAAGTGGTGGATGGGGGATCTCTTTGGACAAGGTACCCAGGTGGTCTCTGATGCCTTAGACCTCTGTCCTCGAGGGCCTCCTTAGCTATAACCTGTCCCACGCACATCTGTTGTTCTGCTGCCCAGGTTCCAGGAAGGATGAGTCACTGACTCACAGTGATGCCAACTCAATCAATCCAGGATCCCTATTTCACATCACATTAGCTTCTCTCTCACCCCATTTCTGCCTCCCATGAATGGAGCAGCAAGTATAGCCTTAAGATGGCTGAGATATCCCAGGAGACAAGATATATTTCCTAAACCCCATTAATGTTTCATCCCCTGGTATGTGGTATGGCTACTGTTTTGGAGTACATTCTTGTCTTTTCTTTTCTCCCCTCAGTTATCCTGGCATCTGATGCTGGTAAGGAATTTTTTAAATTTCTCCCAAGACTTTGGCAGGAAGGCAGTGGGGTGGAGGGAATGAAAGACAAGTGCTGAGTCCCAGCACTTGAGTCTCAGTGGCGATTGGAGCCACTCCCAGGAAGTTACTCTCCTGGACATATTCTTCGGATGCCAGGCCACTAGAGGGTCAGGCCAAGATTCAAATTACCCCTGATCCACGCACATCCCCAGATAAAGACCCACCCATCCTAGCCTTCACTCAGTCGCCAAAGTCGTTCTTTGTCGAATAGCTCATAAGAAGGGGAAATAGACTTTCCTTTTCAACTTTATGTGGAGTCTTAGAGGAAGGGAAGTCAACTGTCTACTGACACGTGATAGAGCTTTGGAGCCTAGGGAGAATCAATGCTCGCTTAGATAATAATATGGGTCCTGGTCCACCTCCTTGCCCCAGATCATCCCCAACAACACCTCAAGTCAGGGCTCGTGGAAACTTCATAATCATGTTCCCTGGTCAAGAAGAGAGGCCAGGCTCAGGCGGGGAGCAGAGCACAGGGCCCTAAGGGGGCTGGGTGGGAAGGCTGCCAAATGGAGGGCACTTTGTCTACCATATTTATTATCTCAATAGGGGAGGAACATGAAAACTTCAAAACCCTAAAAGAAGAAGTTCAAAGAGAGATCCAAGAAGTGGAGAAGCTGAGCAGTGTAGGGCAAAGATCCCTGCTCACCTCCCTCAGTAAACTTCTTGGGAAGAAAAAGGAGCTACAAGACTTGGAGCTCACGGTGAGTTCCCAGAGGAAGATTGCCAGTGGGAGCGTGTGTGGGTGTTGTAACTCACAGGGGATCTGATGTGACAGAAGGTGGTCAGTGGGCCTGGAGAATTGATAGTGGATGTCTTCCTAGAGGCTGGCCAAGTACCCCCAGCCTGCCTGGCTGCCACTGCTCCCCTCGTGCCCCTGGAAAAGAGCAAACAGTGCAGATTCCCTGAAAGCATGTGCTCCTTGCCGACAGACAGAGGGTAGGCAGCAGGCCAGCGGGGCCCTTTCTTGGAAAGGGGATGGGAAGGAACCTTTCCTTCCCAGAGCTCAAGGCTCAAGGACCAAGGAATCTAGGAGTCTGGTACTTTTCAGGACTTGATACCTTGAAATAAGAAACAGGGACATGAGGGGCACCTGGGTGGCTCAGTGATTGAGCATCTGCCTTTGGCTCAGGCCATGATCCCGGGATCCTGGGATCGAGTGCTACATCAGGCTCCCCTCAGGGAGCCTGCTTCTCCCTCTGCCTATGTCTCTGCCTTCCTCTGTGCCTTTCATGAATAAATTAAATCTTTAAAAAAGAAAGAAAAAAAGAAAGAAAAGAGAGAGAGAGAGAAAGAAAGAAAGAAAGAAAGAAAGAAAGAAAGAAAGAAAGAAAAAAGAAAGAAAGAACATGAGAGATGGTTAACACATCTCAAGGGACTGTGACGTGCCAAACACTGTGCTGGGCCTCTTACCTGTGTTATCTTAGTCACCCACCTTTTCCCACAGCTTGAAGGGGCTCTAGACAAAGGACATGAAGTGACCCTGGAGGCACTACCAAAAGATGTCTTGGTATCAAAGGAGGCTATGGGTGGCATCCTCTATTTCCTTGGAGCCCTAACAGGTAAATAGAGAACAAAGTCTTCATTTATATACCTTTTCGGTGATAGGAATGAATCCCTAGGTGAATTCTCAGATATATGAATGAATGAATGAATGAATGAATGAATGAATGAATGCCAAGCAAATTATACCACAAAGTAGTTTACATCTACATTTAAAGAAATTGGTTATAGGGTTGCCTGGCTGGCTCAGCTGGTAGAGCATGTGACTCTTGATCTTGGGGGGTCATGAGTTAGAGCCCCACGTTGGGAATAAAGATTGCCTTAATAAATAAAATAAAATAAAATAAAATGAAATAAAATAAATTTAAAAATTATTTACCTTTCTAAGGATTCATCTGGGCACCTTGGATCATCTGAGAAAGTGGCCTAGTCTTGCTAATAGAAGTTGGGAAGTAAGCTTAGTTTTACCAGCTACGTATTTAAAATTTCTACATATAGCTAAACTCATATCTCTTTTATAGAAATTTGCTAGCTTTAATTTCAGAGAGTAACACCTTCTATCTTACCCTGAATTCTCTTCTTCCTTCTGCATGAAACATTGCCCCACTTAGAAAAACTCTCGGGTCCTTTAGGAGTAAGCTGCAATGTTTGTCCCCTTAAAAAACGTCAAATGTCAAGACCAAAGTAGACTCTTCAGCTATCACTCCCTTAAAACCCTATATTGTCCCTGCACATGGCTTTGTCTTCTCCACTAGCCTGCAAGTTCTCTGAGTGAAGAGGTATGCTTTCTTGCCTGATACCCCCAGCAAAGGTGCCTTGCACTGAGCAACATTCAACCTTGAATAAATGTGTGGATTAATTAACGCTGAAATTCTGAAGTGTACCACTCTGGAGTCTGGAGTCCCCTTTGTACCAGCACCACACATTTATTTCTCTGATTTTTTTTTTCCTCCAGAGCTAAGTGAAGCCCAACAGAAGCTACTGATAAAATCGATGGAGAAAAAGATCCTATCCGTGCAGCTAAAGCTGGTGAGAAAAAAGAACAGGTGCTGGGGAGAGTTTGGGAGGGAGTCAGCTAGAACCAATGGAAAGAGAGACTTAGCTTAATGAAAGACTGTCCTGGAGGGCCTCTGTCATATATGCAGGGGCTCATGTCCACTGCCCACTTTTCTCCATGCTCTCCCTTGTTTGCTATTTCGCAACCAGAAGAGTGAATTTCTGGGAAGTTATCTGGGTTTTTCAGCTTGAGAAGACAGAAAACCCTGGCTTTGCTTATCCACAGCCAAGTGATGTGAGAAAATTTCTTCATGTCTCTGAATCTGTCTCAATTCACTCCTCTGTAAAATAAGGCTAAAAAGAAAAGTGCTGCCCACCATACAGGATTGTTAAAAGGCTCACAAGGAGTTGTAATGCAAGGAAGGGAGTTATAATAAGAGAAAGGTAGCCCTCTCCATGGTTTTTATGAGTTAAGAGAAAGGAAGACAGGTTTCCAGTTCTTTCTTTTCATGCTATTTTGGTTCCTTGCAGGTGGAGAGCACAATGGAACACAGTTTCCTACAGGATAAAGAGGGTGTTTTCCCCCTGCAGCCTGACCTGCTCTCCTCCCTTGGGGAAGAGGAACTGACCCTCACAGAGGCCCTAGTGGGGCTGAGTGGCCTCGAAGTGCAGAGATCGGGCCCCCAGTACACGTGGGACCCAGACACCCTCCCTAGACTCTGTGCCCTTTACGCTGGCCTCTCCCTCCTGCAGCTGCTGACCAAGGCCTCCTAATTTGCCTTTTTCCACCTGCTTCCTGCCTCCTAATGCCTTCCCTACCTCACTGTGCCATGTCCTTAATACCCAAGGGTATGTTAGAGCCATCAGGCAGAAGATGATTGAAACCCTAATCACCCAAGATAAGCAATTTCTACCTATCCAGCTCTACCTCTCCCCGTATCCCTTCAGCTCCGCAACCCAGCTACTAATGCTTAAATCCTTTAAAAGTAGAAAATTTCAGGGGATCCCTGGGTGGCGCAGCGGTTTGGCGCCTGCCTTTGGCCCAGGGCGCGATCCTGGAGACCCGGGATCGAATCCCACATTGGGCTCCAGGTGCATGGAGCCTGCTTCTCCCTCCGCCTGTGTCTCTGCCTCTCTCTCTCTATGACTATCATAAATTAAAAAAAAAAAAAAATCTTAAAAAAGAAAAGAAAATTTCAAAATTTTAAAACTATGAACCATTTCAGCAAAACCACAAATAATTAATTTCTTGTTCCAATTCCTCCTACTTATGCTTTTACAAATCAAGTTTTACTGGAATTAATGGAAAATATTATTTCACTTTGGATGAAATGTCTTTTGGTGTTTTTCTTAACTTCTGCCAAGAAAAAAATAGACATTATCCTACTACATATAGATCATGTGTACATAAATACTATTATACTGTTCACGGGCCAGCTGGAAAATGCCAAGAGAACTACAAGGGTGTAGAATTTAGAATCTAGATTCTAAAGTGAGAAGATCATAAAAGCAGCTTATCTTCAAAGAGGAGGGTTTAGGGTGCTCTGGACTCGAGTTGAGGGACTGGGACAGACTTATTTATGGTACAAACCCAAAACAAGAGTAAGACAACTTTCAAGTATATCAAAAAGAAATGCAGATAAGTGGGATGCCTAGGTGGCTCAGCAGTTGAGTGCCTGCCTTCCGCCCAGGGCATGATCCTGGAGCCCTGGGATCCAGTCCCACATCAGGCTCCTTGCATGGATACTGCTTCTCCCTCTGCCTGTGTCTCTGCCTCTGTGTGTGTGTGTGTCTCTCATGAACAAATAAATAAAATCTTAAAAAAAAAAAAAAAAAAAAAAAAGAGGGGCAGCCCGGGTGGCTCAGCGGTTTAGCGCCGCCTTCAGCCTGGGTTGTGATCCTGGAGACCCAGGATCGAGTCCCACATCAGGCTCCCTATGGGGAGCCTGCTTCTCCCTCTGCCTGTGTCTCTGTCTCTCTCTCTCTCATGCTCTGTGTCTCTCATGAATAAATAAATATTTAAAAAAAAAAGAAAAGAAATGCAGATAAGTTAAAAAAAATAGTACCCAAGAATAAGACTGACCCATAACTTTTAAAAAGAAATTGTGATAGTATCTTATTTCACCTTTCCCTTCTCTGCCCTCATTTCAGGGTGGTTGTGGGAGGAAGTAATGTGGGCTTGCCATATGGACCTGCAAATATGAATATTGCAATCTTATAAAACCAGTGGGTTCATACCATCCTCCTCTGCCTAAAGCTGGGTTTTAACATCTTTCACTAATTTCTTTCAAAGTAGTTTTATGAGAAGAACAATTTCTCCAAGGTTTTTGGCCTCAGGACTCAGACTCTCCCCATTCTTAGCCACCCCCTCCCCCGGCTAGTTCCCTCACTCAACAAGAATTCATGATCAACTGCCAAAAGCTTTGTGTTAAGCCATCCTCCCCCATTCTGGGGCATCTTCCAATGCCTCACTATATTGCTCAAAGACATCCTGAGTAATTATCTGCTGACTTGGTTGTTTTTCTCCTGTGATGTATACTTAATAAAGAGGTGAGCTAACACCTTAACTATCCAGAAGGGTAACTTCATAAGGATGAACAACAAAGCTCATCTGTTTTCTGTTTTCTTCCTTTACCCTTCTCGCCCACCTTCAGTTAGATTGGCGTTATGAAGAAGAGGCTTTAATGAGTTTATTCCAGCAATGATTCAAAAGTCCTGTTATCCATCCCACAGCCCAAGGGGGAAGAGAGACAGGGAAGAATTGGTCAAGACACGTTCCCTAAAACCGGAGAAAACATTTTTCCCTTCAGCAAGCAGTTGTTTAGTGCAAGGAGCTATTTGCTGCAATAGAATGACAAAGGGGAGACAAGGAACACCCTCTCTATATATGAATATAAAGAATATGATCAAAACATATTCTCTGCCCTTTATACCCTTATAGCAGAGCTAGATTGTCTTGTAGGGTCTGACCTGGTTTGAAATGTAGGACTTCTGGGACGCCTGGGTGGCTCAGCGGTTGGGCATCTGCCTTTGGCTCAGGGCTTGATCCCGCGGCCCCGGAATCCAGTCCTGCATTGGGCTCCCTGCATGGAGCCTGCTTCTCCCTCTGCCTGTGTCTTTGCCTCTCTCTGTGTGTCTCTCATGAATAAATAAATAAAATCTTTAAAAACAAAACAAAACAAAACAAAATACCTTAGGACTTCAGCTACAGGAGAGAGAAAAGTTTAAAGATAGGGAGTTTTTTATTTTGTGTCTCAAGTGGTTGGAACCTCCATCCTCCTCCTGCAGAATCACTGGAGAATTCCTTTGAAAAATAAGTGGACAGAGTTTCTGGTCCAATTTCCTTCCCCTGGGGATTCTTAGATTCCCTTTAGGTGCACTATTACTCTGCTCCCCATTGCACTACAGTGTGCTTGGATGCAAACAGGCGCCCCTAAGCCTCTGCCAATAGGAACTTCCACCTGCTTTCCTCACAATACAGGGCAGAGCAGGGCCTCCAGCAGGCTACATTCTGAAGCTGTTTTTAACAACTCCGCGCCCCGAACGTGCTAGCCTGGGCCGTACAAAGAGCGGACCCGTATATTTTATACTGGAGTGACTGTCCACAGGCGCACTCTCGCCCCATCCGCACTCCCAGGCTGCAGGGATTTTATGCCTGATTCACAGCACTTGCAAAAATCTGACAAGGAAGTCTGAATCCCAGTTCGGCGCTCACATCCCTCTTTTTTGCAGCTTCCTCCCTCGCGCCGGACACACTGGGCGGCGGTTGAGTACCAGCCTCGCGAACCGAGACCCAGACCCCAAGCTGGGGGCCGGGAGGCAGGCGGTGGCTCAGGCTGAGCGTCTGGGAGCAAGAAACCGCACAGCAACTCATGACGTCATTACGCCCTGCGTGGCTATAGGCCTCACCCGCTCCACGCTGGTTAGAACGCTCTTGGGAGTCTGATGTGATCCAGACTGGAGCCTGAGGGGCCATCTCGTGGACACGCACGGAAATGCACTCCGGAGGAACGTAGAAGAAACTCCACACGCTGAAGCACTCCAAAGAACAAGGGGCAAACCCATACTGGCTCCTCCCTGCTCCTTCCTCGAAGATCCGCCTCCATCCTGCACCTCGGCCGTTGATTTCTTTCGCTTTTGTGGACTCGGCCTTCGGCCTGTCGGGCCTGGCGTTTCCCAGAAGGCCCAGCGCCGGGAAGAGGTTTGCAGCTGCTCCGTCATCGTGCGGCCCGTCGCGAGCCCGCGCTTGTGTGCAGGCCCGGCTCGGTTCCTGGTCTCTGGTGGGAGGATTCACGCGAGGCCCCGGTCTCAGTCCCCGGGCTAGGCCGCGACCCCGGGCGCCATGAAACAGGAGGGCTCGGCGCGGCGCCGCGGTGCGGACAAGGCGAAGCCGCCGCCGGGTGGAGGGGAACAAGAACCACCGCCGCCCCCGACCCCCCAGGATGTGGAGATGAAAGAGGAGGCGGCTGCGGGTGGCGGGTCAGCAGGGGAGCCTGACAGCAAAGCGGCGGCGGCGGCGGCGGAGCACTCCCAGCGAGAGCTGGATACCGTCACCTTGGAGGGTACGAGAGCCCGGGCCGGGGACGTGCCGTGTTCACGGATGACAGCGCCCGGGTGATCCAGCCTGTCCTCGGGACCCCAGCGCAGCTTCCGCCACCCCCGATTCCTTAGGATCACCCCCGCTGCCCGCCCCCCCCCCCCCCCACCCTGACACTCCTGACCCCGGCCCTAGTAACCTCCTCTCCGGGCTCCGGACTCCTCCCTTAACACACCTCTTCTCTCCCCCTACCTGCGTTGAATCTAGTAGGTCCCACTGGGCTGGTGGTCTCCCTCCATCTTTTAAGTCCCCTCTGACCTACTCTATTTACATCCTATTCTAACACCCCCACATGTGATTGGTCCCTCTAGAAACCAGTGTTTGTATTTATGGTGTGAAGGGGTCAGGGCGATGCCCATGAATTTTAAGACTTTACAGAAGTTTTCTGTTGTCTTATCTACGCCTGGCAAACTCCCTTAAGAGAAAGAAGCCTTTCTACTCTTTTCTGTAATTAAGGTGCCGTTGCTCTTTCTCTCCCTTCAAGCCCTTATTTCTGTTCCTAAAGAGTTTAAAAACACATTACAGACTTTGGGTGTCATCCTTGAGTTCCTAATACATTCATCCTGAACTATGTAAGTCCCCCCCCACCCCCCATTTCTTTTCTCCTAGGTGCTCATTCCCTAGGATTGTTCCTCCAAGTTCACGGTTCACTTTTCTCAGAGCATCCTGTGGGCATTTGGAGTGAGCAGAATGAGAGCTTCCCACTGTGAACCTGGTGCTGTTTTCCCAGCTCTGGCTCAAGCGGTTTATGGTGTTTTCTCTCTAATTGCATGAGAACTTTGCTCAAAAGCATTGAGATAAGCCAAGTTATCCTCCTGGGTGATGTGTTTGAGGATGTAATGTTGACTGCATCTGCCCCTGTCGAAAGTTGGGCAACAGGCTCAGTTTCTAATCAAGATCCTCTTACCTAAAATGATGATACCCGGTGGCAAAGGTGCTACTGGGCACATACATATGTTTCTTATAAACACTTCATTTTGTTGTTAGGAAGGAATTCATGTTTCCTTGTAGAAATTTTGGAAAATATCAGAAGCAGGGAGTAACATGAACCATGATTAACATTTTTTCCTATGAATTTTTGAGCTGCTCTCATGCAATTGAGATCAAGTTATACAGACAGTTTGGAAGAAGGCCTAACCAAATACAGATGGTTTTGTGTGCTTTCATCTAACATATCTGTAAACATAGCATTCAATTTTTTCCAGAAACATTTATTGACTACCCAATGTAGTGGCTAAGCATACAAACTCTGGAATTAGTTTTTTCATCTCTATAAATGAAAGTATAGTACCTACTTCATTGGGTTGATGTAAAGATTAAGATGCTTAGAACATGTGCCCAGCACATGATGAACACATAGCAAACCCTTTGTAATGTTAGCAGTTATCATTATTGTGCCATTAAGGGGACCCAGGCACCCTATACTATGTATACAAAGTTAACTAAGAAACTACCGATTTAGAGTGTTCCCTTACTCCTGGACACTTCAGTTGTGTCAGTTTTTTACATTATAAATAGCTTTGCAACGTCATCTTTGTGGCCCAAGTTTTTAACCTATCTTTATGATTTATTTTTTTGGTATAGATTCTCAATATACCTGAGTTGAGAGAGTAGATCTCTTTTAGAGTTGAATACGTAGTGTCCAGAGAAACTGTACTGATTTACAATATACTAACAGAAATGTTGTGTTCACCCTGACTCTATGTTAGGATTTTTTCTTTTTCTTTTTCTTTTTCTTTTTCTTTTTTTTTTTTTTTTTTTGAAATTTATCTATCATAGAGAATGTACAAACGCACAAGCAGGAGGGGTGGAGGGAGAGGGAGAGAGAATTTCAAGCAGACTCCATGCTGAGCATAGAATCTGACATAGGCTCCATCCTAGGACCCTGAGAGCATGACCTGAGCTGAAACCAAGAGTTGGACACTGACTGCACCACCCAGGCACATCCACCCATGTTATGATTTTTTAAATATTACCAGTTTGGTAGTTGAAAACATTTCCATTTGCAATTATTCAAATGCTACTGAAATATATTTTCATGTCTGTTAGCTGTCTTTTTGTATTGTCTATTTGTGTTTGTTTTTACTTATCCTAATTTATGCAAACTCTTTGTAAGGAGTATGACTCTCTGATCACAGTTGCTGCAAATATTTTTCTTTTGTTTACACAGATACTCAGATTTTTTTTGCAGAGTAGAGCCCATCATTCCTGTGTGTTTGTGTGTGTGTGTGTGAGAGAGAGAGAGAGAGAGATTTCTCCATATTGTTTACATTTAGAAAATAAATCTCCACGTGTTTGTCTTGTTTTTTTGTTTCTTATGGTTGCTTTTCCTTTCTTCTTTTTGTCACCCTCTACCCTTTCCCTTACCCCAGCTTTTTTTTTCTTTGTCTCTTGGTTTTGTCTTAAAATCATTGTAGGCATCTCTTAAGTATTGTTTAACCATATTAGGCAAAAGAAGTGACTGGCTACATCTCGCCCTTTTATAAGAGGTTCCCTAGACCACTTGCCTAGAGTGGTGGGAGGAATAGGAAGAGTTAGAAGTAACATTTTTCTCTTCTGTGGTCTTCCATAGATATAAAAGAGCATGTGAAACAGCTGGAGAAGGCAGTATCGGGCAAGGAGCCTCGATTTGTGCTGAGGGCCCTGCGGATGCTGCCTTCCACATCACGCCGCCTCAACCACTATGTTTTGTATAAGGCTGTGCATGGCTTCTTCACCTCAAATAATGCTACTCGAGACTTCTTGCTACCCTTCCTGGAAGAGGTAAGTGAGTCAACCACCCCCACCCCCCAGCCCTCAATGTAATTGTTTCCCATCCTAAAGACCTGACTTATTACCTGCTATAGCTGAGTAGTGAAGCAAAAAGCAGGCCGTTTTAACAGCCATTTGTCCACTAACAAGGGAACCATCCTTCTGCCTTGTAGTGTCATTCTTCTGAATCAGGGGAAAAGAGCTGGGAATCAGGACCCTTCCAACCAAACTCAGTTCCCACTGCTCCCCAGCAGAATACTCTCCTCCAGTTGAGTGGTGTCTCCATTGTCTTAAGAGAAGGTACCACCACCTCTCTGCCTCTGAAGCCTCACCATGGAGGACATATAAAATAGTGATTAAGAGCACAGGCTCTGGGGACACCTGGGTGGCTCAGTGGTTGAGCATCTGCCTTTGGCTCAGGGTGTGATCCCGGGGTCCCAGGATCAAGTCCCACATCAGGCTTCCTGCATGGAGCCAGCTTCTCCCTCTGCCTCTCTCTCGGTATCTCTCATGAATAAATAAGATTTTAAACAACAACAACACAGGCTCTGAGGTAGAGTTGAATTTGAATCCCAGCTCTACCATTTGGTACCTGTGGGACTTGGACAAGTGAGCTAACCTCCTTATGTTTCATTTTCTTCCTTTGCTAAATGTGGCAAACAGATTTGGGGGACAAAGAGGTGGAAAGGAACATGTGTAAAGCTCTTAGAACCGTACCTGGCACATAGTAAATGCTGATGAAGTTTGTTTGGTGCTGGCAGCGGACTCTGTGTCAAGAAAGACTTCTCCTTTTCTGTCTAGCTATACAATCCCCATTATGTCCAGGTCCTGCCCCTTCTCAAACCTAAGTGTCCCTTCAGCTATCTCCCTAAAGCCATCGTGGACATGGGCTATTCCATAGAAGAGACTCAAAAAAATCCCTTGAGGTGGAATGGTGAAGAATTTATTGTCTGGGAAAAGGGAAAAGCACTCTTCCCCAACATCATCTGGGAAGAAAAATTTTAACCTGTATATTTCTTTTCTTTTCAAGATTTTATTTATTTATTCATGAGAGAAACTGAGATGGAGAGGCAGAGATACAGGCAGAGAGAGAAGCCAGCTCCATGCAGGGAGCCTGATGTGGGACTCGATCCAGGGACTCCAGGATCACTCCCTGGGCCGAAGGCAGACGCTTAACTGTTGAGCTACCTAGGCATCCCTAACCTGTATATTTCTAAATACACCCCACATGTTTCCCTTTTGAACTGTTGCACATTATCCCAGTTTTGGTGACTAGATCTTATAATAAGTATGACATATATGTCAGTTACCCCCAAATTTCCTTTGTTCCTACCCCCCAAAAATTGGATCTCATTATTCTTGATCTCATCTCTAGTATTATAGTACTTTATTAAATTCTCTTTGATAAAATTTGCAGTGGTTCCAAGTGTGGTGGTTTAATCTCTCTACTTAGATTGTAGGCTCTTTGAGGGGTCCTTACATCATCCTTTCCATCCCCATTATGTTCTATGAAGATGTCTGTTTTACTTCTCCAAGCCTTTTTTTGTTTCTACTGCCAGCCTCCTTGACTTCCTTTGGAAGGAGACTGTGCCATCTTTATTTTTATATCCCAGCACCTAGAAAAATCTTGCATATAGTAGTGAATATTTGTTGAAATGCATCGTGAGTGAAATACATTCTTGGTTGGTTGATCTGACTGAGCTTTTCCACAGTAATTCATGGTTTCTCCTAGCCCATGGACACCGAAGCTGATTTACAGTTCCGTCCCCGAACAGGAAAAGCTGCATCAGCACCCCTTCTACCTGAAGTGGAAGCCTACCTACAACTCCTCATGGTCATCTTTCTGATGAACAGCAAGCGCTACAAAGAGGTATCCAGGACCAGTGAGCGAGAATAACATGCCCCAAGCAGTGCATGGGGTTGGTGGGAGAGAATGTCTCTGGTGAAAAATTGAAGAGAGTCACTGAGTTCTTAATCGTCCCCCTAGACTCTTCCCCCATGTAGAAACATACCTAACCCCACATCCAGGGATACCCCCTTAGCTCCTGTTCAGATACCATGGGAAGGGGCTGGCAGCCGCCATTCTGTGCTTATCTGTGGCACAGTACCAGTGCAGTGGATTCTGTTTGGAAAAGGAGATTTGGAGACAGAAATTTGACTTCAAATCCTAGCTGTATCTTGGACAAATTAATTTCTCCTGGCTTTATATCAGATGGGAAAAACAATGCCCAACTCACAGCATCACCATTGACATTAAATAAAGTACTACCACAATGATCTTCATATAGTAAGCTCTCACAGTATTTCAGTAATTGGCAGTTCTTTTCATGGGACTGAACAACTCCATGGATACTGTACTGCCACTGCTTCCTCCAGTTGGGGCCAACTTCTTTGTCAGTCATAGCCACTATGCAGAAAGCACACTCAAGAAATGACTCCAAGGTCCAGGATGCATGGGTGGCTTAGTCAGTTAAGCATCTGACTCTTAATTTCGGCTCAGGTCATGATCTCAGGGTCATTGGATCAAGCCCCACATTGGGCTCTACGCTCAGCTGGGGGGTAGGGGAAGCATCTACCTGAAATTCTCACCTTTCCTTCACCCCCACTCTGCTCTTGAGTGTATGCACGTACCCACCTGCGCACATGCTCTCTAGAATAAGTAAATCTTTTTAAAAAAGAAAGAAATGACAGTTCCCTCTGCTCCATCCCTGTTTTGTTTTTTCCTTGCCTTGCCACAAGTTGATTTTTGTGTGTTTTTAGACTAATTCACCCCCTATAAAGGGTGCGATTCAGGGGCACCTGGCTGGCTTTCAGTAGAGCATCCAACTCTTGATCTCTGGGTAGTGAGTTCGAGCCCAACATTGGCTGCAAAGATTACTTAAAATAATTTGATTGGATGCATTTTTTAAAAGTGTAGGGCTCAGTGGGTTTTGGTATGTTCACAAGTTGTACAGCCATCATCACTGTCTAATTCCAGAATAATTTCATCACCCCAAAAAGAAACCCCATTGCTGTTAGTAGTCGCTCCCTATTCTCCCCTCACCCCAGCCTCTGGCAACGACTCATCTACATTTTCTGGCTCATGGATTTTCCTATAAATGGAATTATGTAACACATGGCCTTTCATGTCTGGCTTCTTTGACTTAGCATAATGTTTTCTAGGTTTGTCCATGTTGTAGTGTGTATTCAGCCCTTGTAATGGATGGATGATATTCTGTTGTATGGATATGCTGCATTTAACTTCTCCATCCGCTGGGTGATAGACACTTGGGTTGATTGTTTCCACTTTTTAGTAATTCTCAGTAATGCTGCTGTGAACATTTGTGTACAGACTTCTATGTGAACATACGTTTCCAGTTCTCCTGGATTTATGCCTAGGAGAGGAGTTCCTGGCTCATATGATAGCTCCTTGTTTAACTTTTTGAGGAATTGCCACTTGATTCTCTTTTCGCCGCCTCCCCAGGCACAGAAGATCTCTGACGACCTGATGCAGAAGATCAGCACTCAGAACCGCCGGGCTCTGGACCTTGTGGCCGCAAAGTGTTACTACTATCACGCCCGGGTCTATGAGTTTCTGGATAAGCTGGACGTGGTGCGCAGGTACAGGTGGCCAAGGTCTGACCCAAGGTTAAGAACTGTCCCCCAGGCTCTTCCCTATACTTCAATCAAGGGAGGACTGATCAAGGGTAGGAGGATGGGCTGGAAAACACTTCACTCCTCTGTTTAAAACTTGTGGCGGCTCCCCATTTTCCTCAGGGAAAAGCTGAAGTCTTCATGATTGCATGTGAGTCCCGACGAGGTCTAGCCCCTGCTCACTGCCTGCTTGACTCTACCTCTCACTGCTCCCTGACTCACTTCTCAGCCACACTGGCCTCCCTGCTTTTCTTGGAGCCAGCCGGGCACGCTCTTCCCTCTGCTCACAATGCTCTTCTCCCTCCTTCAAGCCTTTGTTTAATTGTTAAGTTCTCAGTGAATCCTACTCTGACCAAGGTACTTCAAATGGCCACCCATCCTTCTTGCCTCCTGTGTTCCCCATCACACTTACCCTGGTTTCTGCATAGTCCCGATCTTCTGTCATGCTCCCTAAGGCACTTATTTATCACAACTGTCATCTGTCTCACCTATTTGAATGTAGAGTTAGTTGTGTCCTTTTTGTACACCCAGAATAGCGCTTCACACCACAGGCACTCAATAGTTAAATGTTCAGTGAATAACCAGAAAGGCAATTTGTGTCACTCTTTTTGGAATTGAGAGACAATAGAGAAGTCAAAGCCATTCAAAGAGTTATTTGAGGTGTTTGACATCTTTTTCATTTTCCTTCTTGAAGCTTCTTGCATGCCCGGCTCCGGACAGCTACCCTTCGGCATGACGCAGATGGGCAGGCCACCCTGCTGAACCTCCTGCTACGGAACTACCTCCACTATAGCTTGTACGACCAGGCTGAGAAGCTGGTATCCAAGTCTGTGTTCCCTGAGCAGGCCAACAACAATGAGTGGGCCAGGTACCTCTACTACACAGGTGAGCAAGGGGCCCCACCCCTCAAGTCAGGGAGTGTGTCTCAGGTTCACGTGATGCAAATTTCCTGAAAATTTAGTGTACTTGGTGCCTGAGGGGCCCATTTTGGCACTCTGGTTTGTAGGGGGCTTTGGATGACACCATTCTTTGATCCACTCTCTTTTCCACATTCAGGGCGAATCAAAGCCATTCAGTTGGAGTACTCAGAGGCCCGGAGAACAATGACCAACGCCCTTCGCAAGGCCCCTCAGCACACAGCTGTCGGCTTCAAACAGACGGTGAGCAGCAGCTCTCATCCCTTCGATGCTTACTCATCTGATAATGCTTTAGTTCTCTTTCCCTACTTCGGGGCCAGGGAAGGCATCCTCAACCTTCATGATCCAGAGGTTAAATTGCATGTCCATTTGTGTATAACATTGATCAGAACACATTAAGCAGACACTCCCTGCACCTCCAGTGGTTTATATTCAGAGGACTCTCCTTCGTGGATGGGATTAGAATATTCCTGATTCCCCAGCACTCCTTACAGTCATTCCAGGCATGGACCTGGATTGCGTTGAGAAATCCCAGGCTCTTTACTGGTCCCTCACATGCCCATTTGAGAGCAATGTTTTCTGTGGCCCGGGAACCAAGAAAATCCCCAGGAGGCTGACTGATTCAGGTGTGGATAAGTCTTGGTCACCTAGAGCTGTCAGTCACCAAGGCTTTTTCTGAGTGCTGACCTTGGTGTTGGCACTGTGAGATTGCAAAAGATTATTACTCAGAAAGGCTTGAGGGCCTGTGTAAAGTCACAGAGCCTGGTAGCCACAATTTGGACCCTGCTTTCCCAACCATGAACACCTATTTCCACCTCAACTTGACCTCTACCTCCTAATGAAAGAGAACAAGATGGGATCCCTGGGTGGTGCGGTTTGACGCCTGCCTTTGGCCCAGGGCGCGATCCTGGAGACCCGGGATCAAATCCCACGTCGGGCTCCCAGTGCATGGAGCCTGCTTCTCCCTCCGCCTATGTCTCTGCCTCTCTCTCTCTCTCTCTCTCTCTCTCTGTGTGACTATCATAAATAAATTTTTTTAAAAAATTTTTAAAAATTTAAAAAAAAAGAACAAGATGAAGATGACTAAGAATGACTAGGTCAGTATAGTCAAGTTCAGAAGTTGAAAGAAAGGTTTGGTTTTGGTCAAATAATTAAAGATACCTTAAAGAAAAAGTTAAATTTAATCTGGTTTTTGAAGGTGGGTAGAATTTTCACAGAAGGGAATGGCTTTTCAGACATACCATGATACATGTGCAGATTATTAGATTGCTTACAATATATGACATACACTAAAGTTCCTAAAAATACACATAATCAACATATAAACTGTGCAGTGTCTGGAGAGAGGTGTGGGGTAAATCAGAGTTCTCAAATCAGACTTTACTATAGATGGATAAGGTTTCTGGGATTTCTGTGGTGGAGCCAGGTGGCAGGAACAGAGAGAGCTGGAGTGAGATCTTTGGCCAGCAGACTGTTGACGAGGAAGCCAGAAAAGAGATGGAATGGTTGCTTGAGAGAGGAAGAAGAGTTGGGGGAACTTCCACCCACAGAGACTTAAGCAAATAGGTGATAGGCCAAGGCCTTGGAGGAGCTAAAGAAGGGAAGGGTTAAAGAACACAGGTAGAGAAGCTGACTTGAGCTAAAAGCAGGGAGGCGGAGAATGTGTAAAAAGAGGCCTCAGCTTTGAAGTGGAGTCCACAACAGAACACTTTGAAAGCTTATCCATCCATAGTAAAACCCACATTCTCGCCTTGGGTGATCTCAGCTCAACGCTGACCTCCTGGTGCTTCACCAAAGTCTATTTCTAACTGTCTTAGTCTGCTGGGGCCATCAGAACAAGCTACCACCATCTGGGTAGCTTAAGCAACAGCAATCTATTTCCTTATAGTTGGGGAAGCCAAAAGTCCAGCATCAGGGTGTCACCATGGTTGGTTTCTCCTAAGGGTCTCACTCGTAGACGGGCGTCATCTTTTATTCTCTTAAAACTGTCTTCCTTCTGTGCATGACTGTCTTAATCTCTTGTAAGGACACCAGTCATTGGATTAGGACCACTCATATGACCTCATTTTCCTTAATCTCTTTAAAAGCTCTGTCTCCAAATGCAGACATAGCTTGCTTTACTGCGCTTTTTACACATACTATATTTTTTATAAATTGAAGGTTAGTGGTGACCCTGCATTGAGCAAGTGTCTTTGTGTCACATTTTGGTTATTCTCGCAACATTTCAAACTTTTTCATTATTATATCAGTTATGGTGACCTGCAATCACTGGTTACATGATTTGTTGAAGGACGAGATGATAGTGTTTTTTAAGAAAGTATTTTTAAATTAAGTTATGTACATTAAATTATTTTTTTTAGGTAATGCTGTTGCACACTTAATAGAGTACGGCATGGCAGAAACCTAATTTTTAGGTGCCCTGGGAAACCAGAAAGTCACGTGACTAGCTTTAGTGTGGTATTCGCTCTATTGCGGTGGTCTGGAACACAGCCCATGATTATCTCTGAGGTACTGAGGGGTTAGCACTTCAACGTACAAATTTGGGGTTTCACAGTTCAGCCTGTGATACTAATTCTGACCCCTCTTAATGAACATCAGACCTACGAATCTAGCTTCCCACCACACATCTCTGTATAGATACTCCTCACACTTAGCTTATCAAAAATAGACCCCTCTGGGTGCCCCTTACCAGTCCTTCCTCCTGCTCTCACGATAAAGATAGGAGCTTTGGAATGACCCCAGACTCCCCCATCCCGCCCCACTCCTCCTTCCCCATCACTCAGTTGTCTGTTGATTTGCCTCCATGTCTTTTGTATTTGTCTCCTTTCTGGAATCACTGGCGCCCTTGTTTGAGCCAGTAGCATCCCTGGTCATCGTCTTCCCCTTTACGAACCCAGCTTTCACACACCTGCCTGACTAACCAGAGCACTCTGCCTTGTCCAGGAAGCTTGCATTGCTCCCCATTATCTCCCCAATAGGGATGATAAGTTTTGTGAGGTAGTCAGGCTGGGGGTTATGAGGACACTACTGCTGCCACTGCCGCTGCTGCTGCCACTACCACCCATTTTAGGGACTGGGAAATTGAGGGCTTGGTTGCTCTGCTTTTCCTAGTTAGTGAGTGAAGACTAGCATTCTGTCTCCAAACTCTGAACTCAGCCTGGCATTCAAAACCGCACATCCCCAGGCTGGCCCAGCATCCCCCATAACCTTCCAGACTTCCTTGAGACATGTGCTACACTTGTCCGGTCTGTTCATTTGACTAAAACATCCTCCCTCCTCCCCCTGCTTCATCTGAATCCTTATAGCATGTGTACAGCATGTGTTAACTTCTGCCTTTTCCCTGGGTTTCCCATCACTCCTAGGTTACTCCAGGGAACAGGGCAGCATCGTAGGTGTGTGGGGGTGAGTGTGGGCACGATCTTATAACCTCTTGCTTCCATCATGACTCTTGCTTCGTCTGTGGTCCTGTCCATCCTGCTTAGTGGGCGGCTCCTTCATTGCTGGCATCACCTCCCCCATTGTGGTTTTCCTCGCTTGGTGCTAAATCCACAGTAGGCAGCATCTAGAAATCCCTCACAGTTCTGTGGAGAAAGAAGGGCCGGGTTTTCCCACCAGCCTCCTGTACCCTACCCGGCTGCAGCCCATTCACTGAGGTTCTCCCAGTCTCCTCCTGTGCTTCTGCCTCTACACGTTCACCTCCTCTCCTCCAGCGACCAGCACCGTGGGCCAACTCCTGTCCCATTCTCTAGCCTCTGGGCCCTGCTCCCCCAGTGTTTCAGAGCCACAGGACCCTCCCCTCTGGCCTGTACCTCAGAGCATTGCCATTGCAGAGTGGCGTGCAAGTGGAGTGGCAGTTGAGATGGAGCTTAGGGCTCGGCATGGTCAGAGGGGCAGCTTTGACCTGGCTGCCAATATTCCCAGTACCTGGCTCCCGGGGGCATGCCCAGCTCTACGTGGGCCTGATTGCAGTACCATCTTCCCCATCTCGCAGTGTGTCGGACTGCACTGAAGCCCCGTTTCTCTCTCTCCTCCCTCCTGCTGGGGCTCCCTGCCCTTTGTGTTCCTGTGTCGCACACCACCAGGTGCACAAGCTCCTGATTGTGGTGGAGCTGCTGCTCGGGGAGATCCCAGATCGGCTACAGTTCCGTCAGCCTTCCCTCAAGCGCTCGCTCATGCCCTACTTCCTTCTGACCCAAGGTAAGGCTGGTCCCGCTCACAGAGCTTGCCGAGGTCTGACACTGTGGCCTCTTCAGTGCATTTGCCCATTTGTGTCATCTGATCCACTCCTCTCCCCCTCCAGCTGTCAGGACCGGAAACCTAGCCAAGTTCAACCAGGTCCTGGACCAGTTTGGGGAGAAGTTTCAAGCAGATGGGACCTATACCTTAATCATCCGACTGCGGCACAACGTCATTAAGACAGGTGTGGATCAGAGTCTGAGGGCCACTGGAAGAGCAGGACCCAGATGAGGCTTCTGCAAGGGATGGGCAACCCTAGAGATATCCGTGGCTGGGTGAAGGGGCTGTGTCTACCCTGCCCACCCCAGTGCTGCTTTCTCCCCCAGGTGTGCGCATGATCAGCCTCTCCTATTCCCGAATCTCCCTGGCCGATATTGCCCAGAAACTGCAGCTGGATAGCCCAGAAGACGCAGAGTTCATTGTTGCCAAGGTGGAGCTGATTCGGAGATGGCAATTGCCACGTTGCTGCCACATTTCAGGGGATGGGAATGGAAGGAGATTGGCCAAGGGGGAGGGCATGGTCTTTTCAGAGAGTGCTGGTCTTACAGTATGAAGCCAGGAAGTTGCCAGAGAGAATGTGTACATGAGTGAGTGTGAGAGTGTAAGGAGGAAAGGGACAGGACAGGGTGTTCTTGGATTTAGAAGATGGGCTTTCTGGTGACTTTGTATCCCTTTGGGGGCCTGCAGGCCATCCGGGATGGCGTCATTGAGGCCAGCATCAACCATGAGAAGGGCTATGTCCAGTCCAAGGAGATGATTGATATCTATTCTACCCGTGAGCCCCAGCTGGCCTTCCACCAGCGCATCTCCTTCTGCCTAGATATCCACAACATGTCTGTCAAGGTGAGAAGCCCGGGCTGCAGAGGGGATTTTGGCAGCATCCAAGGAGTCCCCAGAGGAGACTAGCCTTAGTTCCTGGCCCATCTCTGTAAAGTCATTAAATGGCAGGGCAGGGGGCCCCAGATGGAGCAGAGAACTCGTGAGCCTGTAAGACCTTCAACAGCTTCTGAGGGTATGGTTGCCAGGGAGGACTGGATGGATTCAGGGAGCAGGGTTCTAGATTTGCTTCCAAATTTGAGTCACTCACTTTCTCTGAGCCTCTGTTTCTCCATCCGTGAAGCTGATGATGAGATTACCTGCCCTGCCTGCTTCAGGGCTGATGACATTAAATGCAGTCACTGTCTCCAGGCACCTAGTGAAGCCTAAACTGTGGGGAAGGCAGGATGGGTATCTAGTTCCACAAAAGGCTATGAAGCCCTTATCCAGTGGCAGACACTGACTTGGGTGCTGGTACTGTGTGCCAAGTATTTCCTGGTCTCTTCTTGCCCCAAGAAACTGGGGATATTGTTGCCTTGCTTTAAATCAGGTAAATGCCGTGCTCAGAGAGAGACAAAAGGCCCTTTGCAACCTGGTCCCCTGTGTCTGTAGCCTTACTTCCACCTGATGCACCCTCCTCTCTCCTCCCCCTCCTTGTTTTTCTTTCTCCCCCCACCCCCCAGCTGGCCCCACTGAGCTCAGGCCAGGCGTTTTCACACATTGAAACCTCTGCCTGGAATGCCCTTCCCCCTTTCCCCCACCAGTCTGTTCCCTCCCTCCTTTCCCTCCTCATTTAGCATGCTATAGTAGTAATTTGCCTGCATGCCTCGCTCCCCACTAGACCAAACTGGAGAGCGAATGACCTTATTCCTGTCGTGGTGCCTGGTACACAGAAGCAGCACAATAAACGTATGTTAAGTGCGTGCCTTCTCTTCATCTTACTCCTCTCTCTACTGTGCTTCAGGCCATGAGGTTTCCTCCCAAATCGTACAACAAGGACTTGGAGTCTGCAGAGGTAAGGTGCCTTTTGCTTTGGACAAGACCGAAAGGTCAAGCTTTCCTCCAGAGAGGGAAGAGGGAGGCAGTTTCTGGAAGGGCTCGGAGCTGCTCTGAAGCTTTGTGTTGTGGTCCCTGCCTTGGGGTGGCTGGGTGAAACACTGTGAGAGCCCCCTGGCCCCCAGCAGCCCAGCCCTCTCCCCACCTCTTGCCCCAGGAACGGCGTGAGCGAGAGCAGCAAGATTTGGAGTTTGCCAAGGAGATGGCAGAGGATGATGACGACAGCTTCCCTTGAACTAGGGACTGGGGGCGGGGGGTGAGTGGGGACTGGCTCTTTATCTTCCCCCTCAGGGTCCCCTGCCCAGGGAACCGGCCCCTCTCCTGTACATGTCTCACAGACTGCGCATGTGCAGGGCGTGAAGGGTGCAGGGAGCCAGCCACCCCCACCTTCACCCCAGGACCCCTCCCCAGCCGGTGACAGCACACGGTGGGCAGGAGGTGGGCAGGTGGCCTCCCCAGGGCAGGGTCCTGGCTACTGATACAGGCAGCAGGATGGGAGGGGAGAGCCCTGTGCTCTCCAGAGAGCTGGGGACTGGAATTGGGACATGGGTTGGGTTGTATGTTTTTTGAAGCTTCAATTATGATTTTTAAACAATAAAAAGTTCTCCAGAGTTCTTTGTGCATCATTTAACGACACTGCTTCGCTTTCACACCTATGGGTATTAACAGACCCAGATTTTTCTTGCTCTTGGGGAGAATGGCCCAATGTAATCATCCAGTATGACCTTGGTTGAGGATGAAGCCAAAGACAGGGTGAAGAGGTGATCTGTCACGAGAAGGGCCTCTCCTATCTAACTGGCTAGCCAGTATTGGGCAAGTCACTAAACCTCTCAGTCTCCTTCCCCACATCTGTCCAATAAAGGACTAGACTCAGTGACCTGGCCCTAAAGTTAGAAATCTAGACCTCTTGGGCAGCCCAGGTGGCTCAGCGGTTTAGCGCCGCCTTCAGCCCAGGGCGTGATCCTGGAGACCCGGGATCCAGTCCCACATCTGGCTCCCTGCATGGAGCCTGCTTCTCCCTCTGCCTGTGTCTCTGCCTCTCTCTCTATATCTCTCATGAATAAATAAATAAAATCTTAAAAAAAAAAAAATCTAGACCTCTAGATCATCAAAGAAAAACTGGGAGTCTAGCCCTCAGGTGAGGTTTGCAGAGGAGAGAAGGGGCTCTGATAAGTCTGCTGCAGTTGGAGGAGAGCAGGGCTTTCCCCAGTTAGCCCTTAAATACGGAAGACGGGCTCCTCCCTGAGAGCAGAGTGGGGTCAGGCAGGAGGGGGGACCCTGTGGCCCCTGCCCACTGACACTAGCTGCGGATGGTGAGGAAATGTGTCTGCCTAGGTCTCGAAGTCTCCTGGCCACTAACAGTGGTAACTCCCCATCTTGGGCCATTGAATTATTGCTACGTTCTCTGCTCCTGCCAAGCGCTCTGTTACCTGAACACAGCCTTGTGGGTTTCTGCCTCTACTTAACTGTCTTCCCTCCCCTGTGGTGCTCTGGCTCTCCACCTCCTGGATTTCTACACCTCCTCCAGGCTTCCTGCCTCACAGTGATTTATTCCCCTGGTTTCTGGAACACTCGAGATCAGATACTCATAGGAGATGGTGTGAAAGTCTTACCTTCCTAACTAGTTTGTAGGTTCTTAGAGAACATGAGGCATTTGTATCCTCCCTGGGCTTTGCCCAGTGCGTGGCACACTGGGTTCAATGAAGTCTTGTTTGTTAGAGGAGGTACACTCTCTCCATCACAACTGAAGATTTTCATCCCCCAATAACCCTAATTTCCATTAAAGGCATGTTTTAGACTAGCCTTGCTTTTGTTCCTCGTCCCATCCCAGCCATGGTCACAGTGATCTGGCATTGGCCACTTCCTTTAAAAGAAAAAATTGCCACCTGCCGTATAATGAAACCCTTAAAAAAAAAAAAGTTATTTTGGGGGCAACTGGCTGGCTTAGTCGGTTAAGCCACCAATTCTTGGTTTTGGCTCAGGTCATGATCTCGGTTGTGAGATCAAGCCCTGCATCGGGCTCTGCACTGGACATGGAGCCTGCTTAAGATTCTTGCCTTCTTCCTCTTCCCCTCCCAGCCCCCTCCCCTGTGGTCACTCATGCACTCTAAGAAGAAACAAACAAACAATTTTTAAGTGATCTCTCTACCTAACAAACCTACAACCCCAAGATCAAGTGTCATATGCTCTACCAACTGAACCAGCCAGGCACCCCCAAGGTTATAAATCCTAGCACCAAGCCCTTAGTCCCTCAGACCCTCTCCTGGTTGGTAACAGATTGGAGAGTGTGTCATCCTGGTCCAGGGCACTCTGGATGGTGCAATTGTTCGTTTTGTTTCATGACTTTTTTTTTGAAGGGTTTCATGACTTGCTGTGATTCCCTGGTTCTCACCCACCTTGAGTCTATGGACTCTTTTCTGTCTGCTTGCTGTCTGGAAGTTTCTTGTAATTCATTCCCGTGAGCTTGGTTTTCTCTTCCCGGAGAAGCTTATTGCCCTTTTTATGCTTGGAGAGCTCACCGTGTTCTCCACTTTCTGGGCGGTGGTGGTGTTTTAATTAGAGAACTACAGAAGGGCACCTGGTGTCTGCCTTTGGCTTAGGGCATGATCCCGGGTCCCGGAATCGAATCCCACGTCGGGCTCCCTGCATGGAGCCTGCTTCTCCCTCTGCCTGTGTCTATGCCTCTCTCTGTGCCTTTCATGAATAAATAAATAAAATCTTTATTAAAAAAATAGAAAACTACTATTAAAAAAATAGAGAAGCAGGAAGAATAACAAATATCCATGTGCTTTCCACCCAAGTTTAATAAATGGTGACACTGGTTATCATGCAAGTTTCCTCAACCAAGGCAAACTGTTACACGTCAAGTGAAGCCGCTCTTGTTCCTTTCCCAGACCCTTGCCTACCTTCTAGAGGCAGCCACTCTGATGAATTCAGCTGGGTAGCTTTCCAGTTTATGCTTTAATACATTTTGGTACATTAGTGTCTTGCGCTTTTAAATCTTTTAAATGATATATCACATGAATGTAACTTGCTCTCCACTCAGTCTTGGTTTTGAGATTAGTGGTGGTGAGACCAGGCTCAGCACTGTCCTCGGCACTGCGAAACCACAAATTCCTCAAGGAGTTTTCATCCTGTGACGACTTGGTGGGGGAGGCGCATGTGGGATGAACGGACCACGATTTATTTAGCCCTTCCCCGACTGGGGCGCGTTGGTTTGCTCGGACATAGGATGCCACTGAGGACAGCTCCGGGAGTCTCCTGCTACAGGGGACTGTGTACATGGTGTGCAAACCTCTTAAAGGGCCGGATCGCACATTTTTTAGGCTTCTGAGCCATATGGTCTGTCACAACTCTTCATTTCAGTGCTGCACTTCTTGAAAGCGGCTATAAACAATATGTAAACAAAATTATTTAATAACCCTGGGGTTTGAATTTCATAGGATGTTTACATGTTATGAAATATTCTTTTGTTTTTTCCCCCAACCATTTAAAAATGTGAAACCCATTCTTAGCTCGAGGTGTACAGATCTTGGCTCACAGGCCAAGTCTGCAACAAATGAGTCACTCCAGAGGCCTTAGAAAGAGGCTCCAAGTCCAGGACCAGATGAAAACAGGAAGCGTGAGGGGAAGTCGCCACCGGTTCTGGCCTTTGAGAAACACCTGGGAAAGCCTTTAGGAGGCTGGACGGCGGAATGACCAGTAGGGGTCTCTGGAGCCAGTGCCTTTGCCAGTGCATCATGGCTTCTAACAAGCCCTGGCTCTCTACTTGGCCTTTATTGTCCCTCGGGTAAGGCTTAAGTCTGGATTGAGCCATTCTCCAATACAGCTATCTGAACAGGAAGGTAGTGTAATGGGGAGGATGCGAGCTGGAGAAGCCTGGTGTCACATCCTGTCTGCTCTGCCATGACTCGTTCTGTGATCTGGGCAAGACCCTTCGCTTCTCTGAGGCTGTCCCTTGTCTATAGTGGGAGTAACCCACATCCTTTTACTAGGTTTGTAGGATGAAATGACAAGAGTGTAATGGAAGGTGCTTGATGTACAAGAGGTGTCAAATAAGTGTCAGCCAACATTTGGATTTTCTCCCTATGGAATGGATGTCAGAACACTTCCCGGGATGAGCAGTTCACTTTCCCCTGGAAGCTGCCCACTCCATCTTCTAACACTTCTGATCATTGGAAAGCTCTTTCCCTCTGTGGAGCTGAAAACTCGCTGGCTGTGGCTTCCACTCCCTGGGCCACTTCCAGCCCTGGAGACCCGGCAACAAACCCCCTCCTTCACTTTCCCTGGTCAATACAGCCTGCTTTCTTCAAGTGGGATCTTGAGTCCTTTCACCCTTCTGGCCCCCCTCGTTAGAATTAACGTATTCTCTCAATCAAATATCCTACGCACTTGGACTGTAGGTGAAGATAAGAGTCTGGCCCTGGGGCTGCCCAGCCACTGGTGAGGAAGGCCAAACACTGGTTAAGAGATCCGATGGTTAAGGAGCTCTTGGGTGGCCCGGTCGGTTGAACGTCCAACTCTTGAGTGCAGCTCAGGTCCTGATCTCAGGGTGGTGGAATCAGGCCCCGTGGTGGCTCTGTGCTCAGGGGGAGCCTGCTTGGGATTCTCTCCCCCTCCCCCTCTGCCCCTCCCCCCCCCACTTCTAAAATAAAATAAATAAATCTTAAAACAAAAGAATTTAAGACTGTGGCACAGAGCAGACCTTGATTCTGCCACTTGGTCAAGTTACTTAACCTCTTTGAGGTTAGATTACTCTTCTGTAAAAGGGGAAATGGTTCTAGTACCTTCCTCATAGGCTTATTGAAAGGCATACCTGGGGATCCCTGGGTGGCTCAGTGGTTTAGCGCCTGCCTTTGGTCCAGGGCCCGATCCTGGAGTCCCGGGATCGAGTCCCGCATTAGGCTCCTGGCATGGAGCCTGCTTCTCCCTCCTCCTGTGTCTCTGCCTCTCTATGTCTATCATAAATAATAAATAAATAAATATTAAAAAAAAAAAAGAAAGGCATACCGCTCTCCTTGTGTGGAGAGTGCTCAGCACAAGGTTAGGGGCCTTATGGAGTCAGATGAGTCCTCTGGAGGTTCTTTGGGGGAGGATGAAGGGACATGTTTGTGGAAGTGAATTTCCTGCCCCCCAGTTCCAAACTCACCCCTCTGCTGCCGCAGAGCTGGGCACAGAGCTGGCCTCAATCAGTGCATGGGGACCAGCTACCCAGCGGGAGGTGGAGGTGGGGGGCGCCCTGAGGCCCTGGGAGGACAGGGGACTAGAGGCAGGATGCGAGTCAACAGGTGAAGGCCCTGCCAGCTGTGGCCACCAGGGGGCACCCCCGCCCCAGAGATGCCCTCACCCAGACAGACACACCCACTCCTCATCAAAAGGTGTCCTTCCTTGGCTGGTGCTGGGGTAAATTGAGACAGAAAGTGACAGCCTTGGGCGTGGCAGGGCAGCCGGCTAGGCAGGCCCCGTGGCCCGTGGGAAACCTTCAAGTCTGATCTGAGGCCCAGGCTGCAACCCTGAGTCGGAATCGGCTCTCCTTGACCTTAGGCTAGGCCCTTCCCTCTCTGGCCCAGTTCATGGGGTTTAGAACCGAATCAGAGACTGGCGCGGTTCTGGGGTTTGGGGCTAGGGCAGTTTCTTCTCTCTGCCCCCCAGCCCTTCCCCGCCTCAGGGCAGCGCACACTCTGGCAGGCGGTGACCGGGAAGCCACGTCAGGGACCTTCCCCCAGCTCCCAAGTGCTGGGACACCACTGGAGGGAGGGGGAGCGCTGAGGAGGAGGAAGGGCAAGGTCAGGTGAACCCAGAGCCCCAGAACCTCAAGGGTCTTGCTTCATTTGGGACAGACATCCGGTTTCCTTTGGTTTCTGCCAGGATTCCGGGGGCTTGGAGGCATGAGTCATGGGGGGGAGTGGGGGGTTCCCAGCTAACCAGTTCAAGACAGGGACCTGGGATGGTGCCCATCAAAGTGTGGGGTGGAGACAGGAGGCTAGATCCCAACGGCCCCATCTCAGGCCCCTGGCCTCTCAGGAGGGGGACTCAGGAAAGCAGCCTCCTGGGAGTTTGAGGGGTAGAAAGGGGGGCAAGTAGCTTCTTCCCTCTCCAACTCTAGACTCTAGAGTCCAGGGAACAGGTAGCTTGGGGATCCCAAGGAGGGTAGCGCCAGGGGGCTACTCCCGCAGATCAGGCAGGGGAGGGAGGGAGGGAGGGAGGGAGGGAGGGGCTGCCCCTGGCCTGCCTGGGCAGTGTGGGCCTGACTGGCCTCCAGGCTCCTTGGCTCTTATCTGTGGCTCAAGCTCACTTAGTTCAGTGCTTCAGATCAAACACCCTGGGGCAATTCGGGCCTGGGCGGGGCTGAGGGGAGGAAGAGTGTGAGGGGGATCAGACGTCAAAGAACGATCAGAGATTCCACAATTTCACAAACTTTCGCAAACAGCTTTTTGTCCCAGTGCCCCCCTACATTGTCCTGACACCAAATTTGCATAAATCCTAGGAAATTATTACTAAGCCCTGGTCGTGGCACCAGGTAATTTCCTCCCAGGCCTCCATGAGCTCCTCTATAAAGGCCCTCTGGAGCCCGTCCCTGCCAGAGCCCAGAGCCTGCAGACCCACCCAGACCTTCGGCTAAGCCTGCTGCCCAGAGCCCCATGAAGCTGACCGGTGAGTGTCCTGGCCCCAGGGAGGGAGGCTGGAGTGGCAGAGGGCTGGGAGGGCCGCCAGGCCCTGCAGTGGACCGCAGGGCTCCTGAGCCCCCCACCCCATCTGCTCTCAGCCCTGCAGCTGCTGCTGTGGCACAGCGCACTCTGGATGGTGCAAGAAGCCGCCCCCCTGGGCCCTACCGGCCCCCTGCCCCAGAGCTTCCTGCTCAAGTGCCTAGAGCAAATGAGGAAGGTCCAGGCTGATGGCACAGCGCTGCAGGAGACACTGGTGAGGGAGAGCACCGGAGGGGACCTCGGGGCTGGGAGGGGGGACCCAGAGCGGACAGCTGAGGGCAGGCACAAGGGGGAAGAGCTGAGGGTGGGAAAGGGAATGGAGAGAAGATATGATCAGGGAGGGACGTGGGAGAGGAGAGACCCAAGGGAAAGGGAAGAAACTTAGAGGTGGAGCCATGGAAGCCTGGCTAGGAACCGGGGAACAGAGTGCTCAGGGACAGTGCTCACAGCAGCTGCTGGCTGGCGGGCCGGCCTGCCAGGATCGCCGTGGAGGGCAGGATGGGGCTGAGCAGCCTGGCAGCGGCCTGGGAGGGCTGGGAGAGAGGGGAAGACCTGGGAGAGATGGGGAGGGTTAGGAAACAGGAGCAGCCGTGGCCCTGTCAGGTGCCCCTCACTCAGCATCCTTCCTGTCCCCAGTGTGCCACCCACCAGCTGTGCCACCCTGAGGAGTTGGTGCTGCTCGGGCACGCTCTGGGCATCCCCCAGCCTCCCCTGAGCAGCTGCTCCAGCCAGGCTCTGCAGCTGGTGAGTTTCTGGAGGGGAGGAGGGCGACAAGGAGAGGGAAGGATGGTCTGGAAGTCTCCCTGGACCCCCAGGCTCCAATGTGGGGCCCTGAGAGGAGTGTCCCAGGCAGCACGTCCTGACTCCTCTACTCCATCCCCCAGATGGGCTGCCTGCGTCAACTCCACAGCGGCCTCTTCCTCTACCAGGGCCTCCTGCAGGCCCTGGCAGGGATATCCCCCGAGTTAGCGCCCACCTTGGACACACTGCAGCTGGACATCACCGACTTTGCCATCAACATCTGGCAGCAGGTGAGCCTCATGGGAAGCGGCAAGCCTTAGGGGCCTGGATGGAGCCGGTCCCCAAAGATCAGGCTGCAAGCCTGGGATCCCGGTTCTTTAGGGCCAGGGTGAGAGCATTCCCAGGGTGTGTGTCGGGAGCTACCACTCCATCCCAGGCCCCTCTTGCTGCTGGCCCTTCCCCGCTCTCCCTGGATGAGGGGGGAACCAGGTCACTGGACCCTGAAACAGACCTGGGTTCAAGGCCTGACTCCACCATTAACTGCTTGGTGTCACCTTCCATGGCCTGTCAGCCCTTTGCATTTCCTTATTCAAAAATGCCCACTCAGCAGGGCCTGATTGCAGATCTCATCTTTCCCCCCACAGATGGAAGATCTAGGAATGGCCCCCGCTGTGCCACCTACCCAGGGCACCATGCCAGCCTTCACCTCGGCCTTCCAGCGCCGGGCAGGAGGTGTCCTGGTGGCCTCCAATCTGCAGAGCTTCCTGGAGCTGGCATATCGCGCTCTGCGCCACTTTGCCAAACCCTGAGCAAAACCCTCCCCAGCCAGTGTATTTATCTTTATTTAATATTTATGTTTATTTAAATCTAATATTTAAAGATGAGGACAAACAGAAAGGAGCCCTGCACTCTTGGGTCCTTCCTGCCGTCTCTGAGTTTCATTCTCCTGCTTTTGCAGGAAGAAAAGCCCCTGTCTTCCTGTCCCCTGGACGGGGAGGTAGATAGGTAAATACCAAGTATTGATTCCTGTGACTGCTCCCTGGCCTGGCTCTGTGGTGGGCACTGGGTAGAATCCCAGTGACCCCTTTACCCCAAGGGTACCCACCTTGAGGGCTTGGAAGCATCAGGAAGTCTTCCAGGTGGGAGACAAAACAACCCTGTTTAATATTTAAACAGCAGTGTTCCCCTACTGGGTGCCCCCCCACTCTGGCCTCACCAACTTGGCTTGCACGTGCCAGGTGGGCTGTCTCGCTTCTCCTCAGGTCCCCTTCCCCACAGGCATCAAGCCCGGCAGAGGCAGCCAAAGTGGGGAGGCTTGACCCTGGGGTCCCACGAATGTGCTGGGGAATCTAGTTTTTAAGATGTTTTCGGGAATATTTTGACTTCCAGTAATGGGGAGCCTCGGCATCACTCTCTCCTCTTTCTCGATGCCCTATGGCAACAATGACAGGCTTCTGACACCTGTCCCACTCTCACCAGGGTCAGGATTCTGACCCTTCAAGGGCTGGCCAGCGGGTCATGTGTCGGCCCTACTGAGGGGGACTGGAAGTGGGGAGGGAAAGATGGGGGGGGGTTATGTGACACGTGAGAGGAACACGCAGCTCTTCACCCTCCACCTCTGCCCGTACCTTCTCACTGTAGCCAAACTTGGTGATAATAAAGTATTTTGTTTGTCTCCAGTAAATGTCCTTCCTCCTTCTTGGGTCCAGCTGGTGCCCAGCCAGGGGCTGGGAGGCGGGGAGTTGAATGGTGGTGGAAGCCAAGAGGGAGGGAAAGAGGGGGTGCAGGAGGCCATCCTCTAGCTCATCAACGTTCATGCTTTTAGCAGGGATTTCTCTTGTAGGGACGCTGGGCTGGTGCCAGGCTAAGTGCTAGGGATGTGGCAGCAGACCAGGCAGGCATGGCCCCTGCCCTCACAGAGACACAGCCTAGTGGGAGGACAGGACGCAGATGGGTCACCACACAGGCAGAGGGGAACGTGGGGTTGGGGTGGGGAAAGGGGAAGCTTAATGGTCCAGACACAGACACTGAGGCAAGGGAGGATTTAATATTTGTCATCTTCCATAAACTCCAGCCCATCCACGCTCACAGGTGCCCACAAAGGTAGAATGAGAAGTGCCGTTTAGAGATTAGGATCTGAGATCAAGGTTTCAACTTGGGTCAGAACTCAAGCTGATCTGAGCCCTGCACTCCTCTCCCTCAAGCTCTGCCTCTGATGGGCAAGGGAGCAACCTCATGCCAGCCACCATCTTCCTGCTGCTCTCAGCCTCAGGGGCTGCCGAGCCTGAGCTCACAGGGCGGCTGGGCAGGTGCATGTGAGGGAGATGCAGAGATTGGAGGGGCTGCTTCACACCACAGGTCAGATGCACTCCTGTGTCCCCAGCCGAGGATGTACCTGTGGTCCCAGGGTGCTTCCACCAGACCTGTGAAATCCAGACTGCCAGCTGGTCCCCAGGCCCCCGTCTCAAGGCTTCCCCTTGGCTCTTCGGGCACCTCCCACTTCCTTTTTTTTTTTTTTTTAAGATTTTATTTATTTATGAGAGACAGCAAGAGAGAGGGAGGCAGAGGGAGAAGCAGGCTCCACGCAGGGAACCTGACGTGGGTCTCCAGGATCAGGCCCCAGGCTGAAGGCAGCACTAAACCCCGGAGCCACCGGGCTGCCCGTGGCACCTCCCACTTCCCTTCCCAATCTGGCTCCTCAGAAAGGAAGGGCTGGCTGAGCAGGGCCAGAACCCCCAGCTGCATGGCTCAGAGCCCTCCTTCTCCACTTGATCCTGAAGAAACCAGGACTTGGGAGATGTGTGTACAAGAAGATCAAGGGTTAAACAGATCCAGCCCCTCAGCCCCTAGTCCTCCTCTGGAGAGGGGCAGACCAAACTGGAGCCAGTCAGGCTCGGGGTGGGGTTGGGTCTCCTGGGAGAGCGTCAGAAGGACAGGACACCCTACCCCAGCACCAGCAGGGCCTTTAGCCAAAACCTCTCCCTTCTCAGAGTTCAGTCTGACTTTGGGGTGTGAGGGTAAGCAGCGGGCGTGTGTTGACTCCTTACTGCCTGGTGCCAGTACGAGGAAAGGAAGTCCTGCCCCTTCTGAGCGGACAAACACAGGAACCCAAGCCTGCCCAGCCCTGCTCTGCACACCTCTCCTGCTCTCCTCAGCCAAGGACTGGGCCTCTTCCTGGGCACAACACATGGGATTCTAAGGAGAAGATGCTGTTCCCTGCCTCAGTGGAACAGAGGCACTGACATCACTTAGAATCACACAGGGACCCACAAAAGTCTTTATTTACAAATGAGTTGAGGTAAACTTCCCTCGTGTGTTACAAAAAAAACCCAAACAGACACACACACACACACACACACACACACACACACACACACACACACAACTTTGCACCTACAAAGTTCCTCGGAGGTACACGTACTGCTGGAAGAGGGCAAGCAGGGGTGCAGGGTGCTGAGGGCCTGGGCTAAGAGCCAGGCTGCACACATTCTTCAGGTGCTGGCAGTGAGCAGAGGAAATTACGAAAGAAAGAAACTGGGAGACGTCTTAGAGGTCAGATATCAGGATAGGGGAATGATCTGGAAATGACATAGGGCTCTTACATCACATGGATATGAGCAATGATGTCTCATCTTCCTTCACTGTTCCCTTCTGAGGCGCCTGGGGCTGCGTTCCCCCAGATGGCCCCCCGTGGTCACACCAAGCCCCTCAGAGTGCAGCAATGGCCTTGGCGGCCACCTGGCGACCCAGAGACAGGCTGAGGTCCGTGATGGCCAGAACCACCTTGGGGCTGGACATGGCTGATACCTTCACCAGCTCCGATACCTGCCAGACAAATGGCCACTCACTGAGGCTGCTCTGGTCCCGGGGGTAGCCCTCCTACTCTGAGGGCTGTACTTGAACCCCATCTGCGTTAAGACTTGCTGCCCCCATCTGAGCTCCAAGGTGGGGCCAGGGCCGGGCCGGGCCGGGCCGGGCCTGGGGCAAAACACTCACGGTGGTGAAGGGCATGAACTGCAGGATGCTGCCTCGGCTGCCCTGCTCCAGGCAGTCCACACACTCCTCCATGAACCACTGCACAAACTGAGTGTGCGGGCCAGCGGTGCGCGACCCCAGGATGGAGGAAATGAGCAGGAACAGATTGGCTGTGCAGAAGGAAGAGGGAAACACTCTGTGAGGGGGGACCTGAGAAGAGGAGAGACTGGGAGGTAGTGGCACTGAAAAACAAAAAGAAAGAAGTGCTCAGAGTGCCCCCCAAATGGGGGCGTCAGAAAGAGGAAGTGTGAAAGGAAATCGTGGGACTGGATGGGAGCCTGGAGGTGACAGGAGAGCCAGCAGCTGGGGAGATGGAGGAACGAGATGGGTACACATAACAGGGGTGAAAGGGCACCAGGAGACCCCCCCCCCCCTCCAGCCAGTGAGGCCTCAGCATCCCCATTCCCCAGCCAGAGCACAGTGGAAGGACTCACCCAGGACTCGATTCAGCGGGTCTCTCATGTTAACTGTGTGCAGCTGGGAGGCTGACAGGGAGCTGCTCATGGAGCGGTCAGCTGTGGGGCCAAGTGGAGGGAGCCTGAGGCAGAGGCCCCCTAACCTTTCAAAACCCCCCTTCCCAGGGGACGCCCTCACCCATCAGGCGTGGAGGAAGGCGTGGGGAAGTCCCCAGATCCAGAGTCACAGAGGGGCCCTAAATACAGAGATCTCAGAGGGAGATGAGAGAGAACATTTGGTGAGCACCGCCAGGTGCCAATCTGCTGGCTGCACACAGATCAGGCCACCTGATCCTCACACCCTCACTTCACAAATAAAGACACTAAGACTCAGGGATCCCTGCGTGGCGCAGCAGTTTAGTGCCTGCCTTTGGCCCAGGGCGCAATCCTGGAGACCCGGGATCGAGTCACACGTCGGGGCTCCCGGTGCATGGAGCCTGCTTCTCCCTCTGTCTGTGTCTCTGCCTCTCTCTCTCTCTCTATCATAAATAAAAAAAATTAAAAAAAAAAGACACTAAGACTCAGATTTGCTGAGTAACCAGCCAAAGGTCATAAGGTTTGTGGGTGGCAGACATAGCACCCTTCCTCTGCCCAAGTGCACAGTTGGTGCCCTAATACCTAAAAGGCCTTAGAGAAACTTCCTAGACTCAAGAGAAACTTCTGGAAACAAGAAAAATTAAATGCCACAGAAGCATCCCTTGGCAGGGAGCGGTAATGACATCAAGGGGAGCCGGTAGGGGAGGGGTGCTCATCAGGCAGGAAGAGTGGAGAGCAACCCCAGTCCCAGCCCAGGCCTCAGGGCCTGTTTCAAGGGAAGGAAGACCAGAGCTCGTGAGTCAATGGTATAGACTGTGCCTGAGGTAATGAGCTCACTTGTGATGAGTAAAGGGTAGGGAAGGGACGGTGGTATGTCCGGGGCTGGGTTGGGGTCTGGGCAGAAGAGCTTCAGTCTTCCAGAGAGTCCCCAGCAACCTCTAGTCCGCAGGCAGAAAGCAGAGCAGCAGTGGGGAGCAGAATGGGACAACCCCCCACCACATTCTCTGACAAGCAAAGATGCTGGTGGCCAGGTACTATGCCACGCAGTTCTCCCAGTCAGGAGTGAGTTCCCAGGAAAAGGAGGAGCCTGCCCAGCCCCATCTGAACGCTCACTGGGACTCGAGAGGATGTTGGCATCTTCCTCATTGGAGCTCAGCAGGCGCATCAGCTTTGAGGGCTGCATGTCATCCAAGGGGAAGAGACTGACATAATCCTGGAGGGTGGAAGGGTCACTATTAGCCACCCTGGGCCCCCAAGGTTTCCGTTATCAGGGAAAAGAGTTGGAGCTCATACAGGAGTGAGGAAGACTCAGCTCCCCATAGGCCTCTGCCGGCATCTCAGTAGGGCCAGCCTCCCTCACCCTCCCACAGTCCTAATGAGAGACACCCTCACACGGACACCCCTGCAGATGCTTGGCCAGCCAAGCCCTGACACAGCAACCCAGGGGCAGGACCCGTGCCTCCTACCCCAAAAGCCTCAGTAAATGTCTGCTGAGCACATGAACAAGTGAACAGAGGGGTCCCCTACCTCAATGTCTTCACGATGTCTCTTTTTTTGGCGGGAGGATGCCTGTCCCTTATGGGAGGAATAGGAACTCAGGGCACACCAGACAGCTAGCCTGGCAAAGGGTTCCAGGAGAAGAGGGTAAAGTCAGACGGCCCCAGAGCAAAGGGTTCCAGGAGAAGAGGGTAAGGTCAGAGGGCCCCAGAGCGGGTTTCTGTGCCTGTGCCCCAGCTGACAGGGCTTCCCCACAGCCCAGCCTCCCTGGGCGGCCCCAGGCAAGGGGCACTCGGCACCGCTGTGGGGACTTGGGGTTCCGAGAGAATCCTACTTAGCCAGAGCAGTGCCAGGGGGGTCCATGAGGCTGTGCCACTTGGAGGAATCGGTGAGTAGGCCAGGCAGGATGTGGCCCAGCAGGACCAGGGTCACTTGCTGCATGTCCAGACAGAAGATGGAGTAGAGCAGCTCCACGGCCCGCAGAGTGTGCTCCTTCCGTGTCTCCTTCAACAGCTCCTGGATGAACAGGGAAGGGTTTGGAGCCGAGGGCTCCCGACACAGGGTTCTCTAGAAGGGCACACAGGGGCAGCCACATCAGCCTCTGGCCACTGCTCCTGAGAAGCTGGCTCCCCTCAGAGCCCAGGAGCCCCGAGACCAAGCCCTGCCTCTGTATTTCAAGGAATCTTCTCACAGGACTGATGCAGCCTCTCAGAGAAGCCCCGCCAACCAGGCTATGTATAGGACTCTGGTCCTGGTTGGTATTTTCTCAGCTCTCTCCCAGTCTGAGGGTACCTGCTGCCCCAGCCGAGGACTCGGTGAGCATCTGGCCCCCCAATTGCCATGCCCTTGGTACCTTAATCAGGTTGTTGCAGAACCAGTAGACGCCTCCCATGTGCAGCAGAGTGTCAAAAATGTGGATGGAGCGACTGTCCACCCATCCTTTCTCCAGCACCTTGGCAAATATGTCCGTCAGCACCTCCTTGATGGGTCGCTTGGGGGGCAGCAGATTCCAGTAGGGCATTGTGTCCACACCGGTGGACGGGAACTTGATCTGGGTAGCTGTCTGCTGCAGCACGTCAGCACACATGTGCTCCAGAATTGAGCTCATGATCACCACCCTGGGGGACGGGGAGAGGACCTCAGGTTCAGGTTCAGGCAACACCAGGTTTAAGAGCAGAACAAACACCCAGGCCAAACTTATCCCAGGACTTGAGTTACGGAAATATTCCTAGGGAATGAACCCCATTCTGTGCTGAGGGAGGAGACAAGAGGAAGTCACAATCTCCTAGCAGACCTGACCCTACTGGTCCTGCTCCTGGCAGGTCTCTCACCTGATGGGCACAAAGCCTAAGGTGGGGAGCAAGTTTGCTCTCCTCCCCCAGGTTATTCCAGTGACATATTCATATTTTCTCTTTTTCTCTGTCTCTAACTTCCCCATCCCTCAAACCTGAGCCCTGCCAATCCCTAGACATAAATAAATACAATCACTTCCCTCTGGGCTGAGTGCTGGGGGGGGGGGGGGGGGGGTCCCCGCCCAGCCTTGGCCTCCTCCCAAAGTAAACTGTTACTTCCAGGACAGGGGCCCAAGGGCTGCCCCACAAGACTCTTCCCGGCCTCTGTTAGCTGGGCAAACAGAAGCATATGTCCAGGAATTTTCTAACAGTCTTTGACTGAGTTAGCACTCAGACCCCCATGAGTTACCCGGTGAGTTACCCAGTGAGTTACCCAGGTCTGAGTGCTAACTGTTCCTGGAATGCTGGATGGCTCTTGGAACGTTGCTATGATTCTCAGAGCCACTTCTTTCCACCTGCATAATGTATCCACAGATTTCCCACTATTTCTCACCCAGAGAGGAGTCAGGGTGTTTAGCATGGATTATGTCAGAGCAAATTCTCCATTACTTGTGAAGGAAGGATGTGAGGGAAGAAGAACAGAGAAGGAGGTGAGGAAAAAGGAGATGTGACCTTACAGGCCCTCACCAACCATATCTAGGCACAGTGTTTCCACTTCTCCACTCTAAGGCACCCTGACAGCTACTTGGTGAGTCCTCTCTCCTAGCTTACCGGTCGTGCATGCTCACTTCATAGCAGCACCATTTGCAACAGCTGAGAGGTAGAAGCTACCCAAGTGTCCACTGACCGATGGATGGGTAAACAAAATGTGGCACATACATATGATGGAATTATATTAGTTATATATAACTAATGGAACTAATTAAAATTAGTTATTTTGAAGGGAATTTTGACACAGGCTATGACATGGATGAACCTTGGGGACATTATGCTAAGTGAAATAAGCCAGGCACAAAAAGACAAACACTGTAGGATTCCAGCTACATGGGGTACCTAAAGTAGTCAAATTCATAGAAAGAGAAGGTAGAATGGTGGTTACCAGAAGATATGGAGGGGAAAAGGGGTGAGTTGTTAATGGGTACAAAGTTTCAGATTTACAAGAAGAAAAGATTCTGGATGTCTGTTTCACAACAATGTGAATATCTCATGTTGCTAAATTACATACTTAAAAGCAGTTAAGACAGCCAATTTTATGTTTTTTTTTTTTTAAGATTTTATTTATTTATTCATGAGAGACAGAGAGAGAGAGAGAGGCAGAGACACAGGCAGAGGGAGAAGCAGGCTCCATGCAGGGAGCCCAATGCGGGACTCGATCCCGGGACCCCAGGATCACGCCCTGGGCCAAAGGCAGGCACTAAACCGCTGGACTACCCAGGCGTCCCTATCTTACTAGAATTTAAAAAAGAAAGTTATTAGATAGGGGAATGACCCAAAACCACTGAACTTAACACAGATGGAAGCTGCCAGGGAGGTCCCCCACAGCTCTGAAAAGCCATGGCAGGAAAATGTTCACAAAAGATAGGCAGTTGGGAGGATAACGAGGGTGCGCAGGCTCAAGGTTCATAGTTCTACAGATGGGTTCCGGGTTATTAGCTACAGCTAATAAACTACTCTGTTCTGCTGGTAAGCTAGTTCTCCAGAACTTGAGCTCTCTAAACACCAGAATCACAGCTATTCAGGGTCTGCGTTTCTGGGACACAGCAGGGGCTAGATCATAAACACTCCTGGCTCAGAGACACACTCTACATGTTGCTGAGTCAGTGCATGAACACGTAAATAAGAATGTGAGTGAGCAAGTGAGCAGCATGTTTGGGAAAGTAAGAGAAGAGGGGGATACTAGTTACTGGAGGTGCCAACTTCTCACAACAGGCCTACAGAGTTCCAGAGGGGAGGGGATGGGTTACTGACCTCTCATTGTAGAACTGCAGGGTGTTCTCACTGTACAGTGGCCCTGCCAGCTGGCGGATCATCTGCAGCGACTTCTCACGCTCATCCAGCCCCAGCATCCGCACGTGGGCCACAAGCCAAGCCACAGCACATACTGCCAGACTGCACACTTTCCCCTTGATATTATCTGTGATTTTCTGGGGAAGGAAAGGGTGACTGAGGCCGCTTTCTTCCCCGCCCTGTCACTTTCCCTGGCCTCTGTGGGCAGCTAAGTGCAGCAGGTGGAGTCTTGGACTGCATCCCCCACCTCTTTTCACCACAAATATGCCTTTCCCAAAGTTACCTGGGTGGGAGGGAGTGGTTAAGCCTATGATTACAAGTAAAATCAACATCCAAACATGAGCTCCTGGATTAAGGGTCTTCTTGTTCTTATAAAGTGTAACAAGCTATCAAACACGGGCTCTGTGTCTCAGGGAAGAGAAAAGGCTGCTGGAAAGGTGGGGCTACCTGGATGGACTCGAAGGCCAGTACCCCATTCTCCCAGGCATTGAGGATCTCCAAGATGGCCGCTGAGATGCTGAGACAGGCTTCGTGCCACTTCATCTGCCTACGAGGTGTAGGGGGGAGAACAATCACCATGGGGGAGTGTGGGATGGGCTGAGGGAGAGGGTCATGGCCTGCCCCCACCACCACTCTTGGGGCAGGCACCCGGCCACTGACACCAGCTTCATCTCCGAGGAGTTGTTGAGCAAGGCCACCAAAGACTCCACTTTGGTAGAGTCAGGCCAGAAGCACGGGTGGTCAGGGTTCAGGATTTTGCCCTCTTCGGGCATGCAAGTCTGCATCCACGTCTCAAAGAAGGGCACCTGTGCTCCTGTGCTTGACTCGGACAGAATCACCTAGGGAAGGAAGGGAGGGAGGGAGGGTCAGCAGCCAGTGCTCTGTGCCTCAGTTTCCTGCCCCACTGCTGCTTCTTTCCAGCCTGAAGAACTAAAGATGAACTGGTCTCAGGGAGAAAGACAGGGGCTATGCTGCCACCTAGTGGTGGGTGTGGGTGTGGCACTGAAGGATTCCGGAGTAACCAAAGGGGGCGTCTATGGGCCCAGGGGCACCTTCATTCTGCACCCAGCAGAACTAAGCAGCTTGCGGGGTGGGGAGGGGCGGCCAAGTTACTGGTCATTTCCTTCCCCCTCTCCCTGCCCACTTGGTGCCCCTAATCCTGACTGCTCTCCTCTCACTCACCTCTGAACCATAGGTCTGGGCCACGTGGCACAACATGAGGAAGGAGATGTCGAAGAGCAAGGCTCGAACTGAGGCTGCTTTGGCTACGGGGAACAAAAAGCCTGACTCCATAGCCTTGAACAGGGCCCAGAGCCCTCATCTGGATCGGAAGGGGGGAGTCAGGATTTGCCTCAAGGAAGGTCAGTGATCAAGTGGCTCCTTCAAAGCTCTGAGGCTCAGAATCCTTTTCTTGAGTCTCAATTGGAACATCATCCCTTCCTTGGAATCCAAGACTCCTGATACCCTCCTCCTTCCCAGCACCCAACCAAATCATAAAGAGGGAGGGCAATAGACAGAGGTGGTTTTGGAAGAATTCTTTGCCCAGCATTCCCCTTTCAAGGCTCCCCAAAAGCTTCAGTCAGTCATTGCTCAGGGGAGAAAAGAGCCTCCCCAGGAGAAGCAACGGGCCCTCTGTCTTCCCCTGTTCTCTTCCCCAACCCTTCCACGGTGCTGGGTCCAGGGGGCACAGAGATGACTTACCGAGTTCTTCATTGCCATGTGTCGTGAATTCATTCAAACTGGGGGAGGAACAGAGATAGGTCACAGCAAGCAGGGCAAGGGTTCAGGGGGCTACGCCTGTCCAGAAAGGCAGTCACTAAAGTCTGAATTAAGGGTGAAACTTAAGGGATCCCTGGGTGGCGCAGCGGTTTGGCGCCTGCCTTTGGCCCAGGGCGCGATCCTGGAGACCCGGGATCGAATCCCACGTCGGGCTCCCGGTGCATGGAGCCTGCTTCTCCCTCTGCCTGTGTCTCTGCCTCTCTCTCTATCTCTCTGTGACTATCATAAATAAATAAAAATTAAAAAAAAAAATTAAAAAAAAAAAAAAAAAAAAAAAAAAGGGTGAAACTTAAAATGAACACTACCACTACAAAAAGAACTCTTTGTTTTTAAAAGATTTCCAAGGCAGCATGCCTGGCTGGATTGATCATTACAGCATGTAACTCTTGATCTCAGGGCTTTGAGTTTGAGTTCCACAACAGATGTAGAGATCATTTAAAAATAAAAATCTTGGGCAGCCCGGTGGCTCAGCGGTTTAGCACCGTCTTCAGCTCAGGGCGTGATCCTGGAGACCCAGGATCGAGTCCCATGTCGGGGTCTCTGCATGGAGCCTGCTTCTCCCTCTGCCTATGTCTCTGCCTCTCTCTCTGTGTGTGTCTCTCATGAATAAATAAATCTTTAAAAATAAAAAAAATAGGGGATCCCTGGGTGGGTCAGTGGTTTGGCACCTGCCTTTGGCCCAGGGCATGATCCTGGGGACCCTGGATCGAGTCCCACGTCGGGCTCCCTGCATGGAGCCTGCTTCTCCCTCCACCTGTGTCTCAGCCTCTTTCTCTGTGTCTCTCATGAATAAATAAATAAAATATTTAAAAAATAAAAAAAAAAAATAAAAAAAAATAAAAATAAATAAAAATCTTGGGGCACCTGGGTGGCTCAATGGTTGAACATCTGCCTTGAGCTCAGGTCATGATCCCATGGTCCCAGGATCGAGCCCTGCATTGGGCTACCCCCTCAGCAGGAAGCCTGCTTCTCCCTCTACCTGCTTATGCAGGTGCACACATGCTCTCTGTCAAACAAAATCTTTAAAAATAAAAATCTTAAGAAAAAAAAAAAATCCGGGATCCCTGGGTGGCGCAGCGGTTTGGCGCCTGCCTTTGGCCCAGGGCGCGGTCCTGGAGACCCAGGATCGAGTCCCACGTCGGGCTCTCGGTGCATGGAGCCTGCTTCTCCCCTCTGCCTGTGTCTCTGCCTCTCTATCTCTGTGTCTCTCGTGAATAAATAAATAAAATCTTTAAAAAAAAAGAAAAAAAAGAAAAAAAAAATCCAAGGCCCAGAGAACAGCTCACCGGATGGAACAAAGTTCTATGTATCAAATTCCATGTCAACCAAAGAGTCAACAGTGTTTGAGAGCCCCTTAGTAACAACTGGGTGCACCCGAATCCCTCCACTCCGCCCATTTAGTGCCTCTCATCTCATCAAACACCTCTACTTCATGCTCAGCAGCAGAGAAAAGAGCACTTGACATCCAGAGACCTAGCCCTTTGCTCAGTGTCTTCAAGTGGGATGCTCTGGCTTGCCCTAGGCATCTCCAGGGAGACCTAGACCCTGGGGTCTTGCCCCTACTCTGCTACCTCTTCCTTTGGACACGCCTTCCCAACCCAGTAAGGGGCTCACCATTCCTTACTTGATGAATTTCCGGGCAAAGGATTTAAGCTTCCCAGTGGCAGCAGCAGCGGCCAGCAGCAGATCCAGACTCTTCCCAGAGAGCATGTGGCCCAGGACTCCTAGCAGCCCCTCTGGGGACTTGGAGTGGTCTGCATCCATCGTCTAGGGACATAACAGGAAATCAAGTCCTGAAGAAAACCCGAAGACCCCCCACCACCACCAGATACAGCCTAATCAACCAGAGCTTCCTTCTCTGCACGTCTCCATCAAGTGGCATACCACAGCCTGAAATCCAACCTATATCTTTCTGACTCCAATCGGGAAAATCACTCCCCAAATCCATCTTTGCTCTCTGATCCATTCCTCTCAACTAAACTGGGATCATGGCGGTAGGGGTGTGTGTGTGTGTGTGTGTGAGTCCCCACTGCTTCTGCAGGAGCAGGTGGAAGCACCTACCACAGTGCCTATCTTCCAAGCAGTGCCCAACAAATGCTAGTTTTCATTGGCAGCTTCCCTGCCTTGCCTGCTTCTCTACTTCCAAAGTAACTACATATAAAAGCCAGAAGAAAAAAAAAAAAAGCCAGAAGACAAAGGGGGCTACAGCCTCAATTTCCTTTATCTGGAAGCAGAGGCAAAAGTGGAAAACAGGAAGAGATGACCCTGGAGACAAGGGAAGAGCATACTCACCTTGAGGATATTTGTGACAGTGGGCTCTGCCCGGAGGATCAGCCCAGGATTGGGCTGGATGTTGGCATTTTCTCCTGATTTCAGCTGGGGTGCATGTTCCCGGTCTGCTGCGCTGTGGCCATAAGCCATTGGCCAAGAGAAGGGAAAAGAAAGAAGTTCCTGATGTGCTCCCTGGTCTAGCACCAGAAGCAGAGGCCCAGAGAAGGTGGGGAGCATAGAAGAACCTCTGCGGTTGGGGTGATGTTCATGCATGCATGTCCACTGGTGTGACTGCCTCAGTTTGTCACTGATCATTACCTCAACTCTGAAAGTTCACTTGAGATTAAAGGAAGATTTAGGATTTTTATTGTGTTCACAGAGGGTGAGAATTTAAGTGCAGCACCCAAGGGTGCAGAACCCTAGTGAGCAGAAACCCGTGTCTGCCACTCCTGGTAAGCCCAGGCATGGCCCCAGGCACCTGCACGGGAAGGGGAGAGGCACCCAGCAGTCCAGCCTGGACAGGAGGAAAGGGGGGCAAGCGGCACGTCAGCCAGGCCGGGGGGAACTCATGCTTACCGCTTGGCCAGAAGGTTGGTCACACTGGCTTCGGACAGAAGCCCCTGCTTGCTACATTCTTGGAGGAGGAATTTTGTACAGTCACAGCTGTGAGGGAAAAAGATCATGAGGGGCCTGGGCACACAGCAGGGATGACTGAGGGATGGGGACAGTAGGCCTTTGCCTCGTTTCCCCCCTCCTTCAGGATGGCAGATGGGTTCTGGCACCCAGCAACTACGGGGCTGGGGCCTCCTGCCCCTGCTCAGGGGCACGAACCAGGTGACAGTCCCCTGAGATTGGCCTGGCACAGAGGAGCTGGGGAAGAGCCAGAACACCTTCCAGAAGGTAGAGCAAGGGTGAGCTAGGGGAGTTCGTACTTGCAGCGCTGGTCAGCTTTGTCCAGCAAGGGTGTGAGCTTCAGCAGGAACTCAAAAGCACAACTGACATCCTCGGTAAAGTCCTACAAAGAGCCAGAAGCTGCCATCTGCCTTCTAGGTCCTCTACTCCACCCATAGCTTGTGACGCAGGTTTACGAGGACACCCCATTGGACATAAACACCGAAAAGTTGGCCACGCCCACCACTGGCTTCCAGTGACATGACAGGGAGGAGTGTAGAGGACCAATCTCTACACTGGCCCTGGTCACCTTGGGCAACCCTGCATCTCGTGTGGCCTGGCCACCTCTATCTGGAGAATGGGCATGCACACAAGCATGTGCACTTACCTTTCCAGCCTGCCCCCAGGTGCAAGAATGCAAGACTGACCCCTCCCTTGCCCATTTCTCCTTTGCCCTTGTGGAAACAAGGATTCATGAATTCCCATGACCACCTTTCCCCTAATTTCATTTCTTCAACTTACCTTGTCCCCATGACAGTATTTCTTTAACTTCACCAAAACCTGTGGAATCTAGAGAGTGAGGCAAGAGAAAAACATGAAGATCAATTTCTTCTCTCTTTCCCCCAGAACTAAAGGCATCCCTTCCATCTCCCTGTTCTGAGCAGACGCAGGAACCCTTCCACGTTGGAAATGAAAGCACTCTTAGGGCCAAATTAGAAAATTGGCAGGCATCCAAGTGCTTAGTGCCCAATGCCTACAGGACACAGAGACCCCTCACTTCTGCTGTCTCCACAAGGAATTGCCATAAGCAAAGGGAATCCTGATTCAAGGACCGGGGCCACTGCTCTGGCTCCTATAACTGCCCCGCGCCAATCTTGCTGATGACTGAGCTAAACGGCACCTGTGTGCTAAGAGATGGCACACGCCTGCCAAGTAGGCTAAATATAGCCCCAGGACTTTCAGAGAAAAGACTCGATGGGAACTTGCACCGGGGGACCTGGCAAGCTGCAGCCAACACCAGCGGGCAGAAATGCTGGACAAAGATCCTGGGTGTTGCTGCTTTTCCTGAGAGCCATTTCTAGACTTGGCTCTGTTGCTCCCATGTGCCAGGTACCTTAAGGAAGGTGAATGCTGTCCACTTGAGCTCCTCCGTACCCTCGGGAGACTCGATAAGCCCCACAAAGCAAGCTTTCCAGATCTCCAGGACAAAAAGTGGGGTGGGAATATGCTGTAGGATGATCCGAAAGTGAAGACTAAGAGGGTGTCCATCCCCCTTCATCTTCTGAAGGTCCCAGGGTTTGGGGGGATGGTAGGGGCCAGTCAGGCAAGCTCAGAGACTGTGCAGGACAGGTGCTTCACCACTCCAATGTGAGAACAGGGACGTCAGGTGAAATGGCACCACCGTGCACGACAAGGATCTGATTGCCACCATGGATCAGGAGAAATCCCCTTCCTCCCAAGAAGTACCAGAAGAATCCTCCCCACTGCCCCAAGTGGCCAGGCCACCATGTTGACGGAGAAGCAGCCCTGGGCCACCCACCTGCATGCGCTTCACCATCATCAACTGTTCCACCAGGGGCTGGGTCTCGCCTGTCAGGTTCATGGTGCCCTCGAGCAGGACCACGGCATGAACTGTGGGGTAGCCGGTCTTGTGCAGCTGCTCCGAGTGTACAGCCAGCATTGTGGGGATGCTGAAGGGAACGGGTACACAGCGAGGGGGCAGGTGAGAGCAGGTAAGTGGAGGCCAGGGGCCACATCTCCCCACCAACACCCAGGGCCTTTCCTCTCTCCCTCCACCCCAATCAGCCTGGGGCCCAGTACCTCCTAATGAGCGTGCCACACTGCTCAGCCTGGCTCCGGAGCTGGGGGTTGCTGAGACTGGCCAGGATCTCCCCGAGCTTCAAGAGAGAATGCTCAATGGCAGTCCAGGAGGCTGGTGGAGAAAAGGACATGCAGACATACGATGGCAAACAGAGAGGAAGACACTGGCCCTGAGCTCCTCAACTGGCCTCTCTGGGCCCTCAAAAGCACACATGGAGGTTTCCCCTGAGGATGACATGGAGGCCAGGGGCCTGAGGGCAGCATGCACAGTTTCTAGAAGGGGGATGGGGAGGTGAGCACCAACAGTGAAGGCCCTAGAAACTATCCCCAGAGGCCTGCCTCCTAGGGTTTCATGTAGCTGACTTTAGAGCCTAACACAGATATGGCTTAACATGGGCAGTGGCAGGGAGAGGCACAGCGGGGCTGGAGTCCAGCAGCTAGAACAGAGAGACAGCCACAAATCGCCTTAGAAGCAGCCAGCCTTGCAAGCGGCCACCACTATATAGGGCTAAGTTAGATTCCCAACCGGCCTCCCGGGTTCACCACTGCCTTGCCCTGTTGAGGCCTCTGCTCTCACTGCCCTCCCTCTCTGCAGTTGCCCACACTCATCACCACCTCACAAACTCACTCTCCTCAAGCCTTTGTTCAAGCCCAGATCCTTCCTTCGACAACTCACCCAACTGGTCCAACCCACTGACCTCTCCTCCTAAATGCTTGTTTCACGGTCTATACCACATTATTTTGCACTTAATTAAGAGTCACTTATCCTAGTTACAACTCCAGAGGGTCAAATGATGAATACTGGTACCAACTAGCCTGTTAACCTCCATGTGGCATGGGGAAAAAAACAAAAAGGTAACACCTAAGATCCATTAAAATTAAGTTAAATATTCATTCACTTTTCAGCCACTAAAACCTTTGTCAAGGGCTCAAGATAGGTAAGACACTATCAACATAGTCCATTTTTATGGAGGGATCATCTCTCTGGACTTTTGACAGGTAACAAAACATACTTTAAGAAGTAACAAATATACAAATCCTATAATAAATTCTCCAAACAGGTCCTGAAGACCTGGGTGTAATCCATTCTAGCAATCTTGCTGCTGGAGAGTAAGAGAACCTTAGGTGGCCTCAAGCTACTACACGACTGTGGCCTTGGGCCCCATGTCCAGAAACACTACAGTTTCCCCTCCTATCAGGTGATCTGTCTCCTCTCAGACTCTGGAGAGTTCCAATATTTAACATCTGCACCTGAGTCAAGAGGTGTATGATACAACAGGCCTGATAGCAGACAGGTACCATGTTTAAAGGGACATGTTAGGCAACACTCAAACAACAAGAGGCATTTGTTTTCAGATGAGTAGTGTGGAGACAAACACAAGGATGGATGGTGTCCTTCTCTTGTCCTCTAATTTCTTCCATGTATATTACATACTGGTCTTGCTCCCCACTAGCATGTATGCTTTTTGAGGGCAGGGACCCTGCCACATGCTCCTTTGGTAGCCCCCCACCCCCCGCCCCCAGCACCTGGCACAGTGCTGGGCATACAATAATGCTCAGTAAATACCTGTTGGTTGATTGGCTCGGGTGCCACCCTGCCCAAGTCCCTGGGATGTATGCAATGCTTATGGGGAGAAAAAAAAGGAAGTGGGATGATTTCAGATCCTCCTGGAAAGAAGTGGGATGGCATCCTGCCTCTCCCCTCTCAATTAAAGAACCGGCTATGGGAACAGTGGCAGGTGGGGCTCAGGGGAACCAGGGGACATACAGGCCTCCTCTAGTTTGGCGATGTGGAGCAGGGCCCGGTTCTTGGTGCTGCTGAGGGTCTTCTCCAGGCGTAGCAGGCACATGGCAAGCTGCTTCTCCCCAGCGGCTGGAGTGCCGGCCTCCAGCCCCTCCCGGAGCCGCTCCGCAGAGGCTGCAGTGCAGCGCAGCAGCCAGTGGAGGGCGCTGAGAAGGGCCCGGCACAGCCCGATGCACTCCTCTGCTTTGCCATGACAGCTACCGGGAAAGGATGCAAAATCTGTCTTGGCTCCAAGGGCTGAAATATTACCCACATCAATGTTCCCCAGAGTGCCTGGCACACCCCTACTAGGGAAGAGAGCTGGGAAGCTAGCAAAGTCCTAGGGAAGACAGCCCCGTCGACTTCCACCAGACACGATTTCAAATGAGCCACTCCAAAGAGAAGAGGCTTTTTGTCCTAAGGGACTAAGTAGAGAAGGATGGGGATGGGTGGGTGCAGAAGAGCAGATGGGAAGAAGAAGTGCAGGAACCCACTGGGTTGGTGTCAGTCTATGGGCTAAGGAGCTTCTCTTTTACACTAAGATAATGCTGGAAGCTTATGAGCCCTGCCATTACCTCAGTCGGTCACAAAACATGTCCATGATATCCAGCAAAGCCTGGACACACAAGTCCCGGGAAAAGTCATCAAACTGTGGAAAGAACAGTAATGATGCTACGGAACATCCCAGTAGACCGCTGGTCTCACATGTGAGGCAGATGGCATATTCAGGATGCCTGCTCTTCTTTCCTCCTACCTCAGGTTTCAGACCCGGCATTCTTTCAACACTGAAAATTGGCTCCTAATTGCCATCCCCCCACTTCCCAGGATCCTCCCTCCTTCCAATGGAACACAGCAAGGCCAGCTACAGGCATCATGTGCTGCCTGTCCAGCCTCAGAGTTCCTACGATCAGAGCAGTTGAGGAGGTCAGGTCCCATCCATCACTAATATCTCCCTAACCCCCTGCCCTCCACCTAGCTTGTTTTATGGCTCTGGTCATACCTTACTGATTGCCGTGAGGACAGAGGAGTAGGACACCATCTGGAGGGAAAGAAGAAAAGACAAAGTTCAGACAACTAGTGTCACACAGCTGGACAGGACCTAATACTGACACTTCGCATTTCTCCAGCTCTCCGAAAACCTCAGCCCTCTCAAGAGGCCTTCATCAACCATTAAAAGAAGAGGCATTGTCCCCATTCCTGCGTCTATCAGATCACCGTAAATGACATCATCAGCATATGCCCACTGAGAAGATGAGGGTGGGCGTTCAAAGGTGCCGTGCTCCATGTTCACATGCTACTCATTGTCCACTATGTACAAGGTTAAAATGACTGCTGGGAGGCAGAAGAATGGACAGGAATGAGGTTATGTTACTTTACTCCTACAGCTTCTATAAAGAGCACTTTTATTTGCACAAGAACTGGAGATGAACATTCCCTGCAATGAACAGGTAGCACTTGCACCTTGAAACAAGTAGGAAATTTCATTACATACAATTCTTACTAAATTTCTAGGACTTACTCCCCAGGACTCCTCCAGGACACCTTTGATCAACCCCAACCTCCTGCCAAAGCTAAAATTCTTCCCTGTGTGCTCCAAGTAATTCCCTTATGTACCCATTATGATACAGTGGGTGCCTGTTGCCCCCACAAAATTAGGGGTTCCTTGAGGTCAAGGATGCTTTTACTCAGGGATCACCATGAACTCACAGAGAATGTCTGCAGAATGAGGAAGTAAAAACACACCCCTGGATGAGCATTTCTCACAGTCACTTCCAAGGTTGCACTGTCCCATAGGGAAGCCACTAGCCACACGAGGCTGTTTAAATTTAAATTAGGTAAAATTAACAATTCAGGTCCTTATCAGACTAGCTACATTGCAAGCGCTCAACAGCCACATGTGGTTGGTGGCTACTGTACTGGACAGCACAGAAATAGATCATTTCTGTTATTGCAGCAATTTCTATTGTATGATATTCCAAAGATTCGCCAAGTTGTTAAGAAATTTTACACACACACACACACACACACACACACACAGCTTCTGTGTGATAGGAATTTGAGAAACCCTGGAATAAATAAAGAACTTTCTTCACTATAGGGTATCTCTGAATCATAATATGCTTATATGCATTGACAACCTTTAAGATAAATGGAAACAAAAGTAACCAATACTTTCCAAGCTTATCTGACTAAGGGAAATCCTCCCTGAACTGTGAGCTCCCTAAGAAAAGAAATGCTGGTGAATTTATATCTGAACCTAGCTGGGGCCTAGGACATAGTAGGTCCTCATTAAGTTTTTACTGCTTTTGGGATGCCTGGACGGCTCAACAGTTGGGTGCCTGTCTTTGGCCCAGGGTGTGATCCTGAAGTCCCTGGATCGAGTCCCATATTGGGCTCCCTGTATGGAGCCTGCTTCTCCCTCTGCCTGTATCTCTGCCTCTCTTTCTCTCTGTCTCTTGTGAATAAATAAAATCTTAAAAAAAAAAAAAAAGTTTGGGGATCCCTGGGTGGCTCAGCAGTTTAGCGCCTTAGGCCCAGGGCATGATCTTGGAGTCCCGGGATCGAGTCCCACATCAGGCTCCCTGCATGGAGCCTGCTTCTCCCTCTGCCTCTCTCTCTGTGTGTGTCTCTCATGAATAAATAAATAAAATATTTTAAAAGTAAATAAATAAATGAATAAAATAGTGTTTATTGCTTTGGATTGATGAATTCTAGGATTGAGCATTCTGAAAAAATTATAAAGTAAATCTCTATTAGTAAAACCTGTTCATCACCATAAGACTGGAGATGTAATTCAAAAGAAATAACATATCCTGAATGAGATGAAAACCTACAGAAAGTCTTTTAAGTTATATTAAAAAATAATTACAGCATGCTGATAAAATATGAATAATACTTTAGAAAGTAGTTACAATTATATACTCAAAATCAATGGCAAAATATACCAAAATAAAAAAGCAGAATACAATGATAGAAACTGTCAGGATAATCACCTGCCTCATGAGTTGTCTTTCCTAGAGAAATCAAAATTTCCAAAGATTTAAGAAGAAAGTGAAGTGAGCTTCAATGGCCTTAGTGTGATGGATTTTACATGCATGATAATGCCTTCTGTGTATAATTTCTCCAGCATGTGAACAGAATGCTCTCTGTTCGGACACCTCTAACTAGTATTCTTGAATAAACAAGAGCAAAACACACAGAGGACTTAAATACACAATTAGTGTTTAGCGCCACTCTCAGCAAGATGTTCTATGAAGCCATAGCTGGTGTCTGATGGTGATCAGAAAGTTGGGAGCCTGCCTGGGCAGGATGACCATAACGTTCCAGGCGAGTGTTTGTTTATTTATAACTGATGTCCCCATAGCAAGAGCTTGGCAGAGAACTGAACCTTGTTGGATACCAACCTGAAGGGGGAGCTGGATGTTCCCACTGAAACTGACCCCAAATTACCAGAAAAGAAATCCCTCTAATTCTGTATGTTCAGAGGGGTGGTGTATGTTCCAATGTATTTATGGTCTCCAAATTCAGAACTCTGTCCAGTAAGTTTCTGCTAACAGTATCAATAAAGCAATGCTACTCTTGAGACCTAAAAATACTTTCCACAAGACGAACTAGTTTTCATAGCAGGATTTAACCTATTCTACTCTAGATTTATCTACCAATCTAGAAGTTCTAAGCTACCAAGCCCCTGAGGTTGGGGACCCTCTATGTGGCCCACTGCACACCTGGCTAGCCTGGATGGACCTGCAGCTGCTCTCTCCTCTCCTCTGTTTTCTTTTCTTTTTTTTTTCTCCTCTGTTTTCCATATTCAACACCCCCAACTACTCCTAAGTGTCCTCCATGTGCACAGACTGGACTGAAAAGCCTCTAGACTCTGAAGGAAGAATCAATGACTAATAGCACTTTACAAGTACTGAAGCTCCTGCATATGCATTTATTTCTCTGTTACTTCAGCCTTGCTCTCTCTCTTACTTTCTCCGTAGTGTTTACACAACTCGAGATTCTTCTATCTTTAAGAGAACTTCCTGCAGACCCCCCATTTCCAATTAACCACCACGCTCTCTCTCATGCTCTCCACAGACATGCATCCTGTGCACTCACTGTCTCTACCTCCCCATCTTCCGTGCTTAATTCAACCCACTCCCATCACTTGTGTCCTGACCACTGCAGGAATCTCCTCAGTAAGCTCATCAACAAACTGGTTGTTAAACCCCATGAGAGCTCTGTGAGATTCTCAGTTCCTATCTCACGGACCTCTCAGCAGCACCCAACACCAGGAAACACTTTCTCACTTTTCAGCCCTCTCCTCCCTTGGCTGTTCTCGATACCACTCTCTTGCTTTTCTTTCTTTCTTTTTTTTAAATATTTATTTATTTATTCATGATAGACAGAGGGAGAGAGAGGGGCAGAGACACAGGCAGAGGGAGAAGCAGGCTCCATGCCAGGAGTCCGACGTGGGACTCGATCCCGGGACTCCAGGATCGCGCCCTGGGCCAAAGGCAGGCGCTAAACCGCTGAGCCACCCAGTGATCCCCCCTTTCTTGTTTTTCTTCCCTCCTCACTGGCATCTTCTTTTCAGACTCTTATGAGGAATCTTTTTCCTATGTATGTTCCATTGGTTCCTTGGGAATTTGGCTTGGGTCACTTTTTTTTCTTTTTTAAGATTTTTATTTATTTATTCATGAGAGACACACAGAGAGAGAGAGAGACAGGGACACAGGCAGAGGGAGAAGCACGCTCCATGCAGGGAGCCTGAGGTGAGACTCAATCCCGGGTCTCCAGGATCACGCCCTGGGCCGAACATAGCGCTAAACCTCTGGGCCACCGGGGCTGCCTTTGGGTCACTTTTTTTTTGCTCACTCTCTACCCTCTCTGGGAACTGTCATCCATGCCCACAGCTTCAATTAATTACCATCTACAGTTGACAACTCCAAAATCAACAGTGCCAGTCTAGGCTTCTTCTCTTAAGTTCTGGAAATGGATGTTCAACTGCCTATATTTGGAAGGCAGCTATGCTAACCACTATACCACCAATGCTCAACTGCCTATATTTGATAGCCCACACAGGCACCTTACTTAACAAGGCCAAAATCAAGGGCACCTGGGTGGCTCTATTGGTTGAGCATCTGACTCCTGATTTCAGCTCAGGTCATGATCTCATGGTCATGGAATCAGACACTGCATCAGGCTCAGTGAGGAGTCTGCTTGAGATTTTCTCCCTCCCTCTCCATCTGCCCCTCCCCCCTGTTCATGCTCTAGGTCTGTCTCTAAAATAAATAAATAACTCTTTAAAAATACATATATATTTTTTAAAAAGAAGGCCTAGAGCACCTGGGTGGTACAGTTGGTTGAGTGTCCAACTCTTGGTTTCAGCTGAGGTCATGATCTCAGGGTCATAAAATTGAGTCCTGCCTGTGTCAGGCTCTGCTTTTGGCACAGAGTCAACTTAGAACCCCTTCTCCCTCTGCCCCTCCCCACTATGCTTGTTCTCTCTCTCTCAAATAATAAATCTTAAAAAAAAAAAAAAAAGCCCTTCCCGCAAAAAAAAAAAAAAAAAAAAGCCCAAAATCAATGTCTTTTCCACCCCTCAGCAGCACCACAACCCTAACAATGGCCCTACTCTACCCTCACTGTCTCCTTATGATCCCATCAACCATCTAGTTGTCCAAACCAGAAACCTAGGTACTAGCCATGATTTCTTCCTCTCTCTCATGCCCTCATTCAGATAATTACTGAACCTTCTCATTTGCCACCTCCTAAATGGTTCTTGAACTCATCATCTCTGCTGCCACTTCCCATGCTTATGCTAACATCATCTCTTACCTGTATTACTGCAATACCCTAAATCAGGAGTTGGAAAACCATGGCTCACAAGCCAAAACAGACTTATCATCTTTTTTGTATATAAAGTTTCATCAGAACACAGGCATGTCCATTTACTTATATACCATCTATATCTGCTTTCAAGCTATAATGATAGAATAATGGTGACAGAGACCACATGGCCTGCAAAATGGAAAGTACTTACTATCTGGTCCTTGGCAAAAAAAAAAAAAAAAAAAAAGCCTGGACGCCAGGTGGGCTCAGTGGAAGAGTATGTAACTCTTCATCTCAGGATCGTGAGTTTGAGCCCCAAGTTGGGTGTAGACTTTATATAAATACATAAATAAATACATACAATTTAAAAATATATATATACCTAACTAAATGGTCTCCTACCTCCTTCTAACTAAAACTACAACCAGAGTGATCCTTCTAAAATTAATCTACAAATTCCCCAAATCCACAAAGTCAAGGAAATCCCTATCAAAATACAATCAGATTTTTTTTTTTTTAAAGAGTTTAACAAGTTGATTTTAAAACCTGGAAAAGAAAATGCCTGAAAACAGCCAAGAAATTTTTGAAAAATAAAACAACTAAGGGAAGGGATCCCTGGGTGGCGCAGCGGTTTGGCGCCTGCCTTTGGCCCAGGGCGCGATCCTGGAGACCCGGGATCGAATCCCACATCAGGCTCCCGGTGCATGGAGCCTGCTTCTCCCTCCGCCTGTGTCTCTGCCTCTCTCTCTCTCTCTGTGACTATCATAAATAAAAAAAAAAAAAAAAAAAAAAAAAAAAAAACAACTAAGGGAAGACTTGTCTAACCATGCATCAAACACTAGAAAAGTATAGTAATTAAAACAGTAAAGTAAAAAAAAAAAAAGTAAAGTCCTATTACAAGAAAAAACAAATATATCAATGAACTAAACTATCAAGAAAGAGAACTTTGTCTGTAAGAGAATTTAGGATATGACAATAAATGGCCTATTCAATAAAGGCAGTTGAGCCAACTGTTCATCTATTTGGAAAAATAAATAAATTTGGATCTTTTCCTCACACCACAATAAATTCTAAATGGATTAAACAAAATAAATACAAAACATAAAAGTGAAAGTGAAGTGTTGGCAGAAATTGGAGAAGAATATATTTTGGTCCTTGGAGCAGAGAAGCCCTTAAGCAAGACAAAAGCCATACAGGAAAAAACGGTTAAATCTGACAACAAAAACATTAAAAACTTCTGCATATAAGAAAATAAAACCAAAAAGTCAAAAAAAAAAAAAAAAAAAGGAGCGATAGTAAATGCCAAACATAAATAACAGGGCAGCCCCAGTGGCTCAGCGGTTTAGCACCGCCTTCAGCCCAGGGTCTGATCCTGGAGACCTGGGATACAGTCCCACGTTGGGCTCCCTGCATGGAGCCTGCTTCTCCCTCTGCCTGTGTCTCTGCCTCTCTCTCTCCCTGTGTCTCTCATGAATAAATAAATAAAATCTTAAAAAAAAAAAAACAAAAAACATAAATAACAGATAAGGATTGCAAGATCAATTATATTAAGACACTTAAAAATCAGTAAGAATTTTTCTTGGGGTTCTGTGGTAGTGGTTGCACAACTCTGAATACACTATAATTCAGTAAATTGTATACTTTTAGAGGGTAAATTGTATAGTATGTGATTTATATCTCAATAAAGCTTTTACAATAAAAAACAAAAAAAAGGGCAAACGATATGTATAAGCAATTCCCAAAAGATATACAAAGAGCCAATAAACATATAAAAAAAAGTTCAAAATCACAATTACAGAAACACAAATTATAATGTGATATAATTTTTGCTTTCTAGAAAGGAATTTTAAAAAATTCTATTCAACATCAGAAAGGTGTTGGGAAACACTTTCAAACACTATGCAAGGGGTGTAAATTAATAACCATCCTTTCTGGAGGGTAATTTGCAGGATCTACTGCAATTGAATATGTGGGAATTTATCCTTCCTTCCTTCCTTCCTTCCTTCCTTCCTTCCTTCCTTCCTTCTTTCCTTCCTTCCTATATTTATTTTAGAGAAAGTGGAGGGGTTGGGGAGGGAAAGAGAATCGTAAGCAGGTTCTGTGTTGGGCATGGACAGACCAACCCAGGCACCCTGAATATGTGGGAATTCTTTAAACTAGCAATTCCATTTCTAGGTATCTATCCTAAGGAAACATTCCTAGAAGTGCAGACAAGTATAAGATTATTTAATGAAGGATGCCTGGGTGGCTCACTTGGTTAAGCATCTATCTGACTTCGGCTCAGGTCATGATCTCAGGGTCCTGGAAATGAATCCCACATCAGGCTCCCCACTCTGCAGGGAGTGTACTTGTCCCTCTGCCTCTCCTCCTGCTTATGCTCTTGCACACTCTCTCCAATAATTTTTTTTAAAGAAAGTTCAATGAAACATTGAGTATAACAGTAAAAAATTAGAAACCTGTATTACAGTACATATAGAACATTTTGCAGGAAATAAAAAGAATAAGGTAGATGAATATGTGCTCACATGGAAAGCAGACATAAGCCAAGAAGAAAAAGGAGTACAAGAACTACATGCCACCTGAGGGATACTACTCAATTTTAAGATTTTATTTATTTATCCATGAGAGACACAGAGACACACACACACACAGAGAGAGAGAGAGAGAGAGAGAGAGAGAGAAAGAGAGAGAGAGAGAGAGAGAGAAAGAGAGAGAGGCAGAGACACAGGCAGAGGGAGAAGCAGGCTCCACGCAGAGAGCCTAATGAGGGACTCGATCCGTGCTCTCCAGTATCACACCCCGGGCTGACGGCGGCGCTAAAAGGCTGAGCCATCCGGGCTGCCCAACTTTAAACTCTTTACATGGTTACTCGGTACCCTTGGATAAAGTCCAAATTCTTCAGCATCATCCACAGGTCCTTTATGCTTTCCCTTATCTCTCTCTAAATCCATCTCCTTCCTTTTCTTTTTTTTTTTTAAGATTTTATTTATTCATTCATGAGAGACACACAGAGAGAGAGAGAGAGGCAGGCAGAGACACAGGCAGAGTGAGAAGCAGGCTCCATGCTGGGAGCCCAATGTGGGAATCGATCCCAGGACTCCAAGATTACTCCAAGCCGCCAAGCCACCGAGGGATCCCAATCCATCTTCTTCCTGACGCGCTAGCCAACAATTCTCAAAATATGGTCCAGGAACCCCGGGAATCTGTGAGGTTAAAACTATTTTTTAAATATTGCTAAGAGGGGATCCCTGGGTGGCACAGCGGTTTAGCGCCTGCCTTTGGCCCAGGGTGCGATCCTGGAGACCCGGGATCGAGTCCCACGTCGGGCTCCCGGTGCATGGAGCCTGCTTCTCCCTCTGCCTGTGTCTCTGCCTCTCTCTCTCTCTCTGTGACTATCATACATAAATTAAAAAAAATAAAAATATAAAAAAAAATATATATATAAAAAAATAAATAAATAAATAAATAAAATATTGCTAAGATTGGGGATCCCTGGGTGGCTCAGTGGTTGAGCATCTGCCTCCAGCTTAGAGTGTGATCCCAGGGTCCAGGGATGGAGTCCTGCATCAGGCTCCCCACTAGGAGCCTGCTTCTCCCTCTGCCTGTGTCTCTGCCTGCCTCTCTCTCTCTCTCTCTGTGTCTCTATGAATAAATAAATCTTAAAAAAAAAAAAAAAGCATTGCTAAGATGTTATTTGCCTTTTCTACTCTCATTCTCCCACAACTTTATGTGGAACATCCCAAGGCTCCATGACATGTGAATCATATAATTAAATGTGTCAACAATTGGAATATCTGTGTAACCCAGTAACAGATATTTTCCACATGACCACTTCATGATATTATAAAATCATGCATGAGTAAAAGATCTGTTCAAAATGCAAGAGAGAGACCAATGGATTTCAATGTAACAGAGTATAAGAAGTTCATTGAGTGGAGCTTGGCTCCAACTGAGCCAGAGCATGAGACTCTTGATCTCAGAGTAGTGAGTGAGTTCAAGCCCCACATTGGATGAAGAGCTTACTTAAAAAATAATTAACTTTTTTTAAAGTTCATTTATGTGGTTTCACATCACCTGTTGAATTTTTGGTGTCAATGAATATCCAGTTATTTGAAAAGCTTATTAACATTCTCTGCCCTGGGCAGCCCTGGTGGTGCAGCGGTTTAGCACCGCCTGCAGCCCGGGGTGTGATCCTGGAGACCTGGGATCGGGTCTCAAGTCGGGCTCCCTGCATGGAGCTTGCTTCTCCCTCTGCCTGTGTCTCTGCCTCTCTCTCTCTGTGTCTTTCATGAATAAATAAATAAAATCTTTAAAAAAAAAAAATTCTCTGCCCTTTTCAAACTAAATGTCTGATGTGTAAGGCCAGATTTTCTTCATAAACTTCAACCAAAATAGCCTACTGCAACAATTGAATGCAGAAGCAGATATGAAAATTCAGCTGTCTTCTATTAAACCATTAAAGAGATTTGCAAAAACGTAAAACAATGCCACTTTCCTCACTAGCTTTTTTGTTTTGGAAAATATGGTTTCCATTAAAATGTTATTTATATTAATGTGTAATATAACAGGCTTTATTTAACAGACTTTACTTTTTATTACTTTTAAATAAGTTCATAATTATTCTTTAAATTTCTCAGTTTTCATTTCTAAAATGGTAAATATGGATAGACGTAATACATATAAACAAAAGCTTTGTGGGAGTCTCAACAGTTTTTAAGAAAATAAAAGGGTCCTGAGACCAAAACTACTGCTCTACCCATATAAATTTTTTTCGGTTCCTAAACAACATGTGATTTTTGCCTCCCAGCCTCTAAATATGCTTTTCTTTCTGCTTAGTACACTCTCACCAATATGCCTGGCTAACTCCTATTAACAATAAGATCTTGGTTTAAACATCACTTTCTCCAGAAAGCCTTTCCTGATTGCTTAGCTGAATTCCATGCCTCTCTCACATACTCCCCTAGTACTGTCTTAACCTTCGTCATAAACCCATCCTGTGACTGCTTATGTCTGTTATTACTCACTAAATTCCTTGTGTACTGGGATCAGGTCTTGTTCACAGCTATATCCCCAGGGCCTATACCACTATCTGACACACTTATGAATATTTATTAATAGAATAAATTCATGTAACATTCATCACAACCAATGAAGTATTATTATTTTCACAAAAAAACTGAGGCTCAGAGAAGTGTTGTGTTGAAACAAATCCACCTAGAAAGCGAGAGCTGACGATTGTACTCCAAGTCTTTTACCTCCAAATCCTCACTCTCTGGAATAGATGGGGCAGTTTACCTGGGAACTAATGGCATACTTCAGGTAGGACAGGATGAGAGGATTGGGGGAAGGTCCAATCATGGCCTGCTCCAGTAGTGCTTCTGCAAGGGGAATAACAAAGCAAGACTGAGTGGTTATAATTTTTATGGGTTTAGCCCTCCCATCTTTCCTTCCTACTCCACTTGAGACCTGCTAGGTTGAGGATGTCCCAGGTGGCTCCTTTGGGAAAGAATTTCTTCATGTTGATTGCCCACTGGTAGTCACTCCATCGCTCTTTCCAGGCTTGCAAAATGGCTTGCTTCAAGTTCACTACCTTCATGATTTCACTCGGAGAAGGGGCCGATGGCAGTCAGCTTTGAGGTGGGAGAAACTGAGCTAAGAGAAGGGGAGAGGAGATTCTGAAGGAAAGAACAGAGAAGGGCCAGGTTGAATGAAACGGATACGGGAAGATTTAAGGGAGGCAGAGGAACTACAAAGAAAAAATGGGGAAGAGGACAAGGAAGAGATTCTCTCAGGTTCCTCCCTCCTGAATCATCCTTCCTTAAACTGGAGCACTAAGAAAAGGGTGTCGAAGGGACTTAATATAAAGAGTAAAGAGGGTGGCAAGGGGTTAAGCCAATACGAATGCCTAATTACGCCCTCAGCTCTGGCTGCGTCCCTCAGCCCCTACCACCCCAAACCCACAGTTTTTCCTCCACCTCCCCCAACCTTGAAACTATAATTCCCTATTTCCTTTTCATCCACCACCTCCCCAATTTTATGCCTACCGTACAAGCTAGTTCTACATCCTAGGTGTCGCCATCTTGGCACTTATCAAAGAGCTTAACTTCTATTGGCTGGGAGTAACAAACATGAGCCAATAAGAATGCGGCAAGAGACAGGTCACTCCACGATGTCTTCTGGGAATTGTAGTTCCTTGGCCTGGGCTAGTGAGGAAGCTAAGGGACTTAAGCTAGTCAGCCTGCATTGTTTCTCTGCTTTGGAAAAGGACAGACAGGAGCTGAAGCATCACAGAGACTCGGGAGCGAAGAGGGGGAGAGCTCTCAAAAGACTGCTCGTAAACAGGCGTCGCCCAAAGACGTCACTGTTGACCAGGCATTTAAATGATATTCTGACACTCTTTCGTTATTTGCTAGTTAGTAGGCACAGTAGGGGTGTGGTTTTTGTTTAGTAATACGTTTTCTCTTCTCTGACCTTTTTTTTTTTTAATTAATTAATTAATTAATTAGTTGGTGCTCCTACACCTCTGCATATACCAGAGTTCTCGTATTCCAGAGGCGACATAGGGGCTTGATCAGTTGCACATACATCACCATTTAACCCCCAGATTTGGCAGTCCTCCCAGATTCTCCTGGCCCCGCATACTGCTTGAATATGGGGAGAACTAAGGAGGAAAATAGGGGTAAGGTTATTAAAATTAAGGAAAGTCTAAGAAACTGTCATAGCCAAGAGAGCTTAAGGAGACATATTTTTTTTAATTTATTTATTCATGAGAGACACACAGAGAGAGAGAGAGAGAGAGAGAGAGAGGCAGAGACACAAGCAGAGGGAGAAGCAGGCTCCATGCAGGGAGCCGGACGTGGGACCCGATCCCGGGACTCCAGGACCACGCCCTGGGCCAAAGGCAGGCACTAAACTGCTGAGCCACCCAGGGATCCCCAAGGAGACATAATTATTAAATGTAACTTGGTATCCCTCCCAGATGTTGTCCTGGAACAGAAGAAGAACATTAGGTGAAAACTAAGAAATACGAGAAAAGCATAGATATCAGTTAATAATAACATATCAATAGTAGTTCATTCATTGTAAAAAATACCATACTAACACAAGAGGCTAAATAAAAGGAGAAATTGGGTATAGGGTAGATGGGGGTTCCCTACTATATCTTTTCCTGTAAATCTAAACCCATTTTTATTTTTATTTTTTTAATTTTTAAAAAATTTATTTATGATAGTCACACAGAAAGAGAGAGAGAGAGAGAGAGAAACAGAGAGACAGAGAGGCAGAGACACAGGCTCCATGCACCGGGAGCCCGATGTGGGATTCGATCCTGGGTCTCCAGGATCGCGCCCTGGGCCAAAGGGAGGTGCCAAACCACTGCGCCACCCAGGGATCCCTAAACCCATTTTTTTTTAATTTTTTTTTTAATTTATTTATGATAGTCACAGAGAGAGAGAGAGAGAGAGGCAGAGACATAGGCAGAGGGAGAAGCAGGCTCCATGCGCCGGGAGCCCGACGTGGGATTCGATCCCGGGTCTCCAGGATCGCGCCCTGGGCCAAAGGCAGGCGCTAAACCACTGCGCCACCCAGGGATCCCCCCTAAACCCATTTTTAAAAAAGATTTTATTTATTCATTCATGAGAGACAGAGAGAGAGAGGCAGAGACACAGGCAGAGGGAGAAGCAGGCTCCATGCAGGGAGCTCGATGTGGGATTCGATCCTGGGTCTCCAGGATCAGTCCCTGGGCAGAAGGCGGGCACTAAACCACTGAACCAGGCACTAAACTCCCTGGCACTAAACCAGGGATCCCTAAACCCATTTTTTTTAAGTTTATTAAAAATACTATGATAGGGGGATCCCTGGGTGGCGCAGCGGTTTGGCGCCTGCCTTTGGCCCAGGGCCCGATCCTGGAGACCCGAGATCGAATCCCACATCAGGCTCCCTGTATGGAGCCTGCTTCTCCCTCTGCCTATGTCTCTGCCTCTCTCTCTCTGTGTGTGTGACTATCATGAAAAAATAAATAAAATTAAAAAAAAAATACTATGATAGGGATGCCTGGGTGGTTCAGTCAGTTAAGAGTGTGCCTTCTGGTCAGGTCATGATCCCAGGGTCCTGGGATTGAGTCCCACACCAGGCTCTTTGCTCAGCAGGGAGCCTGCTTCTCCCTCTGCCTGCTGCTCCCCTTGCTTGTGAGCGCTCTCTCTCTCCCTCTCTCTCTTTGACAAATAAATAAATAAAATATTTAAAACAAAACAATATGATGTCTTGCTTATCCTATGGAACCATATTGTGCATAATTATATTTAGGCCTTTAGACATTAGCTCTTTTTTCCCCCTCCAGTAGGAAGCTCAGAAGCAAATACTATTCCCCTCTGACTCCAATGTCTGAGCTTTCCTATAGACAGCCCTTATCCTTTGCCCTGGCCTGTAAACAGAGCATCCCTAACATTTATAACCTAGGACAAAAGTAAGCATGGAGGCCCCAGCCAGTTCCACCACCGCCCATTTTCAGCTCCCCCATCCTAAGCCTGGTATCCAGGTCCATGAGGCCAAGTTCCATCCGTATTCCCCAGCAACCATTCTGGCGACCCTTTCACTGGCAAAATCAGTCATCAGGGGGATGAATCTGGGAGAGCACTGTGTTCAGGGTCTGGAAGCAAACTTGTGGCCCTTGTGACAGAGAATAACAGGATCCCAGGTATTGGAGCAAAATCACAATACGGAGACAAGGACTCCTGTTCTGAGGGTTTGAGTGCTGCTGAAGGAGGGCCAGATCACATCCCTCTGAGGTCATGACTGCCTATGGCCTTTCTCTCTCCCCATAGACCCATCCACACCACCTCCATTCTGCTCCCTTTTGTGCCTACTCAAGTGACACCACCAAGAAAGAGTACTTCTGCAAAACAGCTGCCAAATATGAGGAGCTAAAGCTTCCAAAACAGGAAAGGGGGAGAACCCAGACTCCCCACACTTAACTTCCGAATTGCCCCAGCCACGCACACACACTCAAACTCGAGATGACCACAAACCCTGTTCCTGTGCGGCCTCACATGTACCTGGTCTCCCTCCTTTTTCCCAGATCCCCACTTTCCCTTTGCTCCTTCTTCTCCTTCCTTTCTGGTTATAGTGCCCCAGGGCCCCCGACCTTGAGCCATCCTTAGATCCTACAGTTCCTCTCCCATCCCTCATCACCCAGCCTGCCACTCTTAGAGAGAAGCTGTCAACTTTGAGACTGCTCCTGACTGAGTTAGTGGGTGTTGGGTACATTTGGGGGACTATCTGGGCCCTGAGGATAGTGATATTCTGAGCTTCAACCATCCCTCTCTGGCAGGAAGCCTGGCAGATCTCTGGGGTACCTTCTTCCCACTTCACAGAGGCAGGGAGGCGGCTTTTGTAGTCAGGCCATCTGCCTTCCTTGTCCCCCCACCTCTCACCAGCAGCTCCTTTCCTAGGCTTGGCAGGGTTCCCCCAAGGACTGGACTCCTAAGGGACTACAAGGACCCCCTTAGCTCTGAACATGGGCCATCTTCAATTTCTCTGCTTTTAATGTCTGGCTTCTCTAGTCTGTAAATATCAGAGACAATTTTTCTTTCTTTTAAAAGATTGTATTTATTTATTTGAAAGAGAGAGTAAGCGAGAGAGAGAGAGAGAGAGAGAGAGAGAGAGAGAGAGAAAGAGTATGAGCATGGAGAAGAGTGGAAGGAGAGAGAGAAGCAGACTCCCTGCTAAGCAGGGAGCCCGGATGCAGAACTCAATTCCAGGACCCTGGGATCAGGACCAGAGCCGAAGGCAGACACTCAACCCACTGAGCCACCCAGGTACCCCCAGAGACAGCCTTTCCACAAACTTCCTCCCTCCACCCCACATTAGCTTCCTAGGACCCACAGGCTCTCTGGCTGGATCCTCTTTCCCCAAGGATAGGACTCTATGAAAATCCTCCTGTGGGTAAGAGAAAAGTTATCAGCATCCTCTTTGGATATAAAGGAAAACTGCCCTTCCATACAGCCCCTCTCAAAAATCCTTCTTACCCCACTTCCTCTTGCTGTCTGTTTCTTCCCCCCTGAGCACTGATAAAGGCTTAGCTCCCACCTCTGCTCTCTTAGTTCCAAGCTCCAACCTCTTCACCTTATTGGCTGGTCTGGCTGGGGAAGGGGTCTACCTGGAGAAGTGGGGCAGATGGAAACCAGCCAGGTAGAGTTACATGGCAACACTGAACAGAGGCAGAAAAGGAGCTAGGCCAGAGTGGAGGCTTAGGGTTAGATAAGAGGCTGTAGGGAATAGGGGTTTTGGTGCCCAAAGGGATGGGGACATTCTAGGTGAAAAATAAATATAAGGAAAAGTGGCAAGAGTCTAGACCCAGAAACATTGAAATACTTGGTAAGCATACAAGGTACAAAGGGTTTCAGCTCCCCTTCTCTCCACAGGGAAACTGAGTCATTCCCCTCCCCTAGCTGGAACATTTTCTTTGGAAGCTTGCCTGGGTCCCCCTGCTCTGGGGAGTTAATTGGCAGCAGAGGCATGAAGAGTTGTTCCCACATACTCATACACAGCTGGTTCCAAACCAGTTCCCTTCTCCGACAGGTCCCACATTAAAATCTCCACTTTCTTTCTATCTGGGAGAGAAGAGGATGGGGGAGAAGCCTACAACGTGGACCCACTTTAAAATAGTTCCTGGATTTCCCCTGCCCTACAGAGGTCCAGAAAGAGACAAGCCAGGACAATGAAAGGCAGAATTTGAACTAATTATTGAAGTAGCTTCCTCTCCAACACCCTGAAGGATGCCTCCCCTTTCCACACTCCTTCCTAGCTCAGAGAAGAGACGTCCTGTGATCCTGAGGCCTGGACAGTGGCAGGGAAAGGAAGCCCGCTTGCCATTTCCTTTGCACCACCACCCCTCCCTTCAGGCCCTGAGAACCACTGTGTGCTCCTGGCCTCCACACCAGCTTGTCCCATCTCCTTTCATTGGAGGGGGAGGGCTGCAGTGTGGTAAGGCTCAAACCTCTTTCTTTTCTCCATTTCCACTACCTTTTCTCGATTGAAAGATCTCTAAGGGGGAGAAACATCTGGGGGTTGGGTTCTCTTAGCTGGTTTCCCCTGCTGCTTTTCCAGAACTCCCCAATAAGTGGGGCTGTGTCTGCAGAGTCGAGGGGTATCTGCTGGACACCTCATCACTTGCTGACATCACCCAGAGTGCAGGAGCTGGAAATGGGGGAGAGGTGGGGTTACTGAGGCTTGGGCCCTGGCAATAGTTCCAGGGCAGGTTGGTCCAGGGCCTGTCCCTTGTTTCCCCTACCCCCAATTGTTTGTGGCTTCTTGGCAGGGGTAGAGGATAATGTGTGGGGTCTTAGCTTCCAGGCTTTTGGGGAAGCTCTTCAGAAAGATATTTGGATCCTCTGGCTTCTAGGGGGGACCCTGAGAAATCTTGGGGTGCTTCCTAGCAACAGTCTGAGAGGAAAGGAAGGAGGAAAGGAGAGAAGGCGGGGCCCAGGCATAGCTGCTCCGATGGGAGCCCAGAGAACAGGCTGTTCCTGCTGCCTCCTTGGCAACCAAAATCTAAGAGGGAGGGGGCCTTCAGGCAGATCCCCCTCAGAGGGTCTTTATCCATCCTTACTTGTGCCCCACCCCCCTACTATCCCCAGGGATTGGGCCCTAAAGCAGAGGTGGGGGGGATGAGAGGAGACTGCAGCCCCGGGTGGGGGTTTCCTGGCAAGGAGACAACAAAAGCTGGGGCTGAAATGACTCTGAGAGGAGCTAGAAGCTTCAAGAAATGGGGGTAGGTAGGATGAGTGGGGTGGGAAGGGGGCTGATGCAATAGCAGGCAGAGGCTATAACTCCAGACCTGGGCTTTGCTTTGGAGGCAGTGTGCCCTTGACTTTGCCCTTGCCCAGGTCTGTTACCAGCCCATATTGGGAGCCAAGGAAGAGAGGTAAGAAGAAGATGGGAATGGTAAACTTTGGTCTTTGAGTTCAAGCTGCCCCATTCTGCCCCTGAGGGAGGTCGAGAGGTGGATCAGGAGGCACTTCATTTTCTATGGCTTTGGGTCTAGGATTTCAAAAAGTCTCCCTCACCAGATATCTTTAGGGCCTTTCGTCAGAGATGTGAGGGAAGCCAGAGTGGAAGGGAGACAAAACCATAGCACTTTCGTATTCCCGCTCTGGACTCCGTCACCCTGTCCTAATCCAGATTAGTGCCAGACTTCCCCATTGCCTCCTGGTTCTGCCTGACGGGTGCAGAGTATAAATGCAGCTCATCTCATAAATGTATCCCATGCACAGGGATTCCATCTCAACTCCCTGGGCAGGCTAATCCCAAGAGACTATTTCCATACAGGAGAGAGCATGCACCCTAAGCGTTGCACATTACAGCCTTGCTCCCCCGGGGTTTCAGCCAAACATGATCATCGAGGACGTCGCATTGACCCGAAGACAGTCACCTCGCACTGCACACTGCCCTGATGCTGCACGATGCAGCCTACTGCCCCACACTGAGCTGGTGCATGTCCACTGCAAGCCCAGGCTGAACCCACAGGTTCACTTATTGCATGCTGACTCTGCACCCTGCAGGCTCCCTTCACCCACTGTATAGTCCTCATCACCACCCACTCTGCATCCTGTGGGTTTCATCCCAGCTGCCCCTCTCATCCCCAGGATTCCAAGGAGTCCCAAGAGAGGCACCCTCCTCTGCCCTCCTCTATGCATTGCAGACCCCAATTATGCTCTCCCCCCAAGAGGAGTCGCTCCAAAAGAGCTGAGGAGGCAAGAGCCTGAGGATAATATGAACAAGGGCAGCCTGACTCAGATAGACTTAGAGCCCCACTTGGCAAGTGATTCTGCCCAGTATAAACTGGGCAATTGGTAGAGCAGCTCCCCTTAACACACACACACACACACACACACACACACACACACACACACACACACACCTTCCCAAGAGCAGACTGTAGAGACTGGGCTCCGCCCTGGGAGCCAAGGGAAGGCTGTGGCCCCCACTGGTAAAACTGGGCTAATGATAGTGGGGGAACCGGCGGGACCAGGGGGGTGCTGGGGTAATTAGGGTTCTGCCTGGCGCTGGGAGATCCTGAGATGAAAGGGGCTCTGGCGTCACTGAGATGGTTTTATATCCATGAATGCAGGTGTGTGTGTATGTGTGTGTGTGTGCACACACACGCGCGCACATGGGAGGTGGAGCTGGAATGGCGGAGACCTCTCCTTTGGGGAAGAAGATCCTTTTTTTGCAGCCTGCCCCCCTCTTTAGATTGGCCCTAGTACCATTTGGATTTGGGTGGGGGCAAACACAAGAGGAAATACCACCACTGTAGGGCTGAGAGTTGAGGAGGTAGGGCAGGCCTTGCCTCCTCCCCAGCTCACCAAGGGGACCAGTTGTTGAGGAAATAGCTGGTGGCAGTGAATAGAAAGCCTATATTGAAAGAGGGTGACATTTGAAAGAGGAGGCAGTGGATCAGGTAATAATGTTAGAAATGAGAAGGGGAGGGGGTAATAGGGAGTAAACCTCCAAAAGGATTAAAAACGTGGGATGATTGAGGGAGAAAGGACCTCAGGGGTCACTTGCCCAGCCCTAACATTTTAAGGTTGAGGAAGCTCCGTCCCCGAGAGCGGTGGTGATTTGCTCAAGGTCACACAGTGAGTAACTGGCAAAGAAGGGCCCCTGAACTCAGAAACAAATTCTAAAGCTCCTAGGGCTTGGTATTTAGACTTTCTCCCCGACTTAGAAGGTGCAGGCGGCCCGTCTATATTCCCTTCTCCATCCCCGTGGTGCAAACCCAAAAACCTCCGATTCTTCCAGCAAGCCAAAGCTATTTTTTAAAATATGTCACCGAGCACCACTCCTGCCGGCGGCGCCGGGAGTGGGGCGGGCGAGTGCGAGCGGGGCGGGGGCAGAGGCGGCCGAGGGGCGGCCGGGCGGCTGGCCGGGGTCCCGGGGCGCGGCGGGGGGCAGGGGGCGGGGGGCGGGGGCCGGCGGCGGCGCGGCGGCCTGCAGGGAGCAGCCGCGAGCCGGCCGGGCGCGCCGAGCCCGAGCCCCAGCCGGAGCGGGGCGGGGGAGGGAGGAGCCAAGAGCGGCCGCCGCCTCTGCCGGAGGAGCCGCGGGGCCGCCACACTCGCCCCCCGCCCCCCCCCGCGCTCACTCGCACTCACACCCGGGCGCTGGAGGCGGGCGGCCCGGGCCCCACCGGCCCCCCATGGACGCCCCCGGCACGGGGCGCTGAGACCCTGCGTCGCTGCCCAGCCCTGTCCAGCGCGCCACGCCGAGGTAAGAGGGAGGGAGCGAGGGGGCATTAATATGCAAATGCCTCGCAATTGATTATGCAAAGCCGTGGGGCTCTGGGGCCAGCTCCCCGGCGGGCTGGGGGCGCCGGGGGTACCTGCTGCCAGCCTCGGCTCTCCCCGGCGTCCCGGTCACCCTGTCACAGTCCGGGAGCTCGCAACTTACACCCTGGGGAAGGGAGGTGTTGCTGGGAGGTCGGTGGGCCCCGGGGTTCGCCGGCAGAGATGGCGTCCAGGCCTCCCCCTCGAGGGCCCGCCCGGCCTCTGTCCGGCGCGTCTGCTGCGCACTCCCGGGCCCGGCCCCGCTGCCGGCCGCCGGAGCTCCCCCGCCCGCCGCGGTTTGTTTACGGTGCGCCGGAGGCCTGCCCCCCCCCCGCGCCAGCCCCCACCCCTAGCCTCCGAGGCAGAGGCCGAGGCCGTGGCCGAGGCTGAGTGGCCTTTGCAAAGGCGCCTGCAGCTGCGGATGGCTGTATGAGTGGGGTGGGGGTGGGCTTGCACAGGCCCCGGGAGAGGGAAGCCTCCCCCCCCATTCCACCCGCCTCCCCAATTGAGCATGGCTCTCTGGTTGCAACACTCCTAATTGCAAAAACGCTGCTTGGAGGGGAGGGAGTGTGTGTGTAGGGGGGAGTGTATTTGAGGGTCCCTAGATGATCAGGAGAGTTGAAGCTAGTGTGGTTGGGGAAGAGAGGGAGGAAGGGACCTGTGTAGTGTGCCCCCCCTGTTTCCCTCCCCTTGCAACGTGTCTCTGGTGCCCCTTCTGTGCCTGGGGCCCTCCCCTGTCCGGTGTGAAAGAAAGGCCTGGGGCGGGGGGCAGGGATGATAGGGCCAAAGGAGAGAGCCACCGTTTCCAGGGGTGGAGGTCGCAGAAGGAAAGCCAGTGGGATAGGAGCCTGCCCCTCAATGCTGGCTCTGGCCCCGGGAAGGGGAAGGGATGAAGGGGGCTGTTGTCCTCCATGAGGGAGGGGAAGCAAATGTGACATGCAGGCACAGAGATATGCCCACACAGACAGCCACATGCATGCACACCCAGGGACACCCAGGCAGACTCAAGGACAGGAGCTGTTGGACACACCCACATGGGGACAAGGGAAGAGGCAGGCTGCCGCTGCTCCGGAGAGCTCACAGGGGTGGGACACACCCACGGGAGACCAAGAGTGGGGAGACCAACCTATGCACATACCCACGCACAGGGTCACACGGAGATGCTGTCACACACAGGGGCAAGGAGGAGTCGCTGTCACCCACACAGAAAAAGTCACTATCGAATGCATGCATGAACACAGAGCAATTGCACACAGCCGCACATTACAAAAGACCCTGTCACTCACAGGCACACACGTGCTAGCATGAGCCCAGTCACCCAGGCATCATTGCCTGCCTTGACAGTGCCTGTCACTCAGTCAAACGCAAACACAGTTACACATCAACACATGTGTACACAACTTAGCAACAAGTATTTTCCTGGACTCTTACTGTGGATCTCTAAGGTTCTGGATACAACAAAACCTCTACTCCAAGGAAAATCAAATTCATCTCTGTGAAAAGAGTCCTCCTGCATAATGGTGCAACACATGCATTCACGATAATATTATCAGTCTCTATCGCTTGTCATCCCTCCACTGCTTAGGTGGTGAGCTCCTTAAGAGCTCAGAGAATCACTCCAAGAGCTCTGGATCCCACCCAGAGCCTAGCACAGGAAGTGCTCTGTAAATACTTGTTAATTGATTGACTGGGAACTCCAGACACAGGTGTGCTCATTTGCACACAGTCTCAGGGACTCAGGTGCAGTAGGCATTCACAAGGCTCAGGTCTATGCAGTCACAGGTCCACGCCCACAGCTGTGTCCAGACAACCCCCAGACGTGCACACTGTACACTGTAGCCATGCAGTCAGGCGCACCCCTAGATGCACACACAGTTGTAGATTTTTTTTTTCTCTTGAGCTTCCTCCTGTCTTCCTCCATTCTCAGCCTTTTTTTTTTTTTTTTTTGAGGGGCAGAGAAACAAGAGCAATGAGAGCAGGGTCAGGGGGGTTCCAGAGGGCCGAGTCATGGGGCTGAAGCAATGTCCAGTGGCTTCCAGCAGCTGAGATTATCCTAGCTGCTGGGGGGGAGGGGGCGGAGTTGGGGAGAGCCAGCTCCTAGGGAGCGGTCCCTATCGCCACCTTAAAAGCAAATGTGGGATCTAGCGGCTTCTGCCAGGGTCGCATATCTGAGCCTTTCCCTGAGCCTTTCCTGGGGCCATTGACTTGCCCCCAGCAGAGTTCCTGCCTCCCACCATGAGTCTGGCCCCTCTTCCCACCTCTGCCCTCCTGTCTAAACTTGGAAGCCTTCCTTAGGAGGCCGTATGCTGGTGAGTGTCTGGGTGAGCGATGTGTATTTTTGACTTGGAATTTCTCTCTAATGCGCTGTCTTTCTTTGCCCTGTCTTGCTGTGTCTGATTTTCCCCTCTCCTTGTTTCTCTGACAGTCTGGAACTCTCTCTCACCCGGTCGCTGCCCCCTGTCTACCCATGTTCTTGTCTCTGCCACAGCCTCCTTTCTCAGAGCTGGGAACTGGCAGTGATGTGCCTCATACTTTTCCAGTTGTTAATCCTCAAACCCCGCCCCTCGCCCCGCCTGCCCTGCCTCTGGGGTCACCAAGAGGTTCCGGTGGGGGGTGTGGGGGGCTCAGCTGGCTGCTCAGGACATCCTGCGCTTCCTCAGCACTGCAGCTGCAGCAGCAAGTTTTAGGGTCTGAGAAGGGGGGGACAGGGGTCAGCTACAGCACACACTGACCTCTTAGGCTGGCATGCTCAGCCAGGGCACACCAGTGGAGTGGAAGCCCCTGGTATGCGGCCTAGAGCCAGCTAGCTCCTAAGACAGCGAGTGAGGAGGCTCCCCACCACATTGACCCACTGGAAACAGTCACCCCCATGGGCAGTGGCGGGAGTTGGCAGGGCTCAACTGAGCAGGGTCAGTGGCAGTACTCACAATGGCCTTTCTCCACACCCCTGGCAGCTGAGATCCACCTCAGAGATGCCCAACAGCTGTGCCCTTTGCCCAGCCTCAGAGCCTGGTCCTGAGGGTACAGCTGCCCAGATTATGTGGGGGGCTGAGTGAGGCCCTGTCTCATGAGTGTAGGCTTCAGCCCAGAGTGGGAATTGGGGCAGGAGGTAGTGGAGCAGGGAGCCCAGAGCCCAGGGGGCACCAAGCATTTCTGGCCATGCTCCCCTCTAGCCATGACCTATTTGGATGAGGTGGCATTGGTAGTGGTTCTACATTAGATAATCCATTGGCCACTACAGAAGGGGAAGTTGAGGCTCAGTCACAGGGGAGACATAGCTGGATCAAAGAACAAGGTATTGTTCCTTTAGCAGATAATAAAATGCTTAAGAGAAGGGATTTTTTTCTTCTTTTTTGGGAGCTGGAGTGCCTGGGTTGGCAGGCCCAGCTCTGCCACTTGCTGGTTGTATAACCTTGGGCAATCAATTTAACCTCTCCCTTGCCTTATCTGTACATTGAGAATGGTAATACCTATCTCATTCAGCTTTTTGAGGATGAGAGGAGTTAGAATATATAAAATGCTTGTAAAAGTGCCTGGTGCATAAAAGCACTGTATGTGTTAGCTGTTGTAATGAGGAAGCCTGTGGGTCTGGGATCCCCTGGATTTCTTGGGGAAGCTGGGTAGAGAATTGGATCTCCAGACTTCATAGGAATGGGGTGGGGGTTGGGGAGGATAGTGGGTTCCTAATCTCCAGCCTCCTCCACCTTCATATCACATCTCTCTCCCCTACAAGTTTTTGCAAGCTGGAGCCCCTCTACCTCTGGCATGTAGAGTACAACACCCTACCTCTCTGCTGGAGACCCAGCGTCCAGCTACCTAACCATTAGTTAGTCACCCAGGATCTAGCACCAGCTGATAGATACCAGAGTCCCCATCCCTGCACCAAGGGGGCATTTGTGTGAAGGGTGGTGGCACTGAGTAAAGACCAGCGGGTGGGTGTGGCACCTTGAGGGCCAGGGTCTGTCCTGAGTTGCCTCTCTTCTCTGGTGAGTCTGGTGATGAGATTCCTCTCTCCCCCAAATCCCTTTTCTTCAGCACTTCCTCTTGCAGGTCTTTGCAAGCAAAGACCGTACAGGGATGCCCTGTGGTGGGTCACTGGGGAGCTTCAAGGTTGGGAAGTTAATCTCAACTCCAGTTCTCACGGTTGCAAAGGGGACTTGTGCCTCTTGGGGAGGGAGGCAAGCATGCTTATAGTGGAAAGAGCACTGGCTGGGAGTTGGAGGCTGGGTTTTTGCCATTCACCAGTTGCTGACTTTGGCCTGAGTTTTCCTCATCTGGAGACAATGATGCCCCCTCACTCCAAGCGAGGATAAATAACATAATGTGGCCTGACACCTGTGGTCAAACCCTGTCACGTCCTGGCTTGATAAGCAATGCCCATGGGTTCTCCTGTTCTTCTGGGGGCTGCATGCTCCAGGGTGGGGATCCACCTGCCCCCTGGAACCAGAGATCGTTCCCAATCTCTCACAGAGGTATCTGAGGCCAGTGTGTGGTGGTGATGGTGGTGGCAGTGGAGGCATATGGTTTTCAGGCATAGTGGGTTGCCTGCCCTCCTCCCTGGTAGGCCAAGGTTGAGGTAACAAAGGGGGCCTCCTTCTAGCGTGTCTTTGTAGGAAGTGGTCCAGAGGGAGGGGACAGAAGTTCTCCCGGAAGACAAGGAAAGCAAGGTGGAACTCACTGGTGCCCAGGAAATGCTATGGTTTGGTCCCTTGCTCTGAGGGTGAGCCCTCAGTCTGGGGACAGGGGACTCAGGTTAAAAGTTAGGGCCAGAGGCACAGCCTCACCCCCAGCAGTGGCAAGGAGCAGCCCCAGCCCACCTCCCCTCCTTCCTCCTGTCTTCCTCTTGCAAGGAAGAGATGAGTTCTTGGCTTCCAGAGCCTAAGCTGTTTCATTTTCTCTTTTACCCAGGCGCGTGGGCGGGGGAAGGGGAACGCGGACCCGAGGCTATCGGCTATTGGTGGCTATCGGCGTTTTTGTACACATCAGTGAGTGGGTGTGTGGTGCGCGCATCCATGTGTGCGTGTTTTATGCATGTGTGGGCTGGGGAGGGCTCTGAATATCTGCTGGAACCGGGCGCCGGGCTCTGCGCATGCGGGGTGAGTGTGTGTGTCTGCACGTGTCTGTGTGTGTGCCGGAGACTCAGCTGCATTCACTTGCTCGCGCGCTCTCTCGCTCTCTCCTGCTGTCTCTTTCGCGCGCGCACACGTACTCACACACACACAATTTTCAATCTCTCTCTCCCCTTCCCTCCCTCCCCTTCTCCCCCTTCTCTAGCGCTCGCGCCGTCTCTTTCTCTCTCCCCCCTCCCTCCCTCCCTCTCCCTCCCTCTCCCTCCCTCTCTCCCTTTTTCACTCTCCCTCCCTCTCCCCGCCCCCTCTCTCTGCCTCTGCCAGTTCTGCCTGGGTGGGGGCTAAGTCCCGCGTCCCTGGGGTGCCTGGGAGAACATCCCTGCCTGTCTTTGCGCCTCCACCGTTCCCTTCCCTCCTGGGCGATGCTCCCCAGGGCTTGCAGACAACTCTATGGCCTCCTGGGAAGAAGAGAGTGGGGAAGGGAGGACCCCAAGCCCGGTGCCCATGGTGCCATCTGCAGCGAGTGCCTTGGCCCCGTGACATTCATGCCTCCAGCATTCAGCTGCCCTAGCTCCCAGCTCCGATTACCCTCCCCGGCTGGCTGCTGGGGGTGAGGGGGGCGGGGAGGGGGGGAGAATATGCCATGCCCAGCTTGGGGGTGCTCCTAACTGCCTTCTTGGCTACTTGGATCTCCCGCTTCCGTTCCTGTTCCGGAGGGGAACTGGGACAGAGGCAAGAAGTTCTGTGGGTTGGCAGGGAAGAGGCTAAGCTCTGGAGCGTGGCTGTGGGCGTGGGGAATGGAGTTGACCTCTAGACCTTGGGCACCCACCTTGATACCTGACTGGAGCTGGCCTGTGGTGGGAAGGGGGAGAGGAGAGCAGCAGGTGGTTAAGGTTATAGGGGTGGGGGGGTAGGATGCACACAATCTTTCCAGTCTTTGATGTTAATACTGGGCATCTGGCCCAAGTCAAGGCTGCTGTTTATGTCTTTCTGTCTCTGATCTGCAGGGGGGGAGTTTCCTGTTATATTCTTTGGGGGGAGAGGATCTTTTGTTTAAGTAACCATTCGCCCCCCATGTCATATCCCCTACCCCCATCTCTCATTCTCTAGCCTCCAGGGCCCCTTGGTGAGCTAGGAGAGCAGGCTTAAGGGTCACTGCTCTTAAGTTCCAGAATTCCATCTCAGGGGGCCAGTGAGAGCCCACCAAGGAGTGCTGCCTCCCTCTTCTCTTCCCTCCTGCTTGCCAAGCTGGTCTGTGTATTCCTCTGCCATCTCATTCCTGCCAAATAGTACCTTTCTTCCCGCCTTCACTCTCTTCTCTTTCCTGGCACAAGTCTAACAGTGAGTTGGGTGGGGCAGTCCTACTCAGTCCATACCTGAGAATAAAATAGGGTGACCTGGGAAAGTAGAAAGAGGGTCCTAACCCTAAGAGGTGCCTACCTACCCTTCCACACGGGGGCCTGTGTTGTGCTGTAGCCTTCACTCTCACCAGACTTCCCTGGGGCTATTGGTGTTCGTGGCTGCCCGTGGGAGCCCACGTTGGCACAGCGGTTGTGTGCACACAGATGCCTGTGTTTGCCTGTGCATGCCCCTGTGTATATTTGGGCTACAGTGGCCACCTGGGCCCCTTAGCATCACCCTTCTTGGCACCCATAGTGTGGAGTCAGGGTATCGATGCCAGGCTATGGGGGGGGAGTACTGCCCCCCACCCTAGCATCAGGCAAAGGGGAAGGGGAAAGGGAGGCGTGAACCTACCCACAGCACTATTAATAACCCACATGCCAGGCCACCAAGAACCAGCTGTCACCGTGGAAACCATTTCTACTCCCCCCCTCCCCCAGCCTCTGTGGGGTGGGACTTAGGCGGGGCATGAAGCACCCCCCACCCATCTTTCTTTGTTACCTTTCTCTCTTTGTCTCCCCTCTCCTTCATTTGTCTCTCCTCCCTACCTCACCCCTTCTGTCCCCCATCCCCCATCTCATTGCTGCCTTTCCCTCTACTTCATTGTCATCCCAGCTCGACCCCCCCACCCCTGCCCATCTCTTTGTTCTTGCCTCTCCTCATCTTTCTCCCCCTCTTCCTCCATCATCCCTTTTGCCCCTCTCCTCCTCCTCTCTCTCCACTTTTCTCAGCCCCCTCTATACATGTGTGTCTCTTCCTTCATGGTTGGCAAGGAGGAGGGCTGGGCTTTCTCTAGAGCATTAAGGACAAAGTCCGAGGGCCCCACACAGATGGGGCCAAAGCCAAGAGCAGACACTCAGAGGAATCGTGTGTGTAGAATTTGGGGCCAGATTCTGGGGGCAGAGAGGCCCCTTGGGCCCACAGGACTACAGAGTGGGGCAGCCCAGCAGTGGGAACCTGGCATGGTGCCCATGGATGCTGCATTGGCCTCTTGTCTCTGTCCCCCTCCACACCCCGTTGCAAAAGCACTTAAGCTTAATGAAATGCTTCCCCCTCCGCGGGCACCTTGCCCATACTGCCACCCAACAGCTCTTATCCGACAAAGAGGGAGTGGGTGGCCAGCCCACCTGACAGGTGGGTCTTGCCATCCGGCAGTCCAGTCTAGTCTCAGAACCCCACAGCTCCACCTCCCCTTCCTCAGGCTGAGCCTCCACCTCTGCAGGCCGAGTGCCAGGAAGGAGCTTGGGGAATTAAGCTAGACTCCAGGAAGAGGGAATAGAGGCTGCCCTGCAGGGTGGACATCCCTACCTCACCCCCTCTTCCCGGCTGAGCTTTTCGTTCCCACAACTAACCCAGGCTCACATGCTATCCACCTCCCTGCATGCTGGACCCTCTGTTTGCTCTTAAGATGTCTCAGAGGTCCAGGTATGTCCCTAGAGCCCAGGGGTCCCCAGGGGTTCTCCAGGCTCTTGCTGGGTGCCACGTGAGGGTGCCCTGAACATGAGGGCAGCACCTTGCTCCTCTGCCCCTTGACAAGGGTCAGCATGGCCAGGGCACCAGAGCACCATTCAGCTCAGCACAGAGGTGGGGCTCTGAGAGAGAGAGCTTGACCCTCCCCCCAGCAGGCACGTGCAAGCCCTTGGCAATGCCCAGACACATTTGGAGTGAAGGCTGGGCTGGGGAGGAGGAAGGGAAAATAAACATGGTGGCTTAGGTTGGCACTACCCCAGGTGTGCCCTGTAGCGACTGGCAGTGGCAGGGAGCAGGAGGAGGGGGTCCTTTGGAGCTTTGGCCCTAGGCAGGAGCTGTCCCGGCCCTGTGGCTGCTGCTAGTGTTGCCCGCCTGGCCTGGCCCCCAGCTGCTAATACCCATTCCCATATACCCTGGTCCTCTGGGCCTGCCCCCAGGGCCTGCTCCTGGGGGCTGCCCCTCTCTCAGCATGCCCACTTCTGTGCTTGCCTCCTCCCATCCCTGGGGGCGCTTGGGCCTCCGGCTGGCGAGTGGATTTTTCCAGCTTCTGTAAACAAGTGGTGGCAGCGTGCCAGGTGGGCAGGAGACAGGCGAGGGCAGCACCGCAGCCAGGGTGTGCCAAGCACCGAGGCACAGCCTCAGGGGGGAGACAGGGAGACACCCAGACCCAGAGAGAGAGAGAGAGAGACAGACAGACACATACACACACACACACATTCAAATGCAGACAGGCGACCAAAGGAAGCCTCGGAAGCCTCGCTGGGGCGCAGATAGAAGTGGAAACAGAGGTGACGCAAAATAGCCCTTACTTGTGCAGTCACACCCCTACAACTTCCCTGGCCCCCTACCTCTCAAGTAGCGGGCCCCAGTGCCCAGTCCCTGGGCATCCCCACCCACTCCTTCTCCTCCCCCTACCTCTACCCCTTAGGGCTGGCTACGCCATTATAAATTTATAACAGGAATTTCTTCACAAGCCAAGAAAAACTTGACCTACTTTCTTGACGGCTCCCTGGGCTAAGACTCCCCGCTCATTGCCCCCCCCCTCAGTCTCCTGTCCAGCCCCTAGTGCCCAGTCCTGGTCTGTGGGGGTAGCAGAGGCACCATGGGCCACCCTTCTGTGCTCCTGCCATGTTCCTCCAGCTGGGGGCTCGGTGGGGTGCAGAGGCCCTGTCCTGTTGCCCTGCCCTGCCCAGTGACCTGACTTATCTCTGCCTCCCCTCCCACCCTGGCTCCTTATCAGTTCCTGGGGGTGGGGCAGGGGGCCCAGGGGTGAGGTGTCTGCTACTGCAGCCACGTGATGGAGGCCATGTGTGGGGAACTGTACCCTTTGTCCCCCACTCACATGCCCACACCTGCCTGTGTGTGCACAGGCTGCAGTATGCCTCAGGTCTGTCACCTGTGGTCAGAGGGGCAGTGTGGACAGAACGGTGGGCCCTGGGCTGGCACTGCCCTGGACCCCAGCTAGTGGAGCAACACTAGCGTTGAGACAGCCTGTGAGGTTCTAATCCCGGAGTCACCTGCTTCCTAGCTACATGCATGGGAATGAATGATCCAGCCTGCAAATTCATCTGCAGAGTTCTGATGCCCACCCCGGAGGGGGCATATATTATGTATTCAGGTGGCACATGTTGGTTTCCTTTCCCCTTTCCCTTGCTGTCCTGGTGGGTGGCAGCACACTTACGCCAACTGGGAAGTCTGATCCTCAGGCTGGGAAGTGTGATTTGGGACCTTGGACAGGAAGTTCTGGAGTCCTTGGGGGACTGGGACTGGGGAGTCATAATTTGGTCAGCAGCAGGGGGGATGTCAGCTCCCCATTATTTTCAACATCTCTCTCCATAAAGGCACTCAGGTGGGGGTTCATGATCGCTGGATGTTGCCCCCACACCCCATGCTTCCTTCTTGAGTACCCCCACACACACCTGGGCTGAAAACTGCTCATTTTGGGTCTCCTCTTGCCCTGTAATACTGATAAATCTTATAAAAACTCGACGAGAGGGGTCGAGTAGCAATAGCTAACGATTAATGGGTGCTTTGTCAAGGGCCAGGTGCTTGATTGAACATCAGGATTGACACATGGGAGGGCACCTGGGTCGCTCAGTGGCTGAGCATCTGCCTTTGGCTCAGGTCGTGGTACCAGGATCCTGCGATCAAGTCCCGCATCGGGCTCCCCACAGGGAGCCTGCTTCTCCCTCTGCCTGTGTCTCTGCCTCTCTCTCTCTCTCTCTCTCTCTCTCTCTCTCTCTGTCTCTCATGATAAATAAATAAAATCTTTTTTTTTTTTTTAATAAATAAAATCTTAAAAAAAAAAAAAGGATTGAGACATGGTACGTGATCACCTCATTCTTTTCCTCCATACCTTCCCAGGTCTGGGGCTTAGAACGGGTATCTCCAGTCTTGCCTGCTGCACCTGTTGATCTAACAGATTGTCCCAATCCCCTCCCTGTGCTTGCCCTCCATGCCCCCCACCATCTTTTTATGAGCCCCCAAGAGCCCAAAATGTTGCCACCAAAGGAATCCTATCTACCTACTCCTACCATGGCCCTGCCTTATCCCTGCTTCTCTCCTCTCTTTGCAGGGACTTCTGGAGAGAACAAGACTCTAAAGCTACTCCCCCAGTCCAAGACCCCTCCTCGGACCCACACCCACCTTGCCCTCAGCCCTACCACCTGCCACTCCCTGGCCCCTCTCACCGCCCGCCCCCCTTGGGGCACAGGGCATGGTGTGAAAGGCCAAGTGCTGAGGCAGGCACCATGGGTGCTGTGCCCTAGGGCCTGGGTGGCAGGGGGTGGGTGGCCTGTGGGTGTGCCGGGGGGGCCATTGTGCCCACCCCAGTCTCTTGGCGTGCTGGAGGGCATCCTGGATGGAATTGAAGTGAATGGAACAGAAGCCAAGCAAGGTGGAGTGTGGGTCAGACCCAGAGGAGAACAGGTAATGGGTCTGGCAGCCAGGTCATGCCAATTCCTAGGCAACAGGCATGTTTACCTGGCTGGGCAAACGAGAACTGAGCTTGGGCTTTTTAAGCACCTTTGGAGGGATGGGCATGAGACCAGCATATCTGCTGCTTACCTTTGCCCAGGAGGTGAGGTCATGGCCACATGTGGCAGGGAATTAGGCACCTGGATTGAGAGATGTCCATTTCGGAGGGGGGAGGTGATGCAGAGCGATTACAGCAGCAGGCATGTGGCTCTTCTCTTGACAGTGCTAGGAAATTTCACATGCCCTCCCAGTGTCCCTCGGCAGTTCTCACCTGAGCATGTGGAATGCAGACAGCCTTGCCGTTTTCCTATTCTTCCTACCAGACTACTGTGTGGTCCAGAACCCATGGTGCATGGGACATGACATTTCAGGGCACATGCACCAGTGACTGTTGGTCACGGCCCATGCTTATATTTGGAACCTATTGGGAGCCCCACAAGCTCTTCCTTGTTCATGGGCAGGAGCGAGCACTGCTGTGCGACTCCTCCCAGGAAGTGGAAGTGAATGCCAGCTCTGAAGGTTTTACTCAACACGTGGAGGAGGAATCAGCCCTGTACACACAACTAGGGATGGGTTACCTATTATCTGCATTGCCCTTGAAGAGGCCAGAGGGTCTCCACTTCCCCCATCAGCCCTAAGTAGCACAGAGCTCTGTCCCAGTTGGCATGATGCCCCAAGAGCTGGGTACAGCCTGTGCCTATGGCCAGGGAGAGGGTGGGGGTGAGGGTGCTCTGGGGAGGAGTGTGGCCGTTGCCTTGGAGACCAGATCTTGAGCCAAGAGGCCAGAGGCTTGGCCAGGCAAAGCCTTGGGGCCCAAGTCTAGGTCCCTGGAGGGATGGAGGAAGTGGATGAAGCTGGCAGTTGTATAGGACACCTCAGGTATCCCTCCCAAAGCCTCACCCCAGAGGGCCTCTGAAAAAAAGATCTGGCCTGTCACTGCATACCTCTCACTTGCAGCCTCTGTACCTCCCTGCTCAGACTTATGTGAGTCTGGGAGAGTCTGCTCCTAATTCAGAGAAAAGTAGGAATGCAGGTTCCTGGTCCCCAGCACTACCCTCTTTCCCCCATCTTCCTCCCCTCCCCCCATGTCCGTGCGCCACCTTGTGGCTGTCCCTGGGACTGCACCCAGAGGCTGTGAGCCATAATTGCTGAAAACCGCCAGCTCAACTAGGGGCTGGAAGGCCTGGAGTTCTCCCACACCCACTCCTACTGGAGGCAGGAGGGAGATCTGAGCCTCCAGTGGTTGTAGAAATCAGACAGGGGTAATCCCCTGGGGGCCTAGAACACAGACTTGTCTGTGACTGTGACCCTGGCCAAGGTCACTGTGTCAGTGTGTTGGGAGCCGCATCAGGCTCTGGGGGGAGGAGCCCTGCAGTATGCCACATGCAGGGTGGGTGTGGGAGGTTATACAATCCGAGCATGCATGTAGAGGCTTACATAATCTGTGTGTGCTGATGTTATGTAACACATATGGGCAGAGGCCAGTGACATATATGTGCAGTGGCTGAGGGTTGCTGATACCTTGCATGGAGGGGTCCAGAGTCCTTGTCCTGGCTCTGACTCCAGTGCCCAGTGTCACCAGGCCACAGTGGGGCTTTGGTTTGTTGCTCTGTTAAATGGAGGCCATGAACAGGGTGACTCTGGAAGTCTCTTCTTATTCTCATATTCCAGGTTCTAGGTTCTAGTTGCTAGGCGCTATATGTTTTCAATACTATGGTTATTCACCATGTGTGCATGACCTGGAAATCAAGCAACATGTTCACTGGGGGGAGGGAGATGGTATTATTAAGTGTCTCTCCAGAGGGTTGTGTAACAGACGGGCATATCCTAGAGGTCATATAATGCTTTTGAGAATGCCCAGAAAATTTCATAGATATATAGATTTTGTTGCTTATTTACTATGCTTAAGTTTATACTGAAGGCTTAGTCATTCAGATGTGCTGGTCTTATGTTATGTATATCTGGGTGCTCTAAAGGTTATATAGCTTTAAGCGTGTCCTGAAGATTCTTTCTGCATAGGTGTCATGTATTGAAGGCTTAAACGTATGGATATCTTGTGGATTATGGGTGTTCAAGGATCTATAATGCGCGTGTGTGCATGTGTATGCACGTGCATGTAATGTGTGTTTGGGCCCTAGAACGTGCCTGCGTCCCAGCCAAGCCCTTTATCTCTCTCCTCAAAGCTTCTAGATAGCTGGACCCTTCTCAGTTTTGTCACCTGACCTAGGGGTGGAAGTAGAATGAGGACACAAGATGGAGGGAGTGGGACCTGGGGGATTATATAAACCTATTGGATGAGAAGGGGGCTGCCCAAAGAGACTGCTCTGTGATTCTGCCCACTTTGCCCCCATCCAGTGCCAGGTCACCAGATGGAAAGCGAAAAAGAAAGAACGGCCAATGTTCCCTGAAAACCAGCATGTCAGGTGAGCCTGGCTGTGTGTGCCTTTCCTCCCCACCCACAACCCCACTAAACCAGGCCAGGGCTCTTTCGGGGCCTGAGCATGGACCAGCAGCTCCTGTGTCCCTTGGGGAGAGCTTCCTAGAGGGCTTGGGACCGACTTGTCTGAAGGTTAGAGGGGTGAAGAGGGCATGCCCCAGCCTTTGAGGATGGATTAGGTCAAGAAGGGCCTCTTCCCTTCTCCGGCAACCCCCTTGCCTGAGCCCCACCCCCCTGCACCCTGGAATCAGAGTCTGGGCTAAGGAGCCAAGGGACTGTATTTTCCAGAGATTAGCTGCTGACATGTGCTTCTCCTGCATTCCCCCTCCCCGCCCCTCAGATGCAGCAAGAGAAAATCCCCAACTGGGCAGTCGGAAGAACTGGGATTCTCCATATTCTTAGGGAAGGGGATGGACAAGATGACCTCTGACGTGTCTCCAGGATTCTACCTGGACACAAAACCCTTCAAGGAGGCTGGGCTAGGGGATGGGCCAGGAAGGAAAAAGTTGGGGGAAGAAGAAAGTGTAGGAGCCTCTCTGCTGGGGGCCCAAGCCATGCCTGCCTGCCTGCCTCCCTTCCTCCCTCCCAGGGTATATCCCTAGTTACCTGGACAAAGACGAGCAGTGTGTCGTGTGTGGGGACAAGGCAACCGGTTATCACTACCGCTGCATCACTTGTGAGGGCTGCAAGGTATGGACCAGCCAGCTCCTGCCCCTCCCCTGCCACCTGAGCCCCCATCTCACCCACCTTAAGGCCCTCAGCACCTGGCAAGGCCAGCCCTATGAACATGTCACCTAAAGCCCACCTGTTGCTCCACCATTGCTCTCTCTCATTCATTTGTTCATGCACAATCTCTGCTCTGCCACTCATATGTAAGATGCCTAATTTCTCTGGGCCTCAATTTCTTCATCTATAAAATGAACATAATCGTCCTACCTACTTCAGAGAGCTGTTGGGAGAATTAAATGAGCTAAGTCATGGAGAGTATTTAATAACAGTGCCAAGCACATAAGAAGCGCTCAATAAAAATCCCAGCTATTGTCCATCCATTTGGTGTATCAGCTATGAGGGATGTCATATGTGCCCTGCCCTTGGGCTGCTCGTGGCCTACCCAAGAGAGGCACACTAGAAACAAACATCATTTTTCAAAATGTGGTTCAGGGGTTCAGTGCAGAGCCCCAGATCCCATTCCAGCCCCACTCAGTCAGAACTCTTTGTGGTGAAGCCTCGTGGACTCTGCCTTGAAACTGGTTCCCTGGTTGCTTCCCTTGCATCTAGAAGGTTGAGAACCAGTGCTGGGGGGGGGGGGGGGCATGGTGGGATCCAGAGTGGGAGAAGATGACAGAGTGTCCCTGGGCAGACGGGACAAGGTCATAGACTTGGGGAACCTTAATTAGATCTCACTTTGCTCATTTTAACCTGCTAGGGTTTTCCAGGATCATCACCTCATGAAAATGTAAGACCTTCCAAGAAACAAAAGTATTTAAAAATATGTTAAGGCTTCCAGTTTCTCTCTTTCTTGGTATCAACCAAGCCAAGAGCACCCGGGATTTAGCATCCTGTAGCATTGTTCATGGAAGCAATACAAATAGCGTAACATAGAGCAAGGATCCTCACCCTCAAGGACAGCAAAGTCCTAGAGGAGCATCCCAGAAAGACAGAAATGCCTTGGCCCTACCCCCAAGAGAGTCTGATGTTGTAAGTCTAGAGTGAGACCCAGGAATTGGTATTTTTTCATAAGTGCATTAGATGATTTCAATGCACTGCAGAATCTGTGAACTCGGACCTTGTGTCCCATATGTCAGGTCCAGTTCTGGCTCTCCTGCCCATTTAGCCAGTATTACTTTGGGCAGATTGCTTACTCTCTCCAAACTTCAGATTCCTAGTCTCAAAATGGGTTCCTACCTCATGGGGTTGACACAGCATCAAATATGATGCACCAAAAAACAAAACAAAACAAAACACCCCACAAATGCTTTAAAAAATAAACAAACAAATGCTTTTAAGTGCCTCATAGCATTCAGCACATGTTAATTCTTGGTATTATTACTGCCATCTTGATTCTTGAGGTTTTTCCTTTTTTTTTTTTTAATTTTATTTATTCACGAAAGACACACACAGAGAGAGAGAGAGAGAGAGAGAGAGAGGCGCAGAGACACAGGCAGAGGGAGAAGCAGGCTCCATGCAGGACGCCCGACATGGGACTTGATCCCAGGTGTCCAGGATCACACCCCGGGCTGAAGGCGGCGCTAAACCACTGAACCACCCGAGCTGCCCAGGTTTTTCCTTTAAAACAAAGATGAAACCCTATATATAGAATTAAACATTTTCTTTTAAAGCTGGTAGGGTCCACATAGTGCCTTTTCTTGATTTTTTTTTTTATCCCCTGCCCCATTTCAAGAATTCCACCTGCATGAGCAGCAGGCACCATGTATAGGAATGGTTTGGGGAGGTCAGTTTTATTTTCAGAGTTGGTTAGCAAGATGGAAAATGAGATATCAGTTGGACTTCCAAAGCTGCTCTTCCTTCAGGCGTCATAGCACCTGACACCATCCCAGGCTCATGTCTCTGTACTGTGCTCCTCATCCCTACCCCTGCCACCACCACTACCCACTTGCCCCTGCCCCTCAGCAGCCTAGGAGCTGAGGGCACATGTTTCTATGGTCCTTTGACCCAGCCAAGTGATCTTGGGCTTGCTGGTGTCAGGAGGATGCCAGGCTCCCTCATTAATCCCCCCACACCCCAGTGGACTGACTGCATGGTTGGTTAGGGAAGGGGAAATCACGATCACTCCATGCTTCATCTCCCTCCACCCCAGGGCTTCTTTCGCCGCACAATCCAGAAGAACCTCCATCCCACCTACTCCTGCAAATATGACAGCTGCTGTGTCATCGACAAGATCACCCGCAACCAGTGCCAGCTCTGTCGTTTCAAGAAGTGCATCGCCGTGGGCATGGCCATGGACTGTAAGGGGTTGCAGGGGGCAGAGTTGAGCCAGATGGCTGCGGGTGGGGGTGATTTCAGGTATGACTACTTTCTGCCAGGGAATCCTCAGGACGCTCAAGGCAGAGTGACAGTCCACATCAGGCTGATGGCGGAATGAATGTTCGGGATCTTGGTCCCTGCTGCCCTGGGGAAAAGGAAACAGAGGATCTCTCTTTGAGCCCTACATGTGGGCCCCAGTGCCTACCTGCCTTTCAGCACTCCAGGGCTTTAGAGAGAGTTGTCAGGTAGAAAGGAGTCCTGAGCATCCCACCCTAGCACAGGGTTCTTGACTATAAGAGAAGGTACCCCACTTCTGGGTGAGAGAGGGCATCTTGCATCGGCTAGAGATCAGATAGCAGGGTCTTCTAGTAACCAGTTATCGGAACCCTTTAGACCAGGATATGCGAGTCACCTGGATCAGCTCAAATTAGCATTGATGTGGTCCCACTGATTCTCATGATCCCAGACTGCGCCACCCAACTGCTAGGTGATTTGGGAAGCCACTTAACCTTTCTGGCCCTCAGTTTCCCAACCTGTACATTGGGAGGAGTAGTTTCTGAACAGGTTGCGGAGAGTGCCATGCAAAGGGCGTCGTGTCTCTCTGCTGTTGATAGTGGTTCTAGATGACTCAAAGCGGGTGGCCAAGCGCAAGCTGATTGAGCAGAACCGGGAGAGACGACGGAAGGAGGAAATGATCCGATCACTGCAGCAGCGACCAGAGCCCACTCCCGAAGAGTGGGACCTGATCCATGTTGCCACAGAGGCCCATCGCAGCACGAATGCCCAGGGTAGCCACTGGAAGCAGAGGCGGAAATTCCTGGTAAGGAGAGAGCCCTCCACCTCCCCCCCCACCCCACCCCCGGCCCCGGGAAGAGCTGCAGCCAGGTGACCAGGAGGGAGAGTGAGTTCAGAGTCTTGCCTCCTTCAGGAAGCCTTCTTAGTTTAATCTGACCCAAAGCTGATGCTCTCTACAATTTGGCAATCCTGACTCATACACCTGAGTATATGTTGCTGCTGTCTGAGCATGGCCTATTTCATCAGACTGGGGGCTCCATGAGGATAGGACCTGGCCTTCCTCCTTGAATTTCCAGAGAGCAGGGGCAGCTGCTGCTCTTTTCCCTGCCCACAGTGACTGGAAAGAGATGGTGAAGACTCAGTTATGTAACAGCATTTCGGGGCCCCTGATGGGTGCCAGGCATTGCGTTAGGCCCTGGCAAAACAGAGTGCTCAGTGAATGGTCAGTTAGGGAAGAGATGAACAGTTGGTTGTATATGGTGAGTAAAGGCAGAAAACTGGTGTCTGGTTCCCGGTGGAGTGTGCCAGTGGGTGGAACAGTATACTGTTCAGAGCACAGGCTGCAAGACCAAGCATATGTGTGTATAATGGTCAGGAGTCGGACTGCCTGAGTTTTAATCCTGGTTCTGCCACTTACTAGTCATGTGGCCTTGGGCTTATTATTTAGCTACACTATGCCTCAAGTTTTCTCATCTGTGAAATGGTGGCAAGTAGAACATCCTCCTCATAAGGTAAATGAGATATATAAAACATATAGCCTGGTGTCTCCTGTATTAAATATTCAGTAAACATAGCTTCTATTATTATGTTATTATTTCTACTACTGTTATGATCATTGTTATTATTAGCCGACTTGGAGCTCTGGCTCTGCTCTGTTTTCTGCCCCAAGGTGAAGGAGAAGCCTTAGGTCCTGGATGGGGCCTTCCCCACATACTGGTGGCCCCTCTTCCCCAACCTGCCTTGGAGCTCCCCCTGGTGGGCAGGCAGCCTCAGTGAGAGGTTGAAAGGGGTCTGCAGCCCCAGCTGACTCCTTCTTCTTCTTTAGCCGGATGACATCGGCCAGTCACCCATCGTCTCCATGCCGGATGGAGACAAGGTAGACCTAGAGGCCTTCAGCGAGTTTACCAAGATCATCACCCCGGCCATCACCCGTGTGGTGGACTTTGCCAAAAAACTGCCCATGTTCTCCGAGGTGAGTAGCTGATGGGAAGAGGCATGGTGCCACACTGGAGGAAAACCTGGGGCTGCTCCCTAGGTCACTTGGTGTCAGCACATGCTCATCTGAGGTTCTCTGGACAGGGAGCGATTCCTGTAGGTCAGCACACAGCTAACACACACACATACCCAGTGCCTATAACACACACACACACACACACACACACACACACACACACACACCATGCCTAAGGAACCAAAGGCTCCAAGTCCCCAGCCTCCCCAACCCTTCCCTACCCCTCTCCGCCCACATCTACATAGCCATCCTGGCTATAGCAGCGTGAGCACCACCTCTGGGCACAGACTGCCCTCCTAGCTGTGGGATCTTGGCCATGTTACCTACCCACGGACCTCATTTTCCTCCTTGGCAGTGGGATGGAGCTAATGATGGGAGGTAACTCACATAGGTGTAATTGTGAGGTTTAATGGCTTAGGCCATGCCCATGGCCCCAGAGCAAGGTTAGCCGCTTGGAGTACACCTTACTGGCTGAGGCCAGTGGTGACCTCCTGGCTCACAAAGGGCACCCACAGGAGACACTGGAGGAGAGGGAGGGGCATGCTGAGTGTTCCTGTGGCCCTGCCACTCTGCAGCTGCCTTGCGAAGACCAGATCATCCTCCTGAAGGGGTGCTGCATGGAGATCATGTCCCTGCGGGCGGCTGTCCGCTATGACCCCGAGAGCGACACCCTGACGCTGAGCGGGGAGATGGCCGTCAAGCGGGAGCAGCTCAAGAATGGCGGCCTGGGCGTGGTCTCTGACGCCATCTTTGAACTGGGCAAGTCACTCTCTGCCTTTAACCTGGATGATACGGAAGTGGCTCTGCTGCAGGCTGTGCTGCTAATGTCAACAGGTACCTGCCTACCAGCTGGGAGGGCTCAGAAGCTTCCAGGGGCCCAGAGGTTGGGTGGGCCCTGGGCACATCACACTCTTCTTCCCTGACCCCTATAGTTTTTCTCTGCTTCCCTTTGTCACTGAGCCCATTCTCTGTCCCCTGTGCCCTGCTCTGTCACCAATACCCCCTGGGTTCTGATGTCCAGGCCCATCTGTTGCCTGCCCATGCCTCCTCTGTTCCTCGTCCCATCTTTACCCCGTTCTTTCTCTCTGCTGCCCCCCCCCCCATCTGTTCTGTTGCCTGGATTCGCCTTTGTTCCCCACCCCCCAGCCACCTTCCATCCCTCATCCCTCCTCAGTGCCCAGTCCCCTCTCCCTGTGCCTCCTCCCCTCTGCCCTTCCTCCCACCAGCCCTGTCTCCAGGTTTCCCCTCCCTTCCCACCTCTCAGCCCCTCTGTGGTCTTTATTCGTTACCTCTTCAAGCCCCCAGCACCCCAGCCTCCTCCTCAGCTGGGCCTCTGGCTCCAGCTCCAGTGAGTGTACTACAGGGGGTTTCTCACCCTTCCCCCGCCCTGGCTCCTCTGCCTCAGTCTCCCTTCGCTGGCTCAAACCCCCCCCCCCACCCTGCACGTCCCTCCTTCCCCACAGATCGCTCGGGCCTGCTGTGTGTGGACAAGATCGAGAAGAGTCAGGAGGCATACCTGCTGGCGTTTGAGCACTACGTCAACCACCGCAAACACAACATTCCGCACTTCTGGCCCAAGCTGCTGATGAAGGTGACTGACCTCCGCATGATCGGGGCCTGCCACGCCAGCCGCTTCCTCCACATGAAAGTCGAGTGCCCCACCGAACTGTTCCCCCCACTCTTCCTCGAGGTCTTTGAGGATCAGGAAGTCTAAAGCCTCAGGCGGCCAGAGGGTGTGCGGAGCTGGTGGGGAGGAGCGTGGAGAGAAAGGGCAGAGCTGGGGGGCTGCGGGAGGCCCCCCACCCCTCCTCTCTCCTTCCTCTCCCACACACCCCCCTCCCCGCACTGCCCATCCCTCCTCAGAACCTCCAGCCCTGGGACAGGGCAAACACATGAACTTGCTATGAAAAGGACAGTGTGGGAGGTTGGGGGGCCGTGTCCTGCACTTCCCAGGACCCTGTCCTCTAAGAAGGTAGGGGGAGGGAGGGACAACCAAGAGGGGACAAGCCATCTTGACCGTAGGGGATAGAGGAATGTGGGGTGTGGGGGGGATGCCCTCGACTCAGCCCCTACACACACACAAGAGAGAGCTCCCTGGCCCAGTCCCTTGACTGAGGTTCCCCCCCTCCAGGCTAAGGGCCTCTCTGCTTCCCCAGATGCCTGGGTGCAAAGAAAGGCTTGGCTTGGCTCCTCCCCCTGGAGGTTAAAAATTAGTCATTCTAACTGCACTTTGGAAACCAGGCAAGGGGAGAAGATAAATGAAGAAAAACTAGACAGAAAAAAAAAGAAAAAAGAGAGAGTGAGCGACTGATGAGAGAGAGAGAGAGATGATATTAAGTTATTAACCGAGGCTGGCCCCCTACCACCCCTAAGCACTTTGAGAGCTGCCCCTCCTCCCCCCAAATCAGAGAGAACTGCCCCCCCATACCAGGTCCCCAAGGGTAGGGCTGCCGATCAGAGCTGTGAGTTACCACAACAGGGTCCTGGCCATCCCTCCTCGCCTTGCCCCTCTGTGCCCCTTCGGCACCCCAGCCCTCCACTCCTACCCCACCCCCTACCCAGTGCTCCCTCTGCTCTCTGCCACTCGTGCCCGCTGAGTTCCATCTACCTCTCACGCTGGATGCCAGCTGGCCCCTCACCAGCCTGCCCTGCTGCCCACACAGCTCCCCTTTCAAGTGCCCAGCCCCAGGGGCCTCTCCCCACCCCCACCCCCACTCCTTCCATACCTTGGCACCCACACAGGGAAAACTGTGGCTCAAACTCCTGCCCTCCTCACACCTGCAGTATTCGATACAATCCAGATGCTGCTGCACTGGGGGGCGGGGGGTGGGTAGTGGGGCGGTATGCGTGAGCTTCTCCCAGAGCCTACCCCCTTAGGACCCTGTCCCCATCTGTCTTCTGGGCTCTCTCTAACCTCTGCCCTTTTCCTTCCCCACTCCCACTCAATGCACTAACCTAGACTCTGGGCAGGCAGGCACCAGAATGGGGTTGCCTAGACAAATGGCACTTAGCTGGGGCCCTAGGAGAGGGGGCGGTTGGTGCTCCTCCTTTTTCCTTTGAAGCTCTTTAGGCCAGCCGCCCCTCTGCCCCTGGGACCCCTTTCCCCTCTTCTTTTCTCTAATTCAGGGACTTTGGCTTGAGCCACCTCCCACCCTCCTGGTGAGGAGTGCTCTGTTGGTCTGCACTTGGGTGAGCTGCCCTCCTCTTCGTTTTGGCTCTCGCCCACTGCCCACTCCACAGGGAAGAGAGGGAGGGAGGAGGTAGCCCTCCTGTGGGTGTGGGGAGGAGGATGGGGAGGGACAGAGCAGACCAGAGGGCCCTGGGCTCAGGGCTGCACGTCGGCAGGGATGGATGGGTGGACACAGATGCCCCCGGAAGCCATGGGGAATGGGGCAGGGGCAGGGGGAGGGGTGCCAGGGCTTCCTGCGCTTTGCACTATTGGGGCAAAATGTCTTAAGCAGTGGGGAACCTGCCACCCCACCCTGACCCTCAGCCTGCCACAGCCCCCTACACACACACACACACACACGCACACACACGCACACACGGGAAGGCAATGCTATGCTGCCCATTAGGGCATGCCCTTCCCCCACTGTCCAGGTGTTCTCACAGGGGTGGAGGGCCTGGAAGAGCATCTGCTGTCACCTGTGCATGTGCCTGCCCTGCCCCCCCCACCCCACCCCCCGGGCTAGTGGGCTGCCCCTGCTGTCTTTGTCTCTATCCTCTCTCTCTCCTGGGGTACTGATTCCTGTATTACTCCAGTCCCATGGGTAAGCCCTCTTGTACCCTCCTCTGGGGGAACACCACCCCTGGGGGCCCAGTGGAATTCCTGACCTGTCTGCTGTCTCCCCATCCTTCCATCCCAACCTCCACCCCTGCATCCCCATTCTCAGCCATGGATATGGTGGAGAAAAGGCCTTGAAGGGGCTTGGCCTCTTACAGGCACTTGGGAACCCTCCCCTGCCCCTCCCCAATCATATGAGCTGTGATCCCTTACTCCTTCCCCCACCTCTGACCCCTCCCCCCTCACTCTAGGTGATGTGGGGTGTATGTGTGCGTTTCTCTGCGTGAATGTGTGAGCAAGTACATGTGGGTGGGGCAGGAGCCAGGGGACTCAGGAGCGCCACGCACCTGCTCTAGAGAGGCAGCTGTCCCAGTCCCTGCTTTGGAAGTGGGGGACAGGGCCCTCTCCTGGGGGCCATTGGTGCTAATGAGGGGGATGGCCTTGATGTGGGTGCTTAGCATGCCTCCCCCAGTATTGGCCCGGGGCACTAGGGCAGGCGGGGCCGGGCAGCAGGTGCAGTATTGGTGGGAGGAGGGACTGCTGGGAATGGGCCAGGCCAGGACAAGGGGGTGCCAGAGCCATGACCACTCCCCCGTGCCCACCACCCGCCTCTCCATCTCAGTATCCCCCCCCCCATCACTCAGAACACACATACCTCATCCAGCCTCCTCCCTGCTCAGCCTTGGGGAGGGTGGGGGTGGAGGAGCCCCTACCCCTTCCCCTGGTGGCGGGTCTACAGGGCTGGGAGAGGGCAGGGCGTGTGATACAGACACCGTCCATAGGGGCACAGAAATTCCTGCCCCAGGAACTCCTGGGTGGGGGGAGGAGACACTTCCCTGGAGGCGCTACTGAATGTATGAGAAGCTGGTGCTGGGGTGGGGGGAGGGGGTGTGTGGCCAGAAACAGGGAAGGAGGTAGGTCCCCTTCCCCAGGGAGGGGGGACCGGTAGGGGTGACTTGGGGGGCTCCTACTCCTGCCCCACGTTGACAATCAGTATGTCTGTTACGTGCGATTTTTCACCCCGTTGTGTTTTGGGTCAGGATTTTAAAGAAAGATATTTTTATGGTAATTGTTGCTCGTCTATTTTACTATATATTTATGTAATAAATATATGATGAAAATAACCCCCTTGGGCACCCCCCTTAGACTTGTGTGCTGTTTCCCTGTATCCTCCCATCTGCTGGCAGAGTACCCACCCCACAGACTGACCAGATGGAGAGGTGTGCCCCAGCCTTGGCAGTATTTCTACCCCACCCCACCCCCAAAACGAGCACACACCACAGAAGCCAGCTCAGCTGTGAACTATTGGATTTGAGACAGGAATAGAACAAATCAGGGGGCTAGCGAATGAGGGAGGGGGGAGAGTGATTTAAATAGGGGAGGATGGGAGGGTCAGTGATGGGGGAGGGAGGCAGTTATTTACAAGAAGGCTCGGGGGGCCGGAGGCTCATCTTGGAATATTTTATAACAATATAAATAAGATTCTGGTTTGCTTTTCCTTTTCGTCTCGTAAAGGAGAGAGAAGTGCAGAGTTCGATTCTGTACAAGGGGGCAGCGGCAGAAGGCCGGCCGGGCGGGTCACTGGGCGTCCACCCGGAAGGACAGCAGCTTCTCGGAATGCATGTTGTTCAGGGTCCGCAGGTCCGGCAGCTTGAGCAGCAGCTTGGTGAAGCGGGAAGTCTCCGAGGGCCGGTTCTTCAGCACCAGAGCCCGAAGAGCCCGCAGCAGCGTCTCCTGGAGCTGCTCCACCGAAGCGGAGTTCTCCATGCCCGAGCGGTCTGTGGGGAAGACGACAGCAGTGAGGCAGGCTCCCTGAGCTCCTCTGAGGAGGAACCGGAGGAGGTCTGTGAGGAGGTCTGCCAGGAAGTCCGCCAGGAGGAGGAGGAGGAGGAGGAGAACACGGCTGCTGTCGGTGCTGCTGCTGGAGCAGCCTCTCCCTGAAGCCCCTCGGAGGGCCCACGGGGAAGGAGGAGGAGGGGAGCGTGACTGCTTCCCCCAGACCTCTGCCCCGAGAGCAGGAAGCGGTGGAAAGAGCCAGGAGCATGGTCTCCACAGGGCTGGTCACCTCCCATCCCACAAGGCCATTCTCCTTCCCCGAATAGGCCACACACGTCCAGGCTCCCTTGCTCTTTGCTCTGTAGTTCCCGCTGCCTGGGATGCCCTTCCCCCTCTCTGCCTGGCAATATCTTATTTGTCCTGTGAGGCCCCACTCAAGTGTCACCTCCTTTCCCAGCTCCCCCAGGCAGAAATAGTTGTCTGTGCTTCCAAAGCCCTTGGTTCATGCTTCTACTGTGACACTTATCTCACTGTTTTATAATTAGTCGGGCATGAGTCTGTCTCCCCAGCTAGACTGTGTCTGAATCATGTCTGTATCCCCAGTGCCCGGTGCAGGGCCTGGCATAGAGTAGGTACTCCATAAAAGGTGTGTTGAATTGAACTGCGTCCGCCTCCTCCCCCGGGGTCAGGCTCAGGCGAGAGCTTGACCTACCTGCAGAAACAAGCACCACCGCGGTGAAGAGGCCCAGCTCCTCCTCGGTAAGCGCCAGGGAGTTGAGCTTCTCGCTGAAGTCAAACATGGCATTGAGCAGGTCCCCCATGCCCATGGCTCCGAGTTCCTGCAGGCTATAGGTGGTGCGGCTCAAGAACATCACTGTCTGGTCCTTCACGTTGAACAGCGATGCAAAGCGCACCATCAACACCTGGCGGGGGGAGTGGGGGGCAGAGATGGTCATCCTTGGGGGTGGGGTGGGGGAGCACTTGCTAAATTGCCCCTCAAGTTTTCCAGGGGGTTTACTGGTGCTGCCTTAGATTTCTTAGTAAAGAGTGGGGGTGATTTCTGAATGGGTAAGTGGGTAGGAGTGGGAGAGAAATGGAAGGATGGAGAACATCACCCTGGCTTTGGAATCCAACAGGCCTGAATCTGAGTCTTAACTTTGTCACTACCCGTGACCTTGGGAAAGGTCACAAAAGCTCACCAAGGTGAGTTGCTCATGCCTGGAGTGGGGGTAGCAATATGCCCTAAGATGTTATTTTAAGGTATTGGAATGTTATTCAACCCCAGCTGAGAAGACAGAAGACCCAGCCATACCAAGGCAGGATGGAGAGGAATCCTGTCCCCTCCCTCAGCAGTCAGAATCTGCCAGGACAAAGATACTGGGGGTTCCAAAGCCTTGCAGAACCCCTGCCTATCGCAGATACCCAACGCTGGATCCTTCCCCGGGATCACAACGGGTCACTCACCTCAAAGGTGCCAGCCTTAAGCAAGGTGACCTGGTCATGTTGAGAAAGATCGCGAAAGCCGGGGATGTGCTTGGCAAACTCTACCACCTCCCGCACAGCAGGTGTGAAGCTCATGGAGAAATCCTCCCAGATCTCTTGCACGGTTCTCCCACTGCGTCCATGTGGGTACATGTTCATGGGACATGCCTGGAGAAGGAATGGATTTGGGGAGGGGAATATCAGCTAGGTTGGTTCAGATGGGTTCCCCCAGCAGGGCTGGACCCCAGCTTCTGCCTGGGTTAGGGACTGTGGCCCTGAGGATGAGTCTTTTAGGTAAAGTAGCAATCAGGTGCCAGGTGGAGATCAGGGATTCGCCGACAGAGCCCTTACGGCAGGGCTGAGCATCCTCCCCTGACAAGAGGATATTCCTGCATTAGCATACAGGCACACCCAGCTGCCTTATGCTAAATCCAGTCTCCCAGGCCCCCTGCCCACTTCACCCCCAGTGCCCTCACCAGCAAAACGTTCTTGGAGTTGCCCTGCCGTGGACTGTTGGCAGGTGCTTCGCCTTCTGGGGCTGTGTACACATGGGTGGGGCATAGACGGTGCCCATTGCTGTTGGGCTGCTGGCAGCTGTGGTGGGCAGGGCCAGGGGTCCAGGCAGGAGGGTAGGAGGAAGCCTGGCGTAAACCATTCAGGGCTTCATTATGACGTTGGGCAGCCATGACATTGTTGTCATTGGGGACAGGAGGGCAGCCCTGACCTTCCCAGCAGTGTGGGGTGGTGGCTGGAGGGCTGCCCGATGCATGGTTGGCATTGAAGTTGCCAGGTGAGGTGCCCAGCTTGTCATGGGCATACGTGAAGATTTCTCGGTGGGCCCGAGCCACCTGGGATATCACATCCTCCACTGTGGGCTCAGGACTTGGGGATCGGGGAGGCGTCAGCTGTTGTGGGAATTGGGAGAAGCCCACCAAGGGTGAGGGGGCCGGAGCGGGAGGTGGTGAGGGGCCCATGGGGCCTGGGGCTGGATGCTGGGTGGGTGAGGTTTCCAATGGACACTGGCTGCTCATTTGGTTGTTGGCCAGGTTCATGGCGCTCTGCATCTCGGCAAGCATCCGCTGCTTCTCTCGTTTGGGGATGCGCCCAAAACGCACAGCTGTGACAGGATGAGAGCAGCGTCAGGAAGTTCTCACACACACTCACATGCTTCTCTTCCTTCCTTCCTCCTGAAAGGGCAAGGCCCTGAACGCTTGGGGTTTCACATCAAAACCAGAACCACAGCCACGCCCACTGAGAGGGGTTTTCCAAGTAGGGATTGCTTAGGAGGTGGCCAGAGGAACTAACAGGAAAGAAGCGCGTTTATCCAAGAGGATGAAAGATGGGTGTCCCCTGTGCAAAGGAGACTCACAGTGTGACGGGTCTCCATTGGGACTTTTTAAAGGGAGGGATTAACTCAGAAACTTTGGGTGGAATGAAGGGAGGGGACATTGTGGGGCAATGGTGCTGCCTTACCATCTCGAGACATGCCCACGGAGAGACACTTCTTGAAGCGACACTGCTGGCAGCGGTTCCGGTTGATGCGGACAATGGAACAATTTTCATTTTTCAGACACCTCTTGTACTGGATATTCTGCTGGATGCTCCGACGGAAAAAGCCCTGGAAGGACAGGGGCAGCTAGTGAGCCACTCCATCCAGGCCAGGCCTATGTGTCCGGAAGGATGAGGTCACATGCCTCTGCCCTTACCCCCATCCTGCCTCACCTTGCAGCCCTCACAGGCATGCACGCCATAGTGGAAGCCTGAGGCAACATCCCCACACACTTTACACAGTAGCACCATGCCATTCAGCTCTGTGGGGAGAAAGAGGCAGCGGGTGAGCAGGAGGGCCATCTGAATGGCCAGAGACGTGGAGGTTTTCTGGGCTGGACAGCAGTTGGTGCAACTCTAGGAGAAATCCCTGAGGCCAGGGAATAATCCCTGAGTTATTCCCAGTTATCCCTGGGAATAACTGTATCATGTGAACACCACGTCCCAACCTAGGCCTGTCCGCCTTTCCCCAGATCAGCTGGAAATTTACGCACTGGTGATGTTGCTGGTGCTCTTGCTGGGGGACACTCGGCTACTATCTTCCAGGGCCACTTGTAGACCCCCTGGGGGGCTCCCATTATAGAAGGAGGAGGATGACGATGAGGAAGATGAAGAAGGGGAGCCATCATCACTCAAGCTGGGTGGAATGCTCCCAAAGGAGCGAGCTGGGTCCTGAGTGAGGGAGCCAGTGGGTGATGGTGGGAAGTAGGCAGGGCAGCCTTGAGTCAGGGACTGGAAGCTGCCATTGGAGCTGTCGCTGTAGAGAGACTCAGGGCTGGTGCGGCTTGGGGAGGAGCTGCTGGAGCCAATGTAGGTGATGACACCACCTGGCAGGAGAACACAAGGGAAGGGATGTCAGCCATCACATATCTTTGGTCCCAGGGTACCACTTTGCTCATCCCCCCACCTCCCTCCTCCAAATACTGCTGGATGCTCAGAACTTAACCATGTGGAACCTTTAATCTTGGGAGTCCCAGGAAGAGCTGCAGTGAGCAATTCCCCAACACATATCAGACATAACATGGCCAACCAATACCCTAAGACCCTTTGCAGGGTACATTCAGCTTCTGCCTTGGGTGTGAGGTGCCTAGAGGTGCCTAGAGGCGGGACCTCTGCAGGCATCTCACGTATGTTCCCCCTCTGCCCTGAACGCTGTCCTTGGGACTATGGACTGCAGCTGATGACCTAGTGGTCAGTGGCAGACCTGAGGATGGATGAGCCACTGAGACCCATTCAGCATGCCCAGTTTCCCCTCCCCCCGCCAAAAAAAAAAACCATGGCTGATGCATTCCAGGGATGAGACTATGGAAGGCCAGCTAGCCAACACTGAGGAGAGTAGAGGTCTTAACAAGAGTAACCAGTCACATTCCCCCAAAACTGGAAGACATATTCTCTGAAGATACTGAGGTTACTGAACATGCCCAGGCTGGTTGCCCTGGGCTCCAAGAGCAAGAGTCAGAGTGGACTCTCCCTCTGAGTCCAGGAAAGACTTAGCAGTGCACATTGCAGGAGGTGGACATGAAAAACAAATTGCCCAGCATAGGGCTTTGGAAATCCCCTTCTAGATCTCTCAGCCTGGTGACAACGACCTTGGCTCTCTGGCCATTCAGGAACTTTGGCCCAACCAGGTGGCTGTGTTCCCGTGGTATTAGGAGAAAAGGTGACCTGCCTGCCACACCTTTGCCAAGCACCTAGCCTGGCCTGCCACAGGCGGGTGGGAGAAGGGAGGATCCTAGGACACGTGTGAGCCAACACAAGCCATGTCACCGTGTATCCAGAGCACATGTCTTGCTCACCCACTGACACACACTGAGCTGGGCAGGGCAACCCTAAAATAGCTCAAGGTTGGTCAGGGTGAACCTAGCTCCCAGTAAAAGTAGTTGCACAATAGATCAGCTCCTACAGTTTCAGGGTTGGAACTGAATATCCCATCAGAGATGGAGGGGGATGGGATATTATTGAGTGGTAAATGAACTTGACCTAGTTCACCCATCCCCCCAAAGGGGAATAAGACCTTCATCCAAATATAATCCTACCTGGAAGTGAGGGGCATGCCCAAAAGGGTCTAGTCTAGATCTGGATCTATCACAACCAACTTGATTTGTGACCTAGAGGAAATTAACTCCACTCTCTGGGTGTCAGTTTTCCTTTCTGTGAGGAAGGGGGGGAAAAAAGGTGAAGGAGACCTTCAGTTATGATTCTGGGAAAGTCCTTCATGACAACTGCTGCTTGCTTGGTAGGGATGGGGAGTGAGACAGTGTTTGCGGAACTAAGGAAAGAGATGCTCCAGGAACAGAAGGAATTTGGACCATGGTAACACCGAGTCTAAAGGCATTAAAGTGAGAGGAAAGGAAAGAGGCGAAGGGCAGTTAGACAGGAGGTACCATTGAGGAGTGTAAACATGAGGCCACGAGAGGTCAGGGATGTCTCCATCTTACTCTGCTTCGATGATGGGGAGAAGGGGGGCCCCAGGCAGGCGGACAGGAAAAGAGGCAGGCGGGGGCGGTGAGTCAGCCCGGCTTCACCCAGATCTTGGAGGGGCGGGGCGGGAGCCGAGCCCTCAGCCGGCCTCACGTCCCCACTCCACGTGTGCCTCCTGCACGTGGCTCCCCAACGAGGAACCCCGGAACCCGAGGCCCCGCCCTCTCCGCTTCCCGTCAATCGGGAGCGGCAGCCCCGCCCCCGTCCCGCCCCTCCCGGGCCTCCGGGTCCTGGGCTGGGCCCCAAACGCCAGCCGGTCCGGGGCAACTGAGGGAAGGAGGGAAGGGAACACGCGTTGCCGGGGCGACCGGGGGGCGGAGCTCATTATGTAACGGGGCCGGAAGGCAACGACCAATGGGGTGGCGGCCACGGCTTCTGCTGAATGAAAACAAACGCAGCACGTGGGCCGGACTCCGCAGCCATGTGAGCCCTCCCGGCCTCCCGGGCGTTGTGGGTGTCCTCCCCGGGGCAGAGCACCAACTACTCTGCTGGCTCCTTCAGGGCCGCTCCCTATTGTCACTGAGGATTCCCCAGTGAGATCCGACCCATTCCCTCAGCCCCTCCTGCCCCGAGCCCCTATCGCCCCACTGCTTCTCAGGTTCCCTTGAGCTTGCAGGAACTAGGGGAAGAGGAAGAGAGGGAGGAGGGGGTCCCCTTTCTGAGAAGGCCAGGCATGCCACAGCTGCAGGCGAGGGGGGAGGGGAGATAGGGGCGTTTGGGGCACTGCTCCAAGGCTCCCAGTCCCTCAAAACTGTGCATCTTACCACACGTACCCGCTCTCCTTTTCCTCCTGCCCGGGATCCGAGTCCTTCAGGCTAAAAGGAGCTTTGGGACTCTGAGAGGTGGTGGGGCGCCTCCGGGCTCTTTCCCAGGAGGAACAACTCGCTCAGGAAATCCCAGCCTATGGTCCCCATTATGCTAGCAAATCCCTGGGCCGAGGGAGTCCCCAGTGCCTTACAAAGTTCCTCCTGTTCTAAGGCATATATGAAAGTGAGGAGACAACTACAAAGGATGATGACGGTAAAGGAATCTCAGTACCTGTGTTATTGTTGGAGTCCAGGGTCGTCATGTCTTCACTGGCCGAGAGCGGTCATTCAAACCGGACCTTGACACAGGCTGGAGGTTGCAATTGCCGCTGTCACCCCCTGGGCACTGACTGAGGGCGGGGAATGGACCCCGCGGATCACAAGCAGGATCCGAGGCACGCTGCAGCAAGGTCTCGGGGTGGCCGGACTGCAGCCCTGCAGAAGGGTAGGACGCAGAGGCAACGGAGGTCTGCTTTGCATGGGAAGAGCAGAGTGTGGGGGAGGGGGAATCAGCCTGCTGTAGTTCTGGCTGGAAGGTAGCTAGGAGAGTCGGGTCTCTGCAGTGCACGGGGTGCCACTGCCTGACGGCTTCACAGCGCTGCAGGGTAGCGAATCTGGAGCTCCCGGTGCCAAAGTCCCAGAGGGAGAGAGGTTGCAGTCAGGAAGTAAGTAGGTGATGGGGAGAAACGGGGCACCCAGGCGCAAAGAAGCGAGACGTGTGCCCTGCTACGTTCCCTCGGCAGCAATATTTCACTCTGCCAATCTCAGCCGCCTTTTGCCCCAGCCTTTTTCCCTGGGACAGAGGGCTCTGCGCAGGCGCCAGCAACCCAGGGTTCCCGGGCCGCACGCGGCACTGGAGCAGGTACCATGTGATCCCAGGGAGCGCCTCGTGCCCCAGTGACACACTTTTCCAGCAGCAGGCACGTTGAGCTCCGTGCGCCTGCGTAACGCCAAGCCTGTCGGGATTTGTAGTCCACTGGCAAAGGGGGCGGACTGCGTCTATTTCCCCCTTTCTGCCTTGCAAAAAGCGGCTGCTGGGACGCGGGAGGAGCTAAGAGCCGAATGGGGTGGGGTACACTGAAAAGTCAGGGTGGCGTGTTTGGAAAGCTTGTATGGCAGAGGCATGTGAATTCCTGGGGAGGGACTGGCAAGCTTGGCTGCTCCCTGGCAGATCAAAACTAACAGGCTCTTTCTGCAAACCTTGCAAACGTGAGGGCTTCACGTGATTGCAGGACTGCGCCTTGAGGTTACTGGTGACACAGGGAGAGATGACAAGTAGGGAAGGGAGATATTCCCAGAGTCAGGAACTTAAGCTGAATTTCTGCTGCAGAACCAAGTCCTGAGACCAAAAGGAAATGTGACCCCTTTTCCCTCCACTCTCCTGAGGGAGAACATCTTTAGGAAAAGGAGTTGCTATGGCGGTGAGGTTATCCCTAGGGACTCCCTGTTTGCTTGTATGACACCACCCCATTCATTCGAGGTGACTTTGGGGTGAGTCACTTCCCTTTGTCTGGGAAATAAAAAAGACCAGGGAGGGGAACTTTATGGTGAAAGTGCTTTGAGGTCCTAAAGTAATGGGGCAAAACGTGAGGCAGGGGTCTGGGGGCAGAGTGACCCATTCCCACCCCCAACACCTGGTGCTTGAATGCAGCATGTAGATCCCACAGAAGGGAACCCAAAGATCATCTTAACTCCTTCCCCTTTCCTTAGCATCTTTTCCTTGGTAAGAAGAAAATGAAGCTTAGAAGTGAGTGGCCCAAGGTCAGACATTCATTTCTAGTTCCCTCTGCCTACCCTAAATAGCAGGGAGACGGGCAGACCTGCAAGGGAAACACTGCCCAGAGGGGTTAGAGATGGCCAGCATCTCCCTTCAGAGCAGCAATTGCCCCACTGGTGAAAATGGGTCCCCTCCCGCTTGAGGATTTGGACTGTGGGGAGAGATGGGGCCTCTTCAAGCAGCCAAGGGAGCCTGAGCCACCTGCTGCTTCCCACTAGTTCCTTCCTGTCCCAGGGTTTCTAGGGAGGGTTTTTTGTTTTTTTTTTTTTTTTTTTTTCTGCACAGGAAGCCCTTCCCCACTTGTTCACAGACAGCTCCTGGGGCAGCACTGAGAGGTCCCTGGAAACATGACAGTAACCAGAGAGGTAGAGAAAGGGAGTGTGGGCACTAAGGAAGGAGGGACCTGGGTAGTGAGGAAACCAGCGAACCGAGTGGACCATGAGGTTGAGAGGAGGTGACTGAATAGCTGGCTTGACCACTGACCCTCTGACTCCCAGGAGATGTGCTGTCTAAAATGGATTCCTTTGAATACCCTGGGTTTCAGCCTTATCCACCCCACCCCCCTCGACCCCAGGAAATGTGGGAGAGAGCAGACAGTGAGCTCTTCCCTGGCCTGCCCTGGTCCTCCAGCCTAGAGCTGGGAAGCTGTGGCAGAGCGTGGGAGGGCCTGGGAGGGGCTAGGACAAACACGGAAAGAGGCTTTTCAGGAAAATTTGGTTCTGACCTCAGCCTTCTCCCCTCCCCCTCCTGCCTGGCTCTGGAGGGAATGCTAGGAGATGAGCTGCCATGTCCAGTATTGCATGCCCTCTGCGTTCTCCCTGCCTCTTCCTCACAGCCAGGGCCAGGGCTAGATTCAAAATCAGGGCCCTTGGCATGAGCTCTAGTACTCCACCAGTTCCACCAACAACACCAGCACACTCCCCTTGCTTGTCCTGGACCCTCCCTGAGGCCCAGAGCTCTGTTCATTGCTCATGATCCTGTCCACCCCCTGTTCTGCTTGTTGGTCTTTTTCCCTATGGGGAAAGGGCCAGGGGTCAAGACTCTCCCTGCGTTTGCAGCCAGGGAAAGGGAAGAGGAAGCAGAGGCAGGGAGCACTGAAATTCAGTCAGCCTAACTCTTGGCAAGGACTTGGGTTGTTTTGCAGTCTGAGTGAGGTATGAAAGCGGAGGCTGGGAGGGAGAAAGTAAAGGAGGGGGGTTACCTCTGCTGCCTCCTTACTCTGCAGTGCTTCTAATAGGGCCCCACCTTTTTTTTCCCCTGACAAAGAGGTAACTTTGGGATCTTTCTTCTACAATTGGAGGGAAGGATACAGAAGAATGAAGAGGCAGGACTCTTCTTTGGCTCCAGAAGCTTCTAGTCTATCCGCCCTGTTCCTTCTACTGCCAGCAGCAACTGGCAGAAGTACAGAGGCCTATGGAACCCAGAGCCACCAAAGGGAGGGAGAAAAGGCTGAGTTGTCTTGCCTTTGGGGACCTGGAATAGAATCTAGCTTTGGCCTCTCTTTGACCTCAACCTTGACCTTAAGACAACAGGTGCAATTCAACACAGCCTCCCACCTCTCCTGCCAGCTGGACATTCCAGTTCACTTCTACACACCACACACACACACACACACACACACACACACCCCATTCCTCCTATAGCCAAATTCAGCTCAAGAAGTAACTGGGTTCTTAATAAACAGTACTCAGATTAGAACCGTGTGGAAGGATACATATCCAAGACCTGACACAGCAAGGCAAGCCCTGGCTCCATGTTGCACATACTTCTACTTAGATTTCTCAGAGTCTGGGATTTAGGGACTGATATCACCATTTGGGGGCAGGGTTGGATCGTGTGTGTGTGTGTGGGTGTGTGGGTGTGTGTGTGTGTTTCCAAATATGTCTTCAATTCTCCTGGATTTCTTTGGACTGGGGGTTAGGGGAGTGGACAGCACAGATAAAGCAGTGGAAGGAGAGGGATCAAGAGCTCCAAACTCTACCCGAAGTATGCATGTGATTGTTTATGAGTGAAAAACTGCATGTGTGAGTGTGTGTGAATGGTATGAGTGTGCAGGGATGCGTGTGTTCAATCCAGGATCTATGCTCCTTGCCAGTGTGTTGTTCTGGGTAACAGGGCAACGCCCCGTACAAATCCTGGGTGGCCTAAATCTTGAGCTGACTGCTTGACTGACTGTCTGAGGGTGGATCCTTGCTAGAAACCAGGTCAGGCTTCAGTAGGTGCCTTCCCTTCCCTCTCCTTTCTCACCAAGCAAACTATGGCCCAGGGGAGTAACCTCCCTGCCCAGGTGATGCAAACCTGGGTCAGAAACCCCGGGGATTCCCAGAATCAGGGAAGCAGCCATGTGCCTGGGAAAGACTCCTGCCTTGCCCTCCTACATTCTTTTCCTAGTCTCTAAAGGGCTAGGTGGCTTTCCTTCACCTACCTACTCTTGGGGAGAATTTCAACAACATGCCACAGGAGGGCTTAAGTCTGAGCTGATTTGTTCTTTGGGGGAACTGGATAAAGAGAAGGTGAAGCATAATCTAGGGTTGAGTTCCATGGATATGTTTTGCCTCAGATTCTATCCTCACCTCACTACTACTCCTTTCTCCAAGGAAAGGAAATAATAAGCACACATTAAGTACCAACTGTACGCCAGGCACTGTGTTGTGTTTTACACATATTATCTCATTTAATATCCAGAACAACACTATGATGAAGGTCTCATTCTTATTTTAGAGAGAGGGAACCCGAGACTTTGAGATGTTTGTTAGCTTGCCTGAGATGCAGCAGAGGCTAGGCGATTTGCCTTGAAGCTCTACTTGAAGTGAAGCACTGACAATTGAGAAGATGTCACATCAGGGGTGCCTGGGGGGTTCAGTCGGTTGGGTGTCTCCCTTCAGCTCAGGTCATGATCTCAGGTTCCTGGCTCGAGCCCCACAAGCTCGAGCTTCTCCTTCTCCCTCTGCCCCCACCCCTGCTCATGCTCTCTCTCTCAAGTAAATAAACAAATCTTTTTTTTTTTTTTTTAAGAAAACCAAAGAGAAGATGTCACATCAAATAGTGGTGGAGTCGATAGAGATTTTTGGAGAGGCTGAAACTCCCCCAGCTATCTCTTAGAACTACCACTGCCAGTGTCTCAGTGAAGACAGGAGTGTTGGGAATCTGACCTCAAGTATGAGGGTGCAACTATTTCCACTAGCAAGACTGCCCTTCCCGGAGAAAGTGATCACTTCGACTCAAACACTGAAACGTCTGAGCAGCCATCTCATCCTGGTGTTTCCTAACATGAGGTGTTAACAAGAAGAGAAGCCTGAAGTACCCTAACCCCTGTCCCACAAGTACCTCACCTTCCCAGAGCCACATTTCCTTTTTCCTCATCCTCTCCCCTCTCTCCCTCCCACATTCTCCTTGCATGATGGTAAAGGTAGACAGGGGCCAGAATAGGGTACAACAAACAAAGCAAACAAATGACCACAGTGACTGCTTCACAGGTGAGTCATTGAAGCAGACACCTGAACCCTCTTGTCTCCCTCTGACTTTGGGATCCACAGCAGGTGACAAGGGGAGGGGGCAGGTAGGTCAGGGCCCTTTAAAGCACCACTGTGCTTCCTTCAGTGGATGTATTAAGAATGGATTGGTTCATATGACTTTGCATGGTGACAGATGGTAGCTATGCTTACCATGGTGAGCATTTTGTAATGTATAGGTATGTTGAATCACTATGTTGTAAATAATAATAATAAAATAAAAATTTGTAATTAAAAAATTGAAAAAGAACAGATGAGTTCAATGAGAGTAGAGAAGGCCCCCTAAATAATTGTGTACAAAGCCCTAATGAAACAATTCCCACTTCCCCATTTACCTGCTTGAACAATGTGCCCCTCTAAGTACAGTCCTCCTAAAGCCTTCCACCATCCTAGGCCATGCTTCATCAGATGCTTTGGGGAACTGGAAGGAGGGTTCCCCTTTCAGAGCCCAGGATCCCACTCACATCCCAGGATCCAGGAGGTATATGACCGGCTTTGGCAGCAGAAGACTTAAGTCTCAGATCACCCTCTTTTTGGCATGGGGTTCCTTCTCCTGGGTTGGGGAATGGTGCCATCCAGCACATGCTATGCTAAGGCCATCCTGTCCAACCTTTGCTATGCTACTTCTGGAGCCTACTGGTGTTTTTTTATTCCAGGTCTGGCAAAAGCCTATTGTCTGTCCTTGAGCCTCTGTAGGACTGAGATACAGAGGAGTGGAAGGGGGAGTGGAGGGGTACCTGTGTGCCTGCCTCTGTTTCCACCTCTTACCACAAGCTCTAGGTCAAACCCTCTCCTTATTCCCATACCTTGGAATGGATCTTCTCCTAGCTGCTTGGGGAGGCCAGAGGCTTATGACAGTCCTGGTGAGCAGAATGGACCTTTGGAGGAGTGACGGTCTGGGCAGACATTAGGGGCTGTGCATAGCTTCTGGGAGGCTTACATAAACACTGGCTAGGATGGGGAGGGAAAAGAAGGGTGCAATGGGCTGCCCAGGAAAAAAAGCAGCTTTGGCCCCTCTAGTTCAGCCTGCATGGAAAGAAGGAAAGAAGCTCATTTTCCCTCCTCCCATCCCTCTCCCCTGGTCTGCAGCTGTGAGTTGGGCCCGGAAAGACTGCAGTATCTTGGGGGCGGGGGGCAGGAGAAGGAGGGAGAGAGAGAATGCGACTTTGCAAATTTGGGATCCCCCCCTTCTTCTAAATTGGGGGGAGTAAAAGGGGGAGAAGCAATTTGCCAAAGAGATTTTCAATGCCACAGGAAGGAGCTTTGGCTCATTAGAATGCACAGTTTGCACCCTGAAAAAAAAATCTGTGCTGGTTGCAAAAATGCAGACGTGTGTAGGGGCCCAGCGGAGATTTAAAAAAAAAAAAAAAAAGCGCTAGCTCTGCAATGCAGGATCTGCGAAGTTTTGGTGCGATGAGGAAATGTGGGTCGTGCTCGTTTCGTTTGCTTGTTCCTGCTAACCTACTGTCCGCCTGACTCCAGCACGGTCTCACATCCCAGCAAGAGGCACTGCTGCTCAGAAACGGGGTCACGGGGCAGGGGGCCCTGAGCAGAGGGCTGAAGTGGGGGTCTGGGGTTAAGTACTGAGAGAAGGACTCTATGGGGCTGGGAGGGCCAGGTGGATGGGAGGGGACGCTTCCATGAGGGATGGAGGCTGAGCTTGTCTTTAGCACTAGCGTTTGTTCTCCAGCTGGACCGGGGTTAGTGTGAAGTTCCTCCAGATCCCCCACCCCCCACCCCACCCTCAGCTCCTCCCTATCCCCCCGATTGGCAGAAGGACTTTCCTTTTCCTGTCCCATAGACCACTGCTGCAGAAAGAACCCTGGCTTCCCATCCCTGACCCCACAAATTCCCGAACTCCCGTTATTCTAATCCTGGAATGGGCATTTGCTGCATCTCTGTGTGGCATCTTTCTTCCTAGAAAGAGGGGGCCAGGCAGCCTGATGTGGGGAGCCCAGGCTTCAGGGAAACCAAGTCTTGGCTCCGGGCTGACATTGGCACATCAACTCCAGGGCTGGGGGGGCCACTCTGTGCTCTTGGCTTGGGAAGGCCCTTTGTTCATGTGGGGTCTAGGGCTTTGGGTAGTATAAACGCCAAGGGGTTGCCTGGGAGGAGAATATGCCTGGGGAAACCATGTTTCCTACCCGGGTATTTGCTCCCCCAGTGGTTCAGGAGAGACAAAAGGAGACAGAAGCAGGATAAAGAGCCAGGAGGCAGGGAGAAGCAAGCCTAGTGCCCTTTTGCTCCTTCCCCATCTTTCCTCCTGGTTCTCTGGCCCGTGGAGGACAGGGCCGAGGGTGTTTGCGCCGGCCGAGGCTCACGCGGGCTGCCCAGGTCACATGGCCTGGGCATGTGCAGCCTGCTCCATTTCTACCACAACAACTCGCTCATAAACAGCCCGGCTGCTGCGGCGGTGGTGGCGGAGACATGTGCAAGCGAGGGGGTGGGGCACGTGGCCCTGCCCGAGCCAAGGGAAGGCTCTCGCTCAGCACTGCCTCTCCCCTCCCCACGCTGGCGCTGCCTCGCCACAGGAAATTCCTAGTGCTCCTTTGCTGCTGCTGCAAAACATGTTTTTGGGAAGTGACTTTCAACCAGGATCAAGTCCATGGGCTATTTTAAACGACGTAGAAGAGATAATCAGCCCGACACCAACTTCTGCTGCCCTTGCCCTATCTTTCTTAGATCTCTATACACGTTGGGGTGGAGGGCTGAGCAGGAATCACGTTTCACATTTCCAATTCTCACCTGTCTTTTCCTCTTAAACTTATATAATATTGGAACCAGTCAGGTCCCCATGGTGAGCACTGGGGTCAGGGACTATGCTTCCCAAACACAGTGGTTCTCAGGATCCACTGGTGATCCCAGGATTAGTAGTGGGGTCAATATCACCTAAGCACCTATTCTTTTTATGGTTTTTTTTTTTTAAGGTTTTATTTATTTATTCATGAGAGACATACAAAGAGAGAGAGAGAGAGAGAGAGAGAGAGGAAGAGACACAGGCAGAGGGAGAAGCAGGCTCCATGCTGGGAGCGGATATGGGACTCAATTCCTGGTCTCCAGGATCATGCCCTGGGCTGAAGGCGGTGCTCAACCGCTGAGCCACCCAGGCTGCCCTTTATGTTTATTTTTTAAGGATTTTATTTATTTATTCATGAGAGACACACACACAGAGGCAGAGATACAGGCAGAGGGAGAAACAGGCTTCCTGTGGGGAACCCAATGCAGGACTCTATCCCAGGTTCCTGGGATCATAACCTGAGCCAAAGGCTCAACCACTGAGCCACCCAAGCATACCCTGAGCCCCTATTAGAAATACAAATTCTCTGGTCCCATTCCAGGCCTACTGAATCAGAAACTCTGGCAGTAGGGCCTAGCCCTGCAGGGGATTCAGATGCACGCTGAGGTGAGCACCACTGCTCTGAGGTTTTGTTCCCCAGCAATCAGTCCTGCAGGATCCAGCCCAAGATCTGGGGAATGTCCACTTTCCCCTTTCGTGCTGCTTCAGCTAAGTTTAGCCAGAGAGCACAACTGGATTCAGTTTGACTCAGTGTAAAAAGCATTTATCAAGTGCCTACTGTGTGCAAGGATTCTGGAAACGAGAGCAGAAAAGTATTGGGAGGATGAGTGACAGAACTGAAAAGGGCAGGAAAGGTACTGGGTGAGAGGGATAAAGGAAGCGAGGGTTAGGGTTGTAATAATTTGTCCTTTTTCCATCTTACCTACTCTTTGTCCTCTCCTGAGGCTTCTACTAGAACAGTTGGTTGTGGCTTAAATTGTTTTGAGGCTGGAGATAGAAACTGGTTCCTTGTCTATTTTTGCTGACCATGGGAACCACAAGCTAGTTAGAGCCATAGTTCCTTGACTCCTCATGCATAACTAAGAGAATATGAGCACTGTCATATAGGCACATGCACACACACGCACACACACCCTCCTTGGGATCTCGGAGATGGGCAGGGACAGCCAAGAAAAGGAATGAGATCCCAGAGGGTTGGAAGTACCCCAGGCAAAATGAGTTTAACAGATAACAAGCAGGAAAAGTCTTTCAATGGGGGAGGGTGGGGACAACTCTGGCCTGTTCTAGCTTCCTAAGCCCCAGAAACTGCAACCAGAGGAAGCAGAGGGTCTCTGAAGCAAATCACAAAGGCTCCTGAGAATGAAACCCAAACCTGGAAAGCAAAGCGAGTAGGGAAGTAGAGGAATGGGCATCAGATCAGAAGGGTTGCCTTTCAGGGTGCCTGGGTGGCTTAGTTGGTTAAGTGTCTGCCTTTGGCTCAGGTCATGATCCCAGGGTCCTGGTACTGGCCCCGCATCGGGCTTCCTGCCTGGTTCTTCTCCCTCTCCCTCTCTCCCTGCGTGTGCTCTTTTTAGCTATCTCTCTTTCTCAAATAAATGGATAAAATCTTAAAAAAAAAAAAAAAAAAAAAAAGAAGGGTTCCCTTTCACAAGCAAAAAGAACAAGGATGAGGCATGGGGCAGAGTGGGGTGGGGATGGGGTTGGTGGAGAGCAGAGAGGGGAGCCATGCTCAGCCAGTCTCCTCTGGTCTTTTCTCCTGCATCACCATGTAGCTTCTCAGGAGGAGAGGTCCTATTATTGTCTCAAGTGTGACGGATTGACTCCTGGCCTCTTCCTGCTTCATTTTTTGAGGAATATGCTTTCCTCTGGTTCTCACAGAGCCATTTCTCTCACTTCTCTCTGCAAGGGTTCCTCTCTGTGCCTGAAAGGCTGTGGGCTCAAGGAGCAGACAGCCCTGCGGCTCAGCTGCAGTGACCTACATTGGCTCTCCCCTAGGCCCTGGGTGTGGGGGCTGAGGTTTCAAGATAGGAACTTGGGAATCTGGCACAGGTCTGCAGATGACGTCAGGGAGAGAGGCTGCAAAAGTGGCACTGAGGCACCACAGGCAGGGGATACTGCAGGACTGCATTCTCAGTTTCTCGTTGGTGGACAACATCAGAAGACAATCCAAACCTCAAATATGAAAACATTTCTGAGCAGAGGACCCCTTGGATCAGAGGCAGAGGTCTCTTACAGGCCCTGGTCTCTATTCACTAGATTTGGAAGTGGTTTCTGCCCGCTTGCTCCCCATTCTTGTTGAACCCACCCCAGCCTGCAGAGGCTGGAAAGATTTCCTTGGCTTGATGTGGATCGGTGAGTTCAGATTTCGGCTGATTTATTTCAGGGATATGAAGGCTGAGTAGAGGTGGTCAGATATGCAGAAATCCACTCCCAAGCTTTACTATATAGAGACCCATGTGCTTCCTTAGATCTGAGGTTCTGAGCAGGATCCAAAAGAAGCCCTATAACTGAATTACTATTTGTAACTCCCTTACCTCAGGACCCTGGCAGATGAACCTCTCCTTCCAGCTATAGGCTTCTGGAACTGGAAGGCAGGTTCTGAAATAGGTGTTTTCCCTCTCTCTCACTATAAACCAGTGTTTAGGATGCCCGCTACCTCCAGATTGTGGATGTTTTTTGTCCTGGCAAGGAAATGCTATTGTAGGGGAAGAAATTAGGTGGTGGTGACAGAGAATGATAGATGAGCCTTTTACTTACCGGGTGGGGGTGGGGGATGGGGAGAGAGAGAGAGAGAGAGAGAGAGAGAGAGAGCGCGCTCAAACTCCTGAGGGGGAGAGCACACAGCCAGTGCAGGACTGGATGGCTCTTCTCTCCAAAGGGCTTCCCCTCCGCCAAGCCCCACCCCCAAAGCCCAGGAAGTCCACAGCCTGGCACCCAGCCAGAGTGAGAGCATTCCTCAGGACTCTGACAGGCTGGGGGCTGGGGGAATGGTGGTGGTGCTCCCACCCTGAGTTTGGGGAGAGGCTAAGGAAACACGCGGGGGAGGAAATGACCACAGAGAAGAGGGTAAGGGTAAGAGATGGAGAGCTAGTTCCCAGTGGCATAAGTCCCTTTTAGACAGAAGAGTTGAGGCTGGATGCCTTCCCAACGGCCCTGTGAAGGGTCTGGAGCTTCAGAGCAGATGACCTCCAGGTCACCTCTCTGCGCCCGGTTGTCACTGACGTCTCACACAGTCGGGAGGTTAGCTCTTCGTCCCTTACTCTGGGGCTGTGGTTGAGCTCTGGAGCCCCGCAGTGGGGAAAGTCTGGAACTGCAGCTGGGCTGGGGGAGGAGCCCAATGGGTCTCCCACTGTCTCTCCACCGGGGCCCCTCCTTTTCCTTCTCTAGGCCCGGGACTCTGGAAATAGCACCTGGTAATGGGAGCGCTGACAGATGTTGAGTTATAGGAGAGCAAGTGTCCCTAGTCTTTAATGTCCTAGCTTACTCGCTTTTCGGCTGTTTCGCTTGAAAATAGGTGCCCTCGGACTCGTCCCATTCCCTTCCACACATTGCTCCTTAACATGCACACGGAGAGCCTGCTACTTGGTTACACTAAGGTCCCCCTTTTTGGGGCCCCTGGACCTGTAGCTCTTCGACTACTATTCATGACCTCTATGACTGTGAGGGCCAAATGACCCTGTGATCATTCTGATTTTAAATTTACCCTTCCCTACCCTTCCTTCTGTAAGCACTGCCTGATAGATAACTCTTTCTCCTAGTCAACCTCCTAACACATGCCTTCCATCACCCCAATTCCCAATGCAATCTCCCAACCTCACATCCCATGTGGTTCGGAAAGGGAGTGGGGATGAATGGACAAAGCCAGGTGAGAATTTTTTTTTTCCAAAGAAAGCTGGTTCCCTGCTTGATTTCATTTGACCTATATTCTAGCCTTCCCTGATTAGTCCTCTTGTTCCATGCATCAAGCCTTCCCACTGGACTAATTTTGCTGTCCTGCCCACCTCTCCCTCCAACATGATCCCCTGTGCTCTTCCCATCTAGGGCAGATGTCCTTAACGCTGAGAGAAAAAACTCCGCTTTGGAAATAAAATTTCTGTCAGCTCTGGAGGAATACCAGCCCATAGAGGGAGAACTGCTTCCAGTGTGGTTGGGGAAGGGGAGGTGATGAAGGAGGCAAGACGCAGAACACTTGCTCTAGGAGAGGCCATGTAATTAAAGAACTCTTGGTTCTTGTCTGCTATCTGTGGATTTCAGAGAGCTCTGCCAACAACAATGAAGAACTCTGGGAGAAATCGGAGTTGGAGTAGAGGTAACCAACTGTGCAGTGAGGGATTAAAACTTTACCCAACTCCACCCCCGGCCGTTTTCTTTGATGATATCTCCTCTTGAATTCGCCTCGTCTTTTAAACTATGTGATCCTTAAGGTTATTAACGGGGGAGCTATGCGGCATGAAATCATTATTTAAGTAGACACAGCCACGTTCCCATATTGCACTGCACACCTCAACCTTCCTCTCCTCCCAGGCTGCTGCCCCACATTCACCCTGAAGGGGGCACTTTTGTTCAGTCGTTGGTGCCAGAGACAAGGGAGCCCCAGGAAGGAAACATAACAATTGGTCACGTGTTGGGGGGGGGCGGTTCTCGCAGGGGCTGCTGGGACGGGGAAGGGAGGTACACGTGGAGTGGGCGGAGTCCGCTGAAAGTTTTGGCGGGGCTGGCAATGGGCGAAAAATACCCAAATTTGAGTTGTGATTAAAAAAAAAAAAAAAAAAAAAAAGGCAGCAGAGAGGGTGTGTCTTGCCCTCGGAGGGGCCGCTGCAAAGGGGAAAAGAGGAGCAGCACACGAGCCTCCTGCTCGCGGAGGCCAGGGACGCAGGGCAGTTCTGTTTCTGCCAGAAACATCTCTCAGCCCTATGGGGCTTCGGAGCCGGAAACCTTCGTGGCCCCATGCTGGTTCCCCATTCCCCATCCTCCGGGAGGAAGGAAAGGTGGCCTCTCCCCCTTGATCTCATTTCGGTGCCATTGTGGGGCTGGGCTAATGCCAGCATCGCAACCCCAGTCTTTATTTACCTTTCCAAGAGCCTCAGGAAGCCGCCCAGATGAATCCTTTCTCCTTGGGGAGAAGCCAAAATAAGCCTCTTTTACTTTTACCTAGTTCTGCCCCACAGTTAGCAGAAAAACACAGCTTCGTACAGTCTTTAAGATGGAAGGGGCCTTAGAGATGATCTGCTTCAATTTTCTTTTTGGTATAGGAAAACCAAGACGCAGACAGGTAGAAGGGCTTGTTCTTCGCACACCATAGGCACTCCCTTTAAAGAAGGTAGGTTATAGAAATGGAATTTGCCATCCTGAATCCGTAGAGTAGTGGTAGCCTTGGCTCTAACTCCATCCGTATGATCAGCCAGAGGGCAAAAGGGAATGGTCCTTATCCCATTAAGGATAACATAGGGAGATTATTACTTAGGGACTTAATTAATGGGTCCTAAGATTTTCCTACTTGCCCTCAAAAGGGAGCACTTCACTTTATCCCTCTTGGTCTTTAGTCTTTGATATTGTGGGCCCTTATGTGTCTTAGTTCAGGAATGACCTTAGTTCAGTTTAAAAACCTAACGGTTTGTAAGGAATTATCTTCCCTTCTTAGAAGAGTTTCTTTTCCCAGGGCTCCATTTTCTGGTTTATCTACCTCATCCTGTGACTTGAGATCAAGAAGATCAGACCTCTAAATCCAAAAATTCCAGCTTTTTGGCTTGGGGAGAAAAGCATGTTTACTTAGTCTGGAGTAGTGAAATCTTAGACTTTGGATTTCAGAGCTGTAAAGTTTCCAGGAAAAAAAACAAAAACAAACAAACAAAAAAAAAAACCAAAACAAAAAACGTGGGGGACAGATATAGAATTGCCAGCATTCTATTTTGCCAAGTAAGGACATTAATTGCTCTTTACTATCACCATTTCACAAAATAAAGTAATTTTTAACATATACAAAATAGGAAGCACATAATCTGAGTAAATAACAGTTCTAAGCCACTCTGTATTGATTTACATGGGTACTATATAGTCAGTCGTCTTTGTTGCTGTTGTAGATTGGTTCTAGCTTCATTTAGATCTCTAGATGGTCTCTGGATCAGTGGTAGTAGCAAACTGCAGCCCGAGTGCTAAGTCCAGCCCAATGCCTCTTTTTGTATTTTGCCACAAGCTAATAAGCTAAGATTTTTTTTTTTTAATTTTACCTTTTTAAGTAAGCTCTACGTGCAAGGTGGGGCTTGAACTCACGACCCCAAGATCAAGAGTCACATGTTCTACCAGCTAAGCATGAGCCAGCCAGGGGCCCCTAAGCTAAAATTTTTTAAATATTTGAAAAATCTAAAATATTTCATGACACATGATGATATAACATTCAAATTTCAGTGTCCCTAAAGAAAATTATACTGAATGGTAGAACTGTAATTATTACTTGCAATCTCATGCCAGAGCCTTTGTTTTTAATCATTGAGCCTCCCACTTGTTGTTCCCTCTGTATATCCAGAGTACCATAGATTAACCGTACCGTAGATTAACACTCATCATGGAGCACCTGGGTGGCTCAGTCAGTTAAGCATCTGACTCAATCTCAGCTCAGGTCTTCATCTCAGGGTCATGAGTTCAGGCCCCAAGTTTGCTCCAGGCTAAGCGTGGAGCCTACTTAAAAACAAAAGGAAACTCATCATAAGCCACAATAAATAAATAAATAAATAAATAAATAAATAAATAAATAAATAAATAAGCCACCTTCATTCACATATTATCTTGCACTACAATAGCAGAGTTGAATAGTGCAAGAGACCCTATGGTTGTCAAAGCTAAAAATATTTACTATGTAGCCCTTTAAGAATAGGTTGGCACCTGGCAGTCCCAGTCTGTGGAGCATGCAACTCTTGATTTTTCAGAGTTGTGAGTTCAAGTTCCATGTTGGGTATAGAGATTACTTTAAAAAAAAAAAAACGACAACAACAACAACATGGGGCACCTGTGTACTGCAATTGGGTTGAGTGTCAAACTGTAGGTTTCCACTCAGGTCATGATTTCAGGTTGTGAGATGGAGCACTATGTTGGGCTCCATGCACAGCGAGGAAGTGTGCTTGAGATTCTCTCCCCACCCCCACCCCCATTCTCTCTAAAATAAATGAATCTTTAAAAAAGAGTCTTAAAAAAATAGGTTGGCCAAAAGTTTTCAAACTTGAGGGGCATCAGAATCACCTGGAAGGCTTGTTAAAACATGGACTGCTGGGGCGCCTGGGTGGCTCAGTCAGTTAAGTGTCTTCACTTTGTGTTGTAATCCCCGGGTTGTGGAATTGAGCTCTGCATCAGGCTCCCTGCTCCATAGCAGGGAGCAGAGAGCCTGCTTCTCCCTTTCCCTCTCCCTCCTCCTCTACTTGTTCTCTCTCTCATGAATAAAGTCGTAAAAAAATTAAAACATGGACTGCTGAGTCTCACCCAATGTTTTTGATTCATCAGGTCTAGAGTAAGGCCCAGGAATTTGCATTTCCAACAAACTCCCAGTGGTGCTGATGATGCAGGACCACATACTACTAGCACCTTAGATTAACCACTTGTCATTTCACCCTTGGACTAAAAGCCTTAAATTGGCCTTCTGCCTTTAGTGCATAGATACAAATATTGAAATTAGCTTTCTAAAACAAATCTGGTCATTTTATGCTTTGCTGGAAATCCTTTGATGTTTCACTTTGGCTAATAATAATAAATTATACATTTCTTAGCTGGACTTTCATAATCTGTTCTCAACCCACCTTATCTGCTTTATCCCCTATACTCTCCACTATCCTGTACTCTGGCTGAAGCTAAACTTCAGCCAACTTCTCTCACTTACTCCAACCTGTCCTTTTATCCCACACCTTTGTTATGTTCTCATTTCTATCTTAAATGTCTTCCTATGGTCTCAACCTTTGAGACCTCAGTTGCCGCTTCCTCGACTCCTTCTAGACAGTATATTCTATCTTCTCTGTACTCCAAGACAACTTTATTTTTCCCTAGGTTTCACTACGTTTTACATTGTATTAATGTCAATTTGACTATCACTTTCAACCAAACTAAAGGTCAAGGGAGGAGGTTTTCTCTTAGTATATCTACACAGATCATTTATTCATTTAATGAATATTAAGTGTCAACTTTGTGTAGGTATGGTTCTAGGTGCTGATGGTACAGCAGTAAACAAAACACGAAGCTTATATTCTAGTGGGGGAAAACAAAGTAAATTGTTAGAAGATAATAAGTACTAAGAAGAAAAATAAAGCAGGAAAGGAGGAGAGGAGGGTGCCTGGGTGGCTCAGTTGGTTGGGTGTCTGCCTTCAGCCCAGGTCATGATCCCAGGGTCCTGGGGTTGAATCCCGCACCCCGTATCGGGCTCCTTGCTCAGTAAGGAGTCTATTTTTCCCTCTGCCTCTCCCCCTGCTCGTGCTCTCTGTCTCTGTCTCAAATCAATAAATAAAATCTTAAAAAAAAAAAAAAAAAGGAGGAGAGGGAGTTTGGAGGAGGGGGGAGTTTACATAGGTGACCAGAGAATGTCTGATGAAAAGATGGTATTCAGTAAAGAACTAAAGTGAGAGAGGAGGGCATGTGGATATCAGAAAGAAGAGTGATCCAAGTAGAGGGAATAGCAAGCGAAAGGGCCTGAAAAACACATATGAGATGTATTGGGAGGACAGCAAAGAGGCAAGTGTGGCAAGGAGGGTAGTGAATAAGGGGGAGAAGAGTAGCAGTCAAAGTAAAAGAGCAATGCCAGGGGGATCCCTGGGTGGCCCAGCGGTTTAGCGCCTGCCTTTGGCCCAGGGCACGATCCTGGAGACCCAGGATCGAATCCCACGTCGGGCTCCTGGTGCATGGAGCCTGCTTCTCCTTCTGCCTATGTCTCTGCCTCTCTCTCTCTCTCTCTCTCTGTGACTATCATAAATAAATAAAAAATTAAAAAAAAAAAAAAAGAGCAATGCCAGGGAGCCAGATCCTATAGCCATAATAATGATTTTGTTTTTCCACCAAGTAAGATAGGAAGCCACAAGACAGTTTTGAGCAGAGAAAGACCATGATCTCACTCACATCTTATCAGGATCACTATGGCTGCTATGTTGAGAACAAACTTAAGTGGAGGAAGGCAAAGGTTGAAACTGAGAGACTAATTATAAGGTTACAGCAATAAAAAAAAGTGCAACAGGACTTAGATCAAGGTGGAAGTTGTGGAGGTGTGTGAAGGTGTGGATTCTGGATATACATTTTGAAGGACAATGGGACTGGAAATTGACTGGATATGAGGAAAGTTGTAGAAGCAGTTTGGGTGAGGGAAATTCAGGAGTGTGATTTTTTTTTAAATTTTATTTATTTATTCATGAGAGACACAAAGAGAGGAGAGGGAGAGAGAGAGAGAGAGGCAGAGACATAGGCAGAGGAAGAAGCAGGCTCCATGCAGGGAGCCTGATGGGGGACTCCATCTCAGGACTCTGGGATCACGCCCTGAACCAAAGGCAGACACTCAACCTCTGAGCCACCTAGGCATCTATCTATCTATCTATCTATCTATCTATCTATCTATCTATCATCTATCTATCTTGAACCAAAGGCAGACACTCAACCCCTGAGCCACCTAGGCATCTATCTATCTATCTATCTATCTATCTATCTATCTATCTATCTATCATCTATTTAAGGATTTTGTTTATTCATGAGAGACACACAGAGGGAGGCAGAGACACAGGCAGAGGGAGAAGCAGGCTCCATGCAGGGAGTCCGATGTGAGACCCGGGTGCCCAGGATCGCGCCCGGGGCTGAAGGCAGCGCTAAACGGCTGAGGCACCCAGGCGTCCCAGGAGTGTCATTTTAGATGTTAGTTTGAAATGCTGATTAGACATCCAAGTGGATATGTCTCCTAGGCAACTGGATATATACAATTTTGGAATTAGGTGATGAGGTGATGAAGATATAAATTTGGGAGTTGTCAGTGTAGAGAGGGTATCGAAAGTCTTGGTACTGAAAGAGACTACCATATTCCTTGGGCCTCCCACCACCCCCTTTATTGGTATCCCTAACCCAGATACTTCCCTTGCAGATCTTAGGCCATAGGTCTGGTGGAAAGAGGGATGGGGTTCTCTTGGATTAACACATTGACACCCACTTGTTTACAATTTCCAGTGCTGGGGATCCCTGGGTGGCTCAGCCGTTTGGAGCCTGCCTTTGGCCCAGGGCGTGATCCTGGAGTCCCCGGATGGAGTCCCACATCGGGCTCCCTGCATAGAGCCTGCTTCTCCCTCTGCCTGAGTCTCTGCCTATCTCTCTGTGTGTCTCTTGTGAATAAATAAAATCTTAAAAAAAAAATAAAATAAAAATTTCCAGCGCTTCATGCTTTGGGCCCAAAAATGCCGAGACCCAGTTTTAATCAGAGGTTTCCACATTAGGTCAAAGAATGTTAGCTCCATCTTCATATGGATTGAAAAAAAAAAAAATACACCTCAACAGAAAAAGGAAATGAATTAAAACTATATAAAAGTTCTTCCTGGAGGAACTGAGGACTTGTTGGCTAAAGTTGCATGGAAATGGAGACACAGGGGCAGCCTGAGTGGCTCAGCGGTTTAGCGCCGCCTTCAGCCCAGGGCATGATCCTGGAGGTCTGGGATGAGAGTCCCACGCCGGGCTCCCTGCATGGAGCCTGCTTCTCCCTCTGCCTGTGTCTCTGCCTCTCTCTCTCTAGCTGTGTCTCATGAATAAATAAATAAAATCTTAAAAAACAAAAATTGAGACGCATACACAGACCATTGTGAGATAGGAAGAAATGCTCCACATAAGAGAATACCCTAAAATATTCCTATTCCCGGTAAAGATAAAAATCCCCGGAGCGCCTGGCTGAATTCGGTGGAGGCACAGGTGACGCTTGATCTCCGGGGGATGGAGGGGGAGGGGGGGAAGGATCGTGAGTTCGAGCCCCACGTTGGGTGTAGAGATTACGAAAAAATAAACTTTAAACAAATAAAAGTCCCTCCCGAGATTTTCTTTTTCTCCTCAACCCTTCATGAACCTCCAGCAGATGCCTGAAGTGCCTTAAGAAGGCTGGGGAGGTGGCCGTTGGGAAAAAGAGCTGTTGGTAGTTGGCAATGCTTCATTCCAGGGAGCTTGCGGCGAGAACTCCCTAAGGCAGCAGACATCATGGGTTTTCCTCCCTCTGGGAACCAGAGGTCCCTCCGTTTCTGGTCTGGATCCCTTATAGACAAAGAACCTCATTCTCTCCCAGGCCAGAGTGGGGCTGCTGCGGACGGGAGGGGGTGGAGGGGCTAGGATCCTACCCCCAGGAAACACCCACAGGCTCCGACAGGGGCCCGAGTCCTGACTCCGGTCCAGGAGGCTTGCGGGGCCCCTCCGGCGAGGGCCGGGCGGGCCGGCGGCCAAGGTGCCGGGGGAAGGGGCCGCCCCGCGCAGGCCCGGGCCGAGGAGCGCTCGGTCCCCGGCCGCCGAGGGCGCGCCCGCCGTCCGGACCCCCTGCCCTCCTCCGCGCTCCATCCCGTCGCGCTCCCTCCCCGCGGCGAGCCTCCGCATTCCCCCGCCGGCCCGTCGCCGCCCTCGCCCTTTCTTCCCTCCTCCGGACCCTCCCCCGGCTCGCCCCTCCCTCGGCAGCCCACCTTCACCCCGCTCCTCGGCGGGCTTCCCGGTCCTCGCCCCTCAGCCCCGGCCTCCCCTCGGCGGCCCCGCGGCCCCCTCCCCGCCCCCTCGAGGCGGCGGCGGCGGCCCCTTTCACAATAGCGCGGCCCGCCTCCCTCCTCTCCGCTCCCGGTTCGCTCCCGCCCGCTCCCCGCCCGGCGCATGCGCCCTCCGGTCGGTGGCGGCTGCGGCGGTGGCGGCTGCGAGCGGCTCCGTTTTTTTAAAGGGAAACGCTGAGGCGCCGGGGGTGACTGTGGGGGAGGGGGACCCCGAGCCGCGGAGACCCCCCGGGGGAGGCGACAGACCCCCTCCCGGAGTAGGAGGGCTTTGGGCGGACCCATCCCTCCCACCCCCTCCGGAGGAGGAGCGGGGGGAAAATGGAGGCTCGGGGCGGCTGAGGCGAGCTCCGGGGCGGGGGGCCGGGGCGGGGAAGGGGGGGTGTGGGGTGGGGAGACGAGGCGGGCCCGGCCGGGCCAGGGGGGGCCGAAGCGAGCTCCGGGGATGAGCTCGGGGGCGGCTGGGTGCGAGCTCCTGCCTCTGAGGCGAAGGCGGCGGCGGCGGCAGCAGAGGCGGCGGCGAGGCCCCCATGGGCCGGCGGCGGGCCTCAGCCGCGGCCTCCACTTGTCCGCACGCCGGCGGGATGGCGCCCGGGCCCCGGAGGAGCCGCGCTAGCCGAGGCCTGCTGCCGCGCTGCTGAGGCGAGCCCGCCAAACTCCCCTCCCCCTCCTCCGTCCTCGACCCCCCGCACCTCGCCCCTTCCCCACCCCCTCCTCCGTCTCGGTCCCCGGCGCCGCTCCGGACCACTATGACCATGAGATCCGCAGTGTTCAAGGCGGCCGCGGCCCCTGCCGGCGGCAACCCTGAGCAGCGACTGGACTACGAGCGGGCTGCGGCGCTGGGCGGGCCTGAGGACGAGCCCGGGGCGGCCGAAGCCCACTTCCTCCCCCGGCACCGTAAGCTCAAGGAGCCGGGGCCCCCGCTGGCCTCCTCCCAGGGCGGGAGCCCCGCGCCCTCCCCGGCCGGCTGCGGCGGCAAGGGCCGCGGCTTGTTGCTCCCGGCCGGGGCGGCCCCCGGGCAGCAGGAAGAGAGCTGGGGCGGCTCGGTGCCCTTGCCTTGTCCGCCCCCGGCCACCAAACAAGCCGGCATTGGGGGGGAGCCAGCGGCCGCGGGCGCCGGCTGCAGTCCCCGACCCAAGTATCAGGCGGTGCTGCCCATTCAGACGGGCTCTCTCGTGGCGGCGGCCAAAGAGCCTACGCCCTGGGCTGGGGACAAGGGTGGGGCGGCTCCCCCAGCTGCCACCGCCTCGGACCCGGCGGGACCCCCACCACTACCTCTGCCGGGGCCGCCACCCCTCGCGCCCACCGCCGCCGCCGGGACCCTGGCGGCCAGCGAGGGCAGATGGAAGAGTATGAGGAAGAGCCCTCTCGGGGGTGGCGGCGGCTCGGGAGCCTCCAGTCAGGCCGCCTGCCTCAAACAGATCCTTCTGCTGCAATTGGACCTCATCGAACAGCAGCAGCAGCAGCTGCAGGCCAAGGAAAAGGAGATCGAGGAGCTGAAGTCGGAGAGAGACACGGTACGGGACGGGTTAATCTGCGTTCGGGACGAAGAACGAGTTGTGCGCATGCTCGGGGGAAGGGGGCTGTAGGAGGTTAAGGTATCCCTTGGTTAGGGGTAAGGAGATTGGCCACCAGCAAAGAGTATCTTAAGTGTCGGGTCCTTGGGAACCAGGCTCACAGACACGTTGGGTTGGAGGGAAGGGTTAAAGGGCAGCCTCCTAGGGGGAGGGGGAGGGGAGGTTTCGGGTGCCAAGGGGTTAATTTAAAATGACAGCCCTAGACTTGTGGGAAAGACGTTGAGAGTGGGAAAAGACCTGATTTGTGAAGGGTTGACTATGCAAAGGTGGGATGCATATGTGGTGGCTTTGTGGAAGGGGTTAAATGAAAGAGCTTTTGCGTTAGAAATGCATTCTTAGAGGAGAGGGACAGAGCAGCTGTTGCACTGCTCTAGCATCTTTAGATAGGGCAAGTAGGCCTTTTATTTGGCAGAGAGGTAGAGGTGATTCACAGTGGAATCCTATTTTAGTTTTCTTAAATGATATGAAGAGAATCACTGCTTTTGATTCCAGACAGTTTTTAATAAGAATCTGAGTTATAAAACATGACCCACTGACCAGCTCCCTTGTATATAAGCATGCTGTATAAGGACTGGTAGATTTGAAGGCATCAGGGGAAAGTTAATTAAATGTATCAAATACACCCCCCTCCCCCCAAAAAATCCCTATTTTAGGATCTTGAAATAGGGCAGTAATTTCTTATTTCTTTGTACTTCTGAGGAACATGACTGTATAGGCTTGTTACTGCAGCATTAACCAAGAGCACCTTATGCATTAAAACATACTCTTTCAGATATCAGGAAAGCTGTGTGTGTGTGTATGTGTGTGGGGGGTATTACTGTGCTAGCATACCTTACAGCTGCCTAAAAATAAACATGGTTTCTACAATTGTTGTGTTCAGGCTGCAGCAGTCTCTGTCTCTCTCTCTCTTTCTCTCTCTCTCTCTCTCTCTCTCTCTCTCCCTGGCGTTGTGTGCGCCAAGGGCTGAGCAACGGAGCAGAGGGCTATTCATTTTGTTTGCTTTACAAATGAATCACATCAGGCATCGGCTGTTTTATTGGAGAATGCATTCTGCAAGGTGGAATGGGAGCTGGGGCAGGTCTCATCAAAATATCTCATGGTGTTGATTTGTGGAAGTTACTCAACATGGAGGTGGCACTGCTCAGCTACTGTACTGCAGTCTAGGGGTGTGATGGTACTGTAATTACAACACATCATATCCATACATGGGGGGGGGGGAGGCGGGAAGAGAAGGACCAGTGGAGGAGAAGAAATCAAGGAAATGTAACCCACAAACCATGGTTAAGTATTGTTAAGGCTGTGAATCAAAACAGAAGATGAAATGAGAGTATGGCTGACAGGGGGGGCTCTCTGCTGATTGTGGAGGTTTATGCTCAGTTCCTAAGGTAATGGCCCCTTTGCAGACTTTCCTAGGGAGGAAAAGTGGGGTGAGATAAGGATAGAGTATCAGTCTGAACTTGGCATTCACTGTTTTGTTGTGTATTGCAGTCTTAGCGTTGCTTAAGCTTGTTTCTCTTATTCCAGTTGTTGTTTGGCCTCTACTGAAATCTCTGCAGCCAAGTAGATATAATGAAGACAACGTTGATATTGCTATCTACCCAAATGAAATTCTTACTACATTGTTTTACTTGGTGTAGTTGGCACCTTTTCTCAGAACATTTTAATGTGGAGTTTTCATTGATAATAGACGTCCATTTTCTGTTTGATTATGTAGTTCTCCTTTAATTAAAGTTAAAAGACTATGAATTAATATTTAGATAAAAGTAGATTTTTCTCGTTTTCTTAAATGCAAAAGAATTTGCATATTTCATGATCAATGGGATTATGGGTACTGGTTACTGTTATAATTCTTCCAAATTGAGTGTTCATTGTTTAAATGCCCTGCACACCCCTTTCAAGTAACACTGCAATCCCTTGTGGCACTGTGACTGTGAGCTTTTAATTCCTTCTCAATATACTGTTTGGACTTTGCCCCCGTGTATAGCATTTTGGAGTGAAAGAGAGGATAGGATTTAGAGAAACTTAGGGCCTGCTAAAAGAACATAAGGTTAATTCTGGAAACTCCCAAACTGACTTGGAGCCACATGGTTAGCAGTAGCAGGGACCATGCCATTTGAAAGGCATGTTGTAGCCCCTCCCAGAGAAGAGAATCTTCTTTCAAAAGAATGAACTACAAATTCTCCCATGTTCCTCCTCAACTAGGTTAGCCCTAAAATTAAGCAGAGTACCTTGCTTTCTCTATTACGTTTAAGGAAAACTATTCAGATGGATGGCTGTCTATTAGAAAGAAATTGAATTGCTGTGGTCCATGGAAAGAGGCAGAAGACCATACTGATGCCTAAATGGGGCTAAGTACCTGGGTGTAATTTTTTGTGTTTTAAGTCTGCATTTTGGCACTCTCTCTTTTAGCTCCTTGCTCGGATTGAACGTATGGAAAGGCGGATGCAGCTGGTAAAGAAGGATAACGAGAAAGAAAGGCACAAGCTGTTTCAGGGCTATGAAACTGAAGAAAGAGAGGAAACGGAGCTATCCGAGAAAATTAAACTGGAGTGCCAGCCGGAGCTTTCCGAGACATCCCAGACTCTGCCTTCCAAGCCTTTCTCTTGTGGGCGGAGTGGAAAGGGACACAAAAGGTGTGCTAATAACTTTGTTATGCTGTCTGGACATGATGAGGACATGTGTTTCCAGTGACTGAGAGTAGGGAATTGGGATTTATGAATTAGTTTTAATACAGCCATATCCTGAATTATGAGGTCTTCCATGCTGAGAAACTATCTTGAAATGTTCTTGTAGGTTATAAAAATCTGTTAGGAACATTGTGGTCATTACAGAATGTAGAGTACATCACATCATAAAGAGAATGGGCAGCAAATGTGACAGCTGATCTTCTTAAAGAAAACTATAGCAGTTCACGTCAAGTTAGGAAGTGTTAAATTCCTTCATTGTGTTAAGTAGTATTGGACAAAGAAGTGAGATCTAATTGTCCTTGGACCCAAAGACAGTAGTCAGTCTATAGCTATAAAGGTGGCATAAATTTTGCAAACTTGGAATTCAACTGCAACAAAACATACAAACGTAGACAACAGTGATATAAATTAAGTTTTACAAGATTCAGACACATTAAAGATTATTCTGAGGTAGACTAGTAAAGCTCTTAAGGAGGAGATGGATCTTGAAAAAGAAGTTTAGAATTTAGGTTGGTAAAAAGGAAAGGAGGTGGCATTCTAGGAATGGGAGTTGGGGGAGGAGATTGGTGGGAGAAGGAAAGCCAGCAGATAGCAAGAAAAAAGAAGTAGAGATTATAATTAACATGGTTTAGAATTGGGGAAAAAAATAAGAGACTGGGCTCTGGTTGAGAGGAATGACATAGGCCACAGAGTAGTGGCACCTCATGTTAGCTAAAGGGTCTTGAATAAAATAGGAACCTTTTTAGATTTAGTAGACAATAAGATACTATTAGAGATTCTTAACCATGGAAACTCACTTGTTCAATAAACACTTAACTGAGAGCCTGTTATACTGGTAAGCATGAGATTGTTCTTGCTTGTGACTGCCAACTGAGCCAGATGTTGAGATATTTAGATACCTGAACGTGTTTATTCTCTTGCCCCCAAATGTAATCAAATTAGATTTTATTCAAGAGTCAATACATTTTATAATGTTTTCTTCCCTATCTAATAGGAAATCCCCATTTGGAAGTACAGAAAGAAAGATTCCTGTTAAAAAGCTGGCTCCTGAATTTTCAAAAGTCAAAACAAAAACTCCTAAGCACTCTCCCATTAAAGAGGAACCCTGTGGTTCCTTATCTGAAACTGTTTGTAAACGTGAATTGAGGAGCCAAGAAACTCCAGAAAAGCCCCGGTCTTCAGTGGACACCCCGCCAAGACTCTCCACTCCCCAGAAGGGACCCAGCACCCACCCCAAGGAGAAAGCCTTCTCAAGTGAGATAGAAGATTTGCCGTACCTTTCCACCACAGAAATGTATTTGTGTCGTTGGCACCAGCCTCCCCCATCACCGTTACCATTACGGGAATCCTCTCCAAAGAAGGAGGAGACTGTAGCAAGTAAGGCATAGAGAACACTTGCTCTTATACCCTAGTGGTGGCGGTCAAGCTAACAAGTGTGAAAATGCCCTTGGCATTTTTAAAAAAGTGCAATCAATAAAGCAGAGTTCTGTCAAGAATGAGTAAGTTAACAGCCAGAGACAGACACTGTGCAGGCATTGCAAATAGATGGAATTACAGCAAAATGTGCTCAATGTATTTGCCTGCTTACACCACTGGGAGATGTGTTTGCCAGTAAGTTGCTCATCACAAGAGCACCAGACTTGGGGGTGTAATCTCCGGCAACTTGCATGCCCTCTGAAAGAAGGGTTTTCTGTGCTGTGAAATGCATAGAACTTATACTTTGCCATGCACGACTGTTCCTGCAATTGATATTGTGTGAAACCTGGGAGGGTGGTCTTTGGGTGTTCTCAGGGGCCAATGGTAATTTTTCGGTTGGGGAGCCAGCTTGGGGTGGGGAATTTCACCTGGGCCTCCGCTCTTTAACTATATAAACATTTATCTGTATCTCTATGTCCCGGTCTGGGGGGCAGGAGGAATCTGCCAAAGACCCAACAGTCTTACTTTATCTCACTATACTTCACAAAGGTTCTAAATGTGAAGAGTTTACTTGGATTGCAGTAGCCCATTGGTTGTTCATATATTTAAATAAAATGGTCTACAAACTATTTTTCAAACAATAAGGACTATCTTGGGATATCTGAGCTGCTTGGGGAGGGTGTGGGATGTGGGACCTTGGTCTTCATTCCCTTTTTTTTCTTCATGGCTTCCACACAGAGATGCTCCCCTATCTCCTACATCAACCAGTAACTGCAAGGTGCCTTCAATTGTGTAATGTTAGTCGGTGACGGTCACTGCGGGTACTCCGGGGTGATGGTGGGAGAAGCCTTCTTGAATAGAGCCACAGCCCCGAGTTTCTACCACTGTGTCTTGCCCTAGCAGGAATGGGGATGGGAATCCATTCCAATAAGACAAGAGCATTCTCCAGGCTTTGTTTGGCTGTTCTGGTGAAAAAATTAAGTGGGGAAGATAGATTACTCTTCTTAACTATCTAAAATTCATTAGGCCTCACACTTGAGTACATGAGCTAGACCAGGATCCTGATCTAGGTTCAGGTTTTTTGTTGGTTCAGTCAGTTGAACAGGTTCATCCTTAATGGTTAACCTTCTTGCTGCCATGGCAATGCTGTGTAACAACTTAAGAGAAACCATGAAGCAACTTCCCATCCGGGATTGGGAAATGGCTTGGTCCAGAGCTGTTCTGTTTGACTGGCTGTTTTGAAAACCCTCTCTGCCCTAGTACAGAAAATTTCAAACACCTCTGAGATTGTGGGGGCATAGCAGTACAGAAAGAGTCTGACTGGGGGGATCCCGGCCCTTTGAGGAGCCTGAGTTGTGAATAAATGTGTGAATCCTTATCCTATCTCAAGAGGAAGCTCAATGGCTTGTTCTAAGGAAGCCAAAGTCTTTGTGCATGTTGTTCAGGCTGGACCAGCAAGGTAGTTTGTTTGGAGGGAGGAGGGAGCTGTTTAAGAAGACTACATATGTAAGTTTTGAGAACACTGATCTTTTATTTGAAAAATAGGGTCAACTTTTACTCACCTGCCATGTTCTGAGTTTAAGGTTTGATATCCTTGGCCATCAACTGTTGCAGGGAAACCACCCTAAATAATGAAGAAAAGAAGTCGTCTCAGTGTAAAAAAAAAAGTGGTGGGCTTATTTTCTTTTCTTTTGTCTGTTGTTCCCTCTTCCCCTCCCCCAGAGAGAAATTCTCAAAAGAACAACTCAAAAAAACCAAAATGGCTTCCTAGTGAGAACTTCAGTGATGATCCTTTCCTCCATTTTGGGTATGGGCTTTTTTTCTTTTTACACTGAGATGATTCTTCTTTCCTGCATTATTTAGGGTGTCTGATGCCATCAAGTGTTGCAGGAGAAACTTCAGTCTTGGCTGGTGAGTAGAATAGGAATTGTGCTGGCTGGGCCTGGGGTGGGGGTTGGTGGGATGGTGGATGGTTGGGAGCTGCATTCCCCATCAGTTGGATGTGGGAGAGTGAGATTCCTCGGTGTATGATTACACTATAGACTTCCAAATGACTACAAATTTCAGTTGTTTTTCAGGAACTGCAATAGCATCCATTATATGAATTGTCAGGTATTGGCTTAGGGTTTTTTGTGATCCTGTGTCTGGCAGACTGCAATGGCATTTTAGGTTCTTTTATACCATAGCGAGGACACTGAATATGGCTTCAGGTGAGGCCATAGAATGGATTCCTATCACTTGGTAACTTTGTCCTATCTGGGGAGAGACCTCTTGTCCTAGTGAATTATAGGAGGGTTGTGTGACTTTGGATTTAAGGGTGGTTCCACCCCTCCTCCCTTTCTTTTTCTTTCTTTTTTTTTTTTCCAGTTCCTTCTTGGAGGGACCACTCAGTAGAGCCTCTAAGGGACCCAAATCCTTCAGACCTTTTGGAGGTAGGTACCCAAGACCCATCAGTAGAGGGGAGTGATGGACAGAGTAGAAATGGAGGTTTAACTTGAATGTGTCATAGTAACTGGATGGATGAGTTAAATAACTCTAAAGCCAGAAGGGAACTTGAACGATTACCTAGCCCAACTCTTTTGTTTATATAGAAGAGAAAACTGAGTTTCAGAGTGGCTAAATGATCTGTTCAAAAAGAAATAGGGAGCGTTCAAAACAAAATGAGATTTCCTGCTAAGTAAAAAAGTTAGCATGTGCTACTCAGCAGCAAAATTATATATTCCAAACTCATTTGACTCTTAAAATTGAGACTCTGGCAAAGCATGGAGGTAGGGAGGGTTTATGGCATTTTTAAGGGTTGTTTCAGTTTGACATGATTTTCACGTTGGAAACTTAAGGAAATAATTTTAAAATTTGGACAGTCTACAAGGGTGGGTGTGGGAAGAAGAGTACGTGTGTTTTGTTGATTCTGTTACCAGGAGGTTCCCATGACATCTATAGAACTCACAGACTCAGGTGGGATCTACAGGGAAAAGATTTTACATTCCTGGAAGCTGGAAATGAGTTCGTATATACATGTGTCACGTGGTAATAAATAGTTTATCAGCTGCTGTTCTTTACGCAGAACCTGGATGACAGTGTGTTTTCGAAGCGGCATGCAAAACTGGAGCTGGATGAGAAGAGAAGGAAAAGGTGAGGCTAGAGAAACCATCCTGGAACAACTGAGCCCTAGGACCCTGACCTCTCTCGCCTATGCTGTGAAAAGTCCTGGAGCGCTATACACTCTTAAATTACTGCCATCCCAATTGGTTGAGTAGCTTAGTTTGAATTGGTAGTTGTAAGTAAAAATGTTTGGCTTCTTTTTCTTTGTGTATGGTCTTCCTCATTTCCACTGTCTGTGGAACATCAGCACATGATTTGGACTGCTAGACCTAAACAGCTCTTTCCTGACCAGGCAGACAGTTCACTTTACCATCCCCGACCTCCCCACCCCATTGAAAAGAGTCAGCACAGGTCTCCCTAGTGTCTGGATTGTGTTAGTTGCTTTTATAGAGCAAGTTTTCAGTAATACTGGGTTTGTTTGTTTGTTTTGTTTTGTTTGTCTGGTTTATTTTTCCTAGATGGGATATTCAGAGGATCAGGGAACAAAGAATTTTACAACGACTGCAGCTCAGAATGTATAAAAAGAAAGGAATTCAGGAATCTGAGCCTGAGGTTACCTCATTTTTCCCTGAGCCAGATGATGGTAAGTTTTGTCTATCTAAGAGAGTAGGTTTTTCGAAGAAGAAAAAGGGTGCAAGGCTCCAGGGTACAACCTGCTCTGAATGAGTGAACAGCATTTTGGAGCAGGTGTAGTTGCTAGACATTTCCCCTCTGTGTTACTAATAAAGTCCCATTTGGCTTTTTTCCATAGTTGAAAGTTTGATGATTACCCCCTTCTTGCCTGTTGTAGCATTTGGACGACCATTACCCAAATTAACTCCACAGTAAGTATAAAGGTGTTTTTTTCCCCTCTCTCCTCTCTCAGGTAGCCTGTTGTTTTTTTTTTTTTTTTTTTTTTTTTAAGATTTTATTTATTGGGATCCCTGGGTGGCGCAGCGGTTTGGCGCCTGCCTTTGGCCCAGGGCGCGATCCTGGAGACCCGGGATCGAATCCCACATCAGGCTCCCAGCGCATGGAGCCTGCTTCTCCCTCTGCCTGTGTCTCTGCCTCTCTCTTTCTCTCTGTATGACTATCATAAATAAATAAAATAAAAAAAAAAATTTTTTTTTAAAGATTTTATTTATTTATTCATGAGAGACACAGGGGGGCAGGGGGCAGAGACACAGGCAGAGGGAGAAGCAGGCTCCATGCAGGGAGCCCAACGTGGGACTCGATCCCGGGACTCCAGGATCATGCCCTGGACTGAAGGCAGCGCTAAACCACTGAGCCACCCAGGCTGCCCTGGCCTGTACTTTAACCTCATGAAAGCCTAGATATAAGGTGGAACAGGTAGCTTAGGCCATGGCTCTTGGACAGAAGTGAAGCTATCTGGGCAACTGGCTCTTGTAGTGATAAAATAATTAAAAGGATTGCTTTTTGAGTTAGAAATATATTATTTAGTCACTTTAATAGCACACTGTTTCTCTGGCTTTGAGACAAGAAGGACATTTCAAATTTGGAACTTGGGAGTCAGGGTTAGGGGTGGTGAGGGGCATAATAACTTTTTTAGAGTTAATCTTTTGTCCACACTGAATCCCTTCTAGTCTTCCAAGTTGATTTCCTAACCCTTTTTTTTTTTTTTTTTTTGCCAGGAATTTTGAGCTGCCCTGGTTGGATGAGCGTAGCCGATGCAGGCTGGAGATCCAGAAGAAGCAAACACCTCACCGGACGTGTAGGAAATAGCTGGGCTGGCAAGAACCTTCTGTCTTCAGATAGTTGTAGCATGCCATTCCCAGAGAATGGCAGAGACCTGTATATGTGACCTATGTCCTCATGTATGTTATCATTCGCTGATAATGCCCTTCCATACTCCCTTGATCTTGGTTTTGTTTTCATCACTCTGATTTCACAAAAACTCTTTCATTGGGCTAATTGTGAATTATGGAGGGTGATTGGGATTTCTTTTCCTTTTTTGGGGAAATGAGCTCTCAAGCTAAATCTATAGGATGGCAGATTCAGAAGCCTCAAGTGTCTGCTTCTATACATTTGCCTATGTTAAAGGGGTAAAAGGGCTGTCTTCGTTAGACTTGTGGAAGATGAAGCAACCCCTGCCTTTAGAGCTGTGCCTGCATGGCACTCTTCTCACCCTGGTATACCCTTCCTTATAGATTGAGTATAGTGGTGTTTACCCTAAAACAAAACAAACAAAAAAACCTCACCATGAGCTTAAGGACCAGATGAGGAATAACAAGTGAAGTGATGAAGCAAGTCATCTTCACAGGGTAGAAAAGAGATTAAAAAGTTGGCTGATGTTCTCTTAAAACTATTCTGTAATACAGCCGTGTGGGAAGTGGTGTTTGGCTGTGATTATTTTCTTAGTTAATGGATAACTGAATTTCTTCCCCTACTCCTTAAGAAAAGAGAATGGGGATGGTTAGTTTTGGGCAAGTTATGACTCTAAACAAAAGCAGTTGACATTTGAGGATGGCATGTCAGAGCCTGTATAGATGTTCTTGTGTCACATCACTTCTCAAGTATTCCTTAGTTGGGCTCTATTCTTTTAGCTGAGCTCTTGGTGGTGGGATAGAGATTTAGGGAAGGTGGGGGGAGTGTATGTGGAAATATGTGCTTCCTTTGGCTGGCAAATGTCTACATCTTGGAAACAAACAGATGTACCTAATGAGCTTCTCCATTCACTTTGTAAAAATAGATTTGTATGTGTATCATCTTGGTCTCCTTTCCCCCCATTTTGTTAAAAAAAAAAATTCAGGACAGCACTCCAGGCCACTTTGGTCTCAGTGTAAGATCCCTGTAACTATCTGGAAGGAAAATAGAGCCAAGACCTCTGGTCTTAAATATATAGGAAATGCCTTTGTTTAGTCTTTATGACTATGGTGTGAAAACAAGTAGGGGTCTAATCTCCTAGAAGGTAGGGGCTTTTATCCTTGAAGAGAATATGTCCCCAGATTATTAGCACTTTTAGAGGAGAAGCCAAGGTATGTAGGGTGTGTGGCCGGCCCATCAATGGAGCATGAGAAAATGGGGATACCATTGTGGGAAGAAAAGAAAAGTTCCTCAGGGGCCTCCCACTGCTAAAGATTTTTGTGACATGTTGATCTGTGCTCCCTGGGTTTGACTTTTAAAGGAATTATTCCGGCAGCACATGTAGTATTCTTGGATGATCTTGCTGCTTTTATTTCTCCTTGTGTGTGTGTGTGTGTGTGTGTGTGTGTGTGTGTGTGGCTATGGGTTTTCATTTGTAACTCCATCTGCTTAGGAGAGTGGGCTCTCCACAAGGGAACCTGCTGTGAACTTCATTGCAGCAAGAGTGTAGAGAGAAATAGGACTTATTCCACTAGGGGCTCTCATCTCACACCTTAAGGGGAGGAAAGAGATTTCTAGAAAAACTGGGCCAGATTTTCTTTGTTCTCCATCATTTTAATATGGTAAGCTGTTTGGCTTTCCTACTCTGACCTATGTTATGTTCCTTTATAATGTGCCCAAGAAGAAAAAAGACCAATCAGTGTCTCTTTACGTTGTTCCTTGATTCCTCTGTTTCTTCTTGGTTTTCAGCATTTGTCGGATTCCTAATTTGGATATGGGTTAGCAAATTAAATCTTTGTGTTTGTGCCCTATCCAGGAAGCTCCCCAGATTCTGAACTTGAGCTAGACTAAGAGGAATCCATGAGGTGCTATCTGGCCAGACATAAGTGGATTCTATTTCCTTGGTTCTCCCTCTACCTAGGACCGCTCATTTTATTGTCCCCTCTTCTAGATCAGTTCTCCTTTGATTTGGATGCATTGAGGTTTTTTGAGGAGGTTGGAGAGATTAGCAAAGTCCCAAGAGCGAAATTACAGTGTGTTAGAGTGTGGGGGGAAAATTAGTCTTATTTTTTCCCTACATGGGATACAACACTGTGAAATTCAATCTTCAACAAAGGCCCTGCAATTCTCCTAAAACATAGTTCTTTGTTTCTTTCTTTAACAAAGTTTAAGCTAGTGTTAATAAATTAAAAAGAAAAATTGCTTGTCTGTCCACTTCAGCTTTGTTTTATGCCCATTTCATATTGTTGTCTGTGTTGTAATTCATACTTTTGATACCATTTCTGATGTGTAAAATTGGTTGTCTTGTAAATATCTTATAAAGAGTTCAATTGTAAATAAACTATTGTGGCTGTTAATTTTTGAACTTCCGCTTCAATTTATTAGATATATTGGGAAGCATTAAACAGTTCTGGTAGATATTGAAAGATTAAAAATAGAAATCTATTTTTACAAAATAGAAAAATACATCATTTTCTCTTTTATTTGTGTATGAACACAACATGTTTTTCATCCCTTTGTTCTGTGTTCTCCTTTACACCTATGGTGAGTGGCAACTTTAAAAACAAGATTCCAGGATAGGATACTTGGTGCCTGGTGTCTAAATGAATAAAGCCTCCTAATTGAAAAGACCTTAGAGGTCATCTAGTCTGACCCCTAATGCATGATTTTCCCCTTGACAGCATTCCAGACAAATGAAGTCCAGCTTCTGCTTCAACATTTCTTTTTTTCTATGCATGTTTTCCTAAATGTTAGAAAATCCTTCCTCACTGGTAAAATCTAACTTGTAATTCCAACCCATTGGTTCTTGGTTTGCCTTCCAGGGTGATGAAAAAGAATCGATTCTTCCTGTTCCTCATAGTCTCTTGAATAGCTAGATTGCTGTGGCTGTCAAATCTTTTCTTCATGGTAAACATTCAGAGAGCTTATATTTATTCCTCAAAAGTAAGGATTTTGAATTTTTAAGTTCCCTCTAAGTGAGCAAATTGCTTGTATTCATTTAAAAATTGAACCCAGACCAAACAACTGAAAGGTAAAGTGGCAGATTATCACTTTCCTTATTTAGACACTAAACTTGGCAGCTTCATTTGCATCAATTTACCTTATGATAGAAAAGATCCTCCAGATCTTCCTGTCTTTCCAACACTTATTAAATCATACATCCTCCATTTGAACTCTGGCAGCTGGGTTTTGGAGCTGGATTTACAAGTTGTCACATTTGGCCCCTTGTTTAACTAGTTGAGATCCTTTTGGATCCTGAATCTATCTATGAAGGCATTCAGATTGGCTTCTAGTTTCATATTGTCTATAAATTTGGTAAATATCAGATCTTTAGCCATGTAGTTTTTAAGAAATACTACAGAGGACAGAATCCTGTGCTTTGCCATAGTGACCTTTCTCTGTTTGATATATATTAATAACGTGCACTCCTGTAGGTATGCTAATAACTTAGCTTATGCATCTTGAGTATATTTATTATGGTCCAAAGAAAATAAGACTTTTTTTTTTCATTGTTGACCATGTCTTGCCAAAACCCAAGCATTCCTCTCATCTACCGGTCTGGTAACCCTTAAGAAGGAAATCATGTCAAGATACTGAACCAACGCTTGTTCCCATCATCATCTCTTAGAATCGGTTCCAAAATCTTGGCTAAGTCTGGCATACCAGCCTGCACTTTGGAAGAGGTGATAGCTGGGGTGGGAAGATACAAGATGAGGAAATGAGAAAACAAAAACATGGTAGTGATGCAACACTAAGTCCTCGAGCTTCACTGCAAAACAACTGCTTTCTCCTTCACCTTTTAGCTTCAAATGGGCTGCTGTGGCAAATCTGATACAGCACAACAGCTTTAGAGGTTTACCTTGACTGATTTTACCGAGCAAACGAATGCAGTAAAATGATCTGCTTCAAACGTAGGTAGTAATGAGAAACGGAAATAGAAAACTATGAAACAGCTCCAATGCCGCAGCGAAGCTGTGGCAGGTGGGCGCCCTCCACTCGGAAGGCCCAAGATGGCTGGGCGAGGAACCGGAGGCGGCTGCCCAGAGCTCAGCTCCCCACGCCCGGGGCCTACTCGAGGGAAGACCGGGTCGCGGAACGCCCCCGGTACGTCACCGATTACGTAATCCCACTCGCCTGCAAATGTGCCGCAGGGCGGCAGCCCCGCCCCTAGCCCCTCCCCCTGAAAAGCGCGGTGGCCCGTGTCGCACGTGAAGCATGCTGGGATTAGCTCTCGGGCCTCCCGGCAGCCCCTGCGACGGGCGCGGTACGTAAGGAGCTGGCCGGCGACGGCCGTTCTCCGTAAGATGGCGGATCGGCGGCGGCAGCGCGCTTCGCAGGACACGGAGGACGAGGAGTCTGGTGCTTCGGGCTCAGACAGCGGCGGCTCCCCGGCGCGGGGTGGCGGGAGCTGCAGCGGTAGCGCAGGAGGCGGTGGCAGCGGCTCTCTGCCTTCCCAGCGCGGAGGCCGAGCTGGGGCCCTTCATCTGCGGCGGGTGGAGAGCGGGGGGGCCAAGAGCGCTGAGGAGTCGGAATGTGTGAGTGCGCGCGGGTGGGCCGGGCCGGGCCGGGCCGGGGGGCGGGGTGTAGGTGGTGAAGGGACGCTGGGAGTTGATGGTAGATGCTCGGGCGTATTGTGTTAGAGAAGAGAGCTATCCCAGTGCAGTGTGCATCCGGAGCCCCGAGGGAGGAGGTGGTGTTGGGGGGGTTTCTGGGGGAAGGGCAGACCCGCTGCACGTGAAAAGAGGATCTTTATTCAGAAATTGGGGCTGGAAGTGAAGAGACCGGACCTCCCTCGTTTGCTACTTGTTAAAGATGTACCTTTTCTCATCTCCCTTTTCAACCATTTTGTGTTGAGTTTTCAGTTCCCCACCCTCTGGGTATCAAGGAACTAAATCATGTCATCTTTCCTTCAGGAGAGTGAAGATGGCATCGAGGGCGATGGTGAGTAGCATCATGACAAGTATTTTGCCCGTCAACTCACATCACCTATTTCCACCAGTTGACATCCTCTCAGACCGTTAAGGATTTGGGGGAGGGTACCACAGAGTGGCTCTTTGTAACACAATGCCTACAAGCTTACGTTTTAGCAGTATGATCTTGGGCAAATCACTCATTGAGCCTGTTTCCCATTTGTAGATGGGAATTATGATTTTCTCTCTCTGATAGATTGTCAGAATTGAACGAGGGTCTTTGCTTGACTCAAAAAGCAATGAGGAAATGTATTCGTAATTTTTTTCTTTACATATTTCTGTTTCCTTTCAGCTGTTCTGTCGGATTATGAAAGTGCAGAAGACTCTGAAGTGAGTGTGATAGGCTTTTTTTTTTTCCTTATGGTATATGGGTTGGAAATTTTTTGATGTATTTTAAGAACGTGTATACACCTGTGGTTCAAAAGTACCATGACCTCCTTGTTATTTCTCTTGTGCATTCTTCATTTATGCTTCTCAAAAACTGTTATTAAAGGTCTTGTTTATTTAGAGTGAGAGAAGTTTGGTGCATTCCACATCAGGTTTCATGTGTTAGTACTGTTAGTAGTTGGCTTTTCACCCTGTCTGAAGAAAATAAGTTTCTAAATAAGAGAATGAGAACATCCTGAAGCCCTTCACAGAATAAGAGTTCCTTTTATGCTAGGAAGTGAAACCAGCTAATTGAATTTTTTTTTTTTTCCAAGTGTATGTGAAGACCTTAAAAGGAGAGGATCCTGAGTTGTTTGTATCAGAAATATCCCTGTTTCTAGGGAGCTTTCTCCCTCCTTAAATTCAGGAGAAAATTTCCATAAGCCAAGCTTTTGTGACTTTATTTGTTTTGGTTAGATGAACTACTAGAGATGCTGTTTGTTTCCTGGGGTTGAATAAAGTCCTAATTTCTGGAATTTGGGTCATGAGGTTATGGGCAGGAGGAATTGGATTGTGGATCAAAGGTTCATTCTGTAAGTTTTGTAGAACTGTTACTACATATTAGATTTCCATTACATCCTGGAGATGCAACAGCAAACACTATACTAAAATTTCTGTCTTTAGGAATGACTTAGGAAGTCAGATAAACATGCAGGCAGTCCTAGGATTTGGTGACAACTGCTGGGGATAGGCTTAAGCTTAAGCAGGGTGTTAATGGCCGAGTACTGACTCTATCTTAGGCCGTTGAGAATAAGTTGGAGTTAGTCAGGCCATGTTTTAGGCAGAGGGAACAACAGCTGTGAAAATCCAGACACAGGAGAGAAAACTGAATATTTGGAAACTTGGAAGTAGTTTGGTGTGGCTGGAATATTGTTAGACAGGACGGATACCAGAAATAAAGGCTAATTAGTGAACAGGGATCAGATCATGAAGGGGTTTACTTGTTCCTTTTCTTCATTATGCACCTGCTGTATGCCAGTAGTTGTACAAGCCACTAGAATAAAAGACAAACATAGTTCTGCTCTCCTGGAATTTGCATTCTGGGAGAAAATAGACCATTTTAAGCAAGTAATTACAGTAATGTTTGGTGTCGTGATATCAAAAGCACAGGGCGATTTGGAAGCACATCGCAGAGGCAACGAATTGTTTGGAAACGCTTAGAGGATGGGATGTTAAAATAGAGACTTGAAGGGTGAGTAGGAGTGAGCCAGGCAGTATTCTAAGCAAAGGGAACACTGGGAAGAAGGTCTAGAAGGGATGGACTGCATGACAAGTTGGAGAATATGAAAAGTTTAGTGTTACTGGGGCTAAATGATGAGTCTGAGTCCAAATCTTAAAATACCTTGTAAGCCTGATTAGAATGTATTTGGATTTTATTCTAAGGAAGTAAGAAAGCATAACAAGGTTTTAAACAAGTGTGATATGGATTAGACTTAAATTTTAAAGAAGTGTTTTTCAGAACTAAGGAACTCGTGCATCAGAAAATCCACTTGGCCAGTTCTACTGAAACAAAATCTTGCAGAGGGAGGGAAGACTCAGACATTTATGTTAACAAATCCTGGATTGATGCTTATGCACAATAACATTTGAGAATTATTATAACAATTATTTTGTCTGCAATGATAATTGATCTGAGGGGAGCAAGATCGGAGGCAGGAAAGCTAGTTAAAGCTATTGTGGACACTGAGTGTATACTGCATATTGGCAAATTGTATTTGTTTACTTAAAAGATTTTATTCATTTATTCATGAGAGACAGACATAGGCAGAGGGGGAAGCAGGCTCCTTGCGGAGAGCCTGATGCAGGACTGGATCCCAGGACCCTGGGATCACTAACTGATCCAAAGGCAGACACTCAACCACTGAGCCACCCAGGTGCCTTGGCAAAGTGAATTTAAATAAAATATGTATGTATTTATTTATAAAGATTTTATTCATTTATTCATGAGAGACACAGAGAGAGGGAGAGGCAGAGACACAGGCAGAAGGCAGGCCCCATGCAAGGAGCCCGACATGGGACCCGATCCCGGGACTCCAGGATTACGCCCTGGGCCGAAGGCAGGCGCCAAACCGCTAAGCCACCCAAGGATCCCCAAAATAAAATACTTTTTTTTTTTTATAAAAAGCTATTATGGAAGTCTAGGAAGCAGTAAGCATGGACTGGAGTGGAGTAGTAGCAGTGAAAGTAGAAGTGGACAGAATTGAAAGTTATTTAGGTTATGGAATTCCCAGAATGTGGTGATTAATGAGATGCCTTATTTTCTCTGAAGTCAGTGATGAAGTTATCTGCAATGAGTAAAAGGGAGATGAGAAGTTTTGGGGTGAGGAATGTTTGCAGTAGTCACTAGAGAATGGAAACCCTGGAAACATTGTCAGGCGGTATGGAGTGTTCAGTGAGGTTTGGTGATTGTGAATATATAGCATCTCACTGTTCTGTATGTAAATGAGTTTGGTTGTTATCCTAATAACGAGAAAGAAGGCTACTGAAGGTCTCATTATGGGGAATGAAGCAAGACTTGGGACATGGAGAACTGTTAAGAGATTGTTAGGATAAGCCAAAGAACATCATGGTGCCCTAAAGAAGAGACATGGCAGTGGGACTCAGATTTGAGAGATGTTTAGGTGGTACTAACAGAACTTCTTGATTGATTGACTAAGGAGCTTGAATTAAGGAGTCAAAAGGATGCCCAAATTGATGAATGATGTTATTCCCTAAGAATGAGACCCAGGAGATTTCATGGAGGACATTGATGGGTGAAGTTTCGGATGTTTTGAAATTGAGGCCTGTGGGAATTTGAAATGGCAGTATATAGTAATATGGTCTAACAATTGAAAAGAAAGCCTAGTTCTACTCTGTCCAATACAGTAGTCACCAGACAGATGTGGCTCTATAGTTAAACTTAAAACTTCAGTTCTTCAGTTGCAAAGCCACATTTTAAGTACTTAATAGCCATGTGTGGCCAGTGGCTGCTATATTGGACAGCATAAAAAGATTTCCGTCATTCTAGAATCGTATCGGACGGTACTAGTTTAGATTCAGAAAAAAAGATCTGGTGTCCTGACTTCATAGTAATGCATTACTTGCTTGCTTTTTTTTTTTTGGTTACTAACTGTATACCTAGACACTGCAGTTCAGTTTTGCCTATTAAAATTTGATCTGAAAAAAAAAAAAAATAAAAAAAAAAATAAAATTTGATCTGTCTTGGAACCCCTGAGTGGCTTAGCGGTTGAGTGTCTGCCTTCAGCTCAGGGCGTGATCCGGGACTGCTGGGATTGAGTCCCACATCTGGCTCCCTGCGTTGAGCCTGCTTCTCCCTCTACCTTTTTCTGCCTCTCCCTCTCTGTGTCTCTCATAAATAAATAAAACCTTTAATAAATAACTCCTTTCACAATTTAAAAAAAAATTTGATGTCTCTTAGTCTGCAGGTTAGTTTTTCATCCCATTTCTTTCCTAAAATTTTTTAAAGATTTTATTTATTTATTTATTCATGAGAGACAGAGAGAGGCAGACTTAGGCAGAGGGAGAAGCAGGCTCAATGCTGGGAGCCTGATGAAGGACTCGATCCTGCAACTCCAGGATCACTCCCTGAGTTTGTTTTATCTTGAACAAAACTGACAATCAGTTTCTTTCCCTTAGAGGTCACTTGCTGTTTTTGTCTAGATATTCCCAGTATATTTTCTTTAAGGTCTGATAATTATGTTAGAATTTGTCTTGGTGGTGGTTTTTCTGGATCAGTGTTCACAGATATGAGATGTACTCTACTCTGTGTCATGGAACCCCTATCCATGGCAGTCTTCAGTATTTGACCCTTTCTCTCTAATCCTTTTTTTCTTCATCTCTGATTTTTCAAAATATTTTTAAATATTTTAAAGTCAGTGATAAAGTTACCTGCAAAGAGTAAAAGGGAGATGAGAGGTTTAATGAGGTAGCACTTTTTATTTTTACTTAAGGTGTTATTACTGTGGTTATTCACTCTTGTGTTCCTTCTAGTTTTAGACTTTGTAATACCTTCCTAGTTCTTTGGTTTAATTTTTGAGTTTTTCTAATTTTGATTGATGTTCTTCCATGCCTTACATAAGCTTCTTAATGTCTTTTTAGCTCATTTTGAAATAGAAGTTAGAATTTTTATATGATATGAGCCTGTCTTTCTGGCATATTTTCTTTTAGGAATGTTCTTCTACTTATTTCTTCCTTGTAATAAGTTTATATGGAATTTGACATCTCGATTTTTGTGTTGCTGATTTTTTTTAAAAAAATTTTTAATTTTTTTTAAAATTAAAAAAATTTTTTTTTAATTTTTTAAATTTAAAGAAAGAAAAGAAAGAAAGAGAGAGAAAGAAAGAATGAACGAACCATGGTGGCTTGCTTTCTGAGATTTTTTGCTCTTGTTCCCTTCCCTAACTTGTTTTATAGCTTCTCTTCATTTCTTTTGCCCCTTTCCTGCTCAATTTGATTCTCAAGTTTTTCTTTGGTATGGGGCCCTATTCTAGAAGGGAGCCCTGGCAGCTAGGTTAGTTGTAAGATTTCAGAGGTGTTAGCTCCAGCCCTTTCAGTGCATTTTACTGCAGGACCCTCACGTTCAAATGCTATTGGAGATAGTCAAATCCCTCTTAGTTGCAATTGTTGTTCTCAGATTAGCTTTCTATTAAATGTTGGTTTGGGGGATCCCTGGGTGGCGCAGCGGTTTGGCGCCTGCCTTTGGCCCAGGGCGTGATCCTGGAGACCCGGGATCGAATCCCACATCAGGCGAATCCCACATCAGGCTCCCGGTGCATGGAGCCTGCTTCTCCCTCCGCCTGTGTCTCTGCCTCTCTCTCTCTGTGACTATCATAAAAAAAAAAAAGTGAGCACTGCCTTGAATGGAGGTGGAAAGAGAAAGAGAACAATAAATTGAGAAAACCCACTCTTAAAAAAAAAAAAAAATAAATAAATGTTGGTTTGATTAGTTTAGGATTCTCCTGTTCTCAGTTCTGTGCTCTAAGGACAGTAGTCTGATGCAGGTCTTATGGCTCTTGGTGCTTTATTCCTGTATGCTTATATCTTGGGGTCTGAGGGATACTTTTAACTTAGTTTTGTTGTGAATGTTGTCCAGAGGGTTTAAATTAGGACTTTGATTTTGCTGTCTAGAAGCCATAATTTCATGTGGAGATTTGAAGGGATCAAAAACTATGCTGCTGCCATTTTCCAGAATCCTCCAAGAGAATTTTTTAAAGAAAGTTGACTGTGAAAAGGAGGCTAGAGAGATGGTAGCTGGAAGGAAGACTGTGAGGTCAAGAGAGGTTTTGGTGGTTATTTTTTCAAGTTGGAGAATCCAGTATGGTTCAAAATTGAAGGAAGAAGTAGAAAGGGAAAGAAAAGAGAGAGAGTAGATAGTAAGTGTACTGGTGTCCTTGATTGACTATGTGAGAGGAAATAAGAACCAGCCAAGGGAAACATCTTCCATTGTAATTAGAGAGAGGTGGGAAGGAAAGATGTATGGGGGAGGAAATTATTGTTTTCTTCTTCTTCTTCTTTTTTTTTTAAGATTTATTTATTCATGAGAGACACACAGAGAGAGAGAGAGAGGTGGAGACCTAGGCAGAGGGAGATGTTTTCGTCTTCATTTTGTTTTCCTCATGAAGTAGAAGGAAAAACATTGAATCGGGAATTTAGTGGAGGGAAGGGGAGGGATTGTCAGACTCAAGGGGGTTTGAGTGGTTGAGGTTGCAGGTGGCACTGATGTATGAAGTTATAGGACTTTTTTTTTTTTTAAACCTCTTTGTTGATGTTTAATGGTCTGGCTGAAGACCTAGAAAAGGCAGACATTTTAGTTGATCCAGTCTTGGGCACAAGGGAGTGGCAGGGGACTTGGTGATTGGAATCTAGTAGTGATTGAAATAAGTGGGCTGTGGAGACTAAAGAGAGAGGAAGGTGAATGTGGAAGAAAGAAGATGGATAGGGAGAAGGTGGGAGGGTCAAAGAAGTGGATGTCTTAGGTTGGAGATGAGAGGGTAAGGGAATAACTAAGTAGGAATAGGCGTAAAAATGGTATCCCTGGGTGGCTTGGCGGTTTGGCGCCTGTCTTTGGCCAAGGGCATGGTCTTGGGGTCCCGGGATCGGGTTCCACGTCTGGCTCCCTGTGTGGGGCCTGCTTCTTCCTCTGCCTAGGTCTGCTTATGTACTCTCACTCTTGTTCTCTCTCAAATAAATGAATAAAATCTTAAAAAAAAAAACACCCCAGCTTTATTGAGATATAATTTACATACCGTATAATTTATCCATTTAAGGTGTACAATTCTGTGGTTTTTAGTATATATGTAGATATATGCAACTATTACAGTGATTAGTTTCAGAGCATTTTCATCACCTTGGGAAAAACCTTGTTGCCTTTAGCGTTTGTTTCTCCCCCGCCCCCTAGTTTTTCCATCCTCATCCTCTGGTCCACAAGCAATCACACATCTTTTTTTTTTTTTTTTTTTTTAAGATTTTACTTAGAAATCTCTGGGTGGCTCAGCGGTTTGGTGCCTGCCTTCGGCCCAGAGCGTGATCCTGGAGTCCCGGGATCGAGTCCCACATCGAGCTTCCTGCATGGAGCCTGCTTCTCCTCTGCCCCCCGCCCCCCGTCTCTCATGAATAAATAAATAAAATCTTTAAAAAAAAAAAAGATTTTATTTATTCATGAGAGAGACAGAGAGGGAGAGAGGCAGAGACACAGAAGAGAAGCAGGCCCCATGCAGGGAGCCTGACATGGGACTTGATCCCAGGACTCTAGGATCACGCCCTGGGCCGAAGGCAGACACCAAACTGCTGAGCCACCCAAGGATCCCCCAATCACACATCTACTTTTTGTTTCTAGGAATTTTCCTATTCTGGCCTTTCATTTGAATGGAATCATAACATATGGACTTTTGTGACTGGCTTCTTTCATTTAGCATTATGTTTTCACAATTATTATCCATGTTATAACATGTATCAGTACTTAATTCCTTTTTATGATGGCTCAGTAACATCGTGGTGTGTGGTGTACCATTGTTTGGGTATACCACATTTTGTTTATCCATTCATTCATTGATAGGCATTTGAGTTTCCTTTTTTTTTTTTTTGTTATGAATAATGTTGCTATTAACATCAGTGTACAATTTTTTCTTTGGATTTATGCTTTCATTTCTCTTGGTTCTGTATCTAGGAATGGAGTTGCTGAGTCATATGGTAACTGTGTGGGCTTTTTTTTTTTTTTTTTTTTTTTTTTAGTCTTTTTGTTTTTTTCCCAGAGATTCCTTTTTATTTATATGAGAAAGAGAGAGCACACATGCATGCAAGCACCAGCAGGGAAATGGATGGGGAGAGGGACAAAGAGACTCCACTGAGTAGGGATCCTGAAGCAGGACCTGAACCCAGGATCACAACCTGAGCTAAAGTCAGATGCCCAATTGACTGAGCCACCTAGGTGCCTCATAGTAACTATGTTTAATTGAATGAGGAACTGTCCAACTATTTTCCAAAGCAGCTGGACCATTTTACATTCCCAACAGCAATATATGAAAATTCCAAATTTCTTCAAATACTTGCCAGAATGTAATGGTCGCGCCTTGACTTTTTCATTCTAGCCATCCTAGTAGGTGTAAAATGGTGCCTCATTTTGATTTGTATTTCCCTGGTGACTAATGATATTGAGCAATTTTTCCTTGTGCTTATTGACCATTTGTGTATCTTCCTTGGAAAGAATACCTATTCAGAAAAAAAAAAAAAGAGAATACCTATTCAGTTACTTTGTCCATCTTTTAATTGGGTTGTCTATCTATTGAGTTGTAAGAGTTCTTTGTAAAACATTCTAGATATAATTCCTTATCAGATATAGGATTTGCAAATCTTTCCCATTCTGTCGGTTTTCTTTTTACTTTTTTGATAACATCAGGTTTCAATTTTGATAAAGTCCAATATATCTGTTTTTTTCTTTTTGCTTGTGCTTCTCCCCCCTCTCCCCCCTCCATTTGAGAGAGAGAGAGAGACCAAGAACAAGCAGGGCAAAGGGAAAGGGAGAAGCAGACTCCCTGCTGAGCAGGGAGCCCGATGCAGGGCTTGATCCCAGTACCCTGAGGTCATAACCCTAGCCAAAGGCAGACACTTAACCGTCTGAGCCACCCAGATACCCCTTGCTTCTGCTTTTGATGTCATATCTAGGAAGGTTTGCTGAATCCATGCCAAAACCAGAATCCATGCCAAAACCAGAATCCTGAAGATTAACTCCTACATTTTCTATTAAGAGTTCTATAGTTTTAACTCTTATATTTAGGTTTTTAATCCATTTTGAGTTAATTTTTTTAAAGATTTTATTTATTTGAGAGCGAGAGAAGGAGAGCATGATTGGGGGGAGGGGCAGAGGGAGAGAGAGAAGCGGACTTCCCACTGAGCAGGGAACCTGATGTGCAGCTGGATCTCAGAACCCTGGGTCATGACCTAAGCTGAAGGCAGACCTTAACTGAGCCACCCAGATGTCCCTAATTTTTTTTTTTTTATATATATTTATTTATTAGAGAGCAAGCAGAGGGAAGGGGTAGAGGGAGAGAGGGAGTCTTAAAGCAGACTCCTCACTTAGCTGAGAGCCTGATGGGGGTCTTGGTCTCGCTACCCAGAGATCACCATTTGAGCCAAAACCAAGAGTTGGGCACTTAACAGGCTATACCACCATTTTTTGAGTTAATTTTTGTATATAAGGTGAGGTAAGGGTCTAACTTCCCATCTTTTGCATGTGGCAGTTTTGATCAAAGGAGTACTTAAGAGTTTTTAAAGAGGAGCAGGTTTACATATATATATATGGCATAAAAATGAAATGTATAGGAGCGCCTGGATGGCACAAGAGTAGTGTCCCAACTCTTGTTTTTGGCTCGAGTGATTGTGAGATGGAGCCCCAAATCAGGTTCTCTGCTCAGCATGGAGTCTGCTTGAGATTTTCTCTCCCTTTCCCTGCCCCTCCTCTTATATGTATGCATGCTCTCTCTCTCAAATAAATCTAAATAAGTAAATAAAATGTGTGGGAAGGGCTCCTGGTTGGTTCAGTCAGCAGAACATGTGACTCTTGATCTCAGGGTCATGAGTTCAAGCCCCATGCTGGATATGGAGCCTACTTTAAAAACGTATAGGAGTTCTAGATAAGACTTGTCTGGAGTGTGGCCATGGAAACAAATGCCTGTAGCAGAGATGAAGACTGAGCACCCTGATGGTCTTCCAAGTCAGTGGCAGGGTGGGCTGACCCAGGGCATAGAGTTATAGTTAGGTGACAGGAGCCTCGGGTGTAGGAGTTTAAAATGAGGCTGGAACGAAAAAATAAAATTAAATTAAAAAATGAGGCTGGAGAACTTAGATCTGGAAAAGACTTTGAGAATGAGGAACATACAAACTCCATGTCATAGTCTGATATATATAGGGCATGAAAGAATGTGCTAAAACTCTGTGTGAGAATGCTACCAGGGAAGCAGTTGCTTTAGGGGAGAGCTAGGCTTCAGAGTTGGGAAGAGTGTCCATTGAAGGTACAATTAGCAGTAGGAGAGTTTGTCTCTGGAAAAGGATTTTGATGTCCACCCTTAGCAAAAGCAGTGTGGTCCAAGGATAGCCACTTTTTGGCTTCGTTAGACCAGATTTTGACTCTAATTTGGAGTCTCCTCAGCATTACACTGTTTGTATCTTTCTGTCCTGCCCTGGAAACAAAATTAGTGTTTTCATTTGGAATAAAAGAGTTGCCTCATTTGACATTCCACCATGGGCTAGAGAGGGTAGAGCATAAAACAAAGTTCTCTCATTAATCATTCCAATACTATTTTAAGATGTTTGAATTTAGTCTGTGTGTGTGTGTGTGTGTTTGGTGGGGACTGATAAATTAAGGTCCATATACATATTAAACGAGACTCTTGGGATTTCTGCATCAGAACATACAGGGAACATAGGATCAGGGAAAGAACTGAATGATTACCACCCACCCTTCCCCATCTCAAAAGGAAGGTAACCTCTTGTGACTGAGGGGAAATGGGAAAAATTAAGGGTACTTGGTTATTAAAAAGCTATCGGTAAAGGCTTAATCCTTATAGGGTTGGTGTGGGGTCTCCTTCAAATTGTGGGTTTCACAACAGTATCACCTCTTTGGGAATCCTCACCCAGAACATGTAGAGGCTGAGATACCTGAATGCTGAGCAGGGAAAAGGAGTTAATTGGCTTCTCTGGGCCAGTTGGACAGACTTCACTCTAAGGAAACGGCAGAAACTTAGAGCTCGAGAGCTTCTTGCTTCATCAGGCATCTTACAGTGGGACTCTTGGATCACATTCCTGATTTCGTCTGGGTCTGGAGTTCTGAGAGGGTCTGCTGCAAGTCAGGTATCAGACCTAGTAGGAGAATAAGACCAATGTACACATATCTACCAGTTGGCAGAGGGATAATTGGCACCATGACCTGTTAACCCAACAATGGGGACTAGCCCACCTTCCCCTGAACCCATTTCTTTGTGTCTTTTCGGGTTTCTAAACATACTGCCCACCCTAGCCTATAGCTCTGCCTCTGGAGGTCCAAATCCTGACAAGTCTGTGAAATGCGAGTATTCTAAAGCCAGTTCCCTCAGCATGAGCTTTAGTTGCTCCTTTTCCCTCCCTAGAACTAGCCACACCTCTCTTACCTGACCCTTTCTGGTGGCCCCTATTTAGAAGATGGCCTAAGGGCACTCCTCTGTATGAACAGACCCAGCAGTTTCTCCATCACAAGCAGGATTGTCTAATATTGATGTGGCAGGAGAGGGAAGGAATAGTAGAGAGGTGAGAGAGCACACAGGCTTGGTTTTCATTTCTAAAATGCGATAGTCAGGGACACTTGGGTGGTTGGTTGGTTGGGCATCTGCCTTTGGCTCAGGTCAGGATCCTGGGGTCCTGAGACTGAGCCTCGCATCAGGCTCCCTGCTTTGCTCAGTGAGGAGTTCTCTCTCCCCCTCTGCCCCTCCCCTTGTTCCTGTTTGCCCACTCTCAAAATAAAATCTTAAAAAAAAAAAAAATAGGGGGATCCCTGGGTGGCTCAGCGGTTTAGCGCCTGCCTTTGGCCCAGGGCGCGATCCTGGATTCCCGGGATCAAGTCCCATGTCGGGCTCCTGGCATGGAGCCTGCTTCTCCCTCCTCATGTGTCTCTGCCTCTCTCTGTCTCTGTCTCTCTCTGTGTGTCTATCATAAACAAATAAATAAATAAATCCTTAAAAAAAAAGACAAAAATAGTTTGTGCTGTTTTAAAAAAAAAAATAGGGGCATCTGGGCGGCTCAGTTCGTTCAGCATCTGCCTTTGGCTCAAGTCACGATCCTGGGATCAAGCCCTGCATCAGGCTCTCTGCTCAGCCGGGAGTCTACTCCCTCTCCTTCTTTTCCCTGCTTATGCTCTCGCTCTCTCTCTCTCTCTCTCTCTCTCTCTGTCAAATAAATAAATAGAATCTCTTAAAAAAAAAAAAAAGAAAATGTAATTGTCAGACAAGTTTTCTGAAATTATTCTAAGTCAGAATTTTATAATTATATCATTCTGGACAGAATTGTTGGCTAGGAGGATCTCATGCTACAGAAAGTTGAGTATTCCTATCAGGATACAAAAAATGTAAGCCACTGTTTCCCAGTTTGAAGGTAAATAGTGCCTGAGAAATCATAGGATTATTATGAAGAGTTTGCAAATTCACTAGTTCAGTTAATGTTATTTATAGACTAAATATACATTTCCCACCTTTATGGACTACTGTTTTTGAATATATAAATTAATACAATATAAGTTTATTTTGGAATATTACTGAATATATAGGAGTTTTTCGTCATGCTTTTTTTTTTTTTTCAGTCAGTGGATATTATATTGAGCTCTTGTATGTGGAGATCCATGAAAATTTTAGGGCATAAAAGAGGTCCACACAATCTAAAAGGTTGAGAATCTGCCCTAAGCCATTTTGAGATGAGAGAATTCACAACTTGAGTTAGAGTGTAGTTTTTAGGTCCTGCATGTTTAAGAAACAGTTCATGAAGATGGAGGTAAATTATCAAAGATTAATCTCTTTCTGTATGCTAGAAAGTTAAAGCCTCCTTTTCACGGGCACATGGGTGGCTCAGTGGTTGAGCATCTGCCTTTGACTCAGGTTGTGATTGTGGGGTCCTGGGATTGAGTCCTGCGTTGGGCACCCCACAGGGAGCCTGCTTCTCCCTCTGCCTCTGCTTCTCTCTGAATAAATAAATACAATCTTTAAAAAAAAAAAAGCCTCCTTTTCATATCTCCTAGGATTCTTCCCCAGAGGCTACCACTGTTAACATTTCCTTGAATATCTTCTTGGGAAGCTTATGTGGATCTGTATAAATGTGTGTATATATTATATGTATTTTTTTATTGTGCTCTTTTTTTTTTTTTGGTGCCCCGTTCTCTAGAAATTTTTTTTTTCTCTAGAAATTTTAGTAAGAGTATTGATATCTTTGCTTTTAATTTTTTTTTTAAGATTTTATTTATTTGTTCATGACAATACACAGAGAAGAGAGAGAGGGAGGTAGAGACACAGGGAGAGGGAGAAGCAGGCTCCATGCAGGGAGCCCAACATGGGACCTGATCCCGGGTCTCCAGGATCACACTCTGGGCTGAAGGCTGTGCTAAACTGTTGAGCCACCCGGGCTGCCCTGTTTGCTTTTAATTCTTTTTTTTTTTTTTTTTTTTAATTTTTATGTATTTATGATAGTCACACAGAGAGAGAGAGAGGCAGAGACACAGGCAGAGAGAGAAGCAGGCTCCATGCACCGGGAGCCCGACGTGGGATTCGATCCCGGGTCTCCAGGATCACGCCCTGGGCCAAAGGCAGGCGCCAAACCGCTGCGCCACCCAGGGATCCCTGCTTTTAATTCTTAATTACAGTAAAAGTTCATTAGAAAATAACCTAAAGAATGGAAAATTTAAAAATGCACCATTTCCAATTGACAAGGAAACTTTTTTCAGGGTGAAGAAGGGGAGTATAGTGAAGAGGAAAACTCCAAAGTAGAGCTGAAATCAGAAGCCAATGATGCTGCTAACTCTTCAGCCAAAGAAGAGAAGGGAGAAGAAAAGCCTGACACCAAAGGCACTGTGACTGGAGAGAGGCAGAGTGGGGATGGGCAGGTCAGTATCCACCAGAGGCCTCCATTTTGGGGGTCAGAATAAGGGCTCTTAACCTTGGAGAGAATAAGAAGCCCTTTATCTGTTCTCCAGGAGAGCACAGAACCTGTGGAGAACAAAGTGGGTAAAAAAGGCCCTAAGCATTTGGATGATGATGAAGATCGAAAGAACCCAGCATACATACCCCGGAAAGGACTCTTCTTTGAGCATGATCTTCGAGGGCAAACTCAGGAGGAGGAAGTCAGGTAAGAGCCACTTGTTGCTGCTCTATTTATAGGTCAGGCACTGTGCTGATTTACTGCTCACAGTACTTTAAAGTTATTATGATTGTCCCTTTTGTACAAATGAGGATTAAGTTTTTTGGTAATTCTTGGTGGAGGAGCTGGGATCTGGACCCACACTTCCACTGCCTTCCTTAATCTGAGGCTCAAGCCTCTGGGACGTGAAGTACATGTGTAGGTTGCTGTATAGGTGAGAGATGTTTCCAAGGTACCCACCCAGTACTTTGAAGTAAAGTCTTTCCTCATTTCTCTCCCTGTTCTGTTTGAGCCCAGCAGGCCCTAAGGTGCTGTGATTCTCTCTTGGTTTTATATAATCAATCTGGGAAGATGGGGAGACCCATGAAGTGTTCTACCGTTTCCCTCCCCAACCCTCTTTTTTTCATGAACATCTTTAATTGGCAGAGTCTGCCAACCTCAGACACTTTTCCCTGGTTTTATCCAGACCCAAGGGGCGTCAGCGAAAGCTATGGAAAGATGAAGGTCGCTGGGAACACGACAAGTTTCGAGAAGATGAACAAGCTCCAAAGTCCCGACAGGAGCTCATTGCTCTTTATGGCTATGACATACGCTCAGCTCACAATCCTGATGACATCAAACCCCGAAGAATCCGGAAACCCAGGTGAGAACATTTGGAGTTATATTTATAGAAGGAACTCTTTTTATTTTCTGAATTTTAATTTAATTTAAAATTTTAAAAAATTTTTATTTATTAATTTGAGAGAGCGAGATAGCAGGAGAGAGCATGATCTGGGGGCAGGGAGAGGGAGAAGCAGGCTCCCTGATGAGCAGGGAGCCAGATGTGAGCTTGATCCTAGGACCCTGGAATCATGACCTGAGCTGAAAGCAGCTGCTTTACTAACTGAGCCACCAGGTACCCCAACACTCTGCTTTTTTATTTTTTTATTTTTATTTATTTATTTTTTTTAAGATTTTATTTATTTATTCATAGAGACAGAGAGAGAGAGAGGCAGAGACACAAGCAGGCATACAGAGAGCCTGATGTGGGACTCGATCCAGGGTCTCCAGGATCACGCCTTGGGCTGCAAGCGGCGCTAAACTGCTGCGCCACTGGGGCTGCCCAACACTCTGCTTTTTAAAATGCCATTCCAACCTATAACTTAGTGGTTGGAGGGATATGGGAAGTCTCCCTAACCCTCAGTTTATATCTGTAGTGGTCTCTTTTTTTCTTTTCTTTTCTTTTCTTTTCTTTTCTTTTCTTTTCTTTTCTTTTCTTTTCTTTTCTTTTCTTTTCTTCTTTTCTTTTTTTCTTTTCTTTTCTCTTTTCTTTTCTTTTCTTTTTCTTTTCTTTTCTTTTCTCTTCTCTTCTCTTCTCTTCTCTTCTCTTTCTTTCTTTTTTTTTTTTTTTTTTTTTCAAAATTTCATTTATTTGACAGAACACAAGAGTGGCAGGGAGAGGGAGAAACAGGCTCCCTGCTGAGCAGGGAGCCCAATATGGGGCTCCATCCTAGGACCCTGGGATCATTACGAGATGAAAGGAGATGCCTAACCAACTAAGCCACCAAGGCAATCCTCTAGTGGCCTCTTTTGTTATTTCTTTTCTTAAGACGTTTGCCATTCCGTTTATTCAGGTTTGGGAGTCCTCCACAAAGAGATCCAAACTGGATTGTTGAGCGGCCGAACAAGTCCCATCGCCACCAGGGTCCTGGGGGTACCCTACCACCAAGGACATTTATCAACAGGAACGCTGCAGGTACTGGCCGAATGTCTGCTCCCAGGAATTACTCTCGATCTGGGGGCTTCAAGGAAGGTCGTGCTGGTTTTAGGCCTGTGGAAGCTGGTGGGCAGCACGGTGGCCGATCTGGTGAGACTGTTAAACATGAAAGCAGTTACCGATCACGGCGCCTAGAGCAGACTCCTGTGAGGGACCCATCTCCAGAAGCTGATGCTCAAGTGCTCGGCAGTCCCGAGAAGGAAGAGGCGGCCTCAGAGATACCAGCTGCTGCCCCTGATACCGCACCACCAGCCCCTGACAGGCCTGTTGAGAAGAAATCCTACTCCCGGGCAAGAAGAACCAGAATCAAAGCTGGAGATGCAGTCAAGGTTGCAGAGGAGGTGCCCCCTCCACCTGAAGGGCTGAACCCAGCACCTCCAGTCCCAGAAACGACTCCTCCTCCACCTGCTAAGACTGGAAACTGGGAGGCTTCAGTGGATTCTACTACAAGTGGACTTGAGCAAGATGTGGCACAACTAAACATAACAGAACAGAACTGGAATCCAGGGCAGCCTTCGTTCCTGCAACCACGTGAGCTTCGAAGTAGGTACCTTAGGGTTTGACTAGCTTTTTTCCCTATACATCACTGAGTTTGGGGGCATGGGATTTAGACCCCCCCCCCCCCATGCAGAGATATGGGGTCTGACAGATATCTTTGTTTTCATTAACTGAAAGAAATGGATGGATTCACAGGTATTTTCATCCAAAGACCTCAGAGAGTTTTTATCTGTTACCCAAGACTACCCCCCACTACTTTGCCTCCTATTACCAGACCAGTCATTAGTATTGAGCTCCTGCATGCAGACTCTTTTACCCATTCTCTGTAGGAAAAGTTGGAAGAAGGTGGCAATGTTCTTATTATATGAGCTAATAGTTAAATATTTGAAGGCAGGGATGCCTGAGTGGCTCAGCAGTTGAGCATCTGCCTTTACCCCAGGGCGTGATCCCAGATCCCAGAATCGAGTCCCACTTGAGGCTCCCTGCATGGAGCCTGCTACTCCCTCTGCCTGTGTCTCTGCCTCTCTTTGTCTCTGATGAATAAATAAATAAAATCTTAAAAAATAATAATAGAATAAAATAAATTTGAAGGCAAAAACTTACGCTTTTGACCATTTGGATGAGAATATTCTAATCTCTTTGAAAGGAAAGCCTAATTTCTTTAATGTAGAGCTAGGCTGCACCATAGAATGTTCTATAGTGTAAGAAGTTTTTGACTACTTCTAATTTGGCCAGAGTGACTGAGGAACTGAACTTTTAATTTTAATAAACTGAAATTTAAATAACCACATGTGGCTACTGGATATCACATTGGACTGCATAGTTCTAGAAACTAGGACCTATCTACCACCGCTCTTGCTCATCTGTTTTTGTCTCCCTCCAATCAGGTAGATCAGAGGATCTTTTCCTTAGTTTCTGAAATTTTTTTTTTAAGATTTTATTCATTTTTTCATGAGAGACACAGAGAGAGGTAGAAATATAGACAGAGCAAGAAGGCTCCTTGCAGGGAGCCCAATGCAGGACTCGATCCCAGGACCCCAGGATCATGACCTGAGCCAAAGGCAGACATCTGCTCAATCACTGAGCCACCCAAGAGTCCCTAGTTTCTAAAATCTGATTTGAACTTAAAGTTTGTAAATCCTCATTTGGACTGGGAGTTTCAGCATCCTTCTCTGGTGTTCATGATTTTTATTTATTTATTTTTTAAAATTTGTATGTATGTATTTATTTAAATGATTTTATTTATTTATTCAAAGAGACACATAGAGAGAGGCAGAGACACAGGCAGGGGGAGAAGCAGGCTCCATGCAAGAAGCCAGATGCGGGACTTGATCCCGGAACTCCAGGATCATGACCTGAGCTGAAGGCAGATGCTCAACTGCTGAGCCCCCAGGCATCCCAATGTGCATGATTTTTTTTTCTTTTTTAAAGATTTGTTTATTTATTATTTATGATAGACACAGAGAAAGAGAGAGAGAGGCAGAGACACAGGAGGAGGGAGAAGCAGGCTCCATGCCGGGAGCCTGACGCGGGACTCGATCCCAGGCCTCCAGGATCACGCCCTGGGCCAAAGGCAGGCACCAAACCACTGAGCCACCCAGGGATCCCCCCAATGTGCATGATTTTTAAATACCAAAACCAGTGTAGCCTAAATTGGACCTGGAGTTGATCTTTGGGTGGAGGAGTATATCCTTCTACTGGTATTTTATTACCATTGGAAGACAGTCTCTAAAATATCCTTTGTTTTTTTTTTTTATCCTGGGTCATTTTCAGCCAGAGGTGGGTATCTTCCTAAACATCTAGCCCAGAACTCTGTGGTCAGGGATAATCGAGCAAATTCACAGAATGTCCAGTTGTTGCACAGAAGGGCTGAGATTTTTCAATATGTTTGATAATGTACTGTGTAATTTTAACCTCCTAGAGATTCTATACAGGGAAGTATTTGGTGGGAAAAATTTGAACTTGCATTTTCTCATTGAAGTCTTTTTTTTTTTTCTTTTCACATTCAAAGGCGTTATTGATGTGTTAAGGTTGCAGTCTGTGGGGGCAAATTTCCAAATGCTGGTGTTGACAGGAAGCAGAGCTACTTTAAAAGGAATTTTCTTAGTTTTAAAGAAGAAAGCATTTTTCTGTGTTGGATTCTTAAACTTGCCATTTTCTTGATGTTCTCTTTAGTCCCACTCATACCTATTTTCTCTGTAGCCATGACTTTTTTTGGTGTATCACAGGTATGCCCAACCATATACACATGGGAGCAGGACCTCCACCTCAGTTTAACCGGATGGAAGAAATGGTACAGAAAGGGAAAGCAGTAGTTGGGGGAGGGGGGTTGCATGCAACAGCTGTTCACTGTTTAAACCAAGATAAGGTCTTGGAGTCCGTTTTCCATTGATTTACCCATATTTAATTTGGCTCTCCAGAAAGGGTAGCAAGGTCTTCGTTCAGATCCTGATGTATGTTGTTGGTTTTTCAATTCATTTTGCAAATACTCCTTTATTTTTCTTCAAGAGAAAGAAAGTACAGGGCAGGGGGCAAGGCAGTAATTGCAGAGGGAAAGGGAGAAAGAGAATCCTAAGCAATTCTCCACAGTGGAACCCAACCATGGGGCTTGGTCTCATGACCTTGAGATTGTGACCTGAGCTGATATTGAGTCAGATGCTTAACTGGCTGAGCTACCCAGGCGCCCTATTCTTTTTGTTTCTTACGTTTTTTTTTTTTTTTTCTTTATTTAATTTCTGCATCCCACTGGGGGTCAAAAGACCCAAGATCAAGAGTTGTATGCTCTTCTGACTGAGTCAGTCGGGAGCCCCTCATTTTGCAAATACTGTTTAAACACGTGCCATGTGCCAAGTGTGTGTTTACCTTTAAAGGAGGGGGGACCTGATATGAGAGCCGGCCCTCTGGGAGTCTTTCTGCTCAGACCTCTTTATTTCAGGGTGTCCAGGGTGGGCGAGCCAAACGCTATTCATCTCAGCGGCAAAGACCTGTACCAGAGCCCCCTGCTCCTCCTGTGCACATCAGTATCATGGAAGGCCATTACTATGATCCACGTGAGTTTTTTCTTGTTGTTCAGGCACCTTTCTTAGTAGGATGAAGTGAACTAAGAAACCAGCTTCTTGCCTCCGGAATTTCCCTTCTGACTTCTCACAGTGATTATCAAACATTTTTCTGGCTGCTGTTTTCTTCACATGGAAAATTGAGACCATCTTTTAAAGGGTTTGGGGGACAAGGAGATTGGTCCATGTGATATGAAGAGTGAGAGTTTATGAGAGTCCCAATGTGATATCTTACAGTGCAGTTCCAGGGACCAATCTATACCCATGGTGACAGCCCTGCCCCACTGCCTCCTCAGGGCATGATTGTGCAGCCAGAAATGCACCTTCCCCACCCAGGTAAGCTTTGCACCTCTGCTTGTATGCTTCCAGTACATGAGGATATGTGTTGGGGGCTTCACAAACTCCATCCTTCTGAGTTCTGTACTGCTTGCTCACAGGGTTGGCCGCTCTGGTTGCTTGGGCAGCAAACTCCTCTTGGGTCCATCCTGAGGACTTCCGTCCTGAGTCTGTGCTAAGCAGGGCAGCCAGACCATCCCAGGGAAATTGTGTCATCTTCTATTTCCGTTTTTGTCTTCTCTTCTTGTCTAGGTTTACATCCCCACCAGACACCGGCACCTCTGCCCAATCCAGGCCTCTATCCCCCACCAGTGTCCATGTCTCCAGGACAGCCACCACCTCAGCAGTTGCTTGCTCCTACTTACTTTTCTGCTCCAGGCGTCATGAACTTTGGTAATCCCAGCTACCCTTATGCTCCAGGGGCACTGCCTCCCCCACCGCCTCCTCATCTGTATCCTAATACACAGGTAAGATGGCTAATGAGCAGATTTTTCTAGGTACACATCCTATAAATCAGACAAGGATGTGGTATGGGGAGAATGGTTAAAGAATTTGAGAGAACATTTCAGTGCCGCTCATTTTGCATGTGGTGCCAGGACACCTCTTGGTGGTCAGGAGCTAGAAATGCAGCTTATGTAATGCCCATCATCTCTTCTCTTCTGTTTTTTTAATGATGTTCCATTAAAGTGTTGAATAAAGAAGATATATTATTCTTACCCCTCCCTGTACTTTTTTTTTTTTTTAAGACTTTATTTATTCATAGAGACACACAGAAAGAGAGAGAGAGGCAGAGACACAGGCAGCAGGCAGAGGGAGAAGCAGGCTCCATGCAGGGAGCCCGACATGGGACTCGATCCCGGGTCTCTAGGATCACACCCCAGTGCTAAACCGCTGCACCACCGGGGCTGCCTCCTCCATGTACTTCTTAATTCCCAACAGGTTGACACCATCTGGTATGTGAGGTGTCACCACTGAGCTCAGCCTCTTCCATTTTTCAGTTGATGGTAGGAATTAGAGAAAGCTAAGTAGTACTTTGAAGAAGTAGGAACCATAACATAATTAGGATATAGTAAGGCAGAAATGAATAATCACTTATTTTAAAGGGGGGCAGCTTAGAGATTTATAAAGTTCCTCAGCACTTTTATTTTTGTGCCTGAATGATGTTTCCTGTTGATCATAGTTTAGGTGGATTTATCACTAACTTTTTCTTCTGCCTTATTGGGGTCCCAGGCCCCATCACAGGTATATGGAGGAGTGACCTACTATAACCCCGCCCAGCAGCAGGTGCAGCCAAAGCCCTCCCCACCCCGGAGGACTCCCCAGCCAGTCACCATCAAGCCCCCACCACCTGAGGTATGAGAGCTGCTTCCAGCCTCAGTGGGCTTTCCTTTTCCCTAGAAGATTTCTCTCCTTTTCTGGATGTGTCTCCATAGTCTTTTTTTTTTTTTTTTTTTCTTTTAAATAACTGGTAACAAATTCTAACTTTGTTATTTCAGGTTGTAAGCAGGGGTTCCAGTTAATATGAGTTTCTAAATATTTTAAATCAAACATCATATAAAAGTAAGTATATAATATACTATGATTCTTGTAAATTTTTGAAACTAATGCTTATGCTTACTTGCATAACAATTCCCTAATTAATGATTTAAGTTGTAATCTGGAGATACCTTATGGGGAGGTTTACATGAGTCTCAAAATTTGCCAGCTGCTTTGTTTTGTGAATGCACTGAGCAGGACTGAGGCAGAAACCATTGTTAAATTGACAGACTTTTGTTTGGGAAGCTGCAAGGAAAAAATGCAGGAGGGTATTTTGTTTTAGGGAAAGGGGAAATATCAATTTGAGGTCTTTGCAGCAAAGCCAGTTTAAAAGGATATGGAGAAAGACCATGGGGATTTTATTGTTGTTTTGTTAGGGACTTTAAAACACATTATTTAGAAATGTGGCTTTTTGAAAACAGCTTGTAAATGCCCAGAAGATCCATTAATACTTTGATGATTCTTCCCTTTTCCCCACCCCTGTCAGAGAACCCAGGAAAGAAGAGAAATACAACTGGCTGTTTACTACCAGGAGGGCTTCAAAGATATAGGGTGGCTCCTACCAGCAAGCAGCTGAAGGAGGAGGACCCCTGCCCTCCTCTGAGGACAGGTTCTGTTGGAGACAGGGACAAACAAGTGGACTTCCTCCCATCTCCACTCTTTACTTGAGTTGGCTGTGCTCAGAGGAGCAGAGATCCAGTGAGCTCAGGCTTCTGGGTCTATAGATTAGAAGCCCACCCCCCCCCCCCCCCCGCCTTTTTTCTTTTTTTTTACTCTTCACTTTTTCCTGGGAAATTCAAGTGTCTTCTCCCAGGGAAGTTCCTTCCTGTTTATTTTGTTTCCTAAGATGTTTGTTTTTAAAGCCTAGCTTGCTATTCTTAAATTAATATTCTTTTAGTTTCTTTCTTTCTCTGCCTTTAAATGAGACGAGTTCATCCTTCTGATTTGTTAGCCCCTCTGGTTTCTCCTTTGGTTTTTCCCTGCATCCCAGATAATTGATATTTTACCAGCCAGTTTTCCTGTACCAAGTCTGCAAAGAGGTGGCCTTTCGTTTTTGGCTGGCCTTTGTTATTGTATACTTGGATTTTCTTAATTCCTCTAACCCTATGGAAGCAGAGCCGTCCACAGAGTATCTCATTGTGTGGAGAAAAGCTCAAAGTGTGTGGTAGGAACCCTTCTTCTTGACTTCAGTTTTCCAGAATCTGAGCCTCCATCAGTCCCTGTACTGTGGTAGGCGTCAGTCCTCTACTTGAGGTCAAAGTCTGTACAGTGGGGAGAGATGGCAAACCAGATGCTTTTGTGAGAAAGGGAAAGTGGAGTAAGCCTTTCACCTTAGGGGTCTGTGTTCACATAGTCCTCAGGGCTCAATCTTTGAGGTAAGTGGAATTAGAGGGCCCTGCTTCTCTTCTTTCTATCCTTCCTACCATGTCCCCTTTCCAGTTGCAGTGGACCAATGCATCTCTCTAGAGGCAGACACTGTCCAGCAAACAGTCTACCCAATACTTTGCAGTTGCTCTTCTCCATGTCTTTCCTGCTACAAGTGTTTTAGATGTTACTACCTGATTTCCCCCAAGTTCTGCTCCTGTCCCTGAAAACAGAAGATACCACATTTGGGCTTCAGGCCTAAGGAAACCAGTCACTTTCAGGGCAAGGGCTCCTCCCCTCTTTTCCTCCCTGGATCCATGGCACTGCCTCTGCAGAAGAGATTCCTATTGATGCAACACTTGTGTCTGCCAGGGGTAACTTGGCCACTGTCCCTGTCCTACAGAACCTGAGGGAGATGGTGGTGGCTCTGTCTCTCCCAAGTAATGTCACTGTTTCTATTCCTTCTCTCCAGCAGCTGATCTAACCACTCTTGAGTCACAGGTGTGGGGTGGGGAGTGGGGAGAGGCACTCAAGCTGTAAGCCCCAAGGAGGAAATAACTAAGAGATTCTTCCAGGAGTGGCTGGTGGTTGTGCCTTTTGTAGGCTGTCCCCTTTGCCTTAAACCTGAAGATGTCTCCTCAAGCCTGTGGGCAGCATGCCCAGATTCCCAGACCTTAAGACACTGTGACAGTTGTCTCTGTTGGTCCACTGTGTTTTGTTGCAAGAATTTCTCCATGTGTGTTATTGTTTGTTACTATTTTAAAGGGTGCACATTTGTGATCAGCATTGTGACTTCGAGATAATAAAATTTAGACTGTAAACTTGGCTCCTTTGCCAGTGTTTTGCATGAGTCTTGATTTGGGAGGGATAGGAGAGGACTTGCTGATTCCCCTAGAGCCACAGTCACAACTCAAGCCAACTCAAGACTTGTGAAATGGAACTCCTGAGAGATGAGCCCATAGATGTGTCTGTACTCCCATTAGTTATCTTTTCCTAACTACATGTTAGGATACCGTGCAATCCCTTAGATTGGAAGTGTCATGGACAGAAAAACTAATGAAAGGTAGCTCTCCTTTTTGCCTTTGATAGTGTTTGGCAGGAGAGTTTCCCAGGGTAATGTACCCACTGTTAATACAACTGTACCAGGTCCTAGATGAGGGGGAGGCATTAGGTAGCTAGCTTTCTTGAAAAGTAAAGACACATTGGCACTAAAGTGCCAAGAACCACAGCCTAAGTGGGAGGCTTCTCAGTCTTCATAAACGTAAAGAGCAATTGAGACCACCGGCCGTGGCTTATGTTGCCAGATACCTAGGCCACTGGGTCTCTGATGTGCCCAGGCCAGTTCCTAGCTTTGAAGTGACTTTTCTTTCAGATCCTGGATAGGGTGGAAGTTTATGATAGAGGTTGATCCTGGTGTGGGGGAGCAATTGAATTTAATGTGGAGCTGGTGGCATCTGTTCTTGGGTACCACAAATCCTTGTACACTGGGGACATGGACTTCATGGTATACCTTAAAACAGTTGGGACTCCCCCTACATCCCCTGGTGCTGCTGCTTGAGCCATGGGCCATGACTCTCTTAACCCTTACCCCTAATTCCTCTTAATGTCCATTTGCTTTCCTCCTCCCCCACAGGGTGATGGGTAACTACGGGCCTGATCTCCAGGGTCATGCAAAGAATGCCAGCCAGTCTTTGGGGAAGGTTATGGCAGGAGGAATGATGATGTGGAGATGCTTCCCCCTCGCCCCTGCCTCTTGCTTTCCCCAGTCCTGCAGTTAGATCCCATTGCTCTCTGTTGCCCTGGTAACGAGCTCAGTGAGAAAAAACTCAAGCTCAGCAAAGCCCCCAGGTTGTCTGCCCTGCCAGTCTGCCTCTCTCAGTGGACAGAAGAGGAATATAAAGAGCAAAGAGATCAGCCTTAGGTAGCCTTGCTCCATCCCCTTCTAGAGGCTAAGCTCAAAGTCTTTTGGCTACCATGTCCTCCTACCATTCTCCCTCCATTTCTTCCATGCCATCCCACCTCACCTGTGGGGTCAACACACAGGCCTGCTACCTTGTGGATGACCCAGAACAGAAGAGCTTCAAATCCTGAAGTTGATTCCCAGCATAGGCAGCCCACTTGGGTTGGGTTGTCCCTCTAGGGCAGGGATTCTCAACCCTGACTGTTTGAATCACTTGGGGATCTTTTTTTTGGGGGGGGTCTTTTACGTGTCATCTTTGCAAAGGGCCCATGCTAATCTCTGTATAGTTCCAATTTTAGTATATATTGCTACCAAAGTGAGTACCACTTGGGGATTTTTTTTTTTTTAAGATTTCATTTATTTGGGGATCCCTGGGTGGCGCAGCAGTTTGGCGCCTGCCCTTGGCCCAGGGCGCGATCCTGGAGACCCGGGATCGAATCCCACGTCAGGCTCCCGGTGCATGGAGCCTGCTTCTCCCTCTGCCTGTGTCTCTGCCTCTCTCTCTCTCTCTCTCTCTCTGTGACTATAATAAATAAATAAATAAAATTTAAAAAAAAAAGATTTCATTTATTTATTCATGAGAGACATAGAGAGGCAGAGACACCGGCAGGGGGAGAAGCAGGCTCCATGCAAGGAGCCAGAAGCGGGACTCGATCCCGGAACCTCCAGATCATGTCCTGAGCTGAAAGCAGATGCTCAACGGCTCAGCCACCCAGGCATCCCCCACTTGGGGATTTTTTAAACAATTTCAGAAACCTTGGCCTCACCTCAATTTTTTTTTTTTTTAATATTTTACTTATTTATTCATCAGCGGCAGAGACCCAAGCAGAGGGAGAAGCAGGCTCCATGCAGGGAGCCCAATGAGGGACTTGATCCAGAAACATGCCCTGGGCCAAAGGCAGGTGCCAAACCACTGAGCCACCCAGGCGTCCCCTCGCCTCAAAGATTTAATTGATTTAGAATGTGGCCTAGACATCAGTATTTTTGAGAAATTTCCCCGGATTCCAGTATGCACTTGAGGCAAGAACCTCGGTTCTAGGAGGGCCATGACTCAATGCTGGCTTTCCTTCCTGATTCAAGTCCTTGAACTTAGTCTCTGCCCAATATCCTTGAATAGTTGCAGGGGTGTTGGGGTCCTACTCCCCAAGCTTTCAGTTTCCAGAAGTGTCTCTGCCTGTTTTATTTCCAGCCCCCACACCCTCCACACTCCCCAATTCTTCCCCCTTCCTAACTGACAATCCCAAATCCTGCCCAGAGAGGAGGTTACCAAGGCAACCAGCTTAATCTGGTAACTGTGGCATGTGCTGGGAGTGGAGCCCTCTCTTCTTATTTGGTTCACAAAATGCCTGGGGAGCTCCTAGCCACTCCAGCCAGTTTCTCCTCTTAACCCCAGGGATAGTGGGGCATCCAATAAAGGGAGCCCAGCAAGCTGATACACAGATCTCTATTCCAGCTTCTTAGCCAGAACTGTGCTCTCCGTTTTACTGTTCCTTTCCAAATCCACAAACAGATGGGCGTGCAAAGCTTGATTTCTGTGAACACATGCTCTAGCACACATAGGACCAGATAGGCACACACGGTGACATGTGTGTAGTCCACACCCTACTCAGTTCAACCACCACTCCCAGTCTTTAGCATTCCTGTCCCTGCCTGGTCCCCGCACAGTAAACAGGGGTGGGGCATTATCCAAGGAGCTTCAGTCCCTCCGGAACCTGGTGCCACTCCCCCCACCTTGTTACTTTAACCTTGATGTGTTTACACTGAGTGTGTCTCTACACCCAACTCCTCCTTCTGGGGCAGTGTATCCTTAGGGACAGAATGCTCCTGGCACAGGCATCAAGAATAAAGATCATTTAGAGTGCAAACTGGCACTACTGTCCCTGCTTCATGGCCATGTCAACTCTGGAGGGACTCTCCATGCGTAAGGACATTGTTTGGCAGTTCTGGATCTTGTCACATCTTTGTGGCCCTGCTTTCTCCTGCTGCCAGCTGGGTCAGGTGCCCTGGTGCTCCTCATCTCCTCCCCCCTGCCTCCTGTCTCTTCTCACCTCAACTAGACCTGCCACAACCTGCTGCTCCCTGCCTGCCAGTACCTGCCTCTCACAAGCCAGGTCCTCACCACCTATTGTGCCCTACCAGAAAGGGCAGATGGGCACCGCCCCCAGTGCCAATGCCAATCCACCCCAGGCCTTTCCAGCCCTTCCTATAGAAGGAAGATAAAGACCACAAATATGGCAAAAGACCATACTGTCGGGGTTGAGAGTGATGGACACCCAATCAGCAATCTTTTAGGTCTCACCTGAGTACAGGTAAGTCCAAGTTGCAGGCCACACACCTGCCCTACTCTGAAATGATAAAAAGCCCCTGCAACCCCCCGCCCCAAGCCAGGAATCACTCTCCATTAGTAAATCACTCCATCACCTTTGCCCGTAATTTCTGCGTCTGCTCCGACGCCAATCCTATTCAGCCCTCACGATTTCCTGATTTCCCGCTTTGCCTCGAGGCCAGCCCCAGCGCCCAAGTTCAAGCCTCGCGCGGCCCAGGGGGCGGGCCCAGGAAGGACAGGGGCGGGGACTGGGCGGGGACTGGGGGAGGGGGCGCGGTCTCCGTTCTGCCACCTTCCCCCCGGCCAGGAGCGCAGCCGCCGCCGCCGCCGCCGCCGCGTCCTCTCAGCCTTGCGCTCCGCCTGCTGTCTCTGCCGCCGCAGCCCGGCCCAGGAGCGCAGAGCCCGGGGCTCTGGCCCCGCAGCTTACCCGCCCTCCGGGCTGCGTGGCGGCTGCAACCGACATGGGGGGCCACTGAGAGCGAGCACTCTCTCCCTTTGGCACCCCCCCGGGCCACTGGCCCCTGGACCCCGGCCAGCGAGCCTCGGGCACCTCTGGCCCCCAGTCCGGCGCCTGGCACAGCCCTCCGCTCTGCCCCTCCGGCTCTGAGCATCGTGTCCCCGCCCCCCCCGCCCGCGCCCGGGACACCTGGGTCCCCCGGCGGCCCCGAGGAGAGGGGCGGGGGGGGGCATGAAGCCGTTGGAGAAATTTTTGAAGAAGCAGACGTCGCAGCTGGCGGGGCGAACGGTGGCGGGAGGTCCCGGCGGGGCTCCGGGGAGCTGCGGCGGGCCTGGCGGGGGCGGGGGACCTGGCGGGGGCGGCGGTCCGGCCGGGGGACTGCGGCCGCTGCAGCGGCGTCAGAGCGTGTCTCGCCTGCTGCTCCCAGCTTTCCTCCGGGAGCCCCCCGCCGAGCCGGGGCTGGAGCCGCCCCCTGAAGAGGAAGGGGGAGAGCCGGCGGGGGTCGCGGAGGAGCTCGGCAGCGGGGGGCCCTGTTGGCTCCAGCTCGAGGAGGTGCCGGGGCCTGGGCCACTCGGGGGAGGGGGGCCCCTGCGCTCCCCTTCCTCGTACTCCTCTGACGAGCTGTCCCCGGGCGAGCCCCTGACTTCCCCGCCCTGGGCCCCCCTGGGCGCCCCCGAGCGGCCGGAGCATCTTCTGAACCGGGTGCTGGAGCGGCTCGCCGGAGGGGCCACCAGGGACAGCGCCACCTCAGGTAAGGCTCATCCATCCTGGAGTAGGGGGTTCTTACCTGGTTCCTCTTCCTTGCCCTTGGACCGTGGGGGTGGCGCTCTGCCGGCAGCCTCGGTGTGGGGTTGAGCGGTCACCTGAAGTGGGGCAGCGGCCTAGGAGAGGAACGGAGACCCTTGTGCGGGAAGCGGCAGTGCCACCTTCCTCCCTGTAGCAGCCTCACCCACCGGCTGGAGACGCTGAACCTTATTCTCCCCTTAAGCCACCCTTCCTTTCTCCTGGACATTTTACCCACAGATTCTCACGGGTGCCTGATGTTGACTACCTCCTCCTGGGGCCCCAAGTTAAGGCCTGACACACTAAGATGGAAGCTGCCCAGAGCTGATGGTGTCCCATGCCCCCACCCCCACCCCAAGAGGTGCTTTCCAAGACCTTAGGGACCTTCTAGGAGTCCCTGCTTCTGTCTAGAAGCCCCAGAGCTCAGGGCTGGCCCATCAGTGGGGCAATGCCCAATAGGCACAGGGGGCCCAAGCAGCCTTTCTGGCTCCGGCAAAGGGATGCATTGTCCTTAGCAGCTTTGGGGGAAGGAGGTGTTCTAGTTGGGGGCTGACTCAGAAGATGTTTGCTGGGGGAGAGGTGGCTGGGCAGACAGACATCAGGACCCTGCAGCACCCAGGGGGTTCTGAGCCCCTCTGCCTCCTGCCCTTCCCAAGGCAGGCCTCAGCACACGGCCTCTTTAAAAAATAATAGCCACACCCTGAGAAGCTTATTCCCTAAATGATATGCTATTTCACCACTCCCAACCAGCTCCCCTAACAAGGGAACTTTGAGGAAACTGAGGCCCCAAGCTACTGGTTAGTGGTGGAGGTAGAAGACCGATGGGTCTTTAGGTCTGCCTCTCAGCATTTCCCTAAGCCCAGTAGGGTCTGAGGATGGGAGACCTGGTTGAGGGCCTAAAGATGGGGGTTTCACATTTTGCTCTTAGAACTCTGCAGGGAGCCTGGACCGAGGCATGTGGACTAGGACACCACTCCCCCAGATTTTTCTCAAGACCTGGGTCCTCTCCTTGGCTCAGCTGTCGTTGCCCTGGGGAGCTGACACCTTTTGGATTTAATTAGAAAAATATCAGACACACACAGCTCTCCTAACCATAACTTCCCGCCTACACCACACACCCTGTGTCTCTATGACACATTTCCTAGGGAGGCTGTGCATTGGACCAGAGCCTGGCTTGGAAGAGACAGAAGCTAAACTGTAGCCCCCATAGCAGCATCTCCCCCACTCTGCCCCATGTTCGTCTTCATTTACTCTGGCTTCGCACTCCCATGAGATAGGAAGGGTGTTGGGCATCCCTACTCCTTGTTGCCCACGGCTGGGGCTCTCAGACTCACTTTAAGAAACTAGCAGGCTAGCTAGGCAAAAAGGGAAAGGGAGGCTCTATCTTTCCCCTTCCACGGGGACCTGGTGCCACACACTCTACCTGGTCTCCTGTAGGGAAAAACTTTTGAATTTATTGTCACCTTATTATATGGGCTGGCAAGCTAGATCTCCAGCGTAACTGGTTTGAGGAACCTCAAACCAGTCCCAGGGTAAATGAAAATCAGCTTAACCTGCTACTCTGATACTCTCCAGTACAACCAGTGTTGTCAAGCCATCTTGGCTTCCTCCCAGGTTGTGTGGGAGGGAGGACTTACAAAAGTTACCCTCAAACCAGTCAAAAACTCATCTGAGCAGCCCTATCTAACCACTGTGCTCTACCCTGACAAGCTGCTTGCCTCAGGCATACTGAGCAAAGAACAAAGACTCAGGAGTCTGGGTTCCTACTCAAGCCCCAGGCAAGTCCCTCCCAGCTCTGGGCCTCGGTTTCTCATTTATGAAGTGCAACAGTTGAAGTAGAGGATCTTGTGTTGGTTCTCCTCCTCTACCTTCATGGCTAGAATCAGAGGCCAGGAGGTGGTAAGCCAAAGGATCTCAGAAGCCTCAGTTTTGTCCTGGGGTAGTGCCTGGGGACCTGGCCCTAACCTGTCCTGGTGAGGACACCTGGCTCCCTCCCTGCTCCCTGCGTGTCTCTGTGTGCCAGGCTGCCCTGCCCCACCCCAGGGCTGGCTGCAAGTCAGGGCGACCTTGTACCTGGCTGACTGGCTGAGCCAGGCCCAGATGGGGGAGTGGAGGGGAAAAAGGTGGTGAGAGCCACTCCCCTCCACCCTTCCATTATTAACTCTTCCATCTCTGGGCATCCAGAGGACACAGGGCTTCTATTTAAGGGCTTTGGGGATCAAAGAGATGGCAGTCACTCCCTCTCCCTTTTAATGGAGCTGGTTTCACCTGCTTAGTTGGAACTCAAAGCTGTTAGGTGGGGAGTAGGGAAGGGAGGAGGAATACACACACACACACACACACACACACACACACACACCACTGACCCTAACCTCTACACACCACTGACCCTAACCTCTGTGTTTGTAAGTTCTTTGTCTAGAGACACTTCTGTGATCTCTCTCCGTTTTGGGGCAGATCTCAAGCTTGCTGTATTATCTGACCAGCTTCCCACGCACATTGAAGAGTAGTGGGCGTGGCCATCAAAGGGCGCCCCCTCCTTCCCTCCAGCTGCCTTGGCAGCTGCCAACCCCACCCCCGCAGCGGCTGCCCAGAACCTTCACACGTGTGTGCACGCGCACGCACGCGCGTACTTGTGTAGAGCATGACGGGGCAGGTGGCTCGGGCTCCAGGCTGGCTAAGGAGAACTCACTCTAGGAGGCAAGAGAAGTGGGTAGTGAGTGTCCGGTCGGGTTCTGGAAGTGCCTGCCTGACATCAGTGGCGCCAATTGATCTCTACAGATATCCTGCTGGATGACATCGTCCTCACCCATTCTCTCTTCCTCCCCACGGAGAAATTTCTGCAGGAGCTACACCAGTAATATCCTTTTATGGAGCTTGCAATAGGGGAGGTCAGGAGGAAGCCACTCTCCCTGCCCCACATGTGACATCAGAAGCTCAGTGCTTCCCTAGGACACACTCCTGGGTTTCAATTCCAAGGGTTTTACTCACAGCTGTTTGACCTTGGGCAGACCACCTAACCTCCTGGGGCCTCAGTTTCCTCTTCTGTAAAATGGAGGTAAATAACACCTGTGCTGCCTACCTATGTGGCTGCTGTGGAGATCAATCTGATAGAGATATGGGAGTGCTTTGGAGACACAGCAGAGCCCTGTGCAAATGTAAGGTGTTATTATTCTATTAAGGGTGCTTCTCTCTCCACTGAATTGTTGCTCTAAATATCTGGTTGCCCAGTGGGTTATTATAGGGTCCTATGTAAACATCAGGTCACTGGCTGTGCTTTAGTGGGGTCTGCTAGAGATGCTAGAGACAGGCCACTGGCCAGGCTATTCGTAGGGTCTCATGTAAGCATAGGACCTCTCGCTGAGTTATTCTAGGATCTAATTGTAAATGTCAGGCCACTGAGTAGAATACCATAGGCTCTCTTAGAAAACACCAGGCCTTACACTGAGGTATGGTCAGGTTTGTGGTAAGCATCATTGACCTCAAGTTGTGGGCTGATCAGAGCTTGGGTGGGTCCAGGCAGGGCATCTTCAAGTGAAATTCAAATAGGCAGGATGTAGTCAGATGGATGTGGTCAACTGGGTGCCATCCCTACCTACTTTGAGCAAAAGCCCAGGCTGAGGCATGAGGCAGTTTTGGCTCCAAGGACCCCTGTACCACCCTTCTCCCTGGCCCCAGACCTCAAGGCTATTTGGGAGGGTTAAACCACCCACTGCTTCTCATCTCCCTTTCCAGTTTCCTCGGGTCTGCCTGCCCAGGGCTTTTTCTTAACTAAGGGGTCAGTTTTGTTTGGGCAGGAGGTATGGAGGGCCCGGAGGGGCTGGGCCGGAAGCAGGCTTGTCTGGCCATGCTCCTTCATTTCCTGGACACCTACCAGGGGCTGCTACAGGAGGAAGAGGGGGCCGGCCGCATCATCAAGGTGGGCCTGGGAATAGAAGGTGGGTGAACAGGCTATTAGCTCTGGAAGGGGGGGGGGTCCTTTGAAGGAGCCATACTCCTTAAGCTGGGTACCTGGAAGGAGAAGATGCCAGTAGACCTCAGTCTATATGGCTCCTCTATGTTCTAAGACATGGAGACCCTGCCCTCGCCCTTGCTAATAGCAATGCTTGGGATGAGATCCCTGCCTTTACCTTCTCTCTCCTTTGTTCCCCAGGATCTGTACCTGCTGATTATGAAGGATGAGTCCCTTTACCAGGACCTCCGAGAGGACACACTGAGACTGCACCAGCTTGTGGAAACAGTGGAGCTAAAGTGAGGGGGATGGGTTGGGGAAGGGGCTAGGACAGAAGTCCCCCATATTCCCGTTACGGGGACTGCCTCTGGCCTTTTGATTCCAATTCAGTTTTATTTTAGCCCCTTTCTCTTGCTAGAGTGTAGCACAGAGCATGGCTTCCAGTCACACGTTTCCCATTTATTTGTTAATCCAACTGTGTACTGGTACATATCTAACAACCAGCACTTCAGGGGGAAAAAAAAATCCCAATTTGTAGCTTTTGCTGATTCCCATGATGTAAATTCTCCCATTGGCTGATTTCCAGCTAGCAACATGACGTCACTGAATGTGAAGTTGGGAAGAAATGTGTAGTAGTAGGCCATTATCTAGTATTTTCACCAAATACCAGAGAGGTAAATAACTCCAAGACGATAGATAATAGCAAAATATGGTAAAACAGAATACTACCTTCTGTGGTAATAATTTGGCTAGAAGTTTATAGGACATTTTTTTATTTTATTTATTTATTTTTTTTTTAAAAAAAAATTAATAAATTTTTTTAAATTTTTTCTTTATTTATTTATGATAGTCACACAGAGAGAGAGAGAGAGAGAGAGAGGCAGAGACACAGGCAGAGGGAGAAGCAGGCTCCATGCACCGGGAGCCCGACATGGGATTCGATCCCGGGTCTTCAGGATCGCGCCCTGGGCCAAAGGCAGGCGCCAAACCGCTGCGCCACCCAGGGTTCCCTAGGACATTTTTTTATTAATGGCTGTTTAAAGACCCATAGGCAGGGATCCCTGGGTGGCGCAGCGGTTTAGCGCCTGCCTTTGGCCCAGGGCGCGATCCTGGAGACCTGGGATCGAATCCCACATTGGGCTCCCGGTGCATGGAGCCTACTTCTCCCTCTGCCTATGTCTCTGCCTCTCTCTCTTTCTCTCTGTGTGACTATCATAAAAAAACAAAAAAGATCCATAGGCAGAATATCGCCAAATTACATAATCTGTTCTCATGAGCCACTGTGAGCCAGCTTCAGGACCCCATTGTGTCAGTCTGCCCGTCCATCCCTCTGGCCGTTTCAGTCTCCCCCCCACTCCATTTCCACCATCACAACCCTCATTCAGACCTCATTAGCTCTCACCTGGATTATTGCCACAGCCTCTTGCCCAGGGCTCATGGTCTTGCCACAGCCTCTTGCCCAGCTCATGGTCTTGCATCCTCTCCCTTCTTATGCTGACACCAGAGAGTTCCTTCCAGTTTGACGACATCATGCTCCTATTCTAAAACCATCCAGGGGGATCCCTGGGTGGCACAGCGGTTTGGCGCCTGCCTTTGGCCCAGGGCGCGATCCTGGAGACCCGGGATCGAATCCCACGTTGGGCTCCCGGTGCATGGAGCCTGCTTCTCCCTCTGCCTGTGTCTCTGCCTCTCTCTCTCTCTCTCTCTGTGTGACTATCATAAATAAATAAAAAAAATAAAAAATAAAACCGTCCAGGGCTCCCTATTGCCCACAAGACAAAATCGCAACACCCTTGCACAGCATTCAACACTCCTGCCTCATGTCCCAGGTCCCTCAGCCCCCATGACACTCCCTACACACCCTACCATTCCCTGAACTCCTGGGCATTCCCAATCCCAATTTCTTGCTGTCATGTACATGGTCCACTCCTGAAGGACCACCCTGCACCCACTTCTCTTTCTGTTGTCTTTCAAGGCCCAGGTCAATGCTGTCTTCCCCATGAAAGTTTCCCCTCCCTCGTGTCAACAAAACTCTCCTTGTACCTTTGTTATATCACCCAACACCTCCAGCCTCGTGTTAGAAGTCGCTACTTCTAACGGCATACACGTCTGTCTCCCTCCCAGGCTGTGAAGTCCTTGTCGGCAAAATTCAGCAAACAAGCAGATGACCTACACCTACCATGTGCCAAGTGGTGTGCTAGGCCTGGAGGGTGAAAAAAAAATTCAGGAAGAACTAAGCCCCGCCCTCAAAAGCTCTTAGTCTTGCAAAAGAGATAAGATATGCACATAAACAAATATTAGCCCAGTGTCCTACAGCAGTTGAGGCCAAAAAGTGACCTTTCCTGATGGGTGGGGTGGATCAGAGAAATCATGGAAGAGGTGGCATCTGATTTGAGTCACTTTAACAGTTGTTCCATGCTGGCCATTGTCTCTCTTCTGACTTCTTCACCACTTTCTGAACTTGGTGCTGGTGCATCCTTGATTCAGTTCTGATAATCCAATCCCTGCTTGACGGTTGCCTGCCTGGCACTCCATATGCGTGGCAGGACTTCCTGACGCCCAGCTGTGTCCATGCCAGGATCCCAGAGGAAAGCCAGCCTCCCAGCAAGCAAGTGAAGCCACTCTTCCGTCACTTCCGCCGGATTGACTCCTGTCTGCAGACCCGAGTGGCCTTCCGGGGCTCTGATGAGAGTGAGTGTGTACATTAAGATGGGCAGAGCTTCCAGAGTGGCTCTGAGGGCCCCCTGGGGTCTCTGGGTCTTGGGCACCCTCAGTGCAGTCTCCTTGTGTAGTAGAACCTGTCCTTTTCACAGTCTCTTTTTTCAGAAGCCAACCAATTTAGGGCTAGGGGTGAGATGGGGTGGGAGACTAATGTGCTCTGGAGGGGACTGTGCCAGTGCTGCCATTCTGCTTTCTAATGAGAAGCCACTTCCTGTCTCTGCCCAGTCTTCTGCCGGGTGTACATGCCTGACCACTCTTACGTGACCATACGTAGCCGCCTCTCCGCATCTGTGCAGGACATTCTGGGCTCTGTGACAGAAAAATTGCAGTACTCGGAGGAACCTGCAGGGCGTGAGGACTCCCTCATCCTGGTAGCTGTGGCCTCCTCCGGAGGTGAGGCTCAGAAAGAGCTGGGGTGGGTAGTGGGGTCAGGGGGGGCAGGAGAGGAGAAACTCACAAGCCCTGGGGCAGGAGCAAACAGGAATTCTGGGCCCTGGCTCCTCAAAGTGTGGTCCTGGGACCAGCCACATTGAGCATCACCTGGGAACTTATTAAAACTGCAATCCCTCAGACCCTACTTCAGACCTGCCCATTCAGAGTAAGCATTTTAACAAAGTCTCCAGGTGATTCCTGTGCATACTAAGGTTTGGAAAGCACTGGTCCAAAACACTTGGATTCTGATCTAGGTTCTTGCCTCTGTACTCATCTTGGGATCTGGTTCTTTAACCTCACAGAGCATCTGAGGATGCTGTGGTTTTGAGGCTAAAACACATGCAGTGGGCCTCCAATCCCTGTGGAAAGGCAGAAAGCCTGCAATGTAGCCAGAGCCCTTTTCTTCTGAGGCAAGGAAAAAAATGTTCCAGTGTCATGGGGATGATACAGTGAGGGAACAGCTGTGGAAGAATGTTGGGAGTAAAAAGGAGGTTATGAACACAAGAGAAATCATTATTTGAAAAAGTTCAGATAAATATGGCATAAACTGGTGATAACACGAATCCCATGAGTCTAGAACATGTTGGTGCAGGGTTAGGAGTTTCCAGAAGGGATGGAGACAGTGGCTGGGGTGTGAGAGGGTGCAGGTGGTCAGGGCTGAGGCAGAGCAGCTCATTCTCCTGCAGAGAAGGTCCTTCTCCAGCCGACTGAAGATTGTGTCTTCACCACACTGGGCATCAACAGCCATCTGTTTGCCTGCACTCGTGACAGCTATGAGGCCCTGGTAAGAACTCTGCCACAAGGCCTGGGCTGGGAGCGAGGGCCCAGAGGGGCTATGGGCAGAAACTCACAAGCCCAGAGTGGAGTCCAGCCCCTGTGGCCCTGCCTGCCACCAGATGCCCCTCCCTGAGGAGATCCAGGTCTCCCCGGGAGACACAGAGATCCACCGAGTGGAGCCTGAGGACGTTGCCAATCACCTTACTGCCTTCCACTGGGAGCTGTTCCGATGTGTGCACGAGGTGGGGACTGTAGCTAGTGCTGGGCTGGGGACCTGGAGGGAGAAACATGCCAACATGGGTGGTCTGGAGATGGGCAATGTGTGCAGCTGAACTTCGGGATTAGAAGGCTGGCTGCCAGGGTGTCCTGGGCAATTCACCCCAACTCACCCTAGATCATCTAAGCCTTATATCCCTGATCTGGGGGGAAAAAAACAAGAGCAAAGAGAGAGACCCCCCCCTTAGTAAGGTGGGTCTTACATAGAACCTGATCCATGGTTAGTATTTTTAAACTATTCTCTATTAAAGAAAGAATATAAGGCAGTTACAATAATGTCTATCAGATGGTTCAAGGACCTGGCACCTAGTAAGTTCTCAATAGAGTGGTGTATTATTAATGTTGCTTCCCCCCCCCACCCCTGTCTCTGTTGCAACCCGGCTTGTCCCCGTTTCTTTCTCTTTGCAACCCCTCCCTCCACCACCCTCTGGCCCTTCCCTCCATTGGATACGCACCGCCACCTGCCACCTGCCACCTGCCTGCCCACCTCCCCAACGCACCGGTGCCCCCCCGCCGGCCCGCTGCCACCATGGCCGCAGCTGGAATTCGTGGACTACGTGTTCCATGGGGAGCGCGGCCGCCGAGAGACAGCCAACCTGGAGCTGCTGCTGCAGCGCTGCAGCGAGGTCACGCACTGGGTGGCCACCGAGGTGCTACTCTGCGAGGCCCCGGGCAAGCGCGCACAGCTGCTCAAGAAGTTCCTCAAGATTGCGGCCATGTGAGTGTGGCCAGCCGGCTGGGGGTGGGGGGAATGGGGGGGTTGGGAGGTGGAGGCCCCTGAACGCGCACTGACCCCCGAACCCTTCCCCCGTGCCCCCGCAGCTGCAAGCAGAACCAGGACCTGCTGTCCTTCTATGCTGTGGTCATGGGGCTGGACAACGCCGCGGTCAGCCGCCTGCGGCTCACCTGGGAGGTGATGACACTGCTGCCCTCTCCTCCCCCCACCACCTGTGCTGGCCCTGCTCGGGATCTTGGCCTCCTGGGTTCACCCCAGTGCGTCCCCTGCGCCCCTGCCCCTGCATCCGCTGCTGGCCACCAGGGAGCCTCTAGAGGTGCCTGGACAGAAGGAGGCTCCCCCTTCTGGCAGGTCCAGCCCCAGGGCATGTAGCTTGGCTAATGGACCCTGTCCTTGGGCAAATTAGTAAAAAGCTAGAATCCCCGTGGGAGGGGGGCAGGCAGCCCAGGCCTGGTCACAGACTTGGATAACTGGATTTCACCCAACACTCAGTGAGGCCCCTAGTTCATAGCCAATGCCTGAGCAGAGAGGCTCCAATTCCTCGGAATAATTCATTCCTCTAGGCGGCTTCCAGCTCCCTAGAAGGTACCAAGGGCTGGCTTTATTTCCCCACCTACCAGCTTGCCAGCCCCATGCAAGAGAGCCAGGCCCTTTCCCCCTCTGACACCTGAGGATTAGCCAGAGATGCCATGAAGCCCAAGGAGCTCTGCTCTGACATTCTTTCTCCTTCCTTCAACCTCTGCAGAAGCTGCCAGGGAAATTCAAAAACTTGTTCCGCAAATTTGAGAACCTGACAGTGAGTGGGTTCAGCTCTTTTATCTGCTCCTGGACTTGCGCCCCAGAAACCCCCTGACCCCATAAACCTTCTTCCTCAAACTTCCCTTCAAGGTTTTCAGCGCCTGAGACTGCCCCCACCTCATGCTGGGAGGGGAGGTGGGGGAGGATTGCTAACCAGTTTTCCATGGAGGAGGGAGGAGAACAGTCAAGCCCCTCTCCACCTCACCCCCAGCTAGACACCCGTGCACACCCCTCTCTGATCAGAGATGGATCTAGAGCAGGGGGATGAGGGAGGAGTACAGGACATCTTTAAGGTCCGTGGGAACTATCTGTCCCTTTACTTCTCTTCCCTGGAATATCAGGACCCCTGCCGGAACCACAAAAGCTACCGAGAAGTGATTTCCAAGATGAAGCCTCCTGTGATTCCCTTCGTGCCTCTGATCCTCAAAGGTGAGAGTCACTCTTGTGCTCTTCTAGCCACATTCTCCATGCCTCACTTCTGGCTCTGGACCCCTGTCACTCAGGCCAGAGTGCCTACCTGAACAGGAGACCCCTAGTGAGGGATGTCGGGGAGAGGAAGGGCCCTTTGGACCTCCTCTTTTCTCACATATGCTTCTCTTCTATCCTCTAGACTTGACTTTCCTGCACGAGGGGAGTAAGACCCTTGTCGATGGTTTGGTGAACATTGAGAAGCTGGTGAGTGGCCTGCCGGCCCTGACCCAGGAGCCGGGGCTGGCATCCCTCCCCTTCTCCTGGCAGCCCCCTAAAGATAGCAGCCTTCCTCTTTGGTGCCCAGCTTGCCTGACAGACTCCTGACTGTCCCTGGTGGCATTGCTGTGGCAACCCGCCCACAGGGTGGCAAAGCTGACAGGCAGCTGGGGCTGGGACAGGGATGGGGGGGAGGTGCGCAATACTACCTCTCCTCCTGCCCATTACACCCCTCCTTTGGTTCTTCAGAGACCCTCCAGAATTTGACCCTGGAGGGAGTAGGGTAAAACCAGCAGAGTTGGAGAATGGAGCAGGGGGAGCGTTAGAGGGGGAGCATCTTTCCATACCCTTTTTAGGGCTCATTCCTTGTCATCTCCCAGCATTCAGTGGCTGAAAAAGTGAGGACAATCCGCAAATACCGGAGTCGGCCCCTTTGTGAGTACCCAGGCTTCTGAGAGCTTTGCAGGCAGAGCTCTGATTGAGTTGGGAGGGTTCCGGGAGGAGTCCCTACTCAGTTCTTTATCTCCTTAAACTTGTCAGCTCTCCAGCCTCTCCTTGGCCTCCCCAGGGGCCCTTATGCCCAACACCTGTTCCAATCCACACCCCTGTCCTCTGGCTGGTATGCATGTAGAGCAAGAAGGGAGGCTGGGAGCCTGAACACTTCTCTCTTGTCATGCACCCAGGCCTGGATATGGAGGCGTCCCCCCATCACCTGCAGACCAAGGCCTATGTGCGCCAGTTCCAGGTCATCGACAACCAGAACCTCCTCTTTGAGCTCTCCTACAAGCTGGAGGCTAATAGTCAGTAAGAACAGAGGTTCTGGTTGGCGCCTCACCAAGGTCCTCGGGCACCTGGCACTCAAGCACTTTGCACGATGTCCCAAACCACCTCTGACATCTTTCTGCTGGAGCAACTTCCTGCCCCTTAGGAAAGAGTCGGATGGACTTACCCCTGGACTCATAAGCCTGTTCATCCTGCTGAAGTCCTCTCCCCCTTGCTCCTTCAAGCCAAAACCACATTCTGCTGGTTCCTGCCCTCGCGGGAAGGGGGGCACTGTGCTCCTTCCTCTGTCTTCTCCCATTGAGGTCCGTTCTAGAGATGGAGTTTCCAATCTCCTCCCTGGCAGACAGGAAAGCTGCCCCCCCTCCTGTCTCACAGAGCGGAATTGTGGGAGGGAATTGGCAGCTGTCCTTTCCACCCCTGTCCGCCTTCTCCCTGGTCAGGGCTGGGAGCCCTGGATGTACCCCCCTGGAATATTATATTGCCCTTGTGTCTGTGTGTGTGTATGCCTGTCCCCTTTAAGAAGCAGGAATGCATCTGGTAATTGAGAGAGGGTGATGTGTGTAGGGTTTGGTGCTACCCTGGTCTACTCTGCCCTGTGATGGTATGGGGTGCTTTCCCCACCCCCACCACTCCCTGCTCAGCTCCTTTTGCTGCCCTGCATGCCCAAGCCTGTGGGTGAAGCTGTTCGTGGGGCAGGGGGCAGCAGCAGGTGGGAGGGGTTACCCGTCAGCCCTTGTGAGTCCCCAACTCAGGCTTCCCCAGGTGTCTGGGTGGGGTCCAATGAGAAGGTAAAAGATGCTCAGGGAAACACAGGCCTAAGCTGCCTACAGGACACTCCTTCTGCATTGCAGCGTAGAATGTGGCGGTATCAGGAGTTGGGGGTGTCTGCTGCCCACACTCCTGCTTTTGGAGTGTCTACTGCTCAGAGGGGAGCAATCAACCCCCTTCTGGCTCTTCTGTGGGACACCCACAACATGGTCTCTATCCTTCCCCCTGTCTTGACTCCTCCTGGGTCTTCCCCATCCTAGGGAAGGAGGTGGTAGACCCCTGTACCTGGGCAGGCAGCCCCCAGAAGTGAGGGGAGTGAATGGCCAAGACCATAAAGGCAAAACTGGACTGTGGTGATGCCTTTAATACCTCTCTGTCTTCCCACTGTCTCCTGCATGGGCCTCCAGGGCCGAGGGGCACAGGGCTCCTGGCAGCTACTGGGTGAGGTTTCCTGGCACAGCCTCATCCCTCTTCTCTCTGGCCCACCTCTCTCCTTTCCGAAGAGGCAGTGGCAGCAGCAGCCAAAGCAGCTGCTGCTCCTGCTCTGGGGGTGTATATATTTTTTACCAAAAGCTCTGGAATTGTAAATTTATTTTTTAAAATTCAAAGAGGGGAAGAGCCTTGTATTATATGTAAACATTGTATCATAGGTTACGTTGTACAGTCCCTTTTATACAGTGGTCTGTCTTGTTCCTGCCACAGAAAATGTGTATGGACTCTCCCCACCCTCATCCCCACCTGCACAGGCACCCTGTCTCACCTCCTCCATCCCTTAGGCAGTGACCATAGGGCCCCTCCCACTCCCTGTGTCCTCCCTGCAGCTATCCACCTTTCTCTCCCTATGGCCATCCTTCCCTCCTGGTTCTGCGTGGCAGACTTCTCACACAGCTCCCATTTCCCTCCTCAAGCACTGGGCTCCACTGGTCCGGTCTCAGCTGCTGCCCACCCCTAGCCTTGATGCCTGCCCCACTGCTCCCCAGCTTGGCCAGAGTGAACCGTGTGTCCTGTACAGGCTAGGTTGTCTGCAGAAACCTCTGGGTGGAGAAGAAGCTGATAAAGTCTATGAATCAAGCTGCTTGCCGTTCTCCATTCTGTTTCTCTGAAGCTGGGGAAAGGGTGAGGGAGGGAAGAGGGGGGGACCCCCACTCAGTGCACTGGGCCCATCAGCCGGGCTGTTCTGGACTAACTCAACATGTGCATGAGAGGGAACGGTGCCAACCTCATGAGACTTGTCACATACTGACTGGAAGTGGAAGTTTGAGTTCTTCCATGTTCTAGGTGCCATAGACGTGTGACCTCATTAAATTCTAACACCAGAAGGTGGAAGATGGTAGCTGGGAAGTCCTAGTGGAAGGTCAAGTTACAGGCGAGTGAGGGGGGAGTACTGGGCCCCCTAATGGTGGTCTGTCCCTGCAGACAGCATACACACCCACCAGCCACTACCCAGACAGGGTGCATCATTCACACAACCAACATCTACCACTTATGCTAAGATGGAGGGCTTCTAGAGCCTACAGTTTGGCTCTAAAGAGAGCTTAAGCTCTAGGAGATGACATATATTCAAAAAGCTACACAGAAGCCCTTAATCTTCCTCTTGTCACACATCTCTTATTTGCTGTCTTCTACATCTCAGAACATGGTCCTCTCATCTACCCACCCAGGTTTTCAAGGCAAGAATGCAGGACTTGGCCTTGAGGCTTCCTTCCCATCCCTCCCTCATCTCATCAGTCAGTCCTGCCAGCTCCAATTCCAGAACATGGCTGGTCCACTTCTCTATCACTCCTCTATTACTACCTAGTGCAGACTACTTGCCAACCTCCACTGGATGACCACATCAGCCTCCTACCTGGTGTCTCGGCTTCTTCTGCCCAGCCCAACCCTGATCCAACCACTTGGTTCTCACACTGTAGCCAGATTGCTCTGTGAAAAACCTAAAGCAGATCATGAATGGCTAAAATTAAAAACAGGCAGGGACACCTGTGTGGCTCAGCGGTTAAGCATTTGCCTTTGGCTTAGGTTGCGATCCTGACATCCTGGGATCGAGTCCCGCATCAGGCTTCCCATGGGGATCCTGCTTCTCCCTCTGCCTATGTCTCTGCCTCTCTTCCTGTGTCTCTCATGAATAAATAAATAAAATCTTAAAAACAAAACAAAACTTGGCAATACCAGTATCAGTGAGGATGCGGAGCAACTGGAATCTTTATACACCATTGGCGAGGGTATAAATTGGTACAGCCACTTTGGAAACCTGCTTGGCAGTGTCTACTAAAACTAGATGTACACCTAACCTATGACCCAGAATTTCCACTTCCCAGAGAAATCAGTGCTTATGTCTGCTGAAAGACATGGACAATAGTGATCGTAGTTTTTTTTTTTTTTTTAAGATTTTATTTATTTATTCATGAGAAAGAGAGAGAGAGAGAGGCAGAGCGAGAAGCAGGCTCCATGCAGGGAGCCCGACACGGGACTCGATCCCAGGTCTCCAAGATCACACCCTGGGCTGAAGGCGGCACTAAATCGCTGAGCCACCCGGGCTGCCCTAGTGATCGTAGTTTTATTAATGACACTGAAACTGGAAAAAGCTTAAATGGCCTTCAACAGGTGAATGGATAAATCAAGTGTGGTATATCCTTACCATGGAATACTGCATAGCAATAACAAAGAACAGACAACTACTACCTGCATGAATGAATCTCACAAATATTATATTGAGTAAAAAAGCCAGACACATAAGGCTACAAATTGTGGGATTCTGTTTAAGAGAAGTTCAAGAGCAGGCAAAATTAACCTATGGGGATAGAAGTAAAAATAGAGGTTACTTGATGGGAATGGGAGAATGTTGACAGAAAGGGCATGAAGAAGCCCTCTGTAGTGATAAAAATGTTCTAATCTTTTTCTTAAAAATTATTTATTTATTTATTTATTTATTTATTTATTTATTTATTTGACAGTGAGGGAGAGAGCACAAGCAGAGGGAGCAGCAGGCAGAGGAAGAAGGGAGAAGCAGGCAGAGGGAGAAGCAAACTCCCCATTGTGGGACTCGATCCCAGGACCCTGGGACCATGACCTGTGCCAAAGGCAGACGCTAAACCGACTGAGCCACCCAGGCCCCCCAAAAATGTTTTGTATCTTGACGTGGGGTAGTTATGTGTGTATGTATTCACTAAGCTGTGAGATTTATACATTTCACTGTAGATATTTCAACTAAAACCATTCAGATCATTACAAATTAAAATCTCTTGCTGATGACACATTACAAATCAAAATCCAGGCAGCCTGGGTGGCTCAGCGGTTTAGCACTGCCTTCAGTTCAGGGCCTGATCCTGGAGATCCAGGACCGAGTCCCATGTCAGGCTCCCTGCATGGAGCCTGCTTCTCCCTCTGCCTGTGTCTCTGCCTCTCTCTCTCTCTCTCGAATAAATAAATAAGATCTTTATTTTTTTTAAATAAGATCTTCAAAAAAAAAATCAAAATCCTTCCTCTCTGACCCCATCACTTACCCCCTCTCCTCTCACTCTACAACAGCTACATTGACTGCTTTACTGTTCCTAAACTAACACACAATCCTGTCTAAGGGAATCACCTTTGCTCTTTCCTGAGCTTTCCTGATCATGCAGATCCCATCTCACCCACCCACCCCCTCTTTCCCCTACCCCCCTGTATTTTCTTCAAGGTACTCATCACTCCCTGACATCATATTTACTTCTTTGTGTATTTTCTTCATGCCTACTGTCCTACAAGAATGTCAGCTCTTAGCTCCATGAATGTCTTGTTTGCTATCCAGAGCCTAGAATGGTACATGGCACAGAGAAGGCATTCAATACGTATTTGCTGAATGAATAAATTAGGTTGGTTGAAATAGTATCTGTAAGAGTGGACAAGACACAAGATGGGATTGAGCCAAAGAGATTCACTACTGGTCTGGGGACGGGGTGGGGGACCATAAAAGAAAGCTTCTTGAAAGACATGACCTAGGACTTAAAGCAGGGTTTTTTTTTTTTTAAGGTTTTATTTATTCATGAGAGACAGAGAGGGAGAGAGGCAGAGACACAGGCAGAGAAAGAAGCAGGCTCCCCACGGGAGCCTGTTGCATGAGGAACTCGATCCCAGGACCTCGGCATCACAACCTGAGCCAAGGGCAGATGCTTAACCACTGAACCACCCAGGTTCCCCTAAAACAGGTTTGATGGCCAAAGAGTGGAAGTGGAAAGTCGGGTATGAGGCATTGGGAGGCACTGCTCATCAATGACCACTCCAGTCAAGGAGACTGCTCAGTGCTTCCCTGCTGGACTGGTCCCCAGGGGATCCAGATGTGTGAGGGCTGCACAGGTTCTGGCATCCTCAAAGGGTTCTGGTCCCACCCTGAAGGACTCCATGCCCTGAGGCAGGATTCTAGGGGCCAATTCTTTCTGTCCCCATTTCTCTACCCCAGGGAGGACAGAGAAAGTGGTATGGGTTATTTTCCTTGTCTCCATCTTTGCCATCTTCAGACGCCTCTGTCATCTGCTTCCTTTCAGGAGTGATGTTGAGGACTGACATTTGGAAGTGTGTCCTTCGCCCAACCCACTATGCTTGGCTCTGTGTAGGTTCTCTTATTTAATTTCCAACAAAGAGGTTGGTTCTACCAGTCTCAATTTCCAGATGAGAACTGAGATCATGAGAAATTTCTCATCAGGTACAAAGAAACCAAGTCTCACAGCTTGCAAGAATTTGAACTGTTATTCTGACTCCGGAACCCACTGTTTATCTACACAATCCCCAGAGCTTGAATAACTGAGAAATGTCCATCTTGCACTTACCAGGCTGCAGTGGCCACTTGGCTATAGGTAGGGGGTGGAGAGACTATCCTTTCTGGTCCCTTTCTCCACTATTCCTGAGTTCTGCCTCCCTGTGCGGAGAGTGGTCGAGACATGAGATGTGATCAAGGGCTCTGTGGGCTGTGTGGGGAGAAGACGAACTCACTTAGTAGCATTGCACAACCAAGGCTAGTCTAACAATGAACAAAAGGGTGAAAATGATCTGGAGTGGTCAGAGGACCAGCACAATACAATGCCCTCCGATCAGGTGTATAGGAGAGTGAAGAACGTAAGTAGTGCCCTTTGAATCCACTAGGTGTCACCACCAAGATTACTTTCTTTACACTTGGGGACAGGGAGGAGGGTAGAGTATTTCTCCGGGGGGAATATTGAATCTCTCATACGGTCTATCCCCAGGCATGAGTCAGAAGTTTGACCAGAATAGCTTGTATCTTTCATTCTTCTCTTTCTGGTGACTCTTTCCCATTTAGCATTTAAACCTTCTCAACTCCCTATTTTTAAAAACACTTTCCTTGACCCTGCAGGCCTTTCCCAGCTACTGTCCCCTCTGTCACTTCCAGTTCAAGGCCAAACTTCTGGAAAGGATTGTCTCCACATCCTCATCTCTCATTCATTTCTTTTTTATTTTGTCTTATTTCCCCCAACGTTTCTTTCTTTTAAAGATTTTATTTATTTATTTATTTATTTATTTATTTATTTACTCATGAAGACACACAGAGAGAGGCAGTCACAGGCAGAGGGGGGAGCAGGCTCCCTGTGGAGAGCCTGTGTGGGACTCAATCCCATGACCCTGGGATCACAACCTGAGCCAAAGGCAGACACTCAACCACTGAGCCAACCAGGTGCCCCTCCCCCAACTTTTCATCTCAAATTAACTCAAACACAGGAATCTTTTTTTTTTTTTTTTTAATATTTTATTTATTTATTCATGAGAGACACACACACAGAAAGAGAGAGAGAGAGGCAGAGACACAGGCAGAGGGAGAAGCAGGCTCCATGCACCGGGAGCCCGACGTGGGATTCGATCCTGGGTCTCCAGGATCGCGCCCTGGGCCAAAGGCAGGCGCCAAACCGCTGCGCCACCCAGGGATCCCAAACACAGGAATCTTAAAGATTAGTACAGTGAATATCCTTAAAACCTCCTATATTCTATAATTATGTTGCTAAATTTGCTTTTGTTATCTCTTTCCCACTTTTTCTCCCTCTTCTCTCTTTACACACATACACACACACACTTTTTCTTTTGCCAAGCTATTTGAAGGTAAGTTGCAAATAATATCATTTCACTCCTAAAAGCCTCAGCAGGAACCTCCTAAGAATCAGGACAATTTCCTACATATCCACCACAGCATTATCATGCCTAAGAAAGTCAGTAGTAGTTCTACAATATCACCTAATATCTAGTCTCTGTTTGATTTTCCCAGGTTGTCTCAAAAATATCTTTTTAAAAACTTAAAAAAAAAAAAAAAAAAAAAGAGGAGTACCTGGCTGGCTCAGTCAGTAGAGCATGACTCTTGCTTTTGATCTTGAGGTCTTGAGTTCATGCCCCATGATGGGGCTAAAGATTACTTAAAAAAAAAAAAAAATCTTAAAAAAAAATCCTGATCCAATCAGGGCCCATTCATTGCATTGGGTTCTTATATCCATTTGTCTCTTTTAATATAGACTAGCTCCTTTTCTTCTCTTTTTTTTTTCAATGACATTGACTTTTCGAAGTCTAGTAGAAATGTCTTGTAAAATGTCCCAAATTCTTAACTTGTCAGATTGTTTCCCCATGCTCTTGTTCACTTCTACTTTCACCCACTCTAATGTAATTTATATTTTTCTAATAGTCACATTTAAAAAGTAAGAAGAAACAGGTGAATTAATTTTAATAATATATTTTCTTTAACTCAATATATATTAAATAATGTTATTTCAACATGTAATTGATATAAAAATACTAATGAGAGATTTTACCTTTTTTAGTAATAAGTCTTTGAAACATGGTGTTCATATTATACTTGCAGCATATGTCAATTTGAACTAGCCACATTCTAATTATTCAATAGGTACATGTAGCTAGTGGCTCTGAAATTGGACAGCATAGTTTGTTCTAGTGGTTTTCTGGAGCTTAAAAATTCTAGAGGAGAATATAGGTGATGTTGTTAATAACATTATACCAGGTGGCAAATAATGCCAGTTTGGCTCACATCAGTGATGGTAGAGTTTGTCAAGGAGGGATTGCTAGATCTCTCCATGAAAAAGATACACTTTTTTTTTCTCTCTTGGTTGTTAGTATGTGGTGATTTTTGCATCTTGCAAATATCCTGTTTATCCCAATTCGTGTTAAAAAGTCATTTTTAAATGTGTTGTATAATTTTTCAATCGTGCAAAAAGTTTAAAGACTAATATAATGCACACCCATGTCTCCACCATCCAGCTTAAGAAATAAAACCATGCCCTGCAGATGAGGTCCCTGGTACCCATCCCCTGTCACATCCCCTTCCTTTCTCCCCAGAGACAACCAGTTTCATGAGTGTGGTGTCATTTCCATATGTTTCCATAAACTTTTTCTGTGTTCATATAATCTCAAAACAATATAGGTTTTTTTTTACATTGGGGAGTAACCATTTTATTGAGATATACTTCACATACACTAAAGTGTAGTTCAATGGCTTTTAGCATAACCAGAGTTGTGTGGCCATTGCCATAATCAAATTTAGAACTTGTTCATCACCTCAAAAAGAAATTGTACAAGAGTATTCTATAGCAGCATTATTTGTAACAGCCAAAAAGCGGAAACAACTCAAACTGATGAATGGATAAACTAGAATGTGGTATATCCATAAAACGAAATGTTATTTGGTCAGAAAAAGGAATGAGGTCCTGATACATGCTACAACAGGGAAGTACCTTGAAAACATTATGCTAAGTAGAAGAAGCCAAGAACAAAAGCCCACATATTGTATGATTCTCATTTATAGGAAATGTCCAGCATAAGCAGAGGCACAAAGATAGAGAGTAGATTAGTGGTTGCCAGGGGCCAGAGAGTGGATTAGCAATTAACAGGAGATGGGAGGAAAGGAGAATTGGGAGAGGCCATTAATGAGTATAGGGTTTCTTTTTGGGGTGATGAAAACATGCCAGAATTAGTGGTTGTGGTTGCACAATATCGAGAATATACTGAAACCCACTCAACTGTTCATTTTAAAGTTATTAAGATGGTTTCTGGTTGTGTGAACTTTATTGGCTTGACTTGTACACTCATCACTCCAATCTCTGCCTCTGTCTTCACATGACATTCTTCCCTGTGTGTGTCTGAGTCCTCTCCTCTTCTTATAAAGACCTAGTCATTGGATTTAGGGCCCACTCTAATCCACTTCACCTCATTTTGATCCGCTTGACTTCAACTTAACTAATTTTATCTGCAAAGACCTTACTTCCAAATAAGGTCAAATTCTGAGGCTCCAAGCTAGCGTGAATTGAGGGGGGGGAGGGACACTGTTCAATTCACTTCAAGGTCCTTTTCCCAGTGCTTAATTGGGTTGTCTTTTTATTATTGAGTTTTAAAGGTTTTTAATATTCCCATGTTTTAAAAGTTTTTATAAATACTGTCCTCCCAGGTATAGTGTTCAGTAACTTTACACTCTCAGCATCATGCTTGTGAGATTCACCCAGGTCAATAGAAGTAATTCTAAAAAAAAAAACAGAACCCAAACCATAACTCCAGTTTGTTTGGTTTTGTTGCTTTTTCATTCTTCAACCCACTGCATCTGGTGTCCACCCTCAGGATTCACTGAAACTGTTCTTGTCAAGGTTACCGATTCCCATGTTACTGCATCCAAGGGACACTTATCTAACTGTTCTTTCACTGGCATTTGATATTTCTGACCATTCTTCCTTCCTGAGCACTTATCACCACTTCCAGGACACTATGCTCTCAGGATTTCCCTCCATCCTATTTATCTCAGCCTCCGTTATAAGCCTTCTCCCTCAGCTTGGTCCTTCCATGTGGGGTGCCCTGGCTCTGTGTTAAGCCTTCTTCTCTTCTCACTATACACCTGGGATTAGATTTCATCAATTTCATTCTGTGTAGGGATCTATTGCTGCATAACCAACTATTCTAAACTTAGTGGTTTAAAACAACCACGGTTTTATTTTTTTAAAAGATTTTATTTATTTATTTATTCGAGAGAGAGAGAGAGAGAGAGAGAGAGAGGCAGAGACACAGGCAGAGGGAGAAGCAGGCTCCATGCAGGAAGCCTGACAGGGGACTCGATTCCGGGTCTCCAGGATCAGGCCCTGGGCTGAAGGCTGCGCTAAACTGCTGAGCCACCCAGGCTGCCCACAACCACTGTTTTATAACTTCTCGTGATCCACCAGCTTGTTAGTAGCTTGGCTGGACAGTTCTGCTGTCTTACTTGGGGGATCTCATATGGCTGCAGTCAGAAGTCTAATGGCAGCTAGACTGTCCAAGATGGCTGGTTTGCTTGTCTCATACTCTAGTAGCACCACTGGAATACTGGGATGGCTGGACCTCTCTTTCTCCATGTCCAAGCTTCTCTCTCCAGATGATCTCTGTGGCAGAGTAGTTGATTTATCATGTGAGAGCTTACGGGTCCCAAAGGCAAGATTGTAAGCTGCCAGGTCTTCTTAAAGCTTAGTCCTGTACCTGGTACAGCATGACTTCTGCTGCAGTAAATAAAGGTTGTCACAGGTCATCCCTGATTTGATGAATACGAGGGTTGATAGGGGCCATCTTTGGAAAGTAGGTACCATAGGTTAGGAGTCCCAAATGGCCAGGATTGCTCTTCTAAGTTCCAGATCCAAATGTGCAGTTGTCCACTGGACCTCTCTTGCCTCCTTCCTCACCAGGCTCCTCAGGTTCATTCACAGCCCTGGCCTCTCTAAGCTAAGTGTTGGTATCACGTGCACACAGGAGTTTAGCCAGAAGCTTGGGAGTCATCTTTGGCTTCTCCCTATCCTTGGCCCTCACATTCCACTTCTTAAATATCTCTAGAATTACTTCTCTCCATCTCTATTGCTCATACCTAATAATGATCATAGCTAAGATTAGTGGGTGCTTTCCAAGTGTGAACACACTTTGGACACATTCCACAGTCTTATCTCCATTTTGTAGATGAGAAGCCTGAGGATGGTAGAGGTTGAATAAATTGCTCAAAGTCTTACCCCATTCAGTAGTGGGGAGAACTGGAACTTGAGCCCTTTGGCTCTGGAGACAGGCAGCCTTGCCTCCCAAGTCTTTGTGTCCAGCTGGTGCCAGCTGGCACTCAGCGTAGGCAACCATTGCTTCTCTCTTAGATGTCCACAGCAGCCTCTTGTCCACAGGTGTTTCTGCCTCTGATCTGGCCCCATCTAATCTATCCTCCATCCTACGGTCAGAGAGATTTTTCTAGAAGGCAAAAGGGGTCATGGCACTACCCCACTTAAACCTTTAATTGGTTTCTCTCTCACCCAGAAGAAAAAATCTAACTTTTCATAACAGATAATAAAGTCCTTCATAGATTGGCTCCTGTCAACTTGACAGTGTACTCTGGGGCAGTGGTTTTCCATGGGGGCATTTTGGAAATTTGTGGAGGCTTTTTTGCTTATCACAATGATAAGGATGTGGTATAGGTATTTGGTAGGCAGGGGTCAGGGATGCTAGAATGCTGCAATGCAAGGGACGCATCCACACAACTAAGAATTATCCTGGGCTCCTCATGGCTCATGATTGGACATTCCATGTGAAAATTCCATTTATTAAAAAAAAAAAAACACAACCCTATCTAAGCCTATAGCCTATATCCATTAACTCTATACCCAAGGGAGGAGGAGACAGGCTTATTTATGATTCACCCTTACCAGAAATAGAGCCCTGTACTTCTTTGGGGGTCTCATTTTTGTGAAGGAGAATATTTTGTTAAAAATCCCCTGTTGAGGAGGTTCTGAGTTGTTTCCTTTTTCCATGACCCACTGGCAAAAGCTCAGGTTCACACAGTTAGGCAAATGTCTCTAGAGCAAAAACCTGCCTCAGTGTTCTACTTACCTCTTTCTAGAAACCCTGCCTTTGCTTACTTTGTTTTGCATTCCTTACTTTTTTTTTTTAGATTTTATTTATTTATTCATGATAAAGAGAGAGAGAGAGAGAGAGAGAGAAAGAGAGAGAGAGACAGGCAGAGAGAGAAGCAGGCTCCATGCAGGGAGCCCGAAGCGGGACTCGATCCCAGGACTCCAGGATCACGCCCTGGGCCGAAGGCAGGTGCTAAACGTCTGAGCCACCCAGGGATCCCTTAAGATATTTTTCAATATTATTCTTTTGTTGTTTTGGGGGAGAAGTTCTCCCAGGTACTTGGCCCGTCACATTATCAAAAAAGGGGAGTACAAGCATGGATTATTTCTGCACAAACTTAATATAATCTGTCCTTTTTAAAAAAATATATTTTATTTATTTTTTCATGAGAGACAGAGAGAGGAAGAGGGAGAGAGAGAGGCAGAGACATAGGCAGAGGGAGAAGCAGGCTCCATGCAGGAGGCCCGATGTGGGACTTGATCCTGGTAACTCCGGGATCACGATCTGAGCCAAAGGCAGATGCTCAACCACTGAGCCACCCAGGCGTCCCTAACCTGTCCTTTTTATGAATAAAATTACTGGGTTGCTTTGTGTTGTTCACAACTTTACCAAGAGTCTTTCACCATTTTGGAAAATCACATCACAAATGACAACACAGGACTACTTGGTATGGGCATTAATAGCACAGACTCTGGAGACAGTTCGCTATTTTTTTTTAAGATTATATTTATTTATTCATGAGAGAGAGAGAGAGGCAGAGACACAGGCAGAGGGAGAAGCAGGATCCATGCAGTGAGCCTGACGTGGGATTTGATCCTGGGTCTCCAGGATCACGCCCTGGGCTGAAGGCAGGCACTTAACCGCTGAGCCATCCAGGAATCCCACAGTTCGCTATTTTGTAGGTATGTGACTTCCGGCAGGATGTTGTGTTTCAGTTTCGTCATTTGTAAATTGGGGGTAATAGTACGGACTTCAGGAAGTTATTTTGAGGATTACATGAGTTATGACATGTGAAGTTGTGCCAGTGTTACACAGTTAACATGATGTTAATTAAACGTCAGATGTTATGACTTCTTTCACCTAATCTCTTGCCTTTCTCATAAATCCGAGCCCTAGTCACATCAAAATGCTTTCAGTTTTTGATTCTTCTCGTTTTGTACATAACCTCTCTCTGCTCTGGAATGGTTTTCTCTCTCCTGCCCCTGCCCAATTCTTATTTTCCCATTAGGCCTCACTTAGATGTCACTTTCTTCATGAAGCCAATGTCTAGTTCCCCAGGGGAGATGTCCCTGTATTCCACCCCAGCGGCTGCCTTTATCATAGAATGATATTATAGAGAATGGAGGGGGGTACTTATATTAGCTACAGTGGGCAGGGAGTGCCTCTGAAGAGGGGCCATTTGAACTAAGGCTTGAAAAATGAGGAAGGGGCATAGTAGAGCTAGCACAAAAGTCTTGAGAAGCCATGTATTTACTGTGTTTCAGTGATAGAAAGCAGGTCCACACAGTATATGGTGAAGAAGGAGACAGATAGGACATGAAGTTGAAGAACTGGGAGTGCGGGGCTACCACCTCTCTGATTCAATCACCCCACCTTCAGACATGCTGGACTACATACCTGAACATTTTTACCTTTGCACCCACTGATCCCTATGCCTGGAATGCATTCCCTGCCTTCTCTGACTGGTAATAAAATTCTACTCGTCCTTCAAGGCCCAGTTCCAAACCATTTATGAAACCTTCTCCCATTCTTCAGCAGGAGTTAATCCCTCCCTGTTTGACCTCTCTCAGCACATACATCCCCATGGCACTAATTACATGCTGACTCGTATCTCAGCTAGCTGTTTACATCCACTCTGCCCACCACACAGTGAGTTCCCTGAGAACAGAGGCTGTTAGTCACCTCTGTAACCATCTTGTGGTGCCTAGCCCACAGCAGGTTCTCAGTGAACACTGTGACACGGACTAGTGGGTGCTGCCTAGCACTACTCATGGCAGAACAGAAGGAAAACAAAAATAAAACAACTTATGGTTTATCACATGTTTTTCCATTCATTACTTGATTTGAGCCCCCCAACAACCCCATGAAACAGTGGAGACAGGCAGGCACTATTAGCCCCATTGAACAGACAGGGTAGCTAAAGCCCAAGAGCACACAACTAGTGAGTAGTGGAAACTAAGTCCCAATCCCGTCCCCTTACTTTGGATTCAACTCAAGGAGAGACACAAACAGCATTTTGAAGCTAGAAGGTAATGGGGTTTGCTAAGGTGGGAAAGAGCTTTTGTGAGTGGACGAGGGAGGGATCCTTACTCAGTTGGGAACGAGTTGACAGCAGCCCCACCAGGGAGGGCACAGGATTCCTCCTCGGACCTCAAGGAGCTGGAGGTGTCCGCAGCACTGTTCCCCAGCCCTGGAAACTAGGGAACCCCCCACGCCCCCCACGCCCCGCGAAAAAGACGGGCATTAGGACAGGTGGCTAAGATGACGTTAAGGATGACTTGTTAGCAAGGGCCTGCCTCTCTGTTGCTATGACAACAGGAGCTTGACTACTGGGCCTTGCAAGGTTGACTGAGGCGGATCCTTTCGTTGACTCGAAATTAGTGAAAGACATTTATGGGGTCCGTGTGTGGGTGTGCGCGCGCGCGCGGTAAAATAAAGACGGAAAGGGTATATTCAAGACTCTAGCTCAGTGCTTCTCCGCCTCGGCAACATGTTAGCTTCACCTGCACAATTTTATTTTTTCACCTGCGCAATTAAAAAAGTCTCGATGCCTAGGCTATACCTCAGACCAATTAAATCAGAATCTCTGGGCTTCGCTATCTGCTTAAGTCTTCGCTGACGACTCCAATTGCAGCCAAAGTTGCAAACCCTGCTTTTAGAAGGAAGAGGGGAAATTCTCGAGACCTTCCCAAGATGGCGGCTACCCTACGGCTTCCGCCCTTATGATCGCCAGCAGGGGGCGGGCTTTCCAGGAGCGCATGCGTGTAGTGTCTCTTCGCTCCCTGCTCCCTCCTCCTCTTTCCCCCGCCTCCATTTTGTTCGCGGACGCTGGGGACGGTGGGAGCAGATCCATTTCCGGGTTGGCAAAAGGGGCGGCGGCGGCGAGAGAGGGAGCTTGCCGGGGAGCGAGCAGGACGGGACGAAGCCGGGGCGGAGGTGGCGGAGGATTCGCTCCCGGGGCAGCTGCGGCCAGGTCGGAAAGAGGCAGAGGAGGCTGGGTACGTCGCTGAGATGACCTGCGGACCTGAGTGGGAGGGAGAGCCGGGGGAGGGGGGAATTGGGGCGGGGCTTGGAGAGGGGATGTTGGGGGAGGGGCCTGAGGAGAGAGGGATCCTGGGGGCGGGGTCTGAGGGGTGAATGGAACGTGGTGGGCGGCAGGGTCTGGAGTGGGGCGTGGGGATCTAAGCAGGGAGGAGTGGTCCGGAATGTGTGGGGCGAGCTCTGGCTGAAGATGGAAAAGAAGGTTATTGAGAGGCAGGAAATAAGGGATCCTGAAGGGTTGGGTAAGGTGAGTAAGACGGCAGCTCGGCGTGAGGGACGAGTCACCGTGCGCAAAAAGGGAGATGGGGAGGGGGAGGACCTGTTGTGATCAGGTAACTAACAGGATGCTCTGAGTGAGGAGGCCACTGTGACATTTTGGGGATTGAGTGTAGTGAAAACCAATGGCTCAGAGGATGATTTGGGAAACTGCTTACACTAGAAGGAATCTAGGGAGCGTTGGTTGAGAAGGAATCAGAATTGAGTTAAAGGTTGGATTGAGAAGTGAGTTGCGCATGAGAGCAGCCTAGAGTTGAGGGTTCAGATTGGAGTGGTGTGAAGTGAGGGAAGACGGAAATCCTAAAGTCTTAGACGTGGGCCGTGTGCGGTGCGGTGTTGAGTGATCAAGAAGGAAAATTCTTAGGACACTCGGGTGAGGAGTTGGAAGAAGCTGGTGTGTACTGGAATTCATATTTTTTTAAGGGATTTGAATAATCTGTTACTGCTTTGCCCCACTCCCCAGCCCCGATGTTTCTAGCGTCTGTTTTTCTCCTCCTGGAGCCTCATTGAATAAGGACTGTTCTAGTGTACCTGTGGATTTACTAAGTAACTTTGAGGCAAGTTATTAAACTGCCTCATTTTTTTTTCCCTTTGAAAGACAGGTTTGGCTCCTCTCTTCCTCTAAAAGATGGTGTTAACTGAATGGGATCTTTAAAGTGGTTGCAAATGGGGAGGCAGGCAGGGGGATGGGGTGACTGGGTGACGGGCAGTGAGGGGGGCACTTGATGGGATAAGCACTGGGTGTTATACTATTGGCAAATCGAACCTCAAAAATAAATAAATAAATAAATAAATAAATAAATAAATAAATAAATAAAGTGGTTGCAAAGAAGTGATCTCTGAAAACATGATTGAGGTATTGATGTTTAGAAGACTTGTTTCTCGGTTTCTTCCTCTCAGCCTTGCTGTATTGTGCCAGGGAATGGTTGGTTTTGATTTGATACATGTCCAATTTTTTAACTTTTTTCAAAGTCAACTTTTAGTAGCCCCAAATTTTCATATTATTGTGTTACATTGTATTGACTATCATCCAGCTGGAGATAGGGAAGTTAGAGCTGAGGCTGAATAAGGTTGGTTGATGAAGAATCAGAGAATGCAGTGTTTTATTTTACTTTTTGACAAAGATTGACTTTCCTCAGAAACTCTGGGAATTCATCGAAAAATAGTATTTTAGACAGTTGAGTCTTTTGCTTTGGCCCAAGGACTTTGGCCCCATTGCCAGTTGTTGGGCAGCAGTGTGCTTGTGGACAGCTTTAGCTTCTTTATTGTTAATACTTTGAAATTTTGACTATTCCAACTTTTTCTTTGAGCATGATATTCTAAACACTTTGCCCATAGGTAAACTTATTTAATTTAGCTTAGAAGAACTGTTCCTGAAAGTCTTGGCATTTCTGAGGTCTGACGTGATTTGCTTAAGGGGGGGGGGCAGTTTCCAATTCTACCTCATACTTGCTATCAGAGTAGTATTTACTTTAGTTAGTACTGATTAGTTATGTGATGTCAGCACAAAGGTGAAATGCAGAGGAAGGTAGAAGGTGGTGAGAACAGTGGAGTTTTTCCGGTTTTACTAATGGCTTTTGAGAAGGGAGAGAAGTCCTGTTCCTGTTGAAGAGCAAATTGTTAGTTCTTTCTTGACCTCTTCTTTGAGTGGTGGAGTAACCTAGTGTACTTGAGTCTGTTTTCCTATTCCTCTAAAGTGATTGTGAAAATCATGGGCCGCTGGTTCACGCTGTTTCAGCAAACCATAGTGTTCTTACTAACCCCAGCAAGAGCAGGAAGAGCTTCAGGCTATAAAGTATATACTATACACTTATTTGAGGGTAAAAAACCTGCTTAATATTTCGCTGTTATTTCAACCCCAGGATCTCTGTTTTTCAGAGGGTTTGGAAATAAGTTACGGGGGCTCAGAGCTCTGGGCAGGCTTTTGGTATAGCCTCCTTCTTTAGCATATGATTTTCCATTTTTCCTTCTGTCACGTTTTTCCTTTGCTGTACTTGAGCCATTCCTAGGTGGAAAATGGCAAATTACACATTTTGCCCCCCTCCTTTTTAGTCTTTGGTGGGCATGTTGTCTGTGTCACAGTTTGATACCTTCAAAATAAAAGGATTCTTGACTGCTTCAGATGGAGAGGGTGACAGAAGCTGAGCCGGATTTTCTGGGCCGGAGAATAGATTCTGTCAGAGCAAAGAATAGTTGCAGAGACACAAACTGGGACCTTAAGCTGTGACTAACGTTTTGGCAACAAGCTTCCCTTTGCCAAATAACTTCTTTTCTTCTTGAGTGTGATTGTTGAGCTCCTTCTCAAAGTAGGCTCTTGTTGCTACTGTTCTCCACATAATTCCCAAGCAGAAGTTGGCAGAGTTCCGGTTGACGGACAGTCTCTTGAGGGATATGCCCCGGATTAGAGTAGATGGGGTGCTCCATGTCAAAATGAGATTCATTGGCAGATGCTGAGAGCTTCTCTGCAAGGAAATAGAGGCAATACTTTTTTCTGAATGTTCTTGTGCTCCTTTATGCTTTTTCTAAATTCAGACCTGTTTCTTATTCATCTGCTGATTAAATGCAGAATCATTGCCTCTGCCCAGCTTTCAAAGTCCAAGGCATTGAGGAAGAGAGAGAGAATTTCCCACATTTTTTTGCTACACTCTCATTCCCAAGCCTTTAGCTTAGGGAGCCACAGTCTAAACTCATGAGCACTTCTTGGTATTATTATAGAGGATTATTTAATTTAATTTTGTATTTGAGAGAGAGTGTGAGCGCACACACACAGGTGGGGAGGGGGAGAGAATCTTAAGCAGGCTCCATGCCCAGTGCAGAACACAATGTGGGGCTCCATCTCATAACCCTGAGATCATGACCTGAGCCAAAATCAAGAATTGAATGCTTAATTGGCTGAGCCACCCAGGCTCCCCTGTAGAGGGGTATTTTAAAATGCTGAATAGAACTTTATGGAGAGGGGTGCCTGGGTGGCTCAGTTGGGTGAGTGTCTGTCCAAGTCTTGATCTTAAGGTTGTCAGTTGCAGGCCTGCATTGGGCTCTACGCTGAGTGTGGAGCCTACTTTAAAGAAAAAAAAAAAAAAAAAAACTTTATGGAGGTAAATAATATTAGTAGGGAAAACAGGTGATACATTTGCCTAGTGTCTGTGTTAGTCTTAGATCTCTTAAGATTTTGACTGAACATGCAGAAAGACCATTTGGAGGCAAGTAAGTTATCAAATGGAGGGCCAGGAAGTGGCTTCTGATTTGTTATACAACATGGCAAAGTTATAACAATTTAGAATGGCTGTCCTCAGTACTACTTAGTAAATACCTTTTCAGTGTGTTCTACTTAGTAAACATCCTTTTGTTTTTTAGGGGATAATTAGTTGAAGATAACTTTGTCTCCAATATGTCTTGGAGTGGATTATGAAGATCATTTCTTGCAGTCCATGGCAGTGGCCCTTGTAACATTGGAGCTAACCCGGAAACAAATCCTCTCTTTGGTCGCCCTGGATTCAGCTTCCTCCTGCCATTGTTAGCCCAGAGTATTCTGTTCCCGGTACGTAGGTTTGGGAGACTAACAGGTTCAGATCCAAAGGTTTTGACTCTGATCCAGGGCTTTGATTTGGTAACAAACAGGATTATTGGAGTTGTGTTTAATCTTGTCTCAGATATTTCTTTACTGAAGAATGTCTTGAAGTTTGGCAAATCTGTATGTCTAAGGAATGTGTATAGTTTCCTCACCTTATAATTGGTTTTCAGAAAATTTTTTAGTTTTTTGAACTTTGTGCATTTAGATTAAGCTCCTTTTAGATTTTGAGGCCCTCTGGTGAAAATAATGTAGTTTTAGTATTTACGATATTTCTTCAGTAGAAATTCATTGACCTACTTTCTAAGCTTATAAAAATGCTGACTTCAATAATCCCTTTTTTTCCTCCCAATAATCCCTTCTGACTATGAAAACATTCTCATATGTACAGATTGGGACAATTATTTGTAAAAAAAAAAAAAAAAAGATGGAGATTTTCTTCTAGTGTGGTACAATCTAAGGGACGCCTGGGTGGCCGAGCAGTTGAGCATCTGCCTTCAGTTCAGGTGGTGGTCCTGGGGTCTTGGGACTGAGTCCCTCATTGGGCTCCCTATGTGGAGCCTGCTTCTCCCTCTGCGCATGTCTCTGCCTCTTTCTCTGTGTCTCTCATGAATAAATCAATTAAATCTTAAAAAAAAAAAAAAGAGGGAAAACTCATTTATCCACAAATCTCAGATAGCCTATCCCATAGTAGATTGTACCACTTTATTATTTTTTTTAAGGATTTAATTTATTTATTCATGAGAGACACAGAGAAAGAGGCAGAGACATGTGCAGAGGGAGAAGCAGGCTCCACATAGGGAGCCCAATGCGGGACTCAGTCCCAAGACCCCAGGACCACCACCTGAACTGAAGGCAGATGCTCAACTGCTCGGCCACCCAGGTGCCCTGTGAGTTTTCCTTTTGTCCACATCCCTCTCCCAGTCCTCAGCTAGTAGGCAGGATCACAAAGTCATTTAAACTCCATCACTGTCTTAGAAATAAGGATAGTAAGCAATTTAGTAAAATTTTATTTATTTATTGTTTTAAAAAGTTTAATTTGCGGTACCTGGATGGCTCAGTTGGTTAAGCATCTGCCTTTGGCTCAGGTTGTGATCCTGGGGTTCTAGGATTGCGCCCTATGTCGGGCTCCCTGCTCTTTGGGCAGCCTGCTTCTCCCTCTCTACTGCTTGTGCTGTCTCGTGCATGCACGTGCACTCTCTCAAATAAATAGAATCTTTAAAAAATACAAATAAAAAGTTTAATTTTATTTTTAGTAATCTCTACACCCGCTGTGGGCTTGAATTCACAACATTGAGATCAGGAGTTGCGCGCTCTTCCAACTCAGTCAGCCAGGTGCCCCTAACAAATTTTATTTTTTATTTATTTTTAATTTATTATTTTTTTAAACATCTGATTTTCTTTTTTTTTTTAAGATTTATTTATTCGTTTATTCATGATAGACATAGAGAGAGAGAGAGAGAATGAGAGGCAGAGACACAGGAGGAGGGAGAAGCAGGCTCCATGCCGGGAGCCCAACGCGGGACTTGATCCCGGGACTCCAGGACTGCGCCCTGGGCCAAAGGCAGGCGCTAAACCGCTGAGCCACACAGGGATCCCCCAAATTTTATTTTTTTAAGTAGATAATACATTCACATGGTTCAAAATTTGAAAGTTAAAAAGTGTACACTGAATGGTCTCTCTTCTCTGCTTTTGTATTCATCAATCCAGTTCATCTTCCCAGGGGCAGCTAATGTGTTCAGTTTCTTAAGATTCTTTCCAGAAAAAATATGTACATATAAAACATGCATATGTGTGTGTGTGTGTGTGTGTGTGTATTTTTTTTTTTTTTTTTTTTTTTGCTTTTTCTCATAAACAAATGTAGGATGCTATTAGTACTATCTGCATTTTTTAAAAACTTACTTTGGCAATCATTCTGTATAAGTAGTAAAAAGATTTGGCATCTGCTCCATATTGGTAGACATTTTAAATATTTCTAGTCTTAATGTTATTACCAATTATGCTCCAGTGAATAACCATATACATTTGGCCTTTAGCATGTATGACTGTATCTGTGGGGTAAATTATAAGTAAAATTGCCAAAGCTGGTGTGTTTTTAGCCCTGTTACTCATTTATTTGCTAAGAATTTTTGAGCTCCTACTGTGTGACAAGTACTGTGCTTCGTCAGTGAACACAACTGATTCAGTCCTTGCACTGGTGCAGCTGTATGGTCTGGTGGGGAAGACGTCCATTAAATAATAATTAATTACTGCTGCCGTAAATACTGCGGAAACAGCTAATAGGAAGCCTAACCAGGTTGATTGAGAAACAGGGCAGTGAGGAAATGTTACTAAGGAATTTTTAAAGCTGAAACCTAAAGGATGAGGGGCAGACCAAAGACTATTGCAGATGGAGAGAATGGCATAGGTGGAAGTCCTCAGGACAGAAAGAATGGAAAGAACATGGCTATTTTGAAGACTTGAAGGAAGTAAGTTCCAGTGTGTTTGGAGTTTAGGGAGAGAGAAGCAAAGAGGTAAGGCTTCAGGGAGTGTGAGGTCTCCAGAAAAACCACATAAATAGTAGTGAACTTTTAAAAAAGATTTTATATATTTACTTATTTAACACAGAGAAAGAGTAAGCACACATGTGCGCGTGCAAGCATGCATAAGCAGGGAGAACAAGCAGAGGGAGAAGCAGACTCCCCCTGAGCCAGGAGCCCGATGTGGGCTGGAACCTCAGACCTCAGATCATGACCTAAGCCGAAGGCAGATACTTAACTAACTGAGCCACCCAGGCACCCCACAATAGTGAATTTTTTTGTTTTTTGGGTTTTTTTTTTTTTTTTGGTCAATTCTTTTCACAGGTATTAATTTACTAGAGTTGATGCTGAAATCATCAATATCATGAAGAAATCTGATGCTTGTACGATGGAACATGTTTTCTGTAAGAACTTTTCTGGATAAAGGCTACTCTTTTAGCCTTGATTTCTTTTATGTCCAACAAATTAAACTTGCATGGCTGGGTTAGGTCTTAAAATTTTAGGATCTTGGAAATTGTTTTGGAAGTTAGTGATTACTTGGGGAACTATTCTCAGATTATGGGGGATGATGAGTCTTTGGCCATACTACCCTGAACTCAGTCTTGTCAGATTATGGGGGATGATGAAATGGCTAGTTTGCCAGACCTGCTATTTAGGAAAGAAAACTTATTTCTAGAGAATATTGACTTTTTTGTAAGCCTCATAGGGCTAGAAAGAGAGCACAGATGTTCTCATTATAAACTGGTGAATATAATACATTGTTGTACCCATCATCTAGGCCATATGTCTTAACATGATGCATAACTCTTGTAGGACGTGCAAATGAATAGTAGCCCAAGGGCCATTATAATTCTGAATATATGAAAGCATTTTTATCTGCAAGTATATTGACTTTTGTTCAGAAATCACAGTACTCTTGCTCAAAGCCCAGATGGTCCTGTTTGATTTAGTACCTTTCTTGTGTAATTGGATCAGCTTGCCCTGTTTTCGTAACTTAAAGTAGAATCTTGGTTTAGCAGCCCAACACTAGCGAGCAAGGAATGAAAATGTGCAAATTTTTCTAGCATTTCAGCAAGAAGCGTCTGTGTATCTGTTGGCTTAGGGGCATTAGAGCGAGAGAAGAGACTCCTCAACAATGAAAGTGACAGCTTTGTTATTAGATTATCTGTGGTGAGTTGGGACTTAATATATTATCTTTGAAATGAGGCATGACACTTCTCTCCATGTGAAGTCTGGATCAACATTTTATGGAGCATCTGTTTAAGTTTTCTTTCAGGCTTTTTCTAATGGAGGCTGTCATCACTGGATTTGCCTTACTTCTGACTGTTCTCTGGGTAGGCTTTTCTACTTGTCTGTTTGTGAGGGGAGTGTGGAATGCAGGCTGGCACATGGAAGCTGAGGCCTGGTCACATGAGACACTGCTAGTCTACAGTGAGAAGAGCCATCTCATCAGTGACTAGATTTCAGCCTGCCTTGTAAGCAACCTTTTAATCTAATTAACAGTTTCTTTAAAACAGTTTTTAAAGAACTTCTGAAGATGTTTTGACCACAGATGTTGGTTGTTTTTGTTTTTCAGTTGTGTTAAATAGAAAACCCTAAAAAAAAGAGCTAAGGTAAGATCTGTCCCTCTGTTTTTGTGCTTACCTTTGAAATTAATTTTGGTCCTGATTTCTTACAGTGGCCTGGACGTTCCTCATATATCTGACATGTGGTAGAGTAAACTCTGCGGTGATGAACATTGTTAGGTGATACCCAGGTTGTGGCAGAGATTGAGGTCATAGTAGGCAGCCTGCTTTCATTAGAGTTGAATTTGAGATGCAGGTTCTAGAATTAAGCATAATGGCCTTTTAATTATTTTGGTCGGTTTGGGATTGTCTGCTGTTCTTAATTACATTGGTAACAGATCCATCAGTACAGACCTGATGTTTTGAAATTTTGGTCAGTCTGAAGTTTGGCTTTGCTTATACAGTGTTAGGATTTTTTGGTTTTTAGTAATTAAATGTTTGGAATTTTGTAATTGACATAGTAGGAATACATAGTTTAAACAGACGATAATAGTACTAGAAGATTTATAATGAAAAGAACAGCTGCTCCATCTTTCCTTGTCTTCAATCACTTTTAGTACTTTCAGAGTGTTTTTTTTCTGATGCATGTTCTTTCCATATTTTTATTTATTTTTTTCTTTCCATATTTTTACATGGTGTGCTCATACTATGCTTATACAGTATGCTTATACTGTTATTTCTTGGGTTTTTTTTTTTTTTTGGCCTTAGATATTTTGAATTTCTACTATGGAAGATTATTTTGCATTTTTAAAAAGATTTATAAATTTATAAGTGAGAGCGTAGGTGCACTCATGTGCAAGCAGGGGAAGGGCAGAGGGAGAGTGGGGAAGTAGACTCCCCACCAAGCACGGAGCTCAACATAGGGCTTGACTCCATAACTCTGAGATCGTGACCCAAACTGAAATCAAGAGTGGGATGCCTGACTGAGCCACCCCACGTGCCCCCCAATTTTTATTTTTAAGATTTTATTTATTCGTGAGAGACAGAGAGAGAGAGAGAGAGGCAGACACACAGGCAGAGGGAGGAGCAGGCTCCATGCAGGGAGCCTGATGTGGGACTCGATCCCGGGTCTCCAGGATCACACCCTGGGCTGAAGGCGTTGCTAAACCGCTGAGCCTCCCGGCTGCCCCCCCCCCCCCAATTTTTTTTAAGTAATCTCTACACCCAGTGTGAGGCTCAGACTCAACCCTAAGATCAAGAATCACATGCTCTACCGACTGAGCTAGCCAGGTGCCCCTGATTTTGCATTCCTATACTGCTAACTACCCTCAACCCTTCCTGCTAATCCTCCTAATACAGATCTGTCACAGTTGTGGTTAAGTCAGTATTTTGTATGTTTTTATATTATGTATCAGGGTTCAATCAGAAAGACAAACCATTCTTGATATTTCAGAGGATATTAGATGCTTACGAAATCATTGGAAGGTCATGGGAATGTCACCTTGCAGAGATTCCAGAAAAACTGCACTGTTAATAATTTTCGCTATCTTAAACACCAAAGCAGGCAATTTGTAGGATATTGGAAACCTATAAAACCACATGTATGTCATCTGTTGGAGGCCACACACACTTACTCATTGCTACTAGAAGAACAATAATGGCATATACTTCTATCTTTTAGGTCTTGAATGAATGACTCTGTACTGGTGGAATTTAAACCACAACCCCATTGACAGAGCATTCTAGGAAATGTAGTTCCAATGTTTTCAGGCTCCCCTTCCATCCCTCATGGACCAGAAAGGGGATAGAGGTAAATGTAGCCTAAAGAAGAAAAATTAACGTCCAGTATGACTGTCTGTACTATGATTATACTGTATTTCCTTATATATTTTCCCTTTATTTTTTTAAGATTTTATTTATTCATTCATGAGAAACAGAGAGAGAGAGGCAGAGACACAGGCAGAGGGAGAAGCAGGCTCCATGCAGGGGCCCGACGTCGGACTCGATCCTGAGACTCCAGGATCACGCCCCAGGGCCAAAGGCAGGCACAAACTGCTGATCCACCTGGGCTGCCCGTGTATTTTCCCTTTAATATAATAATCACCATTCTTTCATTTTTCTTTTTTTCTCCCTTCTGCTTGATTCATTGAGCATCAATCACTAATTCATCCCTAAACTCTGATGAAAGTATAAATCTCTTTTCAGTACAAATACTTGATTTATTTTAAAGATTTTATTTGTTTATTTATGAGAGAGACAGAGACATAGGCAGAGGGAAAAGCAGGCTCCCCTCAGGGATCCTGCACCCCAGGATCAGGACCTGAGCCGAAGGCAGACACTCAACCACTGAGCCACCCAGGTGCCCCCAGTACAAATACTTTAGTGGAGCCTCTTCCAGAGGCTTTATGAAAAAGGATTCCATTGGAGGGGGTGCATTTTGGGGGGCCTTGCATGTTTCTGCCTGCACAATGGTTGGGAGTTTGACGAGATACAAAATGCTATGTTGGAGATGGCTTTTCTTTGGAAATTTTAAGCCTCATTTTGTGGTCTTCTAACTTTTAATAGTATTGTGAAGTTTGATGTTATTTTGATTCTGAATTTTTCATGTGGAATTTGTTTTTTCTCTGAAAGATTTTAGGGTGCTATCTTAACCACAGGTATGTGAAATACAATGGTGTAACTATTCTAAAATTCATTATGCTTGGCATTCAGTGGGCCTTTTCAGTCTTTTTTTTTTTTTAATTTTTATTTATTTATGATAGTCACAGAGAGAGAGAGAGAGAGGCAGAGACACAGGCGGAGGGAGAAGCAGGCTCCATGCACCGGGAGCCTGATGTGGGATTCGATCCTGGGTCTCCAGGATCGCGCCCTGGGCCAAAGGCAGGCGCCAAACCGCTGCGCCACCCAGGGATCCTGGGCCTTTTCAGTCTTAAAGCTTATTTTGATCTGTCCTGGGAAATTTTTCTTTCTCTTCTCTCTCTCTCTCTCTCTTTTTTAAATTTTATTTATTTACTCATAAGAGACACAGAGGGAGAGAGGCAGAGGGAGAAGCAGGCTCCATGCAGGGAGCCCGACGTGGGACTCGATCCCCAGTCTCCAGGATCACAACCTGAGCCTAAGGCAGTTGCTCAACCACTGAGCCACCCAGGCGTCCCTCTTTTCTTTTTTTTTTTTTTTTTTAAGATTTTATTTCTTTATTTGACAGAGAAAGAGAGTACAAGCAGGAGTGGCAGGCGGAGGGAGATGGAGAAGCAGGTTCCTCGCGGAGCTGAGAGCCTCACATGGGGCTTGACCCCAGGACCCCGGGGATCATGACCCGAGCTAAAGGCAGATGCTCTACCAACTGAACTACCCAGGCGCACCCCTATATTTTTAATAATGTATTCTTTGATAGTTTTCTGTCTTTCTGGGAATCCCTATTATGCAGATGGTGAAATTCCAACACTGATCCTTTTTTTTTTCCTCTTGTGATTTTGTCTTTTTTTTTTTCCCCCCTCATTAAGTTTTTAGATACTCTGAGCTTTTTCTTCCAGCTCTTCTATTGTATTTTTAATATTTGGTATCAGTGTTTTAAATTTCCAGGAGTTCTTTTTGTTCTCAGAACTTTATATGTAAGTATTTCTACACATTGTCAGGAATTGTTTTGTTTACTTTTTGTTTTGTTTTGTTTTGTTTTGTTTACTTTGATTCCTGTCTTTCCTGTTAGAGATTTTCTTCAAATGTCTGTTTATTTTTGAGAATGAGGTACTTACAAGCTCTGAGTGTGGAGCCCTGGCTCATCCAGTGGTAGGCATCGCTGTGGGATGTATTGGCAGCTTGTCATTTTCCTTAGAGAGGACTCCTCCAGTCTCCTGCCTAGAGAACACAAGCCCAGCAGCAGGTGTTTTGGAACCAAGTGAGAGAAGAGAACTGGGGAGGGAGAGAGGTCTCATCATTGAGTAAATAAGACGTTCACTCAATCTATTTTCAGTATGGTACTCCTGCCCTAGGCTGTCACTGCTTACTTGATTCAGAGTCCCTCTACCTGGCAGCATGGGCAAGGGAAAGAGAGGATCTCTTTCTTATACAGACTTCCAGTTGGTTCTCCTGTTTTAGCTCCTCTGAAACCCCTTTGTCCAGAGGTACCAGGTGCTTTTAGTTTCTGAGCTTTTTCTGGATTTTTTGTAGTGGGAATTTACTTTCTGCTGCATTTAACTTTTTCCTTTCTTTGAAGTTACTTGTCAGTAGTTCATGTGCTTTCCAGCTCCTAAAATTTTGTTGACATGTCTCTACAGTTGCATCCTTTCCCATTCTCTCTCTCTCTCTCTAAGGTTTATGCCTTTAAAAATATCCCTTTGCTGTCATTTTCAAGGTGTTTTCTGAGAGAACATTGATAAATGCCTGCCACACATTTATGTTTAACCAGATTATTCATCGGCCTTTCCTTGCTGCTCTCCATTCAGTCACGATAGTGTTGGTGTAATTGAGTACTAATACTCCTGCAGAACAGTATTTTTCAGACTTCCCTAACACTGAGAATTACTTAAGGAGGTGGTTGAATATACAGATCACCAGATTTTTCTGTTGGAAGATTTCTGATTTTAGTAGGTTTGGATTAGAGCCTGGGCACACGTGTGTTTTCAACAAACGCCCTAACATGTGTCTTATCTTTTTTCTCTTTAAAGATTTTATTTATTTGAGAGAAAGAAAGAGACAGGAGAGCATAAGCAGGGAGAAGAGGGAGGAGCAGATTCCTCACTAAGCAGGGAGCCCAAGCCAACGCGGGGGGGGGGGGGGGGGGGGGGGGGGGCCTCAATCCCAGAACCCCTGCACCTGAGCCAAATGCAGATGCTTACCTGACTGAACCACTCAAGGACCCAGATATGTCTTATCTTCAGATCAGTTTGGAAACTCTATTTCAGAAGAGTCTTCTAAACCATTCATTGCTCCGAAGTCTCTGAGGCAAACTCCTCAGGATCCACCTATTATTGCTTTTGTATTCAGACTGTGTTTTAGTCGGTCTGGCTTTGGTCCGGATTTCTAGAAAATTAGAGTGTGTGTCCTTCATCTGATTAACTCCTCTCCTCTGGTTAAATGCTGGCTGATGGCAATAACTTTGGCCTTGTGTGACTCCCACTTTTTTTTTTATTTTTTTTTTTAGCCAGCACTTCTAGATCCATTGGTTCCTAGCCTGTGTGGGTGGAGAGGAAGTATTAATTATGAACATTGAGCTACTCTGCATCATTTCACTGTACAAATCCAAGAATTTTTTTTTTTTTTTTTTTTTTTTTTTTGTGAAGTGGAAAATTGACTCAGGCTTTGGAAACAGATGTACTAAGTATCTGTCTTGGATTTATGCAGCATCATTTTTGGAGATATTAAAGGCTGTGATTTGAAGTTTTTTTGTTTTTTTTTTTAAAGAAGTTTGGTTTTAACTTTTATAATATGAAAGGGCACATTCTTCTCTTTGTATTATGGATCCCAAAGGCCTAGAAAAGAAAAATGGCTGTACCTTTTACTACCAGTCTGTAAAGCATCTGGAAATAAGGTGTTATGCAGCTGCTCCTCGGTTGCTGTGAATTGCTTGGCAGTCAGGAACCAAATAGTACATGTCTTTTAATGTTGAAGAGACTAAGTATAGGATTCTAGTCCTTAGTTCTTGGAAATCTTGTGGCTGTTGGTATCTAAAATACAGCCCAAGGAAGTCATGTTGGCTTTGACATAGAACCTATTTACATCCTGAGATGAACAACTCCTTAGAAACAGCTCTAATAAGCTTTTGGAACTTGCTTTGAAAATTTTGGTGAATGATGTCACAAAAAGTGCAAAATCTGAAGTGTTACTATCTCATAGATTATTGATCACTTGCTATGTTATAAGGTACTACTTTGAACTGTTACTGATTTACTGCAGTTGACTTTTTTCTGTACACTTTCCCCCACCTTTCCGGTACTTTAGTGTTTTTAGATTAACAGGATTTTCTCTTTGCTTCGAGGGGTGTAGTAGGGGCTGGTGACATTTGGTGAGTTCATTCCCTGTTGAGGATGATTTTCAGACATTTAATTTACAGTTCTTGCATTAATTAATCTCTAGCCATCTTTTTTATGAAGCCATTCTTTGCAGCTGTGGTATTTAATTGAACATAAGAGTAGACTTCTCATTGATTTGTCATCATTTTAGATAAGAGGACTTGGCTCCTGGGTTGCCCTGTATTTGGGGATAACCTGTGGTATCTAATATTTACTACATCAATTAGTATGTGAATAAGTAGATTTCAGAGTTCATGTTTTTAGGACTTTAAACAAATCTAGGACAAGAAGGAAGTGTCATATTTGGAAGAAAAGCTGCATCGTTGGGGTGTGTACTTACATTTCTTATTAGAGAAATTATATCAAAAGGATTTCATCATACAGTTACATATTTTTATTCTACCCTTCTCCTTTTCTCTTTCAGGGTTGCGTGCTGCTCGTAACAGTGAAAGATCATTGATGTGGAGAGTAGAACATCCAGGTTTAGTTGTAGGAGTTGTAGGATTTTCAGTTTAAATATTCATGGTGCATATGTGATTTTTTATTATTATAATTACTTGTTTTGGATCAGATTTGCTGCATAGTTGAATTTCCATGATGGAAAATGCCTGCAGTTGGAAAAATGATTTTTCTCCCTTCATGGAGTAACCTTAGTTTAATTAATTCCATCTCTGCATGACAGAAATTTGTTTCGCCAGAGATTTGACTGAATTGAATTTCAAGGGGAAGGTAGCACCTTCTCCATTGAGAGAAGAGGGCTGTGGATTATTTTTAAACTGTATATATATATATATAAAAAAAAAACTGTATCAAGCCTTTTTGGCACGGGTGAGGGGGAGGGTGATAAGATATCTATAAAAAGTTATTCTAGTCTGTTTCTTTTTATTTTAGAGAAACCAAAATGCTTTAGTGGAAACCTTCCACTATACTCTGTCCTAGAACACACGAAGGTGTATTCATAATTCTGTGTTGACATCAGTTCCTATGTAATTATAGGAACCTGTTTGGCTTCTACTGTTTGTTAGTCTCCAGGAGTGGCATGTGAATACTCTTAGGTAGCTGCTGGCGCTTCTCCCATGTGTGAGTTCTTTGGTTTGGGAACTGGATGCCATTGTGTTTACTGTGGTAATGAACTCCTACCTTGCCATACTGTACTGCTTTTCAGGAGCAAAATTGAAGGGCAGGTGGACATTATTGTCAGGTGATTTTTAACCCTGGAAGGCTTCCAGTTAGTATCTAGGTCCCTTAGCTGTGATTAAACCAAGCTGTGGGTTTAATAAGGTAACTGATTAAACTTGTTTACTTTGGGCATGGAACTGTTAGTTGATTTAAACTTATTTGGTATGGACATATTGGATGTAGAAGGATACTACTTTTAAGGGATTTGGAGAATGGTCTGTAAGGCCTCAGATTTCATCTTTTACCACTCTTGTCTATATTATTTTAGCTACCCTGGCTTTTTTTTTTTTTTTTTTTTTTTTTAAGATTTTTACTTATTTATTCATGAGAAACACAGAGAGAGAGAGAGAGGCATAGACAGAGGCAGAGGGAGAAGCAGGCTCCATGCAGGGAGCCTGACGTGGGACTTGATCCCCAGGATCATGCCCTGGGCCGAAGGCGGCGCTAAACCGCTAAGCCACCTGGGATGCCCTACCCTGGCTTTCTTATTCTGTGACATGTCAAGCTGGTTCCCATCTCGGGCTTTTTACTTGCTATTCTTTAATTCTTGCAGGGCTCTTTCCCCCAGATGTTCATAGGGTTTGCTCTGCTCATGGAGAGACTTCTTTGTGGAGAGCCAGCCTCCTTTCCTGCAACCCTGTCAAAGAGAATACTTCCCTATATTCCTATTTTCACCCCTAATGATTCTTTTTCTTTTTTTCTTTTAAAGATTTTATTTATTCATGAGAGACATAGAGAGGCAGAGACACAGACAAGGGGAGAAGCAGGCTTCCTGCAGGAGCCTGATGCGGGACTTGATCCCAGGACCCCGGGATCATGACCTGAGCCAGAGGCAGACGCCCAACTGCTGAGCCACCCAGGCATCCCTATTTCTCTTTTTTCATTCTTTTTATCAGTAACTGAGATTTTGTTTCCTTGTTTATCTCTTTCACTAGAATGTAAGCCCCAAGATTGGAGAAACTTGTTCAGCCACTAGAACTGGGTTTATCAGCCTCAGCATTTTTGACATTTTGGACTAGATGATTCTTGGTTGTGGGGGCCTCTTGTGTGCATTAGAGAGTGTTTTCTATTCACGAGATGCCAGTAGTAACCCTTTGTCATGACAATCAAAAATGTCTCTAGACGTTACCACATGTCTTTTGGGGGACAAAATCCTTCCCCTTAGAACCATTGTTATAGATAGAACAGATATTTATTGAATGGATTAAGTGATGGCTGCTCAGTAAATATTCACTGGATGATAGATGAATTCATGAATGAACGAATTCAGCAAGTTAAAAATTTTTGGAGCACTAAACTATGCACATAGCCTCATATTTCTTCCTTTCCTCTTTTCATAGATACCATTCTTTTTTCTGTTTCTGGCACGTTGTCTACCCTTCACTTACTTTTTTTTTTAAATTTTTTTAATTTATTTATGATAGTCACAGAGAGAGAGAGAGAGAGAGAGCGAGAGAGAGAGAGAGGCAGAGACATAAGCAGAGGGAGAAGCAGGCTCCATGCACCGGGAGCCTGACGTGGGATTCGATCCTGGGTCTCCAGGATCGCGCCCTGGGCCAAAGGCAGGCGCTAAACCGCTGCGCCACCCAGGGATCCCCTTCACTTATTTTTTTATTCCACTTAGGCTTGCTTGCTCTTTCAGACAGTGCTACTCTTAAATTTATTTTTGTTCAGATGAACATGTAACTGTTGAGCACTTTGTGCTGTAAAATAAAAGAAAAAACTATAGAAAGATACAGTGCTATCTGTGCTTAAGAGCTCATTGGGTTAAAGGCACGTTGACTCTTTTTTTTTTTTTTTTAAAGATTTTATTTATTTATTCATGATAGAGAGAGAGAGAGAGGCAGAGACACAGGCAGAGGGAGAAGCAGGCTCCATGCACTGGGAGCCCGATGTGGGATTCGATCCCGGGTCTCCAGGATCGCGCCCTGGGCCAAAGGCAGGCGCCAAACCGCTGAGCCACCCAGGGATCCCAGGCACGTTGACTCTTGATCTCAGGGCTTGGGGTTGAAGCCCCACTTTGGGTGTAGAGATTACTTAAAAATAAAATCTTTTTTTTTTTTTTTTTTAAAGTAGGTTCTACTCCCAGTGTGGAACCCATCATGGGGCTTGAAATCAAGACCCTGAGATCAAGACCTGAGCTGAGATCAAGAGTTGGATACCTCACCAACTGAGCCACTCAGGCATCCCCAAAATAAAATATTAAAAAAAAAAAAGCAGTGAAAAAAACCCGGTTTACTGGATTAAATAGATGGCATATTTATGAAATACTGTTCTCAAATTTAATTCCTAGTTCAAGGTAATGTCTACAGTGGTGCTAATGGGCCAACATAGGTTGAGTCAGTAGTTAAGTGCTTATCATTCAGAATGGGGTGAAATTGCTCATGAATTTGGAATCTAGTTTTAACAAAAATCTATTCATTCACTTTTTACTTATTTTTATTTGTTGCAGTTACCCTTGGTTTCTTGCTGTTAATTTCATTTTGTCTTAAACCTGGTTGAGAAATCTACAAAATGGAGGGGCACCTGGGTGGCTCAGTCAATTAAGCATTTGCTTTTGGCTCAGGTCATGATCCTTGGGGATCCTGGGGTTGAGCCCCTCATCAGGCTCCCTGCTCAGGGAGGAGCCTCCTTCTCCCTCTTCCTCTGTGGCTCCCCCTGCTTGTGCTCTCTCTCAAGTAAACAAAATCTTAAAATCTTAAAAAAAAAAAAAAAAAAGAATATACAAAATGGAGTTACTCATTTTGAACTTGTTTGATGTGACTGTTTCTAGGGTTTGTCGTATGGTTATGAACATTTGATTCATTAATGGCTTTTAATGTCTATGCTTGGAAAGTCTTGCCACTTCAGCTACTTGGGTTATTGAAGCCACATTAGGCAAGGTTGTAGTTCCTTTTGGCTGGAATTGAAGTACACCAAACAAAAACCCCATTCTGGGGATCCCTGGGTGGCTCAGCGGATTAGCGCCTGCCTTTGGCCCAGGGTGCAGTCCTGGAGTCCAGGGATCGAGTCCCCCATCGGGCTCCCGGCATGGAGCCTGCTTCTCCCTCTGCCTGTGTCTCTGCCTCTCTCTCTCTCTCTCTCTCTCTGTGTGTGTCTATTGTGAATGAATAAATAAATCTTAAAAAAAAAAAAATTCTGCATTATGTGACTTTCTTTGTCTCAGAGCAACTGATTTTCTGTTTCTGCCAAACATTTATGTTCCATCTCTGATACTATTAGATTTATTTTGATTCCATTGAGGGGAATGTCTAGAACCTTTCCTCTTACAGACACAACTCTCTTTTGATTTTCTGGAGACAAGAATAGGTAGAGTTATTGGTCTTTCAGAGAGGATCTTGAAATGTCTCTTTCATCTCTCTCTCTTTTTTTTTTTTAAGATTTTATTTATTTATCCACGAGAGAGACAGAGAGAGAGGCAGAGATGCTGGCAGACGGAGGAGCAGGCTTCATGCAGGGAGCCCGACGTGGGACTCGATCCCGGGTCTCCAGGATTACACCCTGGGCTGAAGGCGTTGCTAAACCGCAGAGCCACCGGGGCTGCCCTCTCTTTTTGTTTCTTTAGATTTATTTATTTGATAGAGAGGACCTGCCAGAGAGAGTGCAGACCAGTGAGGGTGGTGGGGAGAGGGAGAGGAAGAAGCAGCCTCCCTACTGAGCAGGGAGCCTAACACTTGGCTGGATCCTGGGACTCCAGGATCATGACCTGAGCCCAAGGCAAATGCTTAACCAGCTGAGCCAGCCAGGTGCCCCCTCTCTGTTTATGTTGGGGAGAGGTTTAATAGAATATTAAAGACTTGAACATGGGGGGATCTGGCTGGCTTAGTTGGTGGAGCCTGCATCTCTTGATGTCAGGGTTGTGAGTTCAAGCCCCACGTTGAGTATAGAGATTACTTAAAATCTTAAAAAAAAAAAAACATATATTTAAGAAAGGAGAGAGAGGAGGGGTACTTAGCTGGCTCAGTTGGTAGAGCATGTGACTCTTGATCTTGGGGTCATGAGTTTGAGCCCCATGTTGAGTATAGAGAGTACTTAAAAAGAATTTTCTTATCGATATTCCATATAACTTTCTTGTAAGACAGAACTAAGGCCCTTAAGACTTTTCTGAGGGAGGGAGCGTACTTTTTTTAAGATTTTATTTATTTATTCATGAGAGACAGAGAGAGGAGAGAGAGAGGCAGAGACACAGGCAGAGGGAGAAGCAGAGAGAGAGAGAGAGAGAGGGACAGAGACACAGGCAGAGGGAGAAGCAGGCTCCATGCAGGGAGCCTGAAGTGGGACTCGATCGTGGGTCTGCAGGATCAGGCCCTGGACTGAAGGCGGCGCTAAACCTCTGAGCCACCCGGGCTGCTGGGGAGCGTACTTTTTAAGGTCAAATTTTTCCCCCATGGGATTTTGTTGGGTACTTCAATACAAAAACTGTAATTTACTCAGTAATCAAAGCTTAGAAAGGATGGTCTTTCAGCATAAAAGTAGATAGCATTTAGATTTAGAATTAGAAGTTTTTTTTTCTTGGCATCCCTGGTGGCTCAGCGGTTGAGTGTCTGCCTTCGGCTCAGGGCATGATTCTGGGGTCCCGAGATCAAGTCCTGCTTTGGGCTTCCTGCGTGGAACCTGCTTTTGCCTCTGCCTGTGTGTCTGCTTCTCTCTCTGTGTCTCTCATGAATAAATGAAATCTTTAAAAAATATATTTTTTCTTTTAAAAATAACTTGGGTTGAAACTTGAGTTTATAATAGGAGAATACCATTTGAATAAAGGCCCGAAATGGTAGTGGTAACTAGAATACTTACGAGATAATTTTAAATATATGAAAAATACAGCAACTAAATTGGATTCTTCATTTATCAAATGTGAAAGGTCAACATCTTTGTACCCAGGAAGTGTCCTCCTCTTAAAATGTAGGAATATGTATTTGGAACAAAACATTAGGAAATTGAATAGAAAAATAGGGTTTTGTCTTCTGAGGAATAGAAGAGAATGCTTTTTACAAGTGTATTGCTTGAGTTTTATGAAGACTTACCTCAGAATTCTGTGATAAATTTGACATCAAGAAGATTTGAAATAATGCTCTCTGATCTTGACTTCAAAGAAACTGACTCCTGAGGATGTGAAAAGCTTATTCTATCATGGTTTTTAAGGTAGAAGGGCTTAAGAAGGGAATGAAAATTGGTTTGTTGTTGAACTGGAGGCAGTCTCACTATATTTCTGAAAATCAAGGTCTCTGAAGAACACAGATGGTGAGGTTTGTAGTTCTAATTTAAAAGATCAGAATGGAAAAATTTAACATTATGTAAAGAACCCTCTTTTTTCTTCTTAGATTTAATCTCAGAAATATTAGTTTTGTTTTGTTTTTTTAGATTTTATGTATTTGAAAGAGAATGAGGGGAGGGGTAAAGAACGAGTGGAGGGAGGGGCAGAGGGAGAAGCAGACACCCTGCAGAGCATGGAAACTGACTTGGGACTTGATCCCAGAACCCTCAGATCATGACCTGAGCTGAAGGTGATTGATGCTTAACTGATCTAGCCCCAGAAATGTTAGTTTTTAGTGTTGGGTTTTTTTTTTTTTAAGATTTTATTTGAGAGAAAGAGAGTGAGAGAGAGCACAAACAGAGGGAGGGTCAGAGGGGTCATATCAGGCTTCCTGCTTCCATACTAAGCAGGAAGCCTGATATGGGACTCAGTCCCAGGATCCTGGAGTCATGACCCGAGCTGAAGCCACTCACGTGCCCCAGAGTTTTTTAAGATTGCTCCCAGAAAAAAAAAAAAAAGATTGCTCCCAGAATGCCTGAATTTGTCCTTTGATTAAAAGTAGTTGGTCACTAAAATTTGTCATTCTGTTGGAGCGCCTGCGTGGCTTATTTGGTTATGTGTCCCATTCTTTATATCACTTTGGGTTTTGTGTTTTTTTTTTGTTTTGTTTTGTTTTTTTATTTATGATAGTCACAGAGAGAGAGAGAGAGAGAGAGGCAGAGACACAGGCAGAGGGAGAAGCAGGCTCCATGCCCTGGGAGCCCGACATGGGATTCGATCCCGGGTCTCCAGGATTGCGCCCTGGGCCAAAGGCAGGCGCCAAACCGCTGCGCCACCCAGGGATCCCTCACCTTGGGTTTTGATCTCAGGGTTGTGACTTCAAGCCCTGCTTTGGACTCCATGCTGGGCATGGGGCCTACTTGAAAAAAATTGTCATTCTGTTATAAAACTTTATGAACTGTTTTTGGTTCACTTATTTTTAACTAAAAGCAGTTCTCAAAGCAGACCCTCTGCTTTGGATTAGTGATCGTATCAATATCAAATTGGTTTGAATAAAGCTTTTGGGGATTTTCAGGGGAAGGAATGTTGTATTAATGTAAATTTACTTACACTGGGCTGCTCTTGGGAAACAGAGCTGTTTGTATTCTATTAATAAAATAGAAATTTGGGGTGGGTTGAATTTTCATTTGGCGAAAATAGTAGGAAATTGCTAAACCAAACCAATTTCCATCACCATGTTTTTTTGTGGTGATTAGTGAAATAGCAGGGAATCAGAAGATCTAAATTTGAGTCCTAATTCTGCAGTTTACTCCAGAATGATCTTGCGTGGTTGCCCTTAGATCAGTCTTTCTCTGTAGTGTGCACACATGAGATTCCACCCATCTCTGGAGCTTTAGTGTCCTTACCTGTAAAACAGGAAGCAGTGATACTCTACCATAGTGTATCATTGCATATTCAATGTCAATTGTAGGAGCATGTCATGCATGCAGTCTTTGTGGAGGCAGAAGAAAGGTTGAGAAGCACTGCTGGTTGTCAGTATGAAAGGCTGTCACTTGATGAAGGTGGTTTTTTTTATTATTATTTTAATGGATTTATTTTGAAATTAGGAGTTTGAATTGAGTCTATTTTAAGAAGGCATTTGTAACTGTGTAATATATTAGTGGTCTTTTCCAGTAGATTTCTTAGAAAAAAAAAAGATTTGCCTTGCTAGAGACTACTGTTTTGCCTTATAAACAGTGCTTGCTTGCTGTCAGGCATAAGGTGGTTTCCCTTGGTGATTTTTTACTTTGTAGCATGCAGGTTGGATCATCCATGAATTATGAAAAGAATTAGGGACTTGTCTGAATCTCTTTTCCAAGTCATTCTAGGAGTTTCAGTCATGGCAATGACAAAGATAGGTAGAACTGGAAACTCAGAAAAGGCAGGAACTGAAGTGACTGGAATTAGTTGAATATGTTTGTTTCTGAATAGATTATTATTATTATTTTTTGAAATACAGCTGGATTATTTTTTCCTATTGTTTTATGCTACCTTTTATTTTTTATTTATTTTTAAGGATTTTATTTATTAGAGTAAGCACACAGGCAGTAGGGAAGGGGCAGAGGGAGAGGGACAACCAAACTCCCTACTGAGTGTGGAGCCCAACATAGGGCTCGATCCCATGACCTTGAGATCATTACCTGAGCCAAAGTCAGATGCTTGATGTACTGAGCTACCCAGATCCTCCTCTGCTAGCTTTTTAAAAGAATGCTTTGGGGTAACTGTCAGAGTGAATCCAGACTTCAAATAGAAGAAGGTTTTTTATTTTTCTCTATATCCTTTTATTTTAAATTTGCACACCCCCCTCTAATTACAGATAGATCATGAGGATTTACTATTTTGATCAATTTTTATTTTTCATTTTTATTTTTTTTGATCCATTTTTAAAGTCAAGTATGTTAGATCCCAGGCAAAGAAAAACTAGACTTAGCTTTATTTTTTTTTCTTTTAAGATTTTATTCATTTATGATGGTAGAGAGAGAGAGGCAGAGACACACAGGCAGAGGGAGAGGCAGGCTCCATGCCGGGAGCCCGACATGGGACTCGATCCCGGGGTTCCAGGACTGTGCCCTGGGCCAAAGGCAGGTGCCAAACCGCTGAGCCACCAGGGATCCCCTAGACTTAGCTTTAAAACCAGAAATCAGAAGGTGTTTCCCTGGAAGAATGGTCAGCTGCTCAATTCTTGAAGTGAGCTCGGATACCATTCCCCATGGGAACCATCTCGCCCAAAGTACTGTCCAGTTCTTGTGATTGGAGCAAAAAGCTCTGTTGGGCATCCAGCCTGTAGTGGCATTATTGAAAGGGTTGGGATTTTGAAGACCTTCACAGTCATGTTTCTAATCAAATTCTGCCTGCCTCTAAAGGCTCTTGATTTTTTAGAACCTTTGGAATATTTGCCCTTTCCTTTTGTCAGATTCTAAGGATACTGGAGATAGTAAACTATGGCCCACAAGTCAGATCTGGTTCATGGTCTGTTTTTTGTTTTTCGTTTTTTTTAAGATTTTATTTATTCATGAGAGACACATAGAGAGGCAGAGACACAGGCAGAAGGAGATGAAGGCTCCCAGAGGGAGCCCAATGTGGGACTTGATCCTGGATCCCAGGATCGTGCCTTGAGCCGAAGGCAGACATTCAGTTGCTGAGCCACCCAGGCGTCCCCATGGTCTTTTTTATAATGCCCATGGACTAAGAATGGTTTTTACTTTTTTTTTTTTTTAAGATTTATTTATTTATTCAGAGAGAGAGAGAGAGAGGCAGAGACACAGGCAGAGGGAGAAGCAGGCTCCATGCAGGAAGCCCGATGTGAGACTTGATCCCGGGTCACACCCCGGGCTGCAGGAGGCGCTAAACCACTGCGCCACCAGGGCTGCCCCTGGTTTTTACATTTTTAAAATGTAAAAATGGGGATCCCTGGGTGGTGCAGTGGTTGGGGCCTGCCTTTGGCCCAGGGCGCGATCCTGGAGACCCGGGATTGAATCCCACGTCGGGCTCCCGGTGCATGGAGCCTGCTTCTCCCTCTGCCTGTGTCTCTGCCTCTCTCTCTCTCTCTGTGTGACTATCATAAATAAATAAAAATTTAAAAAAATTAAAAAAAATAAAATGTAAAAATGTTGGGATGCCTGGGTCACTCAGCAGTTGAGCACCTGCCTTCAGCCCAGGGCATGGTCCTGGCATCTGGGATCGAGTCCCACGTTGGGCTCCCTATGGGGAGCCTTCATCTCCTTCTGCCTGTGTCTCTGCCTCTCTCTGTGTGTGTCTCTCATGAATAAATAAATAAAATCTTAAAAAAAAAAAGTAAAAATGTAGTTTTAGAATGTAAAGATCAAGAGAATGAGAAGACATGCCGCACACTGGGAGAAAATATTTGCAAAAGACCCATCTGATGAAGGACTTCTCCAAAACAGACAAAGAATTCTTAAAATTCAACAATAAGGGGCACCTGGGTGGCTCAGTGGTTGAGTGTCTGCCTTCAGCTCAGGGCATAATCTCGGGGTCCTGGGATTGAGTCCCACATCAGGCTCCCTGCAGGGAGTCTGCTTCTCCCTCTGCCTATGTCTCTGCCTCTCTCTCTCTGCATCTCTCCTGAATAAATAAATAAAATCTTTTAAAAAAAAAATCAACAGTAAGAAAACAGCCCTATTAAAAACTGTGCGAAAGACCTAAGCAGACACCTCACCTAAAAAAATTTGCAGATGGCAAGTAAGTATATGGGGGATCCCTGGGTGGCTCAGCGGTTTGGCACCTGCCGTTGGCCCAGGGCGTGATCCTGGAGACCCGGGATCGAGTCCCACGTTAGGCTCCCTGCATGGAGCCTGCTTCTCCCTCTGCCTGTGTCTCTGCCCCCCTCCCTCTCTGTGTGTCTCTCATTAGTAAATAAATAAAATCTTTAAAAAAAAAAAAAGATGGGAAGTAAGTATATGAAGAAAGGTTCAACTTCATATGTCATCAGGGAATTGAAAAATTAAAACAGTGAGATTGCAGTACTGTGCACCATTAGAATGGCCAAAATCTAAAACACTGACAGCACCAAATATTGGCAAGGATGTGGAGCAGCAGGAACTCTCATTTACTGCTAGTGGGAATGCAAAATGATTATAATCACTAGGAAGACAATTTGGCAGTTCATTATATAATGTAACTCTTACCATATGATCTGGCAATCACAGTCAATGGTATTTACTCAAATGAGCCAAAATCTATGGCCCCACAAAAACCTACTGAAGAATATTTATAGCATCTTTATTCATAATTGTTAAAACCTGGAGGCAACCAAGATGTCCTTCAGTAGGTGAGTTGATAAACTTGTGCATCCAGATAATGGAATATTATTCAGCACTAAAAAGAAATGAGCTATCAAGCCATGAAAAGGCATGGAGGAAACTTAAATGTGTATTACTAATTGAAAGAACAATCCAAAAATGTTACATATTACATCATTCCAACTATATGACATTCTGGAAAAGAGAAAACTATGGAGACAGTAAAAAGGACCAGTGATTGGAGGTTGAGGGATAAATAGGCAGAGCACAGATTTTTAGGGCAGTGAAACTGTTTTGTATGATGTTACAGTATGTGTAGTTGTCATACATTTGTCCAAACACATAAAACATAGGTCACCAAGAGTAAGCCCTAATGTAAACTATGGACTTGGGGTGGTAATGAAATGTTAATTGTATCAAATGTCCAACTGCAAGATGTAGTGAAGGGGGCTGTGCTTGTGTGGGGGGGAGCTGGAGGAACAGGACTATATGGGTACTCTCTGTACTTTACTGCTCAATTTTACTGTGAACCTAAAACTACTCTAAGAAATAAAGCTTATTATTTAAAAAATGTCAAAATAGATCAAAGAATAAAATGTGACAGAGACCATATGTGGTCTGTAAAGCCTAAAATAATAGTATTATTTTTATTATTTAGGGGGAGATAAAAAGTGGGGAAGGGAGAGGGCAGAAGGAGAGAGAGAATCTTAAGCAGGCTCTATACCCAGAGCAGAGCCTGATGTGGGGCTTGATCTCATGACCCTGAGATCATGATCTGAACCAAAATCCAGAGTTGGATGCTTAACCAACTCAGTCACCCAGACCCCCCAGTATTAGTATTTCTTATCTGGCCTTTTACAAAAAAAAAAAGTTTACCAAGCCCTGGACTCTGTCACAGAGGAACTGGGGGGATGAGGTGCTTAGTTTCTCTCTTGTGTCATGCCCAGTCCCCTAATTCTCCTAGGTACTCTTTGTCTCTCATGGCAGAGTTATTCTCATTGAATTTCCATTTCATTTGCAGGTATATGAGTGACCTAAAGCTGCAAATTAAAACGGAGAGAAAGCAGTGCCAACTGCGAGCAGGGCAAGGATGCCAATTCCTCCACCCCCTCCACCACCCCCTGGTCCTCCTCCACCTCCCACTTTTAATCAGGTAAGTAATCTTTCCACCTGGCTACCTCAAAACCTTAATGAATACTTAGGGCTTCCTGTTGTAAGACATAGTGCACTCGAAGATATATGGTGTAGAAAGAGAATAAGTAAATCTGTCTTCATTAACTAGCTCTGATTTCTGAGAGATCTTCTTAGGACTTTAATGGCTTATCTTGTTTTCTTGTCCTGGTTCAGTCTAAATGAAGATTTGGACAGGTTGCATCAGAGTAAGAACTAGTCTTTTGCCCCTAAAACTATTTGTTCTGTAAGGGTCAGTACAGCATTTCTCTGGCATCATTAAGAAAAGGGATGGCAGCTCCTAGTGGTTTTCTTGCTATTTTATCTCTCCTTCTTCTCCTCCAAACCAGTTCATCCTAAAGCCAAGTCCATCAGGTCTGCCAGCCCCTCAAAAAAAGAGTTTCTGAAAAATAGTATTAAGAAGACTCAAAGGGGGACACCCGGGTGGCTCAGCAGTTGAGCATCTGCCTTTGGCTCATGGCATGATCCTAGGGTATAGGATCGAGTCCTACATTGGGCTCCTTGCATGGAGCCTGCTTCTCCATCTGCCTGTGTGTCTGCCTCTCTCTCTCTCTCTCTCTCTCTGTCTCTCATGAATAAATAATATCTTAAAAAAAAAAGACTTAAAGGTTTGATAATGGTAGGGAAAAAAAGCAGTGTGGCTTTTGAACCAAGGAGGCAACTACTTTTACTATATGTGGATTGTAATATCTGGTGTCACATGAGAAAGAAAGCATGAGTGCTTTATCTCATTTTTTTAAGACTATTTTATTTTTACATTTTTAAAAAGATTGTATTTATTTATTTCGAGAGAGAGTTGGAGGGAGGGGCAGAGGGAGAGTGAGAATATTCGGCAGACTCTATAGTGAGCACAGAGCCCCAATGTGGGGTTCAGTCTCACGACCCAGAGACCATGTCCTGAACCGAAATCAAGAGTCAGATGCTTAACTGACTGAGCCACTCAGGCACCCCTAAGATTTTATTTTATTTTAAATTTTATTTATTCATGAGAGACATAGGCAGAGGGAGATGCAGGATCATCCCAGGACCCCAGGATCACGACCTGAGCCAAAGACAGATACTCAACCACTGAGCCACCCAGCCTTGCCCCCTAAGATTTTATTTTATTTTATTTTATTTTATTTTATTTTATTTTATTTTATTTTATTTTATTTTATTTTATTTATTTATTTTATTTTATTTATTTTATTTTATTTATTTTATTTTATTTATTTTATTTTATTTATTTTATTTTATTTTATTTTATTTTATTTTATTTTATTATTTTATTGATTTTATTTTATTTTATTATTTATTTATAGACACAGAGAGAGAGGCAGAGACACAGGCAGAGGAAGAGGGAGACGCAGGCTCCATGCAGGGAGCCCGATATGGGACTTGATCCTGGGTCTCCAGGATCACACCCCAGGCTGCAGGCGGCGCCAAACCGCTGCACCACCGGGGCTGCCCTAAGATTTTATTTTTAAGTAATACCTACACCCAGTGTGGGGCTCAAGCTCACAATCCTGAGATCGAGTTGCAGGTTGAGTGAGCCAACCAGGTGCAGGTGCCCCTACTTCAATCTCAGTTTTGTAAAATTTAGAAGCCTTATAAAGGAACTTAAGGGAATGAATATCTTGGGGTGCATGTGTATTATTTAACAGATGAGAAATAGTGCCCTAAAGTGTTGGTGTATGTGTGTGTTAGGTATTTAACAGATGATAAGTACTACTTTAAAGAGGAAAATTAATTTGCCTAGCTAATTTATTTAGACATTTTGTTTGAGGATATATATGAACCCCCTATTTGGATGAAACTTTAATGAAAGCCCAATAAGTGAAGTAGATAAAAGCAGAACTGCTCTGGTTATAGTGGGATTCAAGGACCAAAGTATATCCTTGGATCTCTCTAACCTCTTGTATTATTGCCCTGCATCATACTGTCTTAGTCATTTACTCAAGAGGATTTTGTTGGGGGCTGAGTATCAGAGATTTGGCTAGGCATATGACTTGGAAAATCCAAATAACTTCACTCTATACTTCTTTTTTTTTTTTTTTTTAAGATTATTTATTTATTTATTCATAGAGACACAGAGAGAGAATGAGAGGCAGAGACACAGGCAGAGGCAGAAGCAGGCTCCATGCAGAGAGCCTGACGCGAGACTCGATCCAGGGTCTCCAGGATCATGCCCTGGGCTGCAGGCGGCACTAAACCCCTGCGCCACCGGGGCTGCCCTTCACTCTATACTTCTATATTGCTTGACTCTTTCTCAAAGATTTGTTTGTATAATTAAAAGAAATGGAAAACATGCGGATAAGAAAAAAAAGCAAATAAAAATAATCTGTAATATCGCTCAGAAATGAGACAATTTCTGCCTTCAAAGCCTGCCAGCACGATGGGTGAGATAGGCAAGTCAGCAAGCAGATTCCATTCTATGCAGAGAAAAATGAGGCCACAAGAAAAACATGCTTCACATACTAACTTGGGGGAATGAAGGCAGTCAGAGAAGGCTTCTAGGTGATACTTTTGCAGATTTTTAAAAAGATGAGTATTATTTAGCCAGAAAGAGAAGAGGGAGAGCTAGCACCTGATATTGAGGAAGTAGAATGGAAGGGTGCTGATTAGTGGGAATGCACACCCAGGATTGAATCATTGCTTGAGGGGCCTGGTAGGAGATGAAGCCAGAGGCAAAGGCTGAGGGTTGTTTTTTTTCTCCAGGCAGCAATGGGAAGGTAGTGTATTTTCACCAGCAGGAGTCACCTTCACAGTGTACACAGTGGTTTGGGGTTGAGACTGGGGACGGGGAAGTCAAGACTTGGAGACAGAAGCCTGTTAACAGTTGAAAATTGAGTTTGCACTGAAGCTGGGAAGATGGAAGAGATAACAATGAGAAACACTTAAAAAGTAAAATCTTAGAGTTGGTGACTGATAGAAGCCTGAGAAAGAGGGAAGAGGTTGAAACAACTCTAGTTTGGGGAATTGAATGATGGTGCTGTTTACAAAGCAAAACAGGTTTCTGGAGGAGGATATGAACTCAGTTTTAGGTATATTGAGTAGTGTTTTAATACTTTTCTCTTTATAAAAGTAAGATATTCAAGAAATTGATGAACTGTGGCTGGGGTGCCTGGCTGGCTCATTTGGTAGAGCATGGGACTCTTATTATTTTTTTTTTTTTTAAATTTTTTATTTATTTACTTATGATAGTCATAGAGAGAGAGATAGAGAGGCAGAGGCATAGGCAGAGGGAGAAGCAGGCTCCATGCACCGGGAGCCCGACGTGGGATTCGATCCTGGGTCTCCAGGATCGCGCCCTGGGCCAAAGGCAGGCGCTAAACCGCTACGCCACCCAGGGATCCCTGTTTTTTTAAAGTTAATTCCTAGGTAGAATTCTTGTGTAGACTTTTTAAAGGTGTTTGATATAAGGGGTGCCTGGGTGGATCAGTTGCTTAACTGTCCAGTTCTTGATTCTGGCTCAGGTCATGATTTCAGGATCATGAGATCCAGCCCCACTTGGGGCTCTGCACTTGGTGTGGAGCCTGCTTAAGATTCTTTCTCTCCTCTCCCTCTGCTCCTCCTCCTTGTCTCTCTCTAAAACAAAACAAAAATTGGGAAGAAAAGATGTTTGGTACATAAACTACTTTCGGTAAAGATCATACTAATTCATCTTTCTCCAGATATACTCTTTTGTGTTTGTTCCCCTGAATCCTTATGACCACCATAAGACAGTTCTATGCATTTTTTTTTTTTTTTTTTAGCATCTTCAGTGTGTCAGGTACTGTACAACAGTGAGCTGTGGACCCTGTCTTCATGAAGCTAGCAGTCTCCTGTTATAATTTTAACTTTTACCAGTTTCACTGGTAAATAACCATACTGTGTTTTAACCTACATTTAAAATTTTTTTTCCATATTTGCTGGCTCCATGATTTCTTTTACACAATGTTGTTAATCATATCCTTCTCTCATTATCCTATTGATTTATAAGTCATTTTTACGTAACTGCTGTATAGATTTAGGATAATGCCTTTGTATGTCACAGGTGATTTGTCCTTCCAGTCTATCATCTGCTTATATTCCTAGTAAATAATTTATAATAAGTAAATCTTTCAGTCTTTCCTTGTATTTTGGTTGTCATGTCCTTCCCCTTACCAATTTTTTTCATATAGTACATCTATGGATTTTTTTACATTACATTTTATAACTCAACTAGAATTTGTTTGAGAATAAGCTATCAGGTAGGGATTTAACTTGATTATTTTTTTCCCCCAAAATTAGCCAGTTACTATTAGTAGCTTATATTTCATAATTGGTGCTTTCTGTACTGCTAAAATATACGTTTATTATTTCTTTTTCTTTTCTTTAAGTTTTTTTTTTTTAATTCATTCGAGAAAAAGAGAGCTCTGTGCTCCTGAGAGCATGAGCCAAGGGGGAGGGAAAGAGAGAGAGGGAGAAGCAGACTCCCCACTGAGCAGGGAGCGGATATGGGGCTCAATCCCAGGACCCCAGGATCACAACCTGAGCTGAAGGCAGATGCTTAACTGACTGAGCCACCCAGGTGCCCCTCACTTTTATTATTTTTTATACAGACATAGGTTTGTTTATGGACTTTTCTGTTTTGTTCCTTTAGCTGTCTGTCCCTGTGCTCCTGTTGTAGTTGGTCCTAGCTTTTGGTGGTGCTAGTCCCATTTTCTTTTCTTTTCTTTTCTTTTCTTTTCTTTTCTTTTCTTTCTTTCTTTCTTTTTTTTTTTTTTTTTTAAGATTTTATGTATTCATAAGAGACACCGAGAGAGAGGCAGAGACCTAGGCAGAGGGAGAAGCAGGCTCTGAGCAGAGAGCCTGATCCAAGACTCGATCCCAGGACACCGGGATCAAGACCTGAGCCAAAAGCAGATGCTCGACCACGGAGCCACCCAGGTGCTCCACTAGTCCCATTTTCTTAGTTTTTTCCTATACTTAATCTTCTAGGTAGATTTTAGAATCATTTTTTAGTGGTTTCCAAAAATTCCACTGTGGTTACTTTAAAAAGCTCTCTACATTTGAAAATTGTGTAAGGAACATGGTACCACATGTTGGATTTTAAGTATATGTGGGATATTCATTTGGAGATGTCCTGTAGACACTAGCACATATGGGTATGAAGTTCAGGGCCAGGAGTGGTGATGAAATATAAAGATTTGAGATACTTGGGCTTTTCAGTGGTATTCATACCCTGGGACCGGATGAGCTTGCTTGGGGAGATTTAGATAGAGGCTGAGGATAGGACTCTGAAAGGCATTTAAGAGGTAGGTGGAGAGTGAAGAACTTGAGAGAAAATAACAATGTTGGGAAAAACTGTAGGGGTATGCCTGGGTGGCTCCAGTCAGTTAAGTGTCTGCCTTTGGCTCTGGTCATGATCTCAGGGTCTTGGGATCCAGCCCTGCATCCAACCCTGCTTCTCCCTCTCCCTCTGCCTGCCTCTCCCCTTACTTGTACTCTCTCTGTCTCTGGCAAGGTAAATAAACAAAATCTTAAAAAAAAGGGGACGCCTGGATGGCTCAGCGGTTGAGTGTCTGCCTTTGGCCCAGGACATGATCCTGCAGTCCCGGGATTGAGTCCCGCATCGGGTTCCCTGCACGGAGCCTGCTTCTCTCTCTGCCTGTGTCTCTGCCTCTCTCTGTATGTGTCTCTCATGAATAAATAAATAAAGTATTAAAAAAAAAAAAAAGAAACAAAAGAAAAGGTGGAGGGTGTGGGCAGCCGTAGGGAAAGGAGGAAAGGCACGGGCTTTGACATAATCAGACCAGCTCTGCATTTACTCTCCATGTGATGTTGACTTGTCTAAACTACTTCATTTCTTCATCTCTGGAATGGGAATAATATGGCCTGTGTTATTTTATTAAAATTTTATTTATTTATTTGAGAGAGAGTACATGCGAGCAGAGAGAGGAGCAGGGGAGAAAGAGGAGCAAGGGAGAGGGACAAGCAGACTCCACGGAGCCTACCATGGGGCTCGATCTCATGGCCCCGAGATCTTAACCTGAACCAAAACCAAGACTTGGACATCTATCCGACTGAGCCACCCAGGTGCCCCAATGTGGTCTATTTTATAACATTGTTTAGAAGATAAAGTAATAGGGAAGCAATAAAATCTATTAGTTGAGATAAGATAGGCTTTTTTTTTTTAAGATTTTATTATTTGTGAAAGACACAGAGACTCTAGGATCACAGGACTCTAGGATCACGCCCTGAGCCAAAGGCAGGCGCTCAACCTCAGAGCCACCCACACATCCCAAGATAGGCATTTTAGAGTCAACTGCTTTGGATTCTTGTTTTACTATTTACTGGATGTGTGGCCTCAGGAAACCTTTTAGCTATTTTTACTTTCCAAACGGATAATGATAATAATACCTATTTCATAAAAATATTTCAAGATATAAATGAGATAATGGAAGTAACATGCTTAGCCTAAGGCATAGTAGAGACTCATGATTGCTTTCATACATATAAAGCATCTAACGTACAAACCCAGCACACAGGTACTCTGTAAGCATTAGTTAAGGCCTCCTTTTTTTTCTTTCTTAAGTGGGAGAGAGAGAATTGCAAGCAGGCTGCACACCCAGGGCCTGACATGGGGTTCGATCTCACTACCCCGAGATCACGACCTGAGCCGAAATCAAGAGTCACTTAACTGACTAAGCCCTCCAGGCGCCCCTGATAAGTCTTCCTTTCAGAAGCTTCTGATAGGAGGGAGACCTGTATCCTTCACAGAAAGCACAACAGAAGAAGGACTAGGAAGGCTGAGAATACACATTGGAACTGTTATTTGATGCAGGGATCTGATTAGGTTGGAGGGGCATTCATGAAACCAGCTTGGCTTATGGTATTTATCCCAAGCTCATGGTACAGGGAACTATTTAGGATGAATAGTTAAATTTTCTCCTCTTCCTCCAGGCAAACACAGAGCAGCCCAAGCTGAGTAGAGATGAGCAGCGGAATCGAGGTGCCCTCTTACAGGACATCTGCAAAGGGACCAAGCTGAAGAAGGTGACCAACATTAACGATCGGAGTGCTCCCATCCTTGAGAGTGAGTCTAATCTTTATTTTCTAGTGAGCCACCAGGATTCCAGGATTTGACTTGGAGACTTGGTTGGCCTGTCATTTTATTGTTGGGCCTTAAATGGGAACATTTTGTCCTTTAGGAGAGTTTTCTTTGAATGCTCTTGGGCTGTCTTTGCATCTGTTCATTTGAATACCTTAGAAGTTTCTCTTTGACCTTTGGGAAGCATTCTCTGGGTAGGACTCCATCTTATGTGACTATTGCTCACTAGGGCACATTCTTGGCTGTTCTCTGAGGAGACCACCATGTTACTAAAAACTGCCAAGCTGAAGCTAACAATTTTATAATTCCCAGAAGTGTCCATTCTGAAAGGCTTCTGGAGAGTTTGCTCACACCTGGACCCTTAAGTCGCGGGGCCCCATATAATCTGAGACTTGGAGAGGAGAGCCCAGAGAATTTTGCTGAATGTGTCTTGATCCTGGTTTTCCCTCTGCCTTTCCTAAATAGGGAAGTTTGGCTCCTTGTTTCTTTTGTTCTTTCTCTTTCATCACGGTGAAGAGTTTTATTTCCACATGAAACTGTGGAGCTGAGAGGCCTTGCATTTTTTTTTTTTTTAATGCAAAGTCAAAAGCAAGATTGATTTGTTTCCAAATTAAAGCCCAGATAGAGGGCAGCCCCGGTGGCTCAGCGGTTTAGCGCCGCCTGCAGCCCAGGGCGTGATCCTGGAGACCCGGGATCGAGTCCCACGTCGGGCTCCCTGCATGGAGCCTGCTTCTCCCTCTGCCTGTGTCTCTGCCTCTCTCTCTCTCCTCTCTGTGTATTCTCATAAATAAATAAATAAATAAAATAAAATAAAATAAAAATAAAGCCCAGATAGAGGAGGCATTTCTCCTCAGGATTCACTTGGTCACCAGCTCTGGGCATGTGAAGTGAAAACCCTAATGGTATGCTTTCCAGAACCCAAAGGAAGCAGTGGTGGTTATGGCTCTGGAGCAGCTGCCCTGCAGCCCAAGGGAGGTCTCTTCCAAGGGGGAGTGCCGAAACTCCGACCTGTGGGAGCCAAGGACGTTTCAGGTATCTGATCAGAAAGTTTCTTAGGATATTTCCCAAGTGCATTAATTCCTGACTAGTCCCAAGTGGGTCTTCTAGGGTCAAGGCCTGTGGTAGAGGTGGGAGGAAGGAGAAGTGGGAGCAGGGGAGGAGTTACAGAGCAGAATAAAACTAAAGCTGAGGGATTAAATAAAAATGTGTTTAACTTGTTATCAGCAGTATTTGTTGGTGGGCCCTGAGCCTGAAACCAGATTAAGACCCAGAATTATACAGGCATTTACCCTGCTACCATGCAGGTTACACTAAGGAGGCTGAGTGAAGTAGAGATACCGACCAGCGTGTATCTAACTCTGTTGATCGAGTGCTATCTGCTTTATTTGTAGAGAACCTAGCTGGTAAGCCAGCCCTGCAAGTCCCCAGTTCTCGAGCTGCTGCCCCAAGGCCACCGGTATCTACAGCTGGTGGGCGCCCTCAAGATGATACAGACAGCAACCGAGCCTCACTCCCAGAACTGCCCCGGATGCAGAGACCCTCGTTACCGGACCTCTCTCGACCTAATACCACCAGCAGTACAGGCATGAAGCACAGCTCCTCTGCCCCTCCACCACCACCCCCAGGGCGGCGTGCCAATGCACCCCCTACACCTCTGCCTATGCACAGCAGCAAAGCCCCAGCCTACAACAGAGAGAAACCCTTGCCGCCTACACCTGGACAAAGGCTGCACCCTGGTCGAGAGGGACCTCCTGCTCCACCCCCAGTCAAACCACCTCCTTCCCCTGTGAATATCAGAACGGGACCAAGTGGCCAGTCTCTGGCTCCTCCTCCACCGCCTTACCGACAGCCTCCCGGGGTCCCCAATGGACCCTCCAGTCCCACTAATGAGTCAGCCCCGGAGCTGCCCCAGAGACACAATTCTTTGCATAGGAAGACTCCAGGGCCTGTCAGAGGCCTAGCGCCTCCTCCACCCACCTCAGCCTCTCCCTCACTACAGAGTAATAGACCACCTCCCCCAGCTCGGGACCCTCCCAGTCGGGGGGCAGGTAAGTACTTGGAAGCACTTTTTTTTCCTATCCCTTGGAGAATTGAGTTTGTCTTTTTACCCTTTTCTCCAAAGCTCTCTTTTAGCGATTGAAAAGAAAAAGAATTCACTTACTCATTCAACAGGTTTACTGAATGCCTTTTTCTATATCAGACTCTGTTGTTAGGGAAACAGCAATCAATAGAAGAGTCCTGTTCTCTGGACAGTCAAGCAAATAAATTAGTAAAATATACATATTTATATTTATATTTATATTTATATTTATATATATATACACATGGTTTGTAAATATTTTACAGAAATACAAAGCAGAGAAGGGGAATAAGAATAAGGGGTGGAGGGTAGTGGTAATATTTTTTATTGCAGAAGTGGGGTGAGAGTAGGTAGGGGTCAGGAAAGTTTTACTGATAAAGTAACAATCTGGCAGAGAGTGACAGAGTAAGCTAACCGGTTATCTGAGAGAATAGTTACTGCAGGCATTGGGAACAGCAGATACAAAGGCCATGAGACTGGGAACAGCAGGGAGGCCATTGTGGCAGGACATGGAGTTCAGGAAGCTAAATTTCCACAGGAGAACACTGTAGGACTTTGTTGAGACTGGGATTTACTTGGTGAATTGCTGAGCACTGGAACAAAGGAGAAACATTGCTTTATCTTTTTGTTTTTTTAAGATTTTATTCATTTACTTGAGAGAGAGAGCATGAGCGTTGTGGAGGGAGGGGCAGAAGGAGAAGGAGGGGCAGAAGGCTGAGCAGGAAGCCTGATGTGGGGCTCGATTCCAGGACCCTGGGGCCATGACCTGAGCCACCTAGGCACCCCTGCTTTAGCTTTTAACTTTTTAATTTTTTAATTTTTTTAAAGATTTTATTTATTAATGAGAGAGACACACAGAGAGAGAGAGAGAGAGAGGCAGAGGCACAGGTAGAGGGAGAAGCAGGCTTCGTGCAGGGAGCCCAATGTGGAACTCAATCCTGGATCTCCAGGATCACTCCCTGGGCCGAAGGCGGTGTTAAACTGCTGAGCCACCCGGGCAGCTCTGCTTTAGCTTTTAAAATGATGACAAACTTGTGTGATGCAAACAGACAGCAGGAGGACAGAGGTGACAAGGGGGACTGTTTAGGAGGCTGTTGGAGTAAACTAGCAGATAGGTAGGACCACAACAGGTTTGGGGGAAGAAGACAGGTATTCACTTTTTTTTTTTTTTTTAAGATTATTTATTTATTGGGCAGCCCCCGTGGCGCAGCGGTTTAGCGCCGCCTGCAGCCCGGGGCATGATCCTGGAGACCCTGGATCGAGTCCCACATCAGGCTCTCTGTATGATGCCTGCTTCTCCCTCTGCCTGTGTCTCTGCCTCTCTCTCTGTCTCTATGAATAAATAAATAAAATCTTAAAAAAAAAAAGATTATTTATTTATTTATTAGAGAGAGAGAGAGACAGACAGAGGGAGAAGCAGGCTCCACGCAGGGAGCCCGACGTGGGACTCGATCCTGGGTTTCCAGGATCACACCCTGGGCCGAAGGCAGCGCCAAATCGCTAAGCCACCAGGGCTGCCCAGGTGTTCACTTTTGGACAAGTCAAGTTTGAGATGCCTGTCAGCCAAACACCAATTCATTATTTTCTCTTAGATATCTGTGAGATTCTGAAGTTCAGGAGAAAGGTCTGGGCTAGAGAAATTTGAATGATATATATTTTTAAGGATTTTATTTATTTATTTGACGGAGGGAGAGTGAGTACAAGCAGGTAGAGCAGCAGGCAGAGGGAGAGGGAGAAGCAGGCTCTCTGCTCAGCAGATCGGGGCTTAGTCTCAGGACCCTGGGATCACAACTTGAGCTGAAGGCAGAAGCTTAACCAACTGAGGCACCCCAAATTTGAATGATACTGAAAACCACATGCTGGGTGAGCTCACTTAGGGAGTCAGTCTAGATAGAGAAGAGGTTGAGGCCTTTATATTAGAAGTCAGAGAGATGGAGAGTAGCAAGAGAGGAAGCTGAGAAAGAGCCCCTGGTGAGGAAGGAAGAAAACAAGAGGATGCTGGAAGGATGCGAAGATGGAGTGATCAGCTGTGTCCAGGACTGAAAACAGAATGACACTGGTCTTAGCAACATGGAGTCCTTTGGGGCGACCCCCAAACAACGTGATACCACCCCCCCTTTTTTTAAAGGATTTAATTTATTTAGAGAGGCAGAGACATAGGCAGAGGGAGAAGCAGGCTCCCTGCATTCCGATGCAGGACTTGATCCCCAGACTGAGGATCACGTTCTGAGCCGAAGACACACATTCAACCGCTGAGCCACCCAGGCATCCCACATGGTACCCTTTTGAGTAGTTTCAGTGAAGTGGTGGAGGATGAGAGTGAAAGTCTAACTGGGATGTGTTTGGGAACTCACGAATAGGAGGAAAGGAATTAGAGATAGCAAAGTAGAAATCTCAGTTTCCTTACAGGGGAGTGAGGGTGGGGGTGCAGATAAATAGAATACTTGCTGGAGGAGAATTGAGGGTTGAGACTCCTCCTCTCCAAGATGGAAGATATTTCCGTATCCATTTGGATACTGATGAAATGATACAGGAGAATGGGGAAATTGTCCAAGTAATGTCTCCAAGAAGGCTAAAAGGAATGGAATCTGATCCATAGGTAAGGGGTTGACCTTAGATAAGAACATAGATCATTCTTCCATGGTAACAAGAGGGAAGGCAGAGTGCATAGGCATAGATGCAAGTGGGCAGGTGGGCATCATGGTAGAAGCATGTGCAAATTTTCTTCTAGTTTGTTTCTTATTGGTGAAATAGGACATCTATTGATGTGAGAGGGGAGGGAAGGAGAGAGAGGGCATGAAGTGGTGCTCTGGGAGTATGGGAGAATAAAGGGGGCGGGGGCAGGGGTGTCCTGGGAGAAGCAGCACGGAAGCCCACTCAGGATTAGGAGCCATACACTCAGAGTGAGATTGGCACAGTGTGTGTTCAGCTGTGCGTATGCAGGTACTGAGTAGTGGCATTTAACCAGGGTTAGCTATTTTAGGCATGTATGACACCAAGGGAGAGTGGAGCCGGGAAGCTAAGGGTATAGGTCCAGGAATGATTGTAACAATGGACCATGAGCCTAAACTGGATGAGGAGGAGATAAGGAGCTCTGGAAAAGGTAGAAGAGGTTGTATAATCTTTTTACAAAATAGCATGACTGAAAGTAGAGAGTCAGGGAGACCGTGAAGCTCCCTGGGACCTTAGACCCGGGAATTCTGCCTCCCATGGCCTCTTATATCATTGGACTTTGAGCCACATCCTCCACAAAGCCTTTGAGCTTTTAAACAGTCCTTGCAGGTTTGGATCATTGATTAAGAAATTAAGTCATCAGGAAGCACATACTGAAAGCCCATTAACCTATGCTGTTGGTTGGCGAAGTACATAAGAGATTCGTATTTTAGGAGCTGGCAGTCTAACCTAAGGCAGTCATATAGTAATCTGGTACATTCCTGACTGTGTATCTCCCTGGCTTTAGCCATAAGAATTCCAATCTTATGGTAGCCTTTGATTCTATAAAGTTTAGGTTAAAAATTATTTTTTAAGGGACGCCTGGGTGGCTCAGCAGTTGGGTGGTTGCCTTCGGTTTAGGCTGGGATCTGGGATCAAGTCCCGCATCAGGCTCCTGCGAAGAGCCTGCTTCTCCCTCTGTCTATGTCTCTGCCTCTCTCTCTCTGTGTCTCTCATGAATGAATAAATAAATCTTTAGAAAAAATATTTTTTAATTTAGGGATTTTTTAAAGACCCTTTATCAAAGTAGAGCCCATATCTTTTTTTTTTTTAAGGTTTTATTTATTTATTCATGAGAGACACGGGGGGCGGGGGGCGCAGAGACACAGGCAGAGGGAGAAGCAGGCTCCATGCAGGGAGCCCGACATGGGACTTGATCCTATGTCCCCAGGATCAGGCCTTGGGCTGAAGGCGGCACTAAACCACTGAGCCACCCGGGCTGCATATCTTTCTAATCCTATCCAGGAATAGAAGTGGGGGAAAATGTAATTTCTGTGGGTTTAACTAAATAGTTTTACTTTTTTAATTAAATTATTTTTTTAAACAAAGCTGTAGGCCTAATGTGGGGTTTGAACTCAAGAGTCTTGCTCTACTGACTTGAGCCAGTCAGGCACCCTGAATTTGAGTAGTTTTAAATGTCTGCAGAATTCTTGCTTCCCACTTTTCTGTTCGTTCTTTGTGGTTTCTTTAAAAAATGTGAAGTTATGAGCCTTTTTCTTCTGTCCCTTAGCCATCACCAATTTTGAGGCCTGATGGAGTCCTCAGCCAGCTTTCCATCTCTATAACCAGAGCAGTAGTTCTTAGAGTGATAACACTGAGAGAAAATTGAGATATTTTAGTCAGAGATCTTCTGAGTATGTAGCTATCTTTATTGTGTGACCTTGGGCAGATAGCTCTCATTCTCTGAGTTTGTTCCCTCTTGTCTTCATAGTATCTTCACGGGTAGTTGTAAATACATGTATGGAAGTGCTTTGTAAATCATAGTATGCTGATGACTGTTAATGGTTTTATGCAAGGATTTCCAGGTAGTTCTTGGATTTCTCTCTCTCTCTTTTTTTTTAAGATTTTATTTACTTAGGGATGCCTGGGTGGCTCAGTGGTTTGGCACCTGCCTTTGGCCCCGGGTATGATCCTGGAGACCCGGGATTGAGTCCCATGTTGGGCTCCCTGCATTGAACCTGGTTCTCTTTCTGCCTATCTTTCTGCCTCTCTATCTGTGTCTCTCATGAATAAATAAATAAAATCTTAGAAATGAAAAAAAAGATTTTATTTATTTATTCAAGAGAGAGGCAGAGAGATAGGCAGAGGGAGAAGCAGGCTACATGCAGGAAGCCTGATGTGGGACTCGATCCCAGGACTCCGGGATCATGCCCTTGAGCCAAAGGCAGACGTTCAACTTCTGAGCCATCTAGGCGTCCCATGGATTTATCTTTATTATTAAATCATATTATGACAGTATTATGTGATAATATACTTTTGTTTCTCTGTGAATTATTTACATTTGAAAAAGTGTGGAGTCTTTTGTCTTCCCAGGGTGCTCAGGGATCAGTGGTATTGGTTTCTGAATTTTTTCTTTGTGGAGTAAGACACTATTTTTTTTTTTTTTTGACACTATTTTTAAGGGACTTTTTTTTAAAGAATCAATACCATCATGCCCTCCTCAAAATTGAGTTTATCGAGGTTTACAAAAGGTGATCTCCCACCCCCAGGTTTATTTTACAAACTGCTTCTTTCTTACAGTCCTTGGGTTCCAGTGCCTTCACTTGAAACAGGGTTTTTTTTTTTTTTGTTTGTTTGTTTTTTGAGACGGTTTTAAAACCGATGTGATAGGGACGCCTGGGTGGCTCAGTGGTTGAGCGTCTGCCTTTGGGTTAGGGCGTGGTCCTGGGGTCTTGGGATTAAGTCCCCTGTCAGGCTCCCTGCATGGAGCCTGCTTCTCCCTCTGCCTATGTCTGCTTGTCTCTCTCTGTGCCTCTCATGAATAAATAAATAACATCTTTTTTTTTAATTTTTTTTTTTTTTATGATAGGCACACAGTGAGAGAGAGAGAGGCAGAGACACAGGCAGAGGGAGAAGCAGGCTCCATGCACCAGGAGCCCGACGTGGGATTCGATCCCGGGTCTCCAGGATCGCGCCCTGGGCCAAAGGCAGGCACTAAACCGCTGCGCCACCCAGGGATCCCTAAATAACATATTTAAAAAAAAAAAAAAACAAACTGGATGTGACAAAGAGCCCAGAAACTTACTGGAGAGATGGCAGAACCCAGAGGGGATGACTGTCCCAGAGGGTGAGTGCCAAGGGAGCAAGGAGAGTGCTCTTTGTCCTACTCCATTGGCCAGTCTGGGTTGGCTCTAATCACTGCCACCTTCCCAGTGTGTAGCTGGTGTCCTTTTGATCCAAGCTAACCCTGCCTTATACTCCCTGGCCCTCCCCTAGAGTAGTCACAGACTCTCAGGCCCTGAGAAATCTGAGTTTTAGGGAAATATTTTGAAAGTGACCTGAAACAGCTTTGATTTGGGCAGATTTAGAATGAAATCAAGGTTCAGATATCTGCTAGGTGGTGTTAAGGAGACTTCTCTTTAGTTACTGCTTCTAATAGCACCTGTCTATACTTACACCTTGAAAAGAGTGAGGTAGACATTCAGAGTACATCTTAGGGGATGAAAAGTGGCATTATTTGGCCTACAGTGCTGGACCCCCTGTCTGCACACATCATTCCATTACTCTTTCATGCTTAACTGCAGTCACTCTACAGAAATTCCAACAATAATACAGGAGGAATAAGAAGATATGCTCTTGGGCACCTGACTGGCTCACTCAGTAGATGATACAGCTTTTGATCTCAGGGTCATGCATTCAATCCCCACATTGGGTATAGAGCATACTTAAAAAAAAGATGATACACCCTTTATCAGTGTTGTCTGTTAAGCCGAGTAGTCTCTCCATGTATTATTTAGATAACAGGACATGGTGTTGGTACCAAAACATACACTTCCTTTTTTTTTTTTTTTCTTTTTTAAAAAATTGTATTTATTTGACACTGATTGAGCCAGAGAACACAAACAGGGGGAACAGCAGAGGGAGAGGAAGAAGCAGGCTTCCTCAGCAGGGAGCCTGATGCCAGACTCAATCCCAGGATCCCAGGATCCTGACCTGAGGTGAAGGCAGACACTTAACTGAGCCACCCAGGCACCCCTAAAAGATACACTTCCATCTCAGTGGGTTATATGTTTTGGGGGCAGATAATATAGAACTGTGGTAGTTATGAAAAGCGGTGTGGGCATAGTGGAAAGAGCAAATGTATGCTGAGTCTTATTAGATCTGTGGCCTCAGACAAACAACCTGAATCCCAGTTTCTTCATTTGTGAAATGGGGATAATACCACATACTTTGTAGGAGTGGCTAAATAATTTTTAAAGATTTGATACATAGGGGATCCTCTGGTGGCTCAGCGGTTTAGCGCCTGCCTTCAGCCCAGGGTGTGATCCTGGAGTCCAGGATTGAGTCCCAAAGCAGGCTCCCTGCGTGGAGCCTGCTTCTCCCTCTGCCTGTGTCTCTGCCTTTCTCTCTCTCTGTCTCTCTCTCTTTGTGTCTCTCATGAATAAATAAATAAAATCTTAAAAAAAAAAGATTTAATGCATATAAAATACTTGGGGCAGTACCTGGAATATAACAGAAACCAAATAAATGATAGCTGCTATTTTTGTTAGCTAATGGAAAGAATAGAATAATACAACATAAACACCTTACTTAGAATCTATTCTAGTTGGGACGCCTGGGTATCTCAACAGTTTGGCACCTGCCTTTGGCCCAGGGCTTGATCCTGGAGACCCGGGATTGAGTCCCACGTCGGGCTCCCTGCATGGAGCCTGCTTCTCTCTCTCTGCCTCTCTCTCTCTCTATCTCTCATTAATAAATAAATAAAATCTTTTTAAAGAAGAATCTATTCTAGTGATGTTGACATGTCTTCAGATGTGTGTGTTTTTTTTTTTTTTAAGATTTTATTTTATTTATGAGAGACACAGAGAGAAAGAGAGGCAGAGACACAGGCAGAGGAAGAAGCGAACTCCATGCAGGGAGCCCGATGTGGGACTCGATCTTGGGACTCCAGGATCATACCCTGGGCTCAATGAAGGCAGACGCTAAACTGCTGAGCCACCCGGGCTGCCCTTCAGATGTGTTTTTGATGTTACTTTCTACTTGGTGGCACATTTTTGTCTTTTAAGAGTGAATTTGATTTTTGAAAAGCGAAATCAGACATAGGTATGAATATTTTTCTTGATGGTTGTACAAACTCAGCAATGAGATATGAGGGGCACCAGGGTAGCTCAGTCATCAGTTCAGTGTCTGACTCTTGGTTTCAGCTCAGGTCATGATCTCGGGCTTGTGAGATTGAGCCCCACGTTGGGCTCTGCACTTAGCACAGAGCCTGCTCGTCCCTCTCCCTCTGCTCCTCCCCCAAGCTACAGCATGTGTGCATGCACTCTCTCTAAAATAGGTAAATAAAATCTTAAAAAAATGAGATATGAACATCATATATTTATGGATATGTCTAATTAGAAACTGGGTTTGGAGGGAGTTCCCAAAGAGGCATTCCCAGTTTTTTTGAGCAATGAGATAATCACTGAAGATACGCACTTTCCGCAGATGAACCTATTATACATTTTTGAGAATCACTCATTTTATTCCATACTACTAAGTGCTAGAGTAAGTGACACAGCCTATAAATGCTGTGGGAGAACAAAGAAGGGAGGGGATTAGAGTAGAGTGCATTGCTTTGGGAAAGCCTGTAGAAGATGGGGCTTGAATCTAATCTTAAAGGAGAGGTTGGGGTTGGTCGTAAGGGAAGGGGGATGGCATTTCCACACCTTTTGGGGGAGTCACAGGAGCAAAGCATATGTGGTTTGGTTTAGTCACCACATGTTAATTGTGAACATACTGTGTGCTATACATTTGTCTGAGCTTGGAAACTCAGATGAATGGACACTGCCCTGACTTAGTGTGCTGCAGAAGAGGCACATAAAATGAACAATTATGATATAATATAGTGGTGTAGTAGAGATACAGAGGTGACAGTGGGAGTCCCAGCCTAGGAATCAAGCAAGGAAGAGGAGAAGGTGATACCAGGCTGCCTGCCTCGCATGGTAAGTTGCTGTGTAAAAAAGAAGGATGATGGGGTGAGACTCAGTTGGGGTTGAAACTAAGGATTTGAAATTTCTTCTTCCTCCTCTTCTTTTTTTTTCTTTTTTTTTTTTTTAAGATTTATTTATTTATTCATGGGAGACAGAGAGACACAGGCAGAGGGAGAAGTAGGCTCCCTGCAGAGAGCCCAATGTGGGACTCAATCCGGATCCTGGGATCACGTCCCGAACCGAAGGTAGACGCTCAACCACTGAGCCACCCAGGCATCCCAGGATTTGGAACTTCTTGATAGAGGAGATACACAGTCCTTAGAAAAGTTTGAGCAAGTGTTTTCGGGGAGATTAGTGAGTTATGCAGAATAGATTGGAATGGTAAGAGATGAGAAGCAAGGAGAACATTTGGGAAGCTTTTTGCAGTAGAACAGGCTAAATACGAGAGAGCCTTGAATTAGAATTGTGGAGGAAGGCATGGAAAGGCAGGGAAAAGATCATCAAGAGTAGGCAGAGTTCTTGACTGACTTGAAATAGGAAATGAAAAGGGTCACACATTTATTTTGGACTTTGGGGTCTGGAAGGATGTTCTCACTGTTAAGTAGGGATGAGAGGAGAGTGAGTCTGCTATTTGACATGCTGCCCAGAAGCTCCTGGAGCCCAGCTCTTTGGGAAGGCACCAAGGCACTCTTAGCACATATCTCTCAAATTCCCCCCCACCCCTCACCATCTCTGCATCCTATCCTAACTGCTTTGGATTTTCCTTGCAGCTCCTCCACCCCCACCACCCATGATCCGAAATGGTGCCAGGGATGCTCCCCCTCCTCCCCCACCGTACCGAATGCATGGGTCAGAACCCCTGAGCCGAGGAAAGCCCCCACCTCCTCCCTCAAGGACGCCAGCTGGGCCACCTCCTCCTCCACCACCACCCCTGAGGAACGGCCATAGAGATTCTATTACCACTGTCCGATCTTTCTTGGGTGAGTAGCTAGCTGTTTTAGTCTCATAGTTCCTGTAGTGACTTCGCTAATTCCAGTGGCCACTCTAGATTATCCTTTGTTCACAGCAGATCCTCTCCTGACTTAACCTCAGATCTCTGGGCCCCCACCATTGGCATCCCTTGCCTTCTACGAATTCTAGAAGGCAATGATTGCTTTAGAAGAGATTGAAGTAAAAGCAGTAGGTGTTGTGCTAATAACTCTGAAGCTGCTGTCTTGCTCCTCAAGGATCATTTGTGGTTGGCTTTTAGGTCAGAGACTTTATCCCTTTCAGGATTATTTAGACAGGGATGATGTATCTTCCTAGGAAGGAGAGGGCCTTAAAAAGCAGCAGCAACAAAAACCTATCATACGCAACATTATTCTAGTAATATAGAGCCACAACCTAGCTGTGTTACTTTGAGGAAGTCACTTCACTTCTGTGGGCCTCACTTCCCTCATCTGTGAAATCAGGAGGTTGATGAGATCAAGAGTGTATCAGATTTGACTTTTTAAGGTTATAAATGAGTTTTACGCCCCACCTAAGAGATTCTAATTCATTGAGTCTAGGATGGAGCCCCCAAGCAAAGGTTGTCCATAGGGTTTCCTCAGACCCTCTGTTGAAGACCCCTGGAAAGATCTGTACAGTCTCCTTCAATCCTGACACTCTGAATTCTTTTTAATGGTTACCACTCGCAGTCTGGTCTGTTCCTCATTGGGGGACCAGGGTATTTGGAATGTGTTTGAGCCACACCATTAGAAAATCTGAGCCTTCCTGTAGAGGGGCCATGGTAAGTGGGAGTGGAGGCCATGAGTTGGCTGTCCCCGACTATATTGTAGAGCTAAATGAGGGTAACGTGGCCCAGAGGGGAATTATCTGGTCAGATCTCTCACTAGCTGGTGACAGAAATTTCCATTTTAGGTTACCGTCTAACAATCTGGGGATTCAGGTCAGTTGGTTTCCCATGGTGACAGTCTCTAAAATGACTTTAACTGAAACAGAACAAACAGCTGGTCTCCTTTCCTGTTAAGTGCCTGATTTTTGGTGGAAAGATTTGAAGAACCAATTCAAAGACTCATTCCTTAATGTAAGAGCCTCTGAGCACATCCTCTGTGTGTGTAAGGTGCATTGAAAGATCCTGTTACTGGCCTCAGGAACCCTGGGTTAGTGGGCCAGGGAGGTCCCTGTGGTCCATCAGAATGTGAGGGAGATTAGCAAGGGGACGGGCAGAAGTGGTACAGGGTATGTGAGAGCACAAGGAAGGGTGATGTGACTTAATATTCTGTTCCTTTCCTAGATGATTTTGAGTCAAAGTATTCTTTTCATCCAGTAGAAGACTTTCCTGCTCCAGAAGAGTATAAACACTTTCAGAGAATATATCCCAGCAAAACAAACCGAGGTGAGAAGAGTAGTCTATGAAAGTTTTTCCATAATTCCATAGAAAGTAGAATTGGTGTATTTTTCTTAGATTAAAATTTGCTTTTCCTCATCTGCATTTAAAAAAAAAAATTAGGGGATCCCTGGGTGGCGCAGCGGTTTGGCGCCTGTCTTTGGCCCAGGGCATGATCCTGGAGACCCGGGATCGAGTCCCACATTGGGCTCCCGGTGCATGGAGCCTGCTTCTCCCTCTGCCTGTGTCTCTGCCTCTCTCTCTCTCTGTGACTATCATAAATAAATAAAAATTAAAAAAAAAATTTAAGATTTTATTTATTCATGAGAGACAGAGAGAGGCAGAGACATAGGCAGAGGGAAAAGCAGGCTCCTCATAGGGAGCCCGATGTGGGACTTGATCCCAGGACTCCAGGATCATGACCTGAGCTGAAGACAGATGCTCAACCACTGAGCCACTCAGGTGTCCCTCATCTGTGTTTTCTTAAAAAAAACAAGGAAACAACAAAATCAGTTCCTAAAATCTAAAGGTTAGCTTAAGGAGTCTCTCATTTCAGGAATGTTTGGGTTATTCAGGGTTTGATCATTGACCTCATGTATGTGGATTTTATTTTTATATTTTTCAGCTGCCCGTGGAGCCCCACCTCTGCCACCCATTCTCAGGTGAAGCCTGGCTTGGTCCTGTTCCTCAGGAAAAGGATGGACCCTCTCCTCTGCTCAGATGGTCCCTTCCATTCCCCTGAAACCTGCATGAGAGCTCCTGACGTGTTTCTCCAGTGCAACCCACCTCTAGACACCAAGCGTCCTCCCCACTCACCTCCATCTATGCATCTCGTCTCTAGACTTGGTGATTGGACTCTTTGTATTGACAGTAGGGTCTCAAACCCTGTATCCATCCCTCTTCTTGCAAGTCCTGCTAGCCAGATGAGGAAAAAGCTTCCATGTCTCCTGCTTTCCTCTTGGGGAAAGGTGCCTTGTGATGAATGAACTTACTGTTGGGGCAGGGTGGAGAATGGTACTCCTACTTTCTCCTACCCACTGTGGGGGAAGCATGGCAGGAATATTATATTTCCTCATTTAGGAGGCTGGCACAGCCAGGACTTCTAGGGAGTGGACATTTTTAGTGAAACAGGAAAGGAATTTGCAGAGAAGTGATCTGTTTTAAAGGTCAAGTTTGAAGAAAGGGCAAAGAAATGGGTCTGCTTTCTTCTTAGGGGTATTTTGGTTTTGCTCTCACCCCACCCCATGCCATCACCCCAGGGAGAAGTTGAATACTAGAAACACTAAATACTAATCAGTTGAACTAAACATCTAATAAAAAGAGAGGGTGAAATAAACTGGGGACCCTTTTAGAGCTAGTGAGTTTCTCTGCAGCAAAGGGACCAGGAGCCATTTGTGTCCTCTGGGACTCCCTGCCCATTTGCCTGTTTCCTCAGGGTAGTGAGGCTGAGGGCTGTTTTTTCCTCTCTGCACTGCCTATCCCTGCAAGTGAAAAGTCACTTTCATTCATTATAGATTGACAAACTCCAGAAACCTGCAGTGGGAGATGGAAAGATAAGGCGATGGCCTTGACACCACTTAGTCTTTTCTGACTAGCCGTGAAGGCCATTGGCCCTTTTAGTCCTGCTCAGAGACTTCAGCCCCTGATGGGTGCCCCAGGATGACAAGGGAAGAGTGAAGCACCTCCGTGGAAGGGGTCAGCTCTGTGGGCTGCGAAGGACTTTAAGGCCTGCTTGTTCCAAAGTTCATGGCCCATCTGACTGAGCAGGTTCTTCATGTTCCTTCTTCCACTAGTCTTTCCTTTGTGAGACTGCAGGGGTTAACACAGCAGAATAGAGAAGGGTGAGGAAGCTTATGGGGATAGTCAAAAATTCCTCTGTGCCAGGAAGCACAAAGGCTTTGGTGAGGTGTGCCTCAGTCCAGTTGGTCTTCCTTGGCAGCCAGCAATATGTTTCTTTGTCTTCCAGGTCATAGTTGAAGGGCACAGAGGGTTCCAGTCTAGGTTGGAACTGAGCTTGGATGGTGGGACGGGGGACTTCACCATTCTCCAACAGCAGAATGGCTCCTGGGCTCTACAGATGGATGTTCAGTTTGCTACAACTCTTGCCAAGTGCAGAGACTGCTCAAAGCTTTGGAGTGAGAGCAGAGGAGGAGCCAGGGCTTTTCCTCAAAATGAATGGGGAAGTCAATTAAAAATTTTCACCAGGTACATCACAGGCTTAAATTGACTTAGGGACCTCTCCGTCTGTTGGGTCACAGACCAAGGATCTGTGCATGGTGCCCAGTGAAACCCAAGTCTTCCCGTGCAAGATGGGAGAACTCTGGACTTGGGTTGTTTGTACAGGGTATGCTATCCTTGCTATTCTTTGCCATCCCCTGGATAACATCGACTCTTGGGACAAACCATGATGAGGTCTGTCACCAAACCTTTTCTGATCATTTTCTTCATTGTTTTTATTTTCAAATCTGTTAGCAGTTATCTCTCAGCAGTACCCCAGCATCTTGAAGCCAGTAGTGCTAAGACCGCGCGTGAGTGGAGGGAAAGAGAAAGTACAAGAGTTAATCCTGCAGCAGAGTTCCAGGGGAGATGCTGACCAGTTTCTGAACTTGGACTGTGAAGTCTTCCCATTTATTTTTGAAATGGGAGTTGATGCCTTTTGTACAATATTATCAAAGTATATCTCCACCACCCCCCACCTTTACTCAGACATAGAGCATCAAAACAAGTATCACAAGTAAAAGCCAAACCCCAGCTTTTCATTGGGGCTGATACCTTCCTCCTCTGTGACCTGCTGCCCTTCATACTCCCCAGCATTTTGGACTGTGTCACATGGGTATTGGTTGTATTCTCATTTTCTTGGCCTCATGAAAAAAGGCCTGGGCCTAGATCTAATCAGATGGATTTTCTTCTTGAGAGCATATTGATGGCACAGTACCTATTTAAATGTCTTTGCCTTATACATTATTTGGTCCCTCTGTTAATAACAGATTTAATATCGTGTATATTTACTATTGAAGAATGGGAATGTGATCCTTATAGTTACTGATCTATTTTGTATGTTGTAAAAAGCTTGTAATATAGATTTAAGGTGGGCTGGCTGCAAGAGCACTAAAACTTCTCACCTTTTAAACTGCTCATTTTATCTGCTTGTGGGAATGTCGTCTCTTCGGTGGAAGATTGGGTGGTCTCATGTTGAGACTCTTACCCAGTCCCATTAACCCCCTTATTCCCTCCCAGAAGGAAGAGACATTGCCCAACTAAGCATCAGGAAGCTGTGTTAGAAGCCCTTGTGTGTGTTTGGTTTTATGATGTTTTTCTCTAGGGGTAAAAACTTAATGGTTTTTTCCACCCTTTCTAGGAAGCATAACAGTGGCTTCCAGGTTTTTAAATGAGCTAGATAACCCCTCCCCCCCCTTCTTCGGTCATCAAACCTGGATCAAATCACTTTGATATTCCAGGTGTGGGTTTTTCTTTTGTGGGGATTTCCTCCAGCTGCAGAGCCCCATCATCCTCACAGCCCAGAGTGAGGGTGCTTAGGGCTACCCCACCTGGTGGATGTGAGGCTGCTGTCTCCAGAAATGCATCCCAGCCACTAGGATGCTGGCCAAGGCAAGCCTAGCCACTAGCCGTTGCACTGGGGGCATCCCTTCACCCCACAGCTTCCCAACTTGAAATCCAGATTTACCTCCAGGGAGAGGTGAGAAAAAATTGTAAATAGACTTGCTACAGAGCAACTCAGGGTTGGGGTGTGTTTTAATTCTCCTGATCACTTGAAATAATCTGTAGGCTGAGTGCTTATGGGAGTGGGGGAAAATGTGACTCCAGGGTCCTTTCCTTCTGCAAAACTCTGGGGGTGGAGTATAGGGCATCTAAGGCCCTTTGATGGCACTACACTGAGCTGTCTGTCCTTCTGGAAACCCAACCTACAATCAACTGCAAATCCAATTCTTCACATTCCAGTTGTAGCCTTTCTTTCCCTACAGAATCTCAGTCCCTGGCAATGTGGTCAAGGTGGCTTTCTGTAAGCCACCTTGATTTAGGGAATGGAAGGTGTTACAACTCTGCCTTCAAGAGTCATCTCTTAAAAGCTAAATAAAACAAAACTACAGTCACCTTCAAAACATACAAAAAGAAGGATAACTGTTTAACTGAAGGAAGGATTTGGTTCCATTCAACTCCACGGTCATTGTGCCTTTACTTGTGTTAGATTTCTGTGCTCTCTTCCTCTCTCTTTGAAGCAATTAAAATCTTCCTTGATAACTGTTTCCTTCTTTCTACTCTTGTTTCTCACAACTTAGTGGGTTTTCTCTCTAATTGTCTTAAATCTCATTCCACTGGTGGCAGAGGAGCCAAGCCTTCTTTTCTCATGTCTAACCTTTGTCTTTTCCCACGGGGACCAGCATGGATGTCCTAGTCAACACTGAATAAAAGACTAGAATGATGTGTGCAGTGTGCGTGCGTGTGTGTGTCTGTCTGTCTGTCCGTCCGTCCATCTTTGCATGTGGGTCAGTTTATTTTCTTTAAAAAAATAATTTATTGTATGATTTATTTTGGAGTTATATTCCAATTACAGTGCTCCCTCTCCCAATAAGCAGTGATTCCCCCCTCCCCCAACACCTCTCTACAATGTATAATCTGGTCTCAGGTTGGATTCTTTGGTACATTTCTTTCTTCTGGATGCTGTGCAGTTTAATTAAACCTTGCTTTAAAAACAAAAACAAAAACCTGAAAACTGTGTACTCTTGTCTGGAACACTGCCTCCAGTGGTGGCATAGAGAGGGGAGAAAATTTGTTGCTTCTGGTGAGTATAGTGACTTTAGAACCTCTAAGAAGGTAGTTACACTGACTTGGGCAGAAGCATCTGCAGCCTCCCAGGGATCAGAGGTCTTCCCTCCTCCCTCCTGCCATATTTTGTATATCACAGTTCCCATTAACCATGCTCATCTGGGTGATTCTGATACGATAGCTTTGGTCATCATTTATGTTTGCCACCTACCTTATCATTGCCCATGATTTCAGGGGACTCAGGACGCTCTGGCCTGTGTCCTCCTCTCCTTACATGTCTTAGGATTCTTTCTGTGTTGCATGGCAGATTCTCCCACTGAGTATGGAAGAAGAGGTGGGGGTAGAGCAGACAATGTGTCTATTTTTATTGTGGGTGTTGGCTTTTTTTTCTCCCCTGCCTTTTATGTTGCAGTTGCAATCTTGGCTGGCTTTCTTGAACTTTGACTTGGGGTGTAAGAACTGAACCAGACATTCTCTGCTTACTGTGGTCAGCTGACATAGTCACCACTAAGACTTAATGAGCTCACCTTGCACTTTCATCATCAGGCTTGAAATTCTTTCCCATACTGATTCATAATGGGTGTGTGTATATGAATCACTTTCACATAATTTAGATATAAAAACCTATGAGAGGGAGGGGGGGAAAGGCCTCCTTTCATTTTCATCCATACTTGCCAGATTGGCTGAATCCCTGATTATTTGATCCATCATTGTTATTAATATGATTAATAAACTACCTATTTATTGATTTAATTGTTCCTCCTGTGACTTTAAATAGCCCTCAAATGGAGCTTGCCTGAATGACCCTCAACTTCCTAAACCTGTAAGGTTTCTCTATCCTATTGGGGTGGTATTGCTAGTTTGTGTGTGCGTACACAAAAGGATGTTGGGCAGGTCCTTCCAGTGTGATTTGATTCCTTCCCTCATGATACTGTGTATCAGTTAGCAGGTGATAAGGACACTAGTTTGTCAACTCTCACTATTAGTGAGACACAGCTGCTTACTGTGAATGTGCCTGTTTAAGTATTTCCTGGCCCAGCCCAGCCACAAACTGACTTGCTGCAAAGATGCTGCCTGTCTCTGACTTCCCATTACTCTGCAGACAGAAGTAAGAGAACTAAAATATCAACCTCAGGATCCTAACCACCCCAGAGGATAACTACAGAGAACTGCTTTGTGTCTGACATCACTGGAGCCCAGTCTGGATCACTTTTACACGTAATTGGATTCATTTTCTCCTAGGTTTAATCTCCTAGTGTGAGATTTAAAGGACTATATGCTAAAATAAATAAATAAATAAATAAATAAATAAATAAATAAATAAATAAATAGATAGATAGATAGATAGATAAATAAATAAAATAAAGGACTATATGCTATCCAGCCGCAAAAAGTATTCATGAAAAAGGTGGAAATCGGGATCCCTGGGTGGCTCAGCGGTTTAGCGCCTGCCTTCGGCCCAGGGCGTAATCCTGGAGTCCCAAGATCAAGTCCCACATCAAGTTCCCTGCATGGGGCCTGCTTCTCCCTCTGCCTGTATCTCTGCCTCTCTGTCTCTCATGAATAAATAAATAAAATCTTTAAAAAATAAAAATCTAAAAAAAAAAAGAAAAAGGTGGAAATCCACTTGGCAGGAATGTCCTTTCCATTCCTGCAGCAAGCATTTATTGCATACTTTATGCCAGGCACCTATGATATAAAGATGGCTAGACTGGTCTTTGCCTCCAAGGAGCTCAGAGTCTAGCAGAACACTTCAGGGTAGCTACTACCAAGAGAAACCTATGTAAGTTATTAAAAGGCTTTAGGGAAGGCGGATGGCGTGTGGCATTCCCAATAGGAAATAGCAAGGTCAGAGGTCCAGAAGCAAGAAACTTCTGTAATATTGGAAAGGGAGAGTTTCATGTCAGTAACCAGGTAGAGACCTTTCAACCCGGACCTTCTAGGATTTTCTGCCTGCTTCCACAGTGGTCATTTATTCTTGTAGGCTTATACTGGACCAGTATTTTTCTTCCTGGTGAGTGTTTTTTTTCTTTTCTTTTTTTTTCTTTCTTTTCTTTCTGGATTTTATTTATTTATTCATGAGAGAGAAAAGGCAGAGACACAGGCAGAGGGAGAAGCAGGCCCCATGCAGGGAGCTTCATGTGGGACTTGATCCTGGGATTCCTGGATCATTCCCTGGGCTAAAGGCAGGCGCTAAACTGCTGAGCCACCCAGGGATCCCCTGGTGAGTGTTTTCTTAGGCTCCAGGATGCCTATGATGTACCCATTGCTTCCTGGGCTCCCTCTAGCCACTGTAACTGAGGGAGGTTTTTATCCCATAAAGCTGGTCAGATACATGTTACCATTTCAGGTTAGTAAGGATGTTTTTTAGTCGCCCAGGTTATCAAAATATATGAGCTTCCTGGGATCTGTTGCTCCATTAAGAGATCAGACATACCATCTGGTTGAAAAGCCTCTGTTCTCTGGTAACACTTTTCTCATTCAAGGCAGCTAAACTATGTTGTAGTTTTCAGCTCCTAGAGAGTCTTTCCAAAATGTGCTCCCTCACCATCTCTTCCTGTTATTTTTAAAGCTTTAAGTGATCTTTACACCCCAGTAAGGCTCAAACTCATAACCCCAAGATCAAGAGTTGCTTGTTTCTCCTACTGAGCCAGCCAGGAGCCCCCATCTCTTCCAATTTATTTTTATTTTATTTTATTTTATTTATTTTATTTTATATTTTCACACCTCTTCCAATTTAGAAGTACACAGAAGGCTTCCTATTTAGGACCTGCATCTAATACTTCTTCCTATGTTTAAGTGGTCAAGTGTTTGAGCTCCTGTCAGACTTCCTGAGTTCAAATGCCAGCTCTTCCACTTACTAGTTGTGTGACCTTGGGCAAATTTATTCAACCCATTTCAGTTTCCTCCTTTGCAAAATAAAAATAATACCAACTTAGTGCAGTGCTTGTGAGAATAAGGTTGTATAGGTAAAATACTTGAGCTCAGTCCCTGGCATACTTGAACACTCAGGATTTGCTCTTATCTCCTGTATGAGCTAACTACAATTAACTGATGATTGAAAAGCATTGTTTTCCTATTTCTCAGCTTCATTGTTCTATTTCATTTGAAATGGAAGGATGAAAGATAAATTCTTGGCATCATCTAGAATTGGGTTTTGGCCTTCAAGGTAACCTGAGGTTTAGCTAGGTTATTAGCTTTGGAAGCTGGCCTGTAAATTACTGCTCTAATTTATATTTTTCATTAAAAGCTCAGCTTGTCTCTTCTATAGCGGTCTTCTCTGGCCTTGAAACCCTAGTGTTTAGCCATAAAACAAGGTTTTAAAATTAAGAGGCCATAATTCTCTCAACCCACAATGTGTGGATTAATGGAATTAATGAGAAGGTGCACAGAATATTATTTTTATTTTTAACAAAAGCAAAGACCTGGTCCTATTTCTTACTTTTGAAACATAAATCAGGGGGATGCTGAGATGAAGTGTAGTGCATTTCTTTATGTATATAGAACTTGACCAAAAAAAAACATTGGTTTGAGTATCAGGAAATCTAGGTCCCAGGCTCTTCACTGCCAAGATGCTATGACCTCTAATTAACCCTCCACACGTTCGATTTGTGTTTTGCAGGGTTGAACATGAGATAAATAAGCGCCTAGTATCCTGCTTGACAGCCAGAGCCGCCCCCCAAATCATAGGTGTTAAGTGGTAGCTCTCTGAAAATGTATCCCATTAGGGTAATGAAAATGGATTGGTTTGACAGTGACCAGGGGCAACCACATCTCCGTACCTACCGTGGACAGAAAGGCGTGGAAACAGAGTCGCCTGCAGCTTAGACTACGACTCCCGCCACTCCTTGCGGCGATTCTGGTTCGCCTTTACCCAGAATCTCTCCCTCCGTAACCTCGCGTCTTCCCGCGGAAGCCCCGGATGTAGAATCCCCCCGCCCCGCCCGTTCCCAGCTCGGTGGGCGTGGCCTCAAGGTAGCTCGGAGACCTGGGGCTCTCTTATTGGTTGTGGTCTTTCCGGCTGGACTGGACGCGAAGGAGGGGGCGTTGGCCAAGGCGCGCGGCGCTCTAGCGACAACCAATCAGAAGCCTGGCCGGCCTTTGGCGGGAGGCGGCAAAGCTGCGTCTCTGCAGATTTGGCGCGAGCGCTTCTGGGGCATTTCTGCTGCTGGTGTGTAGTTCATTCGGAAGCTTGACCTGAAGAATCCTTGGAACCGTGTGCGAGAGACGTGAGGAAGAGCCAGCACTGAGGTGACTCAGCCTTGTCAGGTGGAGAGGAGAGGATTACTCGGGGAGGCCCAGGGCCTGGGAGGCAGCGGAATTGGGAGAGGGGCTATGGCGAGGGCCGCTGCCTTCCTTGATGCCCGAGGTGAAATGAGGGGAAAAGAGCTCAGGTCGCCGGAGGTTGGAGATCTGATGTCGGGTGAGGGAAGGGAGTCGGCTGGCAGCCGTGCGTGGAGTAAAGGGGCTGAATGTTGTAGGAGGGAGATGTCCCAGGGTGGGATTGCTAGGGTGTGGGGTGGGGACCGAGTGCCGGGCGGAGGGAGGACTGCAAATGTGGCAGGGTGCTGGACTAAGCTGGTGATAACGCCACACCCCGTGAGGGAGGGAATTCAAAGTACTGCACATATCTGTTAAGATCAACTTACTGCATCACTCAAGTGGTGAAGAACTTGGGCTCTGGAGCCAGAATGCCTGGTTTGCTATGGCTTTGGGCCTCTGTGCCTCTGAGTTTTCTCATCTGTAAAATAAGGATAATAAGAGTGCTTAGTGAGTGCCTAAGGGGCCCTGGGCTGGCTCAGTCGGTAGAGCATGGGACTCATGATCTCAGGGCCCCCAGTTCCAGCCCCACATTGGGTGTAGAGATTCCTTTTTTAAAAAAAGAATGAGATAAAATAAGATAAAATGCTTATAACAACACCTAGTAGGTGTTACACCTAGTAGGTAGACAGCAAGTGTTATTATTGCTCAGATTTGGCTGTGAAGCAGAACTAAATGCTAAAATCTTGTTATAATTTATTGGAATGTTGCTCACCGATATAAATTCCATGTTAGCTATTTTCCTTGACTTTTACATATTGACTGGCTGTCCCATTATCTTTTTTTGTACCCAGCCGTGTTGCCATCATGCCTCAAACCCGATCCCAGTCACAGGCTACCATCAGATTTCCAAAAAAGAAGCTGTCTCAGACATTGAACAAAGCTAAAAACTCTGGTGACACCAAACTAGAACTGACCAATGTCCAGGCCACACGCCGTTCTTGTGTAAAAATTCTGCCTCTCAGCCCCAGAAAACGTTTGGGTAAGCTATCCATCATTTAAGTACAACATTTCGACCTGTAGTTGTTGACCTCTGATGCCTCATTCTTTGAAGCAGCTTCCAAAGTTCAGTTAAGACCACATTGTTCACTTTGGTTATTTTCAGAATGGATGTTGAGTTCATTTACTGAACTTCAGAGTGAAGCCACTGTTTCACAGTTCTGATCTTCAATTCCTTAATTTTGAACTTAGTTCTGTCATTGTTTTAAATGACTTGGCAGTTAGCTATTCTGAAGCTCTCATCTCATTGGTGGTGAAATTAATAGAAGCAGTGATATTTTTTTAGAACACTGGTTGGTGGTCCTTTCTTGTTTCATATCATTTGTTTTTTGTTTGTTTGTTTAAGATTTTATTTATTTATTCATGAGAGACACAGGCAGAAGCAGAAGCAGGCTCCATGCAGGGAGCACGATGTGGGACTCGATCCCGGGACTCCAGGATCACACCCCGGGCCAAAGGCAGGCGCTAAACTGCTGAGCCACCCAGGGATCCCCAGATCATTTGTTTTTAAACAAAATAAAGGGTGATGTGGCAGTATCTGGAGACATTTTTGGAAGTCACAACTGAGGGAGTGCTACTGGTATAGTGGATAAAGGCCAAGGATCCTTCTAAACATTCTACAATGCACAGGACAGCCCTCCGTAAGAATTATTTGGTCTACGATCTCAATGGTGCCAAGATGGGAAACCTTGTTTTAGAACAATTATCATTCCACTAAACCCCTTTGCTTTCTACCAAATGATTGTTACGTTCAGTAGTGCCATCTGGTGGCCAATATGTGCTTCTAGCTGAGAGGTGTTCTGTTTTGGTGGTTTTGACTATAGAAATTTGCCTCTTTCTGGGAAAAGCAGAGATATTTGCAAGTCCTTTTAGTATCCACTACTATGGATGATCATATTTTGATTTTACTATATTTCAGGTGATGACAATCTGTGCAACACTCCTCATTTACCACCCTGTTCTCCACCAAAGCAAGGCAAGAAAGAGAATGGCCCCCCTTGCTCCCGTTCACCTAAGGGACGCAGATTGGTATTTGACAATGAGCTGACAATTAAGTCTCCTAGCAAAAGAGAACAAGCCAGAGCTCACCAAAACAAAACCCACTCCTCGGTTCGAAAAGATCAAGAGGTCACAACAAATCCTGAACAGAGATGTCCACTGGAGAAAGAACCTGCGTGTGTGAGACTGTTCAAACAAGAAGGTTCGTTCTTACGTGGCAACTTTTAGCGCAGCCTGGTCAACAAGGCTGGTGACTCCAAACAAAACCTGGTGGATCTTCTCAGTCACCTCTGTTGTCTCTAATTGTCCTTTCACGTCTGACACAGGCACTTGCTACCAGCAAGCAAAGCTGGTCCTCCATACAGCTGTCCCGGATCGGCTGCCTGCCAGGGAAAAGGAGATGAATGTCATCAGGAATTTCCTGAGGGAGCACATCTGTGGGAAAAAAGCCGGAAGTCTTTATCTTTCTGGTGCTCCTGGAACTGGAAAAACTGCCTGCTTAAGCCGAATTCTGCAAGACCTTGAGGTATACGGAGAGTCTGAAATATGATGGTCTTGCTAAAATGACACTTGGTTATTAAGGGTTAAGAAAGGTAGATGTGCTTAGGGGATTTCAGTCTTCCCTCAAATAAGATGTTTTTAGGGGATCCCTGGGTGGCGCAGCGGTTTGACGCCTGCCTTTGGCCCAGGGCGCGATCCTGGAGACCCGGGATCGAAACCCACGTCAGGCTCCCGGTGCATGGAGCCTGCTTCTCCCTCTGCCTGTGTCTCTGCCTCTCTCTCTCTCTCTGTGACTATCATAAATAAATAATAATTTAAAAAAAAAGAAAATGATTTAAGATGTTTTTAGTTTTATTGTCTAAATCTTTCCAAACAAAAGGAGAGCAGATTATTCTTTTATATAATGTTAACTCCTCAAAGACATTTTCAGGTCCTATCAAACTTTTATCTGAGGGCTAAATATCTCTCATGTTTGCATTTTTCTAGAAGGAACTGAAAGACTTTAAAACTATCATGCTGAATTGCATGTCCTTAAGGAGTGCCCAGGCTGTATTCCCAGCTATTGCTCAGGAGATTTGTCAGGAAGAAGTATCCAGGCCAGCTGGGAGGGACATGATGAAGAAACTGGAAAACCGTATGACTGCAGAGAAGGGCCCCATGATGTAAGTACTGCTCTGCTGCATGTTCTGTGAAAATCTGCAAGGTCTGCTGCCCACAGACTCACAATCTAGTCTCTTGAATTTATCAGTTTGTACAAGAAAAGAACATTTCCTATATTTGCTGTACAAGAGGTGGTTACATATGCTTAAAAGGAAAGAAAGAGGAAAAATACACCTCCTAATTTTAAATTGGAAAAAAAATGTTCTGAAACTAATTGTTTGAAAAACCTGTATATTACTTTTGTGCGATGGTAGGGGTATCATTGTAACAGGGACTGGAGAAAGGACAGATAATGACCTTCAAACTGGTGTCAGTTGTAGGAATATGAGCTGGAGTCAGCCCAGATCTAACAGATTGGAGAGTTAGAAAGGTGAACATGGATACTAATTGTTTCTCTCTATACCTAGTGTGTTGGTGTTGGACGAGGTGGATCAGCTGGACAGCAAAGGGCAGGATGTATTGTACACACTGTTTGAATGGCCCTGGCTAAGCAATTCTCGATTGGTGCTGATTGGTTAGTACTCAGTTGCTGTTACGGGATGGGTCTAAAGAATTCTTTTTTTAATCTCTTCGTCTTATCACCTATTTTATCTTAAGCTTTCTGCTTTCTTATCAAGATGAAAAAGTTACTGGGACGCCTGGGTGACTCAGCAGTTGAGGTCTGCCTTCCGGCTCAGGGCATGATCCTGGAGTCCTGGGATCCTGGAGTCCTGGGATTGAGTCCTACATCAGGCTCTCTGTGTGTCTCTCATGAATAAATAAATAAAATCTTTTTTTAAAAAAGAAAAAGTTACTATAAAATAATAGTAGTTTTAACCTAAAATCAGTTTTGTTAAATTTGAATAGAAATGATATAATACTTCATTTCAGAAAAAGTTGACTTTTGGAGTATCTGGTCCTGCTTATCAGTGAACAGTTCTAAACCTAACTTGAAAAGAACATTCTAAAATGACTGTGTCTATCTTACCTAATAAGTATTGGGGTGGGGGTGGGGTGATAAGCAACAGGATGCTGGCTTATAATTGGAAGTTGTGTACAGCTTTCAAAGGGTTTAGTTTTCCTTTGAGATGATTTGACTGTGATGCTTGGTAGTATTTATCTCCTCCTTAGGTATTGCTAACACTCTAGATCTCACGGACAGAATTCTGCCGAGGCTTCAAGCTAGAGAAAAATGTAAGCCGCAGCTGTTGAACTTCCCACCTTATACCAAAAATCAGATAGCTACTATCTTGCAGGAGCGGCTTGATTTGGTAAGTGCCCCCCATTGTACCACATTATGTGTCCCTTGGATCACCTCTGGTGGGGAAACCTAACAGTCCTAAAATATTTTTGCTTAGAGGGGCGCCTGGGTGGCTCAGTCAGTTGAGGATCTGACTCCTGATCTCAGCTCAGATCTCAGTCTTAGGGGTGTGAGTTCAAGCCCCACACTGGGCTCCACACTGGGTGTGGAGCTTACTTAAATTTTTTTATTTTTTGCTTAGATTGCTTTCCTCAGCAGGGAGTTACTGTGGGCCATAGTGAGAACATTTTTTTTTTTCCCCCAAAGATTTTATTTATCCATTCATGAGAAACACAGAGAGAGAGGCAGAGACACAGGCAGAGGGAGAAGCAGGCTCCATGCAGGGAGTCGGACGCGGGACTCAATCCCGGGACTCCAGGATCACGCCCTGGGCTAAAGGCAGGCACCAAACCGCTGAGCCACCCAGGGATCCCCCAGTATTGAGAACATTTTTATATGAATTTCCACTCAAGGTTCCATTTATTGGATGCCTCACTGTTGGAACAAAAATCAGAGAGGCTTTGGTTGCTCAGTCAGTTAAGCATCCCACTATTGATTTCAGCTTGGGTTTTTTGGTTTTTTTTTTAGGATTTTATTTATTTATTCATGAGAGACACAGAGAGGCAGAGACATAGGCAGAGGGAGAAGCAGGCTCCCTGTGGTGAGCCCAGTGCGGGGACCCCAGGATGAAGACCTGAGCCAAAGGCAGATGCTCAACCACTGAGCCACCCAGGCATCCCTCAGCTCAGATCTTGATCTCAGGGTTGTGAGTTCAAGCCCCATGCTGGGCTCTGTATTGGGTTGCACACTCAGTGTAGAGTCTGATTCTCCCTCTGCTCTTCCCCCTGCTCCTCCCCTCTCCCCGCTTTTGTATGGACACTCTTTTTAAGTTTATTTGCTTTTAGCAATCTCTCTCTCTCTCTTTTTTTTTTTTTTAAAGATTTTACTTATTCATGAGAGACACAGAGAGAGGCAGAGGCTTAGTCAGAGGAAGAAGCAGGCTCCCCGCAGGGAACCCAATGTGGGACTCGATTCCAGAACCTGGGATCACGCCCTGGGCCAAAGGCAGATGCTCAGCTGCTGAGCCACACAGGCCTCCCGTTTTTCAGTAATCTCTACGCCCAATGTGGGGCTCACGCTCATGACCCCAAGATCAAGACTCACATGCTCTTCCGACTGTGCCAACAAGGCACCTCTCAATAGTTTTATAATGGCCTGTAAAAATGGGGCCTTTGAGAAAACTTTCTTTTGAAAATGACCAAATAGATTTTATTTTATTCATTTTGCTAATTTCTGGTTGCCCCCCCCCCCCATTCCTGAGCTTCTACCACATGCCTACAAAATGTATAAATGCGTAAATTTTTCTCTCTTGGACCCTAAAGGATGGCCAGTCAAGTTTAGACTTAATGTGAAAATATTTATGTCTGGGACCTAAATTACAGAGAAGGGGAGTCTCATATATAGTTCATGCTGTCATCTTCTATGTCTTGTCCAAAGGTATCTAGAGCTCAGGTTCTGGATAATGCTGCCATTCAGTTCTGTGCCCGAAAAGTCTCTGCTCTTTCAGGAGACGTTCGAAAAGCGCTAGATGTTTGCAGGTGAGTTATGGCACTGTTGGCTGCTTTTATTAAAAAAAGAAATGCTGTTAATTGTCTCATGTAACTCAAGTGAATGTGGCTTAAGAGGCTGCATTCTGCCACTTTTTACACTCAGAAAGGAGGACTTGTTTCTCAGTGGGGAGCTCTGCATTTCCACCGTGTTAATGTCTGAAACATTATCAGTCCATTACCTACAGAGGGAGAAACAAATGAGATGTTGCTGGCACTCCCTGTGGTGATTATAGATTGGTTAATTACATTTGTATTAAAAAAGACTCCAGTTTACTTTTCCATTAGCTGGTCTCAAGCAGGTTTATTTATGGACCTGAACCATCTTTGCCTTTAGACTTTTTTCCCTTCCTTTGCTTTTGTGAGCACCCCTTCCTCCAGTTGGTGGTCCCCCACACTTGTACTCCAGACCTCTCTCCCTTCCCATCCTCTGCCTCTCCTGCTGGGGAAAGCCTCTGTGCTGACTGATGAAATTTCTTCCTTCCCAGTAGGGACACTGGGTCCATTAAAATGATACTTGCTGTGCAGGCCCGCTGGTCTAACCTCCCCCTACTGCCATGCAAAAGATCCAGGTCTGGCTTATGGCTTCCTGTGGGCACAGTACTTTGGAGACAACAGTGGGAGAGTAAGCTCTTCCTCTTGCTAGATGGCATGATCCTGGATTTCAAAGTTTCCCCTAGTCAGCAAACTACTTGAGTAAAGACTGCAGCTATGAGCAATTGTCATGTAGGCTGGTGTGGTTTAGCCTACACATATATGTATATATAACTGAGGACTCCTTTTTAGGTCCAGTGTGTATGGGTGGTACTGGCTCTCTGTAGGCCGTCACCCACCCACATATCCTCTCTCCTATCCATGACATTTTTTCCTCTTTCAAAATGTTATTATTGGCTTAATGTATGATGACCTACTTGGCATCTATAAGAGGAAACCATATAGTGTTGAAAGTTTCTCGGATTCTCTAGTCCATGAATTATTTCAAGGCAACTAAGTCCCCTTTAGCTGAGACATAACCAAGTTTTGTTTGGGGTCTTTAAAGTTATAAAACATGTGTCTGTTTTTGAGCTTGGTGGTTTGGTGTGGTGTTTGGTTTGGCTCAGCCTAAATTAATTTTAGAAATTTTTTTTATAGGAGAGCTATTGAAATTGTAGAGTCGGATGTCAAAAGCCAGACTGTCCTCAAACCGCTGTCTGAATGTAAGTAGTTTATCTCTTTCCCATCTTCCTTTATAATTGGAAGCTTAACTTTTCTGAGAAAAGAGGTAGAAAGATGAAATGAACATAGTTAAATCCACACCCTTTTCTATATGTCTGTGTTTTTTGTCAGTTTCATCTACTTCACTTCAATCTGGCCTGTCTGTGCTATAGTCCATGCATTGGTGGTGAAAACGAGTTCCCTAGTGTATTACATAAATGGTTAGGTCATGATAAGTTTTCTTTTTTTTTCCTTTTTTCTTTTTTTTAACATTTTATTTATTTATTCATGAGAGACACACAGAGAGAGGCAGAGACAACAGGCAGAGAGAGAAGCAGGCTCCATGCAGGGACCCCAGGATCACGCCCTGGGCCCAAGGCAGTTGCTCAACCACTGAGCCACCCAGGCGTCCCAAGTTTTCTTTCTAAGCTCTGGAAATGAAAATTGTAGACAGTAAGGCTTGATCAGTTTCCCTCTGGGTTCTTGTATTGCGTTCACTTTAGGTCTTTTTGTTTTGTTTTGTTTTGTTTTTATTGAAGTTTGATTTGCCAGCATATAATATAACACCCAATGGTCATCCCATCAAGTGCCCTCCTCAGTTACCCAAAAATATGGAATGCGGGCAGCCCAGGTGGCTCAGTGGCTTAACACCACCTTCAGTCTCAGGTGTGGTCCTGGAGACCCAGGATCGAGTCCCACGTCAGGCTCCCTGCATGGAATGGAGCCTGCTTCTCCCTCTGCCTGTGTCTGTGCCTCTCTCTCTCTGTGTCTCTCATGAATAAATAAATAAAATTTAAAAAAATATGGAATGCTTCACGAATTTGCATGTCATCCTTGCACAGAGGCCATGCTAATCTTCTCTGTATCATTCCAATTTTTAGTATATGTGCTGCCGAAGCGAGCACACTCACTTTAGGTCTTGATATAGGTGAGAAGAAAGTAAGTCAGTCAGACAGTGAAAGAATCCAGTTCAACGTGGGATATCTCAAGCCTTTAGACAAGTCTAGGAAGGTGGAGGTACAAAGATGATATTGCTACAGTGGGCAGTTATAAAAATGATAAAATTAATTTTCCTGGGCAGCCCAGGTGGCCCAGCGATTTGGCGACGGCTTTGGCCCGGGGCGTGATCCTGGAGACCCGGGATCGAGTCCCACGTCGGGCTCCCTGCATGGAGCCTGCTTCTCCCTCTGCCTGTGTCTCTGCCTCTCTCTCTCTCTGTCTGTCATGAATAAATAAATAAATTCTTTTTAAAAAAATAAAATGAAATTAATTTTCCTTTCTGTTAGCCTGTTCTTTTAGTCATGGCAGATGTAAAATGGCCATGAACTACATATCTTGTTGATATTTAATATTCAGTGTTAATCTTTAGAAACAGGACAGTCTGATTTGATTGTTTCTTTCCTCTTTCACTCCTGCACTGGTTGAGAGTTATCAAAAATTGTTTCTAACATTATAGTTCCACAGAAAACATCTTTCCTTCTTTCTATTCTTTTCTTTTTTATTTCCTTTTCTTCTTTTCTTTCTCATCAATTTGTTGAAAAATAATTAATAAAAATATTTCAGTGCTTAGGCTGATGGCAGGTGATACAGATATAGATGAGATACTGCTTTCTCTTTAACTTTTCAAATTATTCCTTTGTCCTCTACCAATGACATTTAGGCTTGTCAGTACCCTTGTGAGCACCACGGGCACACACGTAGCTAAAGGAGGTTGTAAGTTTCTGGCATATAGTATTAGACTAACCTAATACCTGTCTTTGACCTCTGGTATGTGTGATTAGCTTTTGATGGTTCTAGAAAGCTATACGGAGGCTTACTTCAACTAAATATAAGAGGCTCTTTTCTTTTCTTTTCTTTCTTTCTTTCTTTCTTTCTTTCTTTCTTTCTTTCTTTCTTTCTTTTTTGTTTCTTTTCTTTTCTTTCCTTTTCTTTCCTTTCTTTCGAGTGGAAGCCCACAAGTGGGGAGGGGCAGAGGGAGAGAGAATCTTAAGCAGGCTCCATGCTGGGGGGGCTCAATCTCATGATCCTGAGATCATGACCTGAGCCAAAATCAAGTCTATGCTTAACCAAGTGAGCCACTCAGGCGCCCCAAGACTGGCACTTTCTAATAAATAGTGCTTACTGGGCTTCTTTGACGTGTAGGTGGGTTCCCTAGCTTTGAAAGTATTCAAACAGGGCAGCCTGGTGTTTCAATGGTCTAGCGCCACCTTCAGCCCAGGGCCTGATCCTGGAGACCCAGGGAGTCCCATGTCAGGCTCCCTGCATGGAGCCTACTTCACTCTGCCTCTCTCTCTCTCTCTCTTTCTGTCTCTCATGAATAAATAAATAAAATCTTAAAAAAAAAATTCAAACAAAAACTGGATAGATGCCCACTAGTTGAAATTGTTGGGGTAGGGAGCAAGAAGAGACCTCTAAATTCCTTTCAGCTTTTAAGATTCTGCTACTTGATCAGTGATCTCTAGTTTTTCCACTACCGTTAGCATCCTGGTTGTGGTAATGAAATAAAAGTAAATTTCTTTGGGGCAACTGCACATGGTCTGAGGAAGTAATTTAGGCAAAGGTTGTTACAGCAAATCCCTCCTCTGTCTTGCAATTCATGCATCTCCAAACAATGAGGCCATAGTCCTAGGCATCTTGTTGGCAGCTCCCCAACCTCCGGCTTCTCAGATGGTGCTATCTGCTAAGATATCCAATGACATTTTCTCAAGTGTTGCTCTATTGTAGATCGTCTTAGGCAAGTGAACCAAACCTCAAAGGTCATTTGGGGAAGCTATCTAGAGGACTTATGTAGGATTCACTTTATTGTCCACATTTAGCCACTCATTTGAGAGTATTAGGTAATTCTTACAACTTTTTTACCTTTCTTAATTACTAGGCACAATCATCTTTACTTCAAGGTTCTCTTTTTCATCTTCAAGATACTGAGAATTTCTGAGGCAGAATACAGTAGTTCTCTGTCTAGTCCTTATTCTTTCATGAGGTGGATTTTGTCTCTCTGACATTAAATGGCATTCTACAGGACAAAATAGCCCATCATTCTGTGCAGAAAAAGGATAACCCTGTTTTCCAAGCCATCATCTTTCTGAAGATAGCAATTTCATCCTTTGACTTATAGTTATAGAATTGGAACCTCTGCTTTGCTACCTCATGACACCACTTGAATTTCCTCCAACTAAAATTTAGTATCATCTGTCTCAATATGTATGATATTTTAAAAATCTAATGAAGCTTGATTTATTTACTTTTTAGGCACATCACCCTCTGAGTCACTGGTTCCCAAGCGGGTTGGTCTTATTCACATATCCCAAGTCATATCAGAAGTTGATGGTAACAGAATGACTTTGAGCAAAGAAGGAGCACAAGATTCCTTTCCTCTTCAGCAGAAGATCTTGGTCTGCTCTTTGCTCCTCTTGATCCGGCAGCTGAAAATCAAAGAGGTCACTCTGGGGAAGGTGAGTGGAGAATCTCAGAAGATGGAACTGGAGTGGATGAGAATGCTTTGCAGAGCAAATATTGTCCAAATGGCCTATTATGCTTTAGCTGATAGGAATTAAGAATGGGTTTTTAACAGTAAGAACAAATACTGGTCCCATATAAAAGGCAACTGACTTTATTTCCCTTGGGTTGTGGTTGAGAATTTTCCATTCATCTCCTCCCCTTCATTTCTCCCTCTCCCTATAAAATATATACAGCTCCTCCTCCTGCTTTCCAGTAGAGGTTTCGGCAATATCTACAAAAAGCCTGTTCAAGGATCTTTTTTTTTTTTTAAGATTTTATTTATTTATCCATGAGAGACATAGAGAGAGAGGCAGAGACATTGGTAGAGGGAGAAGCAGGCTCCCTGTAGGGAGCCCAATGTGGGACATGGTCCCAGGACCCCAGGATCACACCCTGAGCCCAAGATAGATGTTCAACCACTGAGCCACTTAGGCACTCCCTGTTCAAGGATTTTTTTTTTTTTTTTCCCCTGTTCAAGGATTTTATTGAAAAGAAGGGGATGCTTGGGTGGCTCAGCAGTTGAGCATCTGCCTTCAGGTCAGGGTGTGATCCTGACCTGGGGATCAAGTCCCACATTGGGCTCACTACAAGGAGCCTGCTTCTCCCTCTATCTGTCTCTCTGCCTCTCTCTCTCTGAGTCTCTCATGAATAAATAAGTAAAATCTTTAAAAACTTTTTAAAAGAGGGAAAATTGGGGTTTTCGGATAACTTATAAATGCAAATTCACACTTTTTTTTTTTAAGATTTTATTTATTTATTCATAGAGACACACAGAGAGAGAAAGGCAGAGATACAGGCAGAGGGAGAAGCAGGCTCCATGCAGAGAGCCCGACATGGGACTCCATCCAGGGTCTCCAGGATCATGCCCCAGGCTGCAGGCAGCGCTAAACTGCTGCGCCACCAGGGCTGCCCGCAAATTCACACTTTTAAACAAAATTATAAGGTTTACAAGAGATAGAACTTTTCAACAACGTTTGTTCTCCCTTCTTCCTTCCAGTTATACGAAGCCTATAGTAACGTCTGTCGCAAACAGCAGGTGGCAGCTGTGGACCAGTCCGAGTGTTTGTCACTTTCAGGACTCTTGGAGGCCAGGGGCATTTTAGGATTAAAGAAAAACAAGGAAACCCGCTTCACAAAGGTACAACTAACTGCTTTTTTTTTTTTTTTTTTTTTTTTTTTTAAGATTTTATTTATTTATCCATGAGAGACACAGAGAGATGCAGAGAAAAAGGCAAAGACACAAGCAGGAGAAGCAGGCCCCATGCAGGGAGTCTTCATGGGACATGGGACTCGATTCTGGGTCTCCAGGATCACCACCCTGGCCGAAGGCAGCAGGCACTAAACTGCTGAGCCACCTGGGCTGCCCCTAACCGCTTCTTTGTGATAATGCTTTTAATTGTCCTGTTTTTAATTGTAATGCTTATCTTTTTTTGCTAAAGTAAAGATTTAAATATGACCACAGTTAGGTAAACTGGGTTTTTTTTGGTAGGTAGTGTTGAAGATCTGGGAGGATGGGACTTGGTATGAATGAGGTATTTTCTGCAAACCATTGACAAAGCAGTGTTTAACTTGCTTGCCTCTTGGGACAAAAGTTCAACGTGGTAGAAGTTTATGTAATAAAAACTTGGCTTTTGTGAGTTCTCCACCATGAAAAGTCCTTTTCTCTTCCTCCAGGTGTCTTTGAAGATTGAAGAGAAGGAAGTAGAGCATGCCCTAAAAGACAAAGCTTTAATTGGAAATATCTTAGCTACTGGATTGCCTTAAATTCTTTTTTTATACTAATATGCTACCCAAAAGTATCCAGCTGGCATTTAAAGAGCTCTGGAGTCTTAATTTTAGTACTTTATGCATTCAAGTCTGCAGGTCTGAAAACAAATATGACTTTTTTTTAAAGATTTTATTTCATTTTAAGTAATCTGTACACCCAACATGGGGCTCGAACGAAAGTGGCATGCTCTTCTGACTGAGCCTGCCAGGTGCCCACCGAAATACTAGCTTTTTAAATGTGAAACTGATAAATTTTAATCTATTGATTCATGAATATTAGCACAGAACAATGATTTTGGGCCTTATTTTAATGCATTAAAAATTACCAAGTAGATTCTTTTTAATTATATTCACTACCTCCACCTCCTGTATGTCTCTAATCAATATGCTTATATTACAGTATATAGTCCGGATTTATGCTGTGGAATGTTGCCTGTACTTACCTCTTAGTTTCTTCAGACATTGGTGTATTTTAAAGAACTTTGGGGCTAGAGTAAAAAGAATGAAAAAGGATGTTCAGGAAAATAAGCAAGTCTACATGGAGATCTAGAGGACACTTTGCTCAAAGACTTTTTTTCTTTTTGGAGTATACTGTGTTCACGTTGCACATCCACATTGTGATGTTTTAAAGACTCATTGAGTTTCTTGGACACTGCCAAGGTTGTGGGGGTGGTAAAAGGAATGTAACTATGGACTGTGAATATATTTATTTCCAAGTTTCATTCTTTGTCTTTTTAAGTATTCACATTTCAAGAGACCTCAGACTTTTCAGCAGACAATGTAAAAATTTCTCCCCAAACTGTTGCATAGTCTTAGCTGCCCTCAGATGAAGCCACTTGTTTCCAGAGGCCTTTATTTGGGATTGGATTTTCATCTAAACCTCAGAATTTTCCAGTCTTATTAGATAAATTAATCCATATGGCCACTCAAATCTTCCCTTTTCTGGGTTTGGTTTCCAAAGGCATTCGATGGTAACTTGTGAGGGGGACACCAGAGGGCACTATTATAACACACTGGCTGCCTTAAAAGTGCAGGCATGAGGCTGGGGTAGTTTAGAGGGGAGGGGGAGAAAACCTAAGTTTGCTCTTTTGAGGAGATGGCTATACTTTCATAACTCAAGCAGATGCCTGGAATGCCAGCCATGTGTGATAGGAATGGTCTGAGAGCCCGTGACCAAGCCTGTGCTTCTCCCAGCTCTTTTGCTTCTGACATGACTTGAATTTAGGAACTTGATATTGTACAAATGATCTGTTGGCCACTGTTTCATTCATGCTGCCCACTGTATCCTTGCAATGCGATCTGGGCTACAGCAGATGGTATGGGATAGAAGAAGGACACACAGCCCTCTGAAATGAACACCAGCCAGCCGCGGGTGTGGCAGAGCAGGGTCTGCAGACTAGTCTGAGTGTCCTCGCCCTCTCACCTTTCCTAGAGCACTCACTCCCTCTGAGGGTCACTTGTGAATGGAAAACGGTTTCATACCTAGAAGCCCGAGAGCATCTGGGGCTACAAGGGTTAACAAGCATAATTGCAAAGATTGTCCGAAGGCTGATGGAAAGCAGAGCCTGAATGGGATTGAGAACAGATGCGAGGCTTGATTTAAATTACATTTTATTGGATGCTGCAGCCTTAAGAGACGTGACTGCTTTACAGTTTGTTTCCACACTGTGGGCAGCTGCTGTCTGTTCTGTGTCCACAGTAGGATCCTGCCCAGAAAGGAGCGGCCTCCCCACCTCGTTGTGTTTGAGGCTTGGCGCCTTCCTCTTAACTGTAGGGCTTGAGTCAGGAACATGGCTTGACTCGCAGTGGGGCTGCTATGTATCCTCCATGGCTCAGAGCCAAGATCGTATTTGCAGATTCAAAGGGGCCAAATTTCTTTCCCCTCTACCTCTTCTCTCTCCCTTTCCCCTGGTATTTGGAAATAGGGTTTTCTCTGTACTGGGTTGTTAGTTTCCTTTCTTTCAGTTCTCCCCCCACTGTCAATTTCTAGGTCATTGCTGCTCTTAAGACTTCAGTAATTGGAACAGGGTTGGTTCTGTCAATGATGCGTGAAGCAGACTTAGAGTCCCTGCTTGGCTTCCGCTGCCCTTGTGGGAGCAAAAGCTGATGTATGTTTGTCAGTGAAGTCTTAAGTGTAATTCAGACAGCCGGGGAGCAGACTGAGAAGAGGAAGAAAGTCCGTTTCTTGCTGGCTTTTCTCACTGGAGCTGAGAGCTATGGGAAGGTAGTGGGATTTTTAGAGGGATGGGCTGGGCTTGTGGTTAATAGTTTCTGCCAGGATCGTTCCCTGTTTCACATGGAGTAGAGGCAAAGATGCTGACCCACATTCTTCCTCTTGAAGGTGGTGGGGTGTGTGTCTACATCCCGATTTATTTTTCTTCAAAGAAGCAGATACAGCTTCCATAGAGTGTTAGTGGGTATTGCCATGGAAAGAACATAGACACAATAAAATTGGTGTGAGTTTCAACCCCAGAGCTGCCACTGACCTTTCTGGCTCAGCAAAGACTTGCCTGTGGCAAGATAACTGGCAAGAATGTGTGAGGTCCAAGCTACCCAGAGATCAAAAATGTTGACGGAGCTCTATTTGCTGCCCCCCCCCAACCCCATCCATTGCTCCCTGCCATCATTAAGTGCCCTTTTAAGATCTACTAATGAGACCTGGGAGGGAGGATGGAGATACATCTTGGGAATTCTCAAAAATATCCATCAAGAGGTGTTGCCTTGACTACTGAGGGAGACCAAAAGAAAGAGCCAAGTTTGAGATGTTACTTATATTTGTGTCTGTCCCCAGCACATAGTACAATGTCCGGGACCTGGTAGGTATTCAGTAAACAGTTGTCGAATGAACAAATGAACCAAGGAAGACGCTGCCTTTTGGAGGTAAACATTGCCCGTGTTTCTTCATGGAGGTGGAGTAGGCACCTGTAAAAGAAGGGTGCTCCATCTTAACAAGATGTGTCTTGACACATTGTGGAGCGTTTATTGGCCTCTATTGGCCTCGCAGATGCGTACCAATCTCTCCCTCTGATGTAGTGGCATTTTGCTTGAGGCAACTTCCATGTTGCTCCCAGGAAGCCTTGGGTTTGGAGAGAGAGCGTGCCCTACCTATGGGCTGGGAAGATAAGATGGGTGCCTGCCTGGATGTTCCTAGTGTCCCTAGGGATGGGCCAGAAGCTGTCTCTAGCTGGCAAGGGATCAGGGAGGAACACACCTCTGGTGTCCCACTTTTCAACTCTTGAGGAAAGTTAAGATCTCGGGTTCCAACTAAAGATGTAGGGTGCCCTCTGACACGGAGTCTTGTAAGTGGCAAACAGTGCAGGTCTCCCATTTCTCGGAAGTGCATTCTGCCCCCGCCCCTGTGTGTGGGGGGGAGGTGTGCCCTCTGGCCTCCCGTGATTTTCAACCCCAGCCCCAAGGCACTGGCAGTAGAAGCTAATTGGGTGCAAGGGGCCTGGGCAGAGGCTGTCTGAAGACTGGCGAAAGGAGAGAGCCAGCTCCTTTTTAAAAAAGCTCTAATTGAGTTCTGAATCAGCCTCCCTCTCTTTGATCCCTCCTCTGTTTCCCACACTGCCTGAAAGAGCTAGATCAGCACTTTATAACAAGGGTGCGTCTGCTCCCCACACCGCCCCCTCCCCGCCGCTCTCCGCCGCGGAGCCATCCACTGCTTGTCTCCTTCGCTTAAGATAATGAAGATGCTGAGAGATAAAATGTGTATTTAATAAAGGTGGGGGTAGGGAGGCGGGAAGGGGCAGCCAGGGCCTTCCCTAGTTTGGGGCCTAGCCAAGACTCAAGCTGAAAGCAAAGCTGGAGTAAGACTTGGCCCCAGGGTGTGGGGGTTTCTGGGCCTCTATCCAGCTGACTTCACTGCCTGCTGTTTGCCCTAAATTCCCCCACCTCCACCCTCTCACCCCCACACTCTTTGCTTTCCTCTTTCTTTGCTCCCGGTGGGGACAGGGAATCTTGCTTCCAACTTTATTTTCAGCTGGTAACTTGGCCTCTGGTGTGGTGTGGCCCCCCTCCCCCCAGTCAGCTGCAAGGTCGGGCTAGGGCAGCCCCCTCTAGCCTAGGCCCAGAGAAGCCGTGGGTTCACAGTGGGGGGTGAGAAAAAGCTAGAGTTAATGAAGACCAGCTGCTAGTCTGGGTTCTGCCTGCAGTTAGTCGGAGGCCAGACTTTGGTGGTGGTTGGAGGTACTGGGGTACGTGACCTCCATCCCTGGGCACCAGGATATCCTGTGGCAGCAGAGGCTTCTGAGCCTCTCTGAGCTCAGTTTATCCTTAGTTTGTAAGAGGGTAGTCTGTTTCCCTGATGCCCTACTCCTCCCCTCTCCAAATAACACTCAGCCCTTATTGGGCTTTATAACTGGAGTGGCGGCCCAGCTGAGATCTGAGGATCTCCAAGTTCTTTTGTAAACACTCATTAACTGCCTGGGAAGAACCAAGAGCCCTGGTTAACAGCTGGGAGGGAACTGAGGCACGTTAGGGAGAAAGGCTTGACCTGAGCTCACCCCATGGACTCCACCCTGGGGCCTCCATCCATTCGTCTAGCTCCCTTCCTTAGTCCTTCCTGTAAGACAGAGAAGGAGGTAGATGCAACATTGCTGCCCTCTCCCCTTCTAGGAAGAGGCCATGCTTTCTCCCTGCCCTCGAATCTGTCCCTGACTTCCCCCGGCCCTTCACCCCATGACACTTTGCCTGCTCTGGTGCTGCTGGAGATCTGTGCAACTCTCCTTGCAAAATAGTCTCGCTCCAGCCCTCTGCAGCTCCCATCCACCTTTCCCTGGCCTACCAACCCCAAATCCCAGTGCCTCGTTTTGAGCCACTGAGAAGATCACCTATTCTAAATTGGATCCGTAACCTTGAAGGTGATCTAATTGTGCTAAGAGGCCCCTCTGCCCCCTATATTTATCCCCATGGTACCTGGGATAAATATTCTCTTTCTTTACCATATTCATTCTGGTAAAGTTTCAGGAGATCCTATTAAGGGCTGGGTAGTGGCATCAGGTGACCTCTAGGTTCTGCATCTCATTCATTCTTCCACTGACAATTGCCATTTCTGGTGAGGGTTGTAACCCAAAGTCCCCCAGCCCTACTTGCTCACGCTCTCACCTGTATGTACATGTCTGCCCACTTTGACACACCCCCAGGTACACACAACTGCCGCCGCCACCAGGGTATGAAACTCTATCAGCTTCCAACTGCCACCCTGTTACTTGCATGGCACAGGGTGGTGTGGGGATCGCCCCCTCCTCCCCTGGGGGGCCTCCTAGGTATTTGGGAATAGTGGGGAGGGGTCCCTGGAGTGCCCTATGAGGGCGGTATCTGAAATGAATGCCTCTATCCCCAAATTCTCAATGGCTCAGTGGCTTAGCAGGAGTGATAAGGAAGGAAATCTTAACCCCCATCTTCAGCATCAAAGCCCAAATCATCTGCTGGGGACAGGCAGGAAGACATGTCTTTTTCCTCTTGTCAAATATTATCCTACCCTTATGCCTGTGCTGTGCATTTGAGACTGAGCACTGTTCCGGTCCCCAGCCCATGACTCAGATCGCCGCCTTTCTCCCAGTGAGTTCCTTCAGCCCCATCAGTCAGCTCTGCACCCGCTGACCCAGGCAGGGCTGGGGGAAGAGGGCGGGAGAGCCTCCTGTTTGGAGAGTGGGCTTTAGGACCCAACGGGAACCCGAGCCTCTTGCAGCAGCCTAACCCAGAAGCAGGGGGGAATCCTGAATCGAGCTGAGAGGGCTTCCCCGGTTCTCCTGGGAACCCCATCGCCCCCCTGCCAGCACGCACCTGAGCAGGTAGGACCGCGCACACCCCTTCCCAATTCCCCCTCGGCCGCCTTCCGCCGGGCTTCCCAGCTGCTGATGGGGTCGTTTCCCTCTCGCCAGTTCAGGCTTTCCCCATCCCTCCTCCCCCACTGCTCACTGTGGTCCTGGGAGGTGGGAGCCTGGGAACAGTGGGGTGTCTGAGAGCTCGGAGCCCTCGCACCCTACAGCGCCCTTCCTGCGCTGCCCCCCCGCCCCCCCGTCTCGGCGCTGCCCGATCTCAGGCTAAGAATGGAAAGTGGAAGGGGGAGGTCTGCCCAGGCCCCACGCCCTTGCACCCTCCTTTGCAGTGTTGCTTAATCCCCCTTCCCCCACCTCACCTCGACGGGAGAATTGGCGGTGACGGGCGGATAGCGGAGGGAGCGGGAGAGGGACGGGAGCCTCCGGGGATTTCTCTCCGGCTTCCTCCCGGCCTCCCCGCCCCAAGAGCTTGGGACTTGGGCATCCCCCAGTTCCCTACTCACCTTCTAGGGGACCCGATGCCCCTTTCCGGGCTCATCTCACACTTGGGTGGCTAAAGGCTTTGCTGGAGGGTAGTGGAGGTTGTGAGTGCGTTTTGGTGACCTGTTCCTCTAGGGAAAGTTCTTTCAGCTTGGAGCCCCCATCTCTGCCAACACCTTGGCACCTATTGCAAGAAACACCCCCCCACCCCCGTGTGTGTGTGTGTGTGTGTGTGTGTGTGTGTGTGTGTGTGTGTAGACCTTGTGGTTTTAAGATCTATAAGCTTCTGATAAAGGTGGCTGTGTGCATCGACGACAGGGAGAGATCCCAGAGTGTGGCCCAGGCCAGCACAGACTCAGCCCAGATGGCTGGGGAAGGGGGTGTGGACCAGATCAGGGAGGCCACCCAGCCATGCCAGCTCCCTGGGTTTCTCGGCTTTCAGAGCCTCAGGCTCCTGGTGTTACCCCCAGGCTTCTCCCCTCCTACAGGCTCCCTGGGAAAGGGCTGAATGGCACCTACTGTTTACAGTGGCTTATTTTTCCCTCTAGTTGGGGGCTGACAAAGCCTGCTCTCTGAAGATCTAGGGCATCTCATTCTGGCTTAGTGGGTTTGCAGGAGGGATGTATGACTTGTCTGAGTAACTGTGAATGTGTGTGTGTACTGCCTCTGAGCGTAGCCGACTGGGGAAGAGTGATAGGGAAGGCTGGTCACACTTTGGGGGAAGCCCTGTAGCTCTCTGTGGGGTGGAGTGGGTGGCGTGTCCCCATCTGGTAACTCTATCGAGGTGTGGGGTGTGCTTTGCATTTCTCCGTGACTCCCTGGCTCCCGGAAGGGTTGGTTTTGGAGGAAAGGGTGGATAATGGAGTGACTTCAGACTTAGTTCTGCTCTAGACTCAGGAAGCAGAGATTCTGAGTGTGAGCATGTCTATGCATTTATACTGAAGGCTCAGTTTCTTTCTTTTCTTCTTCTTCTTCTTTTTTTTTTTTATTGTTGTTTTGGTGAGACAGGAAAATTTATTTCAGTGAGGCCAACACCAGGAAGACAGCCGACTTAGTTTCTTCATTCGTAAAAAATGGCTATCGGTAGCAAACCCCACTCGCCTGAGAGGGCCACCTCTATAAAGACCCCAGAGGATAGTGTGCTGGGCAGCCTGGTGCAAATAGTAGTTATGGCTGGGGTGGGGGGTGGGGGTGCTCAGACAGGATTCTCTTCCTAAATCTAGGTCACCCTCTCTGCCTTGGCTCCCCCACCCCCATCCTTGCCCATCTGCGGGATGGCAGAACCAGGCAGGCCATTGCCCCCAGGGCTGTGGAATTACCCTAATGCAGGTGGTAGCTGTGGCCAGAGAGCCTGTGGTCAGAGAGGACAGATCTCTCCACCAGGCTTTTCTTCCTCTGGGGCTCCACACCTTCTCCACCTTCCTTCTGCCATTCCTGCTCAGCGTCCTTGTCCCTGTCTCTCCCCTGCCCAGTGGCCTCCTTGTCCGGCTCACTGGACAGGGGCCCTAATCGGATTGGACAGCTGAGATCTGTGTGACGGCTGAGAGCAGGCGGGGGGTGGGGGGTAAGCCAGTGGGAGGATGGTATGAGGGCTGCCCTGGCACTGTCCAGGCCTCCCAGGCACCACCGTGGGCCTGCGGACTCCTGACTTGGCTTGGCCCCGGGGAAGGGGTGCCAGAGGAAGCTAGGAATGAAGACCTGGGGAGGGAGAGACCTGCCCAGGACCCCAGGACCTCTTTGATCTTTGGTGGCCTTAATGTCACCATCTCTGACTGACCTGGAGGAGAGGACAGCAGGTGAGAGCCAGGCTTGCCCTGCCTTTCCTCCCACCATCCCCACGGCCCCACTTTCTTCTCTCTTCTTGTTGGGAAATATGTGCACTTTCCCCATCCAGCCCCTTTGGCCAGTTCCTCCCTGTGGGTCACATCTGGGAGCTGCTGGGGGCAGCATGTGTCTGCCTCACTCTGGGTTGTTTCCTCCCCTGGAAGGTATTTCTCTCACTCACTCTCTGGGCTGGGCGCCAGGACTCCTGGGTTTCCCGCCTGCCTCTGGTGCAGGGTTGCTCTGCAGGCCTCCAGAGAGTCGCTAAGCTGGTTTCCTGCCTCCCTGTGTGGGGAGGGCATTCTCCCTGGGCTGGGAGGTGTCAAGAATCCCAGGTGGGATAGGGGTGGGGGCACCACAGTCCCCCGACTCCTCCCTTCTAGCCTCTGACTCAGCTTGGGGGCAGCACATGCCCTGCCTGGCAGGCATGGCCTGTTCTCGCCTCCAGGCTTCCATCTTTACATGTGGGCAGCCAGGATCTACTGCTATCCTTTTTAGCTTTTTTTCCCATGGTATCTGGGGGTGGCCATTGAAACCTCTATGTCCATACCCCCACATTTTGGGGAGCAGGGGATTAGCATAATTGAGGCTGGGGCACTATTCCGTCTTCTCTCCAGCTGGGCCAGGATGAAGGAAACCAGCACAAACTTCCCCATGCCAATTCCCTCTGCCCTCAAAAGACCAGTCAGTGGAGCCAGGCCCTGCCCTCTCGGTGCCCGCAATGTGGTTGGCACTGATTTGTCAGAAATTGGGAAGGTTTCCCTCTAGACTGCTTGCCTCCTCTCTCCTCCTCTTGGAGGGCAGGGACAGCTCTAGGATTGTAGGCACTTATGGGCAGGCGTCCCCCTAGGGAAGGGGTGTGGGATGCCCCTGAGATGGCCAAGTTGGCACCAGCCCCAGGCTGGAGCGCTGGACTTGGTTTGGAGCTGGGAGTTTGTGGGGGAGAGCAGGACACGGGCCTCCCTGCCCCCCTCGTTTCCTGCTCTTTGGGCAGCTGTGGGCGAGAAAGGCTGCAGGGACTATTTTTAGTTGGTCTGTCCCCTGGCAGGAGGGACGTGCAGAAAAGCACGGGGCAGCAGAGGGGCTGGGCAAGGTGAGGGTAAGCAGGCAGGCGGAGGAGTGAGGAAGAGCCAGAGGGGCAGCAGATAGGGCGGAGAGGCCCGTTGGGGCTAGGTCAGGGCCTTGCACACAGGGTCCTGACCCAGGTAGATGGGTGGGGTGGGGTGGGGCGGGGGAACCCTGGGGACCCCTCAAGGCTCTCTGTTCTAGACTTAGAACTGGAAGGGGCTTGTGAGACCACCTAGGCAATCCCTCACCCTTACAGAGGGGCAAACAGGCTTCCTTGGACGGGGGTGGGGGGAATGTCACTTGCTCTAAGACACCCAACCAGTCATCTGGCTGCATCGGTCCCATCCCAGACCCCTCATACTGAGTTTCTCTCATCAGGGTCCCTCGGTGCATCTGGTGGGTTGTGACTCCCTGCCCTACTGCAAAAAGGAGGACCTGGTCTGCTTCCCTCTCTGCTTGTTTATGCAGGGTCTCCGGTAAACCCCAGCTTGGTTTGTTTATAAATCTCCATCATGTGGAGAGAGCCTGTGTCCAGGCTGGAAGGAGGTCAGGGTTGGGGTTTGTTTAGGTGGCCTGTGGCCACTGGTGTGAATCGAGGTGCTGGGCCTCTTCCAACAGGCTCAGAGGCTGATGAGCCTGGGCTTGGAGATGCCTTAGGGAAGGGGCAACAGGTCTCATTCCATCTTAGAGACCCAGAGAGGGCCTGGATGTGTCCACAGTCCTGGGATGAGCTGAGGACAGACCAACGACTAGGATGTAGTCTTGCAGGCTCTCCAGAGCCCCCATCCTGCCCCCGCCTAGGTGCCTAGGTCTTTCTGGTTGTTTGCCAATGCCACCGACAAAGGAGGGAAGCAGGCAGAAGAGTGGGTGGATTACCACAGGCTTCCAGACACAAGTGAACCCTCCTCCCAAGACCTGGGGGGCAGGGGCAGCTGGTTGAACTTTGGGAGGATCACGGTCCCTGAGAATTCAGCCTCCCGCCTCAGCCTCATCCCTGGGGCCTGCCGTACTGCACATAGACTATGCTGTGAGTAGCGCCCCCTGGAGTTGTTCAGGGCCCTGCGTTTGGAGCCAAATGGGGTGCTTCTGCCCCGCCCCACTTCCTTCTTCCAATCAGCATTGGATCCAGCCTGAATGAGGTGTTCCAGGTGGGCTTGAATCCAATGTGCCCTCCTCCACCCTGCCTCCTGCCACTGCTCCTATTCCTCTGTTGCCACCCCTTCCCCACCAAGCCGGGCACAGTGCACCACAAATTGTGGCACAGGAGCCCATCCCCCTCTCTCCACTCAGTCTCTAGGTCTCTGGGGGGCTGATTTATCATGCCCCCCCATCAGGCCTGCTGCAGTGTGTGAGAAATCAATAGTGCAAATGGATTGAGGTTGTTCAGCCTGTCGACTCCCCTTGGGCCCCCCCCCCAACTCTCCGGGGACTTGGCGAGTTACTCAGTCCCTTTCCAGCTCTACGGAGGAAGAGATATACACACCTAGTGGTTGCAGCTGGAGCGCTGAGCGCAGGAATCACTCTTTCTGTCCATCTCTGTCTCTGTCCCTCTCATTCTCTTTCTCTCCTATACTGGGCTGGTCTTACATGACAAATACTCTTGAACATTTATTTTCTAGGTTGGGTGGAGTGGGGGTGGAGGGGTTTAAAGGGCAGTAGACTGCCAGCCAGAGGTGGGGGGAAGCAGGTGGGTGAGGGAGACGGTGCCCAGGGAGGACTAGCTGGGGAGGGATTGGGTGACAGCCCACCCCATCAGCCTCTGGTAACCCAATCCCTGCACCCCACCCTCCTGATTCCCCTCCTGTTCAACTGTTCAACAGCTTCAGCAGCTGCTGGCAGGAGCAGGGCTGGCAGGAGTGTGTGTGAGTGCATGTGTGTGCGCCGGGGGTGGAGAGGGGCTGTGGGGGCAGGAGGTGCTGCCAGGACATGTTAAAGGAGCCGCACAGCCAGGGTACGACTTGGGTGGCAGGAGGAGGTGGGGCTGGTGGGGAAGTGGGTGGTGAGTGATGGGCAGGGGGCAGGGGGCGGGGTGGGGCAGGGCAGGCTAGGGGTCTCACAAAACTTGTCTGCACTGGAACAGGACCTGGCGAGCCAGGGTGGGCAGCGATGAGGGGTTGGGGCGGGACAGCCACAGCTTGCCCTAGGATGCCTGTTCTTCGCCAGGGGGCGCATGTAACCATGGAGGGCACAGCCTACCCCTGTCCCCAGTGCCTGGGCTGTGCCTGCTGGGCATCTCAGTCTTGGTGACTAAGTCACTTCTGTCCTGGGGCTGGCAAGATGCCAGGCTCAGCTCTTCTCGGTAGGTGAGTCACTGCCCTGGCATCTCCCCCGGATGCAGCTGAGTCACCCGGCTGTGCCTGCTGGGCAGGTGGGCACCGTGCTTGGGGTGGGGTTGGGGGGCACCGTGTGTGTAGCCCCCGGTGCCTTCTCTGATCTGTCTCTGGTGTGTCCTGGCCCCACCCACAACCCTGCAGCACCGTGCAAGGATGGTGTTTGTCCCATGGGCTCTGTGGAGGGGGTAAAGGATGAAGCAGGAGGCAGCGGGGTACTGTGACTCAGTGTTTGGTTCGGGGTGAAGGGGGGGGCAGTTGAGGAGACTGTGGGCCAGAATCTTAGTTCTGCCACCGCTTCTTCTGGCGGTCAGAGTTGCATGACCTTGGGCAAGGCAGTTTCCTTTCTGCACCTCAGTCTCCTCATCTGCACAGTGGCAGCAGGATCCCTGCCCCAGATGACCCTTCAGGGACTGTGTTCATCAGATGGAATGGGGCCTAGTGTGCTTGTGGGAGGTGCTCCCTCTGGGATGCGGGAGGGGAAGAGGAGTCAGGGGTTGGGTGGGTTCCAGCACACATCTCCCACCTTGCCTTCATCCAGGTGGTCCTGGAGGGCAAAGCTTCCCATCCACTCCCCACACTACCAGTGGTGCTATTGGGTAGGAGCTACCCACAGGCTGTGAGAGGGAGGCCTTGTTTTGCTGGAAGCGTGGGCCCTCCTGGGGGCTCTCAGGGCTATTTTGTATCTCCTTTGGCTGCTGGGGGCTCTCTTGGGTTTCGCCTAGTTTGGATAGGGATCCCTGCCTTGGGAAAACAGTGGCTCAGCCTCCTTCCCCAGCCCTGTGCCTTTTTTGTGCAACAGGGCAAGGGCAGGCCCCAAGAGTGTCTTTCCTAAAGAGCAAGGAGCCCCTGGGCCTGTGGCTCTTCTCCATGTGCCAGTCTCCTGCTGCCTCCTGCACTTTTCTCCCTTCTGAGTGAGGGTCTCTGCAGGTTGGGGGCTGGGAATCCTGCTGTGGATCCAGCATAGCTGGAGTTCAGCTGCTGCAGACTGAAGAGTCCTGGCCTCCCATGGGGACCTCTCCGGTTTCCTGGAGTCAAGTCTAGGTGGGGCCAGACACTAGCCCTGTGGGACTGGGTGCTCTGAGCAGGGGGAACGTACCCCAGAGGCCCTGTGGGCTGTGTGCTTATACATACAGGTGTATGAGTGTCTGGCCCCCTGTGGGGAATGGGTGTCTGGGTGTATGAATCTCATCCTTCATCTGCACATGGGCCTACTGCTAGGTCTGTTTGGGAGTGTGCCCCACACTCTGCTTCATGACCTCGTGTGTCTTACGTGAGCTTGCTGGATTCTACTCAAGGGTGTGGATACATGTGTGCCCTGGGTGTGCACGTGGGGGTGCACACCTGTGTGCTGTGAACATGCACACGGGTGTGCATATACGGGTGTCCTGCGTGTGCATTTACACACCTGAATCTCGATATGCGCCAGCGTGCATGACCCTATGTGCTGGCAGGTATATGCGAAGGCCGCCCTTGATGGGAGGCAGCGTACCTGTGTTTGTGCATACTTGCATTTTTGTGTTCAAGGTCTTTCCCCTTTAGCCTTAGCTGGAGGGGATACCGGTAGAATCTGGGGCAGGAAGAACCTGTGCCGGCGAGGGGTGCCTGGCGAGGGGTGCCTGGCGCTGAGCCCCCACCCCAGGTTGGTCTCTCACCGGGGTGACGCCCCCTGCTGCCGGTTAGACCCAGGTTGCAAGGCCCTGGGGTGGGGGGAGCGCTGGGGGGGAAGGGGTTAAGCGTCGGAGTCCACATCTGGGAGCCATTGGCGCATTCCTGCCCGCTGAGCGCATGTTTGCGGATGGATCTGGACGGGACAGGACGGGAGGGGCTGGGCGGGCGGTTCGCACCGGTGGACGGAAATCCAGACGAGAGCGAGAGACAGCGGGGCCTGGAGGGCGGGAAGGGGCCCGGGAAGCGCGGCCCGAGCACCCTTCCCCAGTCGCGGACCTAGGGCCGCGGTCCCGCCGACGGGCCTGTCCTACCTTCGCAGGGCTGGGTGGCGTGGGGCACGTAAAGCTGGAGGGAGGCAATCAGATCCCTCGGCTCTCCACCCCGCTGGGAAGCCAGGGCGATGGGGGACAGAACCCCGTGTCCGCTCCCGACCTCCAGTTCCTAGTCTGTAAAGCGGGGGGCCTGTGGGGCCGGTGGCTTGGAGGGCTCGGCCAGCCCGGTCAGGCTGAGAGTCTCTTCGTCGCTGGGGTGGAGGCCTGGGAGTGTGACACTTCCCCTTCCAGTGGGAAGTCCTGTGGGGGCACTTGTGGCCACTTCTCTGGCGGGGCGCGGGGGGGGGGGGGGGAGTGTTGTTCCTCTGCGATTGTTCTTTCATCCCCCAGTAGGCTGCTAGAGGTGGGGACGGGAGCCGTCCAAAGGGAGCGGCCTGTGGCTGTGTTGGGGGACTGGGGTCTCTGCAGATGCACAGTCGTTCAGATCTGACCCCCCCACGCCCCTCCTAGAACCGGAACGTGAGCTTTCCTGGCTCCTCCAGCCCTGGGCCAGGAGAGAGCAGCGGGGGTCCGAGAGCCCTCAAGCATGGAGGGGTGCACCTGAGCGCCCTCTGCTAGCCTCCTGGGAGATCCAAGGGCCACTGCCCTTTGGAGGGGCAGGGGGCTTGGCGAGGGGACGCCGCCGACGGGTTGGGCTGGGCCCGACTTCCTCCGACCCGCTCGAGCTGAAGAGGTGTTTGGGGGAAGAGCAGAAGAGTCATTACTCGAGGGAGGTCTCCCTACTCTTGCACTTCCTTTTTTTTTTTTTTTTTTTTTTTTTTTTGCAGATGAGAAAATTAAGATTCAGAGAAAGGAAGCGACTTAATTCAAGGTCGCACAGCTCTCAGGTCCGATTGACCCCTGGAGGATTATAAGTGTAGGAGTCAGGGGCCTGATGGCTGGGGCCAGAGTCCCTGCATTCACTTCCACATGACGCCCTCTTCCCCGTGAAGGTGTGTGGGGCGTGTGTGTGTGATCCGTGCCCCTGCCGGTGTGGGTGTGGCTGGGGGCAAAGCAGCGCGGTACCACAGGCTGCTGTCCTTTCTCTACGGAGCCCCCGTCCCCTTCTTTGCGCAGAACTTCTCCTCCTCCTCGCTCCGAATCTCGCCTTTTGGGGCAGAGGGAGGGAATTCTCCTGGATTCCCACGGTCCAGCCTCCGGTTGGGCACGTCTCCTTTAAGACTCGCCCTTCCCCGGGTCGGTTAAGGGGGGGCGTGATCCTGAGGGCCCGCCCCTGGCTGGTGATAGGTCAGTGGGCGGGCGGAGGCGGGCCGGGGGAGAGGGCCTCCCCTCCCGCTCCGTACCCCCCGCCCCCCCCAGTCTGGGGCTCCGGGTAAAGTTTCAGCCTCCGCACGTGACTCGCCATGGCCGCTGCCTTCGCCCCGCGCCCCTGAGCCGCGGCCCCCCAGACGGCTCCTCTCCCGGGACCCCGCGCCCCTGACGCTTCGCAGCCCCGAGGCTCAGGGTCAGGGCAGACGCCGAGCGCGCGGGCCCCCGGACGGACTGCTTCCTCCCGCTGCGAGGTAACCTCTGCCCCGGGGATTCTGGAGAGCCCCCGGCTCCCGCGGGCATCGGGGCCCCGCGGCCTGCCCCTGACGCGAGCTGCGGGCGGCGACGCGGTGCCGGGCGCTTCCGACGGGAGCCCGGGGTTTGCTGGGCTCCCAGCCCGCCGCCGCCGAGCCGGGGTGGGGGAGCCCGGTGTGCGCGCCGGTGTGCGCCCGAGGGTTCGCGCGCAGCCGGGAGGCTCTGGGGCTGCCTCCGCGCGTGTCCCCGGCGCCGGGAACTCCCACTCCCTCTCCCCTTTCTCTTCAAAAACAAACAAAACAAAAAAGACTTTCAAACCTGTTTGGGGAGAGATCGGATGCCCAACGGACGAGCCCCCTCCTTTCCCTGCTGTTATCTGAGCTGCCCTGTGGTTTGGGGAGAATCGGCCCGGAGGCCCACCCCCACCGGAGCCGCCGGCCGGGGGGCGGGGCCCGCTCAGCTGGTGTCCCCCGTGGAGCGAGGGGAGCCGCCTGGCTCGGGTTCGCGAGTCAGTGCCGAGCCGGCAGGGGAGGCAGCTCTCTGGGGTCTGGTGCCACCCCGGGGTTGTGGAAGCTTTCTGGGGCGAGGGGAGGGCGGGATGCGCTGGTTGTCTTTGCTCTGCTGAGGATGTCTGGGACTTGGTGCCACCCACGAGGAGGGGAAGCTGCTAGCCAGATGTGTATGTGGAAGGGGGGGGCGCTGGAAAATCGGCTTGGCTATGTCCCCTCTCTTCTCTGGGCACTGCCCTATTGTCAGGCTGCTCGGTGGGAAGGGGGGCAGGCCACCAGTGTGCTAGGCTGGGGATGGAGACCAACCTGGCAGGCAGCAAAAGCCCCACAGCCTTGGGAGATATTTCCCTGCCTCTGTCCATCCTCTCTTGGATAGGATGCCCGTGAGCTGGCGTGGTGGGGTACCCTCCCCACTCACCTGGTGCCAGCTTCCTCTTCTTTTACCAGATTGCCTTCTGCCTGTGGGCTGTGTGCACATGTGTATGTATATGTTCTTAGAGGGACTTGTTCCTGAGAACACTCCCCCACCTTCTGCTGCAAACTCCCCCTCGCTTTTGCTCCTGACCACTGTCCCTTCTCCAGCTCCCTGGGTGGGAGATTCAGGGATGTCTCTTGTCCGTGTCCCCGGCTGCACTGGTCACAGGGCAGGGTCGTTCTGGGGAAGTAGTTCAGTAAGGGCACCAGGTCTTGCTGCAAAGTGGGCTCAAGCCCCAAACTCTCCTCCAGGGCCGTGTGCTTGGTGGAGTGGCTGGGCCGGGGAAGCCCCAGATTTTAGTGGAGGTGGCTTAGCACCTTGGGGCTTCCCCCGTGGGGGGTGGGGATGAGTCTGGGGGAAGAACAAGAGAAAGAGTATTTGGAGCTGGAAGAAGGGGGGTGGTCAGGGAGGTTGTGGCTATGAAAAGATGTTAGTGCACTGGGAGGGGCTAAAAAGTCATTTTGCTTGGGAGGCTGGGCCACGTTGGTCCTGAGACAGGACCGGTCACTAGGGTCAGACTGCAGTAGGCCCCTGGGAGCTGAGGCTCTTAGCTTTGGACTTTGAGGGTGTGAGTGAACGTGCACAAAATGGTCACCGCAGGAATTTCCCTACGAGACTAGTGAGGGCACTGCAGATGAAGCGGCAGTTCTGAGAAGACCCTTGGAATGGCTTGGAATGGCTTCATCTTGGCCACCTCCTCCTATAACCCCCAAATCTCCATCCTTCGTTTGACCCTAAATGCCCCTGCTACCATTCTGGGACACTTCTCTGGTCCACCTCCTACTCCCAACCATGTGGCAGCCTGGCAGGAAGCTAGCTGTGGGCAGCCCCATCCTGATCACCCCTGTGCCTCCCCCGCTGGGCATAGTCACCCACATGTGCCATGACGTGGTTCCTGCCACCCCATATGGTGTGGGGGAGAGGACATGGTCTGAGTGGCCCTTCAAGTCTGTTTTGGGGGCATTGACCCAGATCCCAATTAATCAGCTTCCCTTCCCTAAATACTTTGGTCTTAGAAGCTGGCTCTGTCCTCTCGGACCTTTCCCCCAACCTACTTCTTGCTCAGACTCTAGGTTCTCTAGTTCTCAGAACTGTGTGACATGAGGGTGGGGCCTGCTCCAAAATATAAACCTCAGTGCCCAGTTCCCTCTCATTTGTTTGGGCAGCATGGTCTGGGGCAGGGCAGGGCGGGACCTGGGCTGGGCTGAGGGGTAGATGTGTTTGGGCCTTTCTGGGGGTCTGTTTAGGAGCAGTATCTGGGATCTAGGGTGGTGGGCATCTGGGGAAGGTAATCCTATCCCCGTGACTAATGAACATCTCCATTTGCCCGGCGCCCCACACCCCTTTCTGGTGGCAGTGGTTTTCGGGAGTGTGGGAAGCTGGCAGGGTCCCTGGCAAGACGACCAGGGTTGTCTTGACTTACTGGGTTTTGGGAAAGGAGTGTGGCAACTGATACCCCAGCTCCCAGGGCTTTGGCTGCACATCTCCTCTGATGCCTGCTGTCTTTCTTCCCTCTGTTTCCCTCTCCACCCTCTGGCTGCTGTCTAGAGCCCACACGGTTTGTAGGGGGATAGAGGGTGGGGGCGAGGGCCTGGATCTCCGTGTGTGTCCAGGGAGTGTTCTGGGGATTGGCAGGATTGGCTGAGAGTGTCTGGGTGTCCCTGCAGGGTGGGCGGCGTGCAGGGACCAGGCCCAGAGTGTGTGAATGTGTCAGCGTCGGTGTGTCTGTCCCCAGTCTGGCTCGGGTGTGGGTGTCTCTTGCTCGTCTGGATCTGGCCTGCCGCTCCAGTCCCCGCCCCCCTTCCCCCCCAAGCTGGGACCGCCTGCTTGCTCTCCCTCTCTCTCCGCAACTGGAGCCTCCCTTGCCTGTTCCTGGAATTTGGAGAGGAGGAGGAGGAAGAGGCAGGCAGGCAGACCTCCCACACTCTAGCCCGCCCGCCTGGCATCCTGGGGAAATGAACTAGGTGCTGGAGAACTCAGGTTTCCCTGCCTTCTCCAGACCCTCTGACACTTGTCACCGAGTCTAGGGAGCCAGGTCTTACAGAAGGGCCTCGGGCTGCCCCCCACCTCCACCTGCCTGGCAGTGATGGCTCCTTCTTTTACCCAGCATCCTGTCTGCTCAGCCCCTGCCGGGACCTCCAGGCACCACTGTCGGCCTGGGGAGCGGGTGGGGGATTAGACTGCTGCCAGCCTGGCCAGCACCTGTTGCCAACCCCCAGCCCTGTAACTGGAGCCGGCCATGGAGGGGGCTACAAAATGACAGGTGGAATTTCTGCAACCAGGCAACCCCCCCCCCCCCACTGGATATGCTTTTCCCTTCCGGCCGGAACAAGGAAAGCCTGTCCCCCCCCCCAAGTGTCAACCTGATCTCATGGATGATGTCCCAATCCTGCCTGTGGGGGCAGGGCCTGGGAGATAGGCAAAGGAATGAGTTTATTACTGTTTGCCCAGTGACAGCCCCCCTCCCACCCCCGCCCCCTTCACTGGCTGCAGAGCTGGCCTGGCCTTGTTTAAGTTAACTGAGCTCTGCTGCTCTGGGAGGGCTGGGGGGCATGGGGGTTGTGGATGGGGGTGGTTCTCTGTTAATGTTTTAATTGCATAAAAACTGGGAGCTCAGCTCCCGACCAGTGGGGAGTCTGGGTCTGGCTGGCCGCCCGGTTTGGGCTAAATATAGTCTGGGACATCTGCAGAGAAGGGGAGGGGGGTGGAGGGAGGTTCCATTCCCCCCACCTTCCGCCAAGGTGCCCTCGTCTGGGCGGGCACCTTGGAGCAGGGAGGGGGGATTCCTCAGCACAAAAGGCAGGGGAGAGGCGGCGGGGGCTGGGTACAGTTGGGATCTCGCCCGTCTGGCGGCGGGGAGCTGCCTCGGATGAACCCGGAGGCTCAGGACAGGGCTGGACTGGGGCGCCCGGACTGGATCCAATGGCTCCGCTCCCCTCCCCCGAGCTGCTTGAGGTCAGGCAGTCTCCGCATGTCGCATGTCACGGTGCCCCCGGCCTGTGTCACTGTGACCCACTCGCTGTGTGCCTGTGTGTACACACCTACCTAGGAGTGGCTCCCTCCCGGCCCCTCCCCCGGAGCCTCTGTCCCCCGGGTCCTACCGCAGATCCCCAGCCCTCCTTCCTCTGTCCCTCGGCCCACGGTGAAACCTCCAGCCCAGGAATCGAGACTTGAGAAGGGGAAGCTGCGGTGGGGAGTTCTCTGATCTCTAGTCACGGCAGGAAGCGGAGGGGCGGGGGGCAGGGGGGACCGTGAGCGGTGGCCTGGAGGGAGGGCGCGGCAGGCCGGGCACCAGCCTCGCACCCCGCGCTGGCACTGGGGGGGTGACCCCCTCCCGCTGGCCCCGGCCCTCCAGCCCCAGCGGAGGAAACTTAGAGGACAGCTGATTCTCCGGGGCCCCTAACAATCATCATCACCGTCCCCCCCCCACGCTGAAAAAAATGTCTTCCTGTCACGTGCCTGTCACTTCCTGTCCCACTGTGGTTCCTGGGATGTTTGTTGTTGGTTGCCATGGAGATGGCTGCCGTGGGCACTACCCTGGTCCTTGTGGGGAAGGAGCTGCCCCTCCCCCTCAGGCCCACAGTTGTTGGGGGGGCACTTGGGGGACCTGCCTTGGGGGCTATTTCGGGCTGAGTGTGTGTGGTCTCTGATGCCCCGGATCCCCCAGGGCCCCCCCAGACTTCTGTCTGTGGGAAGGAGTCATAGCCACCTACTTAGACCAAATGTTGGGGGGAGTGTGACCGTGTCTGGCTGTGCTTGACTGTGTCTGACGGGATTTTGCAGACCCTGTGTCCTCCAGCCTGGGTGGTGCTGCCTTAAAGATGCATCATCACAGAGCTTCGTGGAACCTCTGCTCCCTATCTCCTTTTACCTTTGGGACCCTCTTCCATCTTGCGTTCTCATGGAAACTACCTTCCCCAGAGAGCTCCTCTGATTTCTTGGGGGTACAGGCTGGAGTGGGAAAAGGCTCTGGGCAGGTTGTGTGTGAGTCCAGCGGTGGGGAGGTGGTGATCTGCAGACCATCCTCCCCCCTGCACACAGCTTCTCCCTGAATGTGCAGGCCCTGTGCTCTAAGGGGAAGGCCATGAGACTTTGTGACCCATTCTTCCCACCCCCTTGTGGGTTTCCCTCTTCATCCAGGGATGGAGAAGAGAAGAGATTCCCCCTAGTTTAACCCCCAGCTGGTAGGCCAGTGTAGCATAGGAAGTTCCTGGGGGGTCGATGGATGGGGGAGTATGGGGCGGGGTACAGTCTGACTCAGGCCTAGTCTGGGGTCAGAGCCAAAAGGATATCCTGAGGCAGGAGGGGGGGGGCGTTTCCAGCTTCCCTGCAGTCTGGGTCCCCGGGGAGGGGTACTGGGAGGGGGCTGGTAGTGCCGTGTCCTGCTGACTATCTGCCTTAGGATTTGGAATCTGGCAGTCTCAGCTTTAGGGCAGAGCTAAGGGGATGGGCGGGAGGGAGGGGAATGTTGTACACACACACATACACGTGCGCGCGCGCATGCACACGCACACCCACACCCTTGTTGTGTGCTCCCATTGTGAGAGAGCTGTGCTTCCTGCATGGTGGAGTGGGCAGACGAGTGGTGAGGGGGCACTTGCCAAGGTGAGGGTGGGGAAAGCCCCATGCCAGGCTGGGAATGAGAACGGTGGTTTCCAAGCTGGGGGGTCCCCTTTGTCTGTGCCCCTTTGGTCCCCCATCCAGACAGAGGTGCCTTTGTTCGGTCCACACACTCCTGTGGTCTGGCTGTGGCTTCAGCAGGCTCATCTCTTCCTCTTCCTGTTTTCTTCCTTCCTTGTAGGGTGCTCCCTCTCCTGGGGGCCTGGGTTGGCCCCTGCCCTTTCACCTACTCTCTGTTCCAAAAGAAGACCCCACGGGTTCTGGGTGGCCCCTTAGGCACTCTGAGCTTCGGAGGTCCCAAGCACGTCTCCCAGGGGCCTCTAGGGTACAGGAGTCAGAGGCACCGTTGTGCCCTCAGAGACCACCATTTCCTCCTCCCAGAACCTGTCCTGTCCTGGGTGTGGGCTTGTCCACTTGCCCTTTCTACTTGGTGCTCAGTTGCTGCTGAGCTGGTGGCACGTGGGTGTCAGGTGGTCCTGTGTTGCTGGGGCAGAACCTTGGGCCAGGTGGGGCACAGATGGAGGACACATCGCACCCACTCTTCTGGGACTGAGTGCTGCATCTTGAGGCAGTTGGGCAGTGGTAGCATCTAGAGGGTGATGCTAGACTTCAGCCTCCCTCCCAGCCCCCTCTGAGGATGTGCTCAGGGCCTGCACATGTTTGGGGCAGGTTTTCAACCAAGTCCTAGCTCCAGTGAGGCAGGTCTGGGGCTCCAAGTGTCTGGCAGAGAAGAAGTGCCCTGCACCTGTCCCAGTCTCAGCACAGTCCAGGTGGTCCCTGTCAGGCCCTGCCCGGGGATAGTGATCTCTTTCTCCAAGTGGGGCTGGCCTGGCTGGCTCCCTGCAGCTGGGACCCTGCTGAGCAAAAAGGTGAACAGATGACCAGAGCGGCCAGATTGTAGATTTGTCAGGAGGGAGAAAGGTGAAGAGGGAAAGAGGGAACAGTGTCATCACTACTCCCTAAACCTTCCTGAAGTTCTGAAGAACTTGGAGGAGGGGAGAATTGTGGCTTTGTGTGTGTGTGTGTGTGTGTGTGTGTGTCTGTTTTCCTGGAAAGTTTATAAATAGTTCCAGCCCACTGTTCTGGTTTGAAATGGGCAATGTCCCGCCCTGCCCTGCCAGCTCCTGGTAGGGTAGGGGGTTCAGAGGGGCAGGTCTTTGATTCTACCAGGGCTTGTGTTCTGTGTGGCCCTCTGCCCCCAACCCAAGTTGAGCTGAGCTTTGGGTGCCATTTGCCTATGATTCATGGACTGTCTAGAATGCTTAGGAAAGCCCGTCTCCCCTTCTTTTGAGCTCCCCAGGTCCTGGTCTCTCCCCATTCTGGGACCGCCTGACTCCTGTTCCTTGGAAGCTGTTGTGGCAGGGGAGTCTGGGGAGCTGAAAGGAGGGAGCGTATGAGGAAGGGAGGCTGGCCCAGCAGGGTCTGGGACCCCTGGCTCCTCTTCTCTGGGGCTAGGAAAGGAAACAGTCTCTTCCCCTCCCCAATCCAAAGGTTTCCCTTTTTTTGGTTTGTAAGATGAAAGAAGGGAATTTGGGAAAGGGTTGTGGTTGGGCGTCCACCACAGCTGAATACCCCTCACCCACATCCCTCTGCTCAAGTCTGGGGGGAAGCAGACCCTGGGAAGTGGGTAACTCTCTCTCCGGGTAACTCTATCACACTGCCCGGGGAGCAGGAAGGGGGAGCAGACACACGGGCCAGGGAGGCACAGGGTGTGGTGAGAGGTGGGTGGAGAGGGGCCCTGCTGCCCAGCACCTCTTGTGCGCCTAGGGCTGTGCTACATGCTTTCCAGACTGTCTGAAACCACACCCCCAGTTGCTGAGGGTGGCAGCTCCCAAGCCGGTAAACAGATGCTCAGAGAGGTTAAGTGACTTGCCCAAGGTCACCCAGAGTGGCAGAGCTGAGATTTGACTTTTCAGATCTCTTGTTCTCTCTCCCATCTTTATGGCTCAGCCAGCTCTTGCCTTTTCCTAGGTGTGAGTCTGGGGACAGCTGGGGATGCCTGACAGTGGGTGAGGGATCCTGGCGCCTTTGGGGAGTGAGGGCCCTCCCTTCTACAGTACCCAGACCAGGCTCAATCTACTGGAGGTGTGGGCCTGTGGTTTTCTCTCCCTTGAGGGAGGGTGCACACGGGCAGTGGAGCTGGTATGGGAGGGTTGGATGTGGGTAGTTTGTTTTCCCTTTCTTTGGTGCTGGTTTCAGTTCTCTGACTGTGTCTTCTCTACCTCTGGGTGCAGGGAGCTGGGGCTCAGGTGCCTCCCCAAGGGTCATGGCTCCAGAGGGATGAGGCAGGGCCTGTGCTCTTTGCCCCTGCCCCCATCCTCCCTGCCCTCGCCCATCCCTGTTCCCTGGCTAGCCTGGCTCTTGGCCCATTTCTGTGACCTTTACCTCCTCCCATGGTCCAAGGCCCTCCCCGGGGAGCTGAGTAACTGTGTACCAGAGTTTGCAGGCTGTGCTGGGTTAGGGATAGTAAGGCTCTGATGGGGTTGGGTAGGCCTTTCGGTCTCTCCCAGGGGTGTGAGTTTGGTGGGGTGGGGCTTCCAAGCTTGGTGTCAAACTCCATGTCAAACTCCTCACACTCCTCGCGGGCAGAGTTGAGGCATGGAGGTGGCTATAGTTATTTCTCCTCTGGGGGCCAGGGTGGGATGCAGAGGGTCTAGACTGGATTGACTGAATCTCCCCTCCCTGCCCCAGAAGCTGGGTCGGGATGCCTAGGTTCAGGAGTGAATGGCTTTTTGGGCCTTGGCTTCCCAAGCCTTACCTCAGGGAGGCGGGCCCCCGTATGGACCTGGACCCACCTGAGTGTTTGTCAGAGGGTGCGCCTCAGTGTGTGTGTTGGGGCCTGGTGCAGGGAGGCAGGTACAAAGGCCAGCTGGGCCGTAGGAGGGCCCGGGAATGCGCAGAGTGGGCAACCGTGGGGCTGTACTTGTGTGTCTGCCGGGAGCTGTGTCCTGGCTCCGTGCACACAAGCCCCGAACCGTGTTCATTGTGTGGTGAGGCCCAGGTGTGGAGAGATGATATCTCTGGGTTCCCTCACGTGCGTGCCCGCACACACACAGGCTAGGGCGCGCAAGCATGCTCTTGCCCACCCAGACATGCTTTCCATAGGCCTGTGAGAGTGAGTTTCTGCGAGAGAGGAGAGAGAGAGAGAGATTGACTGTCAACGCTGATGAGGCTCAGCCAACCCCTCCTTCCCTTGCCTGGCTCCCTCAGCTTGAGAGTTCCCGTTGTGTGGGGCCCCACAGGGTTGTGGGGGGGCTGGAGTGGCAGCTGGCCCGATGGGTGGGGCCCCTGTTCCTCTGACGTCAGCCTTCTCAGCCTGGGAGGGAATCAGGCAGGGGCCTGGGGGAGGGAAGGGGGCACCTCATCCAGGAGTAAGGAGAGAGGCCTTATGGTTGTCATAATTAGTACCAGTAAAAATGGTCATTAACAAGGTCCAGATTTCACTCCTGAGGGAGCTGCCCCCTCCCTAGCAAGTACCTGTCCCTGCCTCTCCCTCCCTCAGCCTGGGCCAGCTGGGCCCAGAAGTCCTGGCCTTGTCCATAGTGGCCTTGGCAGGAACTCCTCCATCCCAGGCATGGTGCTTGGCCAAACGCTGGCCGTGTGCATGTCCTCTGGACTCCAGGTCTGAGCTTGGAGCCTGGTGCTTAGAACCTGGGATGGCCTGAGCTTGGGCTGAGGGGTGGGGGTGGGGGTGGAGGATGAGGGGTTGGGCACAGAGGCAGTCCTTAGTTTGGGTCTCCGGGGCCCTGTTTCTTTCATTTTTTCCTCTCTTCTCTTTTTTCCCTTCCTTTCTTCTTTTTTTAAAAATATTTTTTATTTTTAAGTAAACCCTACCCCCAACATGAGACTCAAACTTATGGCCCCAACACCAAGAGTTGCATGCTCTACCGACTGAGCCAGCCAGGCATTCCCTTCTTTCTTAACAGCTTTATTGAGATGTAATTCATATGCCATAAAATTCACCCATTAAAGTGTACAATTCAGTGGTTTTTGTATACTCACAGATTGCACAACTGTCACCACAATCAATTTTAGAAAATTGTCATCACTCCAAAAAGCGCCCTCATAGCTATCAGCAGGCACCTCCCATTTCCCTTAGACCCATATCCTAGCCCCTGGTAACTGCAGCCTACTTTCTGTCTATAGATTGGTCTGCTCTGTGGACATTTCAGGTAAATGGGCTCGTCAGTATATGGCCTTCTAGAACTAGTGTAAGGTTTTTGAGGTGTGTCCATGTTGTATCAGTACGTCATTCCTTTCTATGACAGAATAAGTTTCCATATGGGGGCACAACATTTTGTGCCATTGATGCCACATGTGTCCATTACTTGATGGACATTTGGGTTGGTTCTACTCTTTGGCCATTATGAGTACTACTGGTATGGACATCCATGTACAAGTTTTCGTGTGAACTTAGGTTTTCCTATCTCTCGAATAGATACCTAGGAAGGGAATGGCTGGGTCATAATATAACTGTTTAACATTTTAGGAACTGCCACACCGTTTTCTAAAGCAATCTCCTGGGGATCCCTGGGTGGCTCAGTGGTTCAGCGCCTGCCTTTGGCCCAGGGCATGATCCTGGAGTTCTAGGATCGAGTCCCATGTCGGGCTCCTGGCATGAAGCCTGCTTCTCCCTCTGCCTGTGTCTCTGCCTCTCTCTCTCTCTCTCTCTCTCTCTCTCTCTCTCTATCATGAATAGATAAGTAAAATCTTTAAAAAGAAAGCAATCTCCTATTTTATTATTCCCTCCAGCCATGGATGAGGGTTCCAGTTTCTCCACATCCTCGCCAACACTTACTAGTCTTTTTTTTTTTTTTAAAGAGTTTATTTATTTATTCATGAGAGACAGAGAGAGAGAGAGAGAGAGAGAGGCAGAGACACACAGGCAGAGGGAGAAGCCTGCACCATGCAGGGAGCCGGACATGGGACTGGATCCTCGGTCTCCAGGATCAGGCCGTGGGCTGAAGGTGGCGCTAAACCGCTGAGCCACCGGGCTGCCCTCATTGTGGTTTTAAATGGCTATGTTTTTGTCTTTCTCTCTCTCTTTCTTTTTTTTCTCTTTTTTTTTTTCATATATATAATGTCATATATATGTCATGTATACACGTATAGGTATTCGTGTATAAATAAATATATCCATGCACGTGTATTTGTGTATATCCTGCCCACCCAAATGGATTTGATTTGAAGCATCTTCTTATGGATGCTTTTCTTTTTCCATCTCTCTCTGCTCTGCTTGCTGCCTCTCTGTCTGTGTCATGGCATCTTGGGGTTCAGCTCTTTCTCTCTCTGCTCCGTGGTGTTAGCACGTGGTGTCCTCCGGTCTCAGCTGTTCAAACAGGGTATGGATCTGTGTCCAGGCTGTCGGGGCCGGGGGTACCCGGTCCTTCATCTTGTGCCCACCTCCCACCCCATCCGGGGATGTGGCTTCTGCACACAGAGCGTGTAGGTGAACTTTGAGTTCGCTAGTCCCCCCTACCCCTTCCTTCTCTGGGGGGTAGGGGCTTCCACCCTGGGCAGTCCCTGCCCTCCTGATACACTGGAGGCCCAGTGGCCCATCATGCTGGTAAGCATCAGAGGTGACACCCAGGAGTCCTGGGTTCCCATTTCCCCATTTGTGTGTATGGCAGTGGGCCTCCTCCCTGGGCCTGTGGGACAGACCCATCTGGGGTGCTGGGGCTTGGATTTTGGGGGGAAGTGGTGTAAGAGGTCCCGCTGGCCCAGGAGTCATTTTTCTGAGAAGTGCCAATGCTTTAGGGAAGCGGCTTTTCCTCCTCTCCTCCCCTCAAGCACACGGGTTCTTTGCATCTTGACCTCAGGTAACCCACGCTGAGGGGAGGAGGCCCAGCTGCCTGCCTCTGCTACAAGGATCCTCTGGGGTGGCAGACCCTGACCTTTCCCCTCAGGACTGTGGGTGAGAGGCCCTTTGTGGCTCTGGGCCCTGTCCTCGTCTCCCCAGCCTGGCTGTGCTAGCCTGCCATCCCCAGCAGTGTCTGGGCCCTGCTCCCGGGCTGTCTCTGCCAGCCAGGCGTGGTGCCAGCTGTCTACTCAGCCGGGTGCCACGGGAAAATCTCCGGCCGCCCAGGTTGGGGAGCTCCACGGGGAATGCCCGTGTCCCTGCTCCTCAGTGCCCACTCACCTGTCTTTCCTTTTTCTGCAGTGCCCCAGGACATGGCCCCCCCAGCTGCCTAGCCAGGGCCCATCTAGGAGAGGCATCGACTTCAGTGTCCTGAAGGCCAGCTCTGGACCTTCCCAGAAAAGTGCCAGCCTCACGGAACTGCTTGACCAAAGGACCAGCTCTTGGGACATCCCCCCATACCCAGCCCCCAGCTAGAGTGGGGGATCCAGGAGGCTGAGATTAGCCTGCTGGCCTTGGACGGCAGCGGCGGGACAGAAGGGGGGGTGGGCTGACCACCCCAACCCCCCTCTGGGCCCAGGCCCCATGCCCCGAGGAGGGGCGGCCTGAAGCCCGCCAGAGCCTCCTCTGCTAGACTGTCTGCCTGCCCTTCTGACTGTGGCTGCTTGGCATGGCCAGCAACAGCAGCTCCTGCCCGACACCTGGGGGAGGGCACCTCAATGGCTACCCGGTGCCCCCCTACGCCTTCTTCTTCCCACCTATGCTGGGTGGACTCTCACCGCCAGGCGCGCTGACCACTCTCCAGCACCAGCTCCCAGTCAGCGGCTATAGCACACCATCCCCAGCCAGTAAGTGGGATGGCAGGAGGCTCGGGGGGAGGGGACTGCGTGGAGGGGTGGCAGGCCTCTGGGCACATCTGTTCCTCTGCAGGCCACATCTACTCTAGATGGGGGGGGGGGGGGACCATCATTTGGGGGTGGGGGCAGTACCCAAGGATGAAAGGCTTGTAGGCTGATCACAGGGGTCATGTTTGATGTGGGGGGGTGGGCAGCAGAGAGAGAGAGATGCAACAGTGCTGTTCCTCAGGGCTCCTGGCGCCCTCTCCTGTGCTGTGCCGTTGAGGGCCTTATAAATAGCTCCAGGGACTGGACACAGAGGCTGGAGGCGGGTAAACAAACCTCTCGACATTTGGTGGAAATGGCAACTCAAGTGAGAGTGGCACCCCACCTCCGCCCAACCCCAGCCAGTGCCTCTGAGGGAAAAGGCTTGAAGGAGCAGACTGCCAGGGCGGCTGGACCCCCCCCTCCGCCGGCCAGCTCCGCCCACGGTTGCCTGGTGGCTGGGGCCAGTGTCCCAGGAGGTGGCGCTCAGCCTGGACTCTGGCTGTGCACACATGCATGCTCTTGGCAGGGCCTGTGTTTTCTCTGTGACTCCACCCTCTGCCATGGGGGTCGCCTGTTGGCTGGACAGGGGTCTCAGTACCCTTCCCCGGCTGGCTGAGCCAGGTAGTGGGAGGTGGCAGCAGCTATGGCCAGCTGGCAGAGTCCAGGCCTCGGGCCTGCCAGGCCGCTTACAGTAACTCTGGCCCCCAGGGCCCAGCTGGGCACCAGGCCAGGGCTGGTGGGGAGGGGGAGGAGGGAGCTGGGGCCTGGCCTGGGGCGGGAGGGGTTGGAAGCAGCAGAATGGGCCACGGACAGCCGGCTAGCTGGTCAGCTGCTGACCTGGGAAACGTGTCCCACCTCTCCTGGCGGGCAGGGACTGAACACCCTGCCCCGGGCACCCACTGCCCCTCCCACGGCCGCTGGCAAGCCGCCTGGCACCACTGCCCTGTGTGCCCGGCTGGGCTGGGTCAGTGTCCCCTTCTCAGTGTGGGGGCAGCGCTCTCTCCCCGGAGCCAGGGAGTCTCTTTGTCCCTGGGGCAGGCCCTGGCTGGGCGCCTCGCTGCCCGCACTGGCCGTCTGCCCACCGCCACCACCGCTTCCTGGACCTCCTCCTCTGGCTCCGCCACAGCCCCTCCCTCCCAGGCCCCACCGGCTGCTGGAGCAGGGGCCTTCCATCTGTGCTCCCAGAGGCTCCCCCGCCTCGTGGCCTGGGACGAGGGGGCAGGCAGGTACTGCGTGTTTCCATGCCAGGCCATTCACACTCCATCTTCTGTTTCCTTCCTCTCTTCCGTCCTTGCACAGCAGTGGCGGGTGGCACCGTGAGCTGGGAGTCAGGGAACTCTGATTTGGTCTAGTCTTCCAGTCTGTGCTAGGCGAATAGGGAGGCCAGTCTCTGGGTTCAGAGTTGCGGGGGTTTGGGTGCGCATGTCTGTGGTTCCTTGTGTCTACAAGGACTGGACTTTGTATTCTTGGCTGGGGTGAAACTGGAGCATCTACTTCCTGCCAGGGTGGGATTTTTAGGGAGGGAGAAGACAGAGGCTCAGAACCTGGTACCTGGGGATAACTTGTCCTTCCTCTGGTGATGGGAATAGAGCCCCAGACACTGCTCAGAGTTGGAAGGGCCTGGGGCCTGGCCTGGGTTCTTGCCTACTCTGTATCAGGCGAGCAAATGCCATGCCCTCCTCTCAGTGTTGCAAGCTTCTTCCTCTTTCTTAGAGGTGGGGAGGGTTTCCGGGTCCCCCACTTCCCACCCTGGTAACCTTCTCCCCTCAGGGTGGGGTGCCCACATTTCAGGCAAGTGGAGCCTTCTCTGGCTTTCCCCACCCAGGTTAGGCAATGCCCCTTTCCTGCTCCCGCCCCCTGTGAGTGTGTGGGTTTCCCTGCCCTCCCCTCTTCCTAGTAAACAACTTCTCTTCCTCCCCAGGCCCCTAGCTTCTGAGCTTCTCCCTGACCTTTTCCTCTGTGACCAGAGGTGTAGCCACGGGCCTCAGGGAACCAGGCATCTCTCTCCTTCTGGTGCAGGGCCGGGTGGCCTGGTGACCCAAGCTCCTCAGTCCTGGATAGCAAAGCATGACAGGTCAAAATTCCTATGTGTTGGAAATGGAGGCAGCTTCATTTCCCTGCTCTCCCCTTGAGGCTGGTGCCCAGGGTCAGGCAGCCTCTAGGAGAGGTAGACCTTGGTGGCCTCCATTCCTGCAGGGTGCAGCGGTCACCCTTTTCATAGGAAACCTCACAGATGAGGATCCTGCCTCCCACTTTCTACCAGTTAAGGTGTTTGGATAATCCCCCCTCCCTTTCCCATCCCTCTTCCCACATGAGGAGGAGGCTGGACCTTGGATGTCTTGGGTGTCCCCTTCAGAGATGCAGTAGTCTGTGGAGTGACAGGTCCAGGTCACTGTGGGTAGGGGTGGGTGTTAGTCTTCCTCGGGTCAGGGAGCCAGAACGGGAGGCCCAGAGAGATAGTACAGGATTCCCTGCCCACCTCCTTAGAGCCCCTGGGGCTTGATATCTGAGGACTGCTATTTACTATGAAGGGTTGGGATTCTGTGTGCATTGTGAGGAGGGTCAGGGTTGTGTATGTTTTAGGAGTGTTTGGGGGGGGGGTCAAGGCTGAGTGTGTGTTGGGAAGGGGGTTAATGGTTTGTATGTTGGGGGTGAGGAGGTCAGAGGGTCGAGTGTGTTTTGGGAGAATCAAATCCAGAGCCAGGGAGGGGGTGTCTGTTTGTATGCTGGTGGGGGCTGTGACTTAGGGCAGAGAGAGTCTTTAAAGGGGAGAGGTGTGTGGATTGTGCTCTGTGTTTGGGGAGGCCAGGGTCTCTCATTCTTACTGCCAGGCTGGGCTGGAGAGGAAACCGGCCTGCCTTTTTGGTTGCTTTACTCCAGGAATTCCAGGCAGGTGTAGCTGGGGTTCCGGCTTTGCCACTACTACAGAGGATCGATCACCTCTCTGAGTGCATTTCCTAGTCTGTAAAATAAGGATATGACCAGAACCTCCTGCAGAGGCTGAGATTAGGCAAGATCGCCAACGTAATGCCCTCAGCTCTGCCCTTTGCTTGTTGCATCATTCCTGTCTCATTCTGTGCTGTCCGTTACCACAGCAAAGAGGGACCCAGGCCCCTTCTAGGTAGGGGTTGGTGAGAATGAGGACGGGATGCTAACATCTGTGGAGCACCTACTGTGTGCCCCGACTTTCTCTCTGTTTTACAAACCTTAATCCCTGTGATGCTGGGAGAGGGTCTTTATCCCCATTTGCACATGAGGAAGTGGCATGAGGGTGGAGGCGAAATGACCCGGTTAAGTGAGTGGTAAAGCCAACCCGTTGTCCACTATCCAGATAGCAGCTGCAGGAGGGTATTGTGAGGGGCACTCCTGAGTGGGGGCACCCTTGGGGAGGAAGGGACTGTGCCAATGTCGAGCCCCCCTCCCGCGTGGCTGAGGCCCACTCCTGCCGGAGGACCTCCTGCCTTCCCCCGGTAGGGGGCGTCGGGAAGGCAGCCAAGCCACGCCCCTTCTTCTGTGTTTTGGATTCTGAAGGCTGGAGGGAAAAGAGGCTAAGAGGCCTGGGCCAGAGCTCCATCCTGTCCTGGAAATTGCAGATACAATCTGTTCACACCCATCTCCACCCCTGAATCAGCCCGCTGCAGCCCCCGGGAGTTTGCAGAGCTCAGGAGGCGCCCTCCCCCTGACACTGTAGGAACAGAGTGTAAAAGCCACAGTTATTATTTTGTTTCAATTTGTGGGGTGGGGGCAGGGAAGTTGGAAGCAATCAGTAGAGGAGACCCTTTTCTGCCCAGATACTTGCAGTGCGGAAACTGGGGAGACAGGCGGGGGTGTGCCCCCTCTTCCTCTCCTCTGCCCCTCCCTTCCCTTAGACTCTGTCTTCCGTCCCTCCCTTCTCTCCACTCGTTCCTTGGACAGTAAGAGGGACAGCTCAGGGAGAGAGGGTATTGCCAGCAATGCCTTTCCTGGGGTCAAGGATGCAGAGTCAGCCGAAAGACTGTTGAATGGGATTTTGAATGGGAATGGGGCTCCTCACCTTTTATATGTAGCACTGATAATGCAAGGGTTCCCTCTGGCAGGACTCTGGGAAGGAAGCCTGTCCTCTTGGACCTGAGACATCAGGTCCACGTCCTGCTGTGGGCCACGTGCCCATGGGGATGTAACAGTGCAGGCCATGCCTGCCCATGGGGGTAGTAGCATCTATGGAAAGAGGAAGTGTTTCCCTTCTCCAGATCACTCTGGGGCGGTGCCCACACTACCTTCTTCCCCCTCCTCCTCCATGGAGTCAGGCACAGCCAGTGGAGCTGGGTCTCCCAGGCGGGACCGGCTAGATCAGCCTCTGTCTGCTGAATCAGATATAGAGGCCCTCCCCACCCCATTTTGATTTCTGGGTTGCCGGGAACCTCAAGCAGCCCACAGACCAAGGCCCCATGGGCAGAAGGCTTAAAAAGGACAGCTGTTCCCGTGTGGCCTTGGGCAGGTCACCCGTCCTCTGAGTCTGTAGCCTCCTCTTTAAAGCAAGACTCTTAATGCGTTCCTGGCTGGATGAGTTGCTCTGAGGCCACGGTGACCTGCTGGCTGATGAGAGCCTGGGTGAGCTTCAAGTACCCTGCAAGAGTAGCAATGACGAGGCGGATGGAGCTCGGCAGTGTCTTGGGGGCTAGCCACCCTGTACTGGAACCCAATGTCTATCTGGCTCCAGGCCACATGGTTTCTGGTTTGTTATCCCCTCCAGATGGGGTTGGGGACAGGAAAGGGCCTGGCACAGGTGGGGGCCAGTTCAGTTCAGCCCACACCTGCTGAGGGCCTGCTAAGCACTCAGCCCTGGAGGAACTATGGGGACTGTGACAAAGGAGCAGCAGAGGACGATGGGTCTCAGGCCTGCAGGCAGCTGTCCCTTCCTTTCCCTGTCTTCTGCCCAGGACACTGTGTGCTTCTCTGACCTGCCCCATGACCTTGCTGTTGCCCCCAGACAACAGGCATCTCCCCCTGGACCTCTCTCTTTCTCCAGCTCTAGAAATCCTCTCCATCCTTTAAGGAACATCCTGAACACTATCTCTTTCCAGAAATTTTCACAGATGTTCCCCTTTCCTCATGACACTCTCACGCCTTTGAATGCCTGCGGGTCCTTATCCTTTTTCTCCCAACACTCATCTCTCTACCATGAAATGACTTCTCCCACCCCACCCCCCATTCCTGCGTGAGCTATAATCATTTGGGAGATCTTTCCCCCAGTTACCAGGTCTTTGATGGCAGGGACAGTTTCAGATCCCTTAGTACCTCACAGCAGTGACCACAGAGCCTAGCACATAGCTGGTGCCCAGGAGCTATGTCATTTGGGAGGAAAGAGGCAAGGCCTGTGGAAGCAGTCTCCCCTCTTGCCCGGCACTCATCCACTGCCCAAGGCTCGCATATGTGCCCCAGACCTCAGCATTCCATCTGCAGCCCAGACTTCACTTAGGTGGGACCTCACTTTGGCACCCCACAGTCACCTGTCCACCAGGCCAGTAGACGTCTGTACTTGCAGTCTTGGGAACTTCGCTGTTGCACAAGCCACACACCAGAGTCCTCTTTGTTACCTCCTCCTGCTCTGTTTGTGCTGCCTGGACTGTTGTGGCAACTACTAACTGGTCTGTCTTGCCCTCCTACAATCCATTCTTCATACAGCTGCTTGAAGGATCTTATACCACTGTAAATCGGGTCTTGCTTCTCCTCCGTTTGGAAGCTTTCTTCTTGCATTTAGGATAAAATCCAGGGCAGCCCGGGTGGCTCAGTGGTTTAGTGCTGCCTCCAGCCCAGGGCCTGATCCTGGAGACCCAGGATCGAGTCCCACGTCGGGCTCCCTGCATGGAGCCTGCTTCTCCCTCTGCCTGTGTCTCTGCCTCATTCTCTGTGTGTCTCTCTCATGAATAAATAAAAAATTAAAAAAAAAAAACCACCTTCTCTTAAAAAAAAGTCATATTGAGGCCAAAAAGCCCACCTGATCTGCCCCAGCCCACCTCTCCAGCCTGGTCTTGTGTCTGTCTTCCTAGTCTTCTATCAGGGCCGTGAACAAAGCATACCCCCCCCCCCAAGTCCCTTACCCCAGGACCTTTGCACAGGCTCTTTCCTTTACTGGGACCACATTCTTTCCTACTCTTTGCCTAACTTCTAAACTTTCTTTAGGTCTCTGCCTTGAGGTCCTCCCTGACTCTTCAACATAAATTAGGTACCTGCGTTAATTCTTCAAAGCATACTATAGTTGTTTCATAATACCAATTACCTCAGTTTGCAATTACATATATATGTGTATATATACATATACGAACTAGCGATTGTTTGCTTAATGGCCGTTGCTCCATAAGGTCTGCAAGAACAGACTTACCACAGTATCCACATAGGAGGTGCTCAGAAAATACTTTTTCTTGAATCAGCCTGGCAGGGTGGAAATATGGGCTTTGGCAGCAGAAAGTTCAAATACTCACTTGCCCTTTATTAGCACTGTGAACTTGGACAACCCAGCTAGCTTTGCTGAGACCTCAGTTTCTTTACATGTAAAATAGGAATAATGCCCACTTATTTCTTGGAAGCTGCTTGAGGAGTCAGTGACAACGTAGGTTAAGAACCTGGCTTCTAGAGGGACGGATGTCCTTGGGAAGCCTGTCAATTCCTCTCTCCTTTTAGAGGGAGGGAGTTCTGCTGCAGGGTCAGTGGGAGTAACGGGATACCCTGTTACCCTGTCCCCAGAGGGACATCCCCGCCTTCTTGGGCCTTTCTTCCACCGAGACAGGCATCCCGAGGGCTTCCGGGAGGAAGTGGTCAGCTGGAAGGCCCCAGCCCCTCCTCTCAGCCCTTCGTGGCTGGACCGCGCGCTGGGGGCCCGGGCCCGGTTCAGCCGCCGGGAGACACCTGGGCGGGGCTCTGCTCGCCGGAAGCGCGCGGAGCTGGGGAGGAGAACCCCCTCGGCACGCGCTGGTGCCCGCGCTCCGCGCTGCGCGTCGGGTTCCGGCGGGCGGGCGCCGGAGTCACACATGATGTCACAGACAATGACACAAGCCGGTGTCTCACCCGACTCGGCGCCCGAGCCGCACAATGTCACACCCGGGACACCTGGCGCGCCGCGTTCGTGGCGCGAACGCCCGGCCGGGCGCGCGGCCGCCCCCCGCCCCCCGCCCCCCGCCGCCGCCCTCCGCGTCTCCCGGGGCTGTCGCCCGGCGCGGGCGGGCCGGGGGCCGGAGGGCGAGCCCCGCGGGCGGGCTGGCGAGCGGGTGATGTCACGGCAGCGGTGGGTGGGTCACCCGGAGGTGAGGCGCCGCCGGGCGAGTTCAGCGAGAGTTCAGCCGCATGGCATTAGGCAAATGAGGCCCGGGCCGGGTGGGGGGTGTGCTGGGGGAGGACACCGGGACCACCCCCTGCTCCCCGCCCCGGCCCCTCGCCTCCACCGGCGCCGGGCCGGGGACTGACCAAACCACGGGGGACGCTGGGAGCCGGCACGGGGCGGGGAGACGCCCGCCCCCCTCCCGCCCCCTCCCGCCCCCGCCTCCGCGAGCAGCCGCCTCCGCGAGCAGCCCCCGCCGCTGCGCGCCCCCGGCGTCCGCCCGTCCTCCGCCGCCCCCTCCGGGGCCTTCCCACCGTGCGTCCCCCCTGGACTCCTCCCCCTTCCCGGGCTCCCCGCTCGCCCGCCGCAGCCCTCCTCTCCCTGTCGGCTCCCTGCGCTTGGCCCGCGGCAGCCGGACCCGCCGGGCAAGGGTTAAGCCAGGGGCGGCGCCTGGACGGGACGGGCGGAGGGACGGGGCGGGGCCGCCGGGCGGGGCGCGCGGGCTCGGGGCGGGGGCGGGGGCGGGGGCGGGGGCCGGGGCCGCGGCCCGCACCTCGGAGCTCCTGCGTCGGCGGGCCGCCCCGGGCTGGCGGAGGCGGGGCGGAGCCCGCGGGGCCCCACCTCCACCCGGAATCCTCGCCGCGGAGAAGCCCGGGAGCCCCGGCGGGGAGGAGGAAGCGCCCGGCGCCCCCCCACGCCCCTGCCCGCCGCGGCCCGCGCCGATCCCGCCCCCGGCCGGCGCGCTTGGGGCGCCGCGGGACTCGGCCTCGGACGGCATGCGACTCGCGACGGGGCCCCCCTCGAGGTGGGGCCGCTGAGTTCCCGGGCCGCGGCCGGGCGTTCCCGGCGGGGGGAGCCGAGGGACCCCTCCCCCCACGCACAACTTCCCCGCTCTCCGCCTGGGACCGGCGGAGCGGCCGGCCGCGTAGACGCGGGACTTCGAGCGACGGGCGGCCGCGGCTCCGGTGGCGGCCGGGGCTGGGGGCGGGTACGCGGCCCCCCCAGCTGCTCTCCGCGGATGGCGCCGCCGGCGGAGTGAGGGAGGCCGCGCGCAGGACGTCCCCGCCCCGACCTCTTGTCTTCGCGGGGAGGATGTACGAGAGTGTGGAAGTGGGGGGGCTCACCCCCACCCCCAGTCCCTTCCTTGTGGTGGATTTTTATAACCAGAACCGGGCCTGTTTGCTCCCGGAGAAGGGGCTCCCCGCCCCTGGCCCCTACTCCACCCCGCTCCGGACTCCGCTTTGGAATGGCTCAAACCACTGTAGGTACCGGCCTCCCCCTCCTGCTGTAGGAGCTGGGCCAGGGGGGGCGGCGGCGCTCCCGGCCCCCGGGGGTGCGGGCCTGGCGCGTCGTGGGGTCGGGTCTCTACTCTTCACTCGCCGAGACTCGACACTGGGGTGCCCTTGCTGGACGATTGGACTCTCCGAGAAGCCCGGGGAGCTATTTCTGTTACATCAGGGCTGAGGAACTTTGGGGCTTTCTCCCATCTGTCCTGCCAGTTGTGGCAGGGGAAGCGAAGCCCTTTGGCCCCCAGTTTATATCTTCCTGCTTGGAATATGGTAGCTTCTCTGCAGAGTGGTGCTTTCTCCCACCCGGGAGGGTGGGGTGCAGGTCCTGTCTAATCTGCTGAGGAGGAGGGGCCTCTTTCCCAGATCCCACCCGTCAAAGCCTAGGGGAGAGCCCCCCTCTTGTGCAACAGCTGCTGCCCCCAGCCCTTGCCCTTGTGTCATTAGAGTTGGTGTCAGGGGACCGCTCCATGTCTTTGGTGTTGGCAGTGGGGTGTGGCAGGAAGGGGCAACTTCATCTGACACCGTCTGCCATCCTAACGGGGAGGGGCACCTGTCCATATGATGGTCGTTCTGGCCCTGGACACTTGGCTGGCATCTTTGAGGTTTCTGTCCCAGGAATGGGGGTGGGGGGTGGGGGAGAGGCGGCTCTGGTAGGAAGAATCTTCCCTCCTAATCTGAATCTGGCTTGTTCTCTGGGAGATGAGTTTGGTTTTTGTGGGTCTGGGGCTGCCCTGGAAATGAGGGATGCATCCCCTGCCAATCCAGCTGTGTCCTTTTGTTACCTTGTTTACATTTAGGGTTGGGGCTTGCACTAGGCTAGGCTTGTCCCTAAGAGGGGTGCCGATGAGAACCCTAGAGTTCTGGTGGCCTGCTCACCTTCCCACTGTCCTCCATCTGGGTTGGGGCTCCTCTGGAAGGGAGGGGCTCGGTGCACCCCTGGGAGCTGTGAGTGCCTGGGGTGCACACCTGGGCGTGTTTGTACCCAGCGGTGAGGTAGTGTACCTGGGTGGGAGCGAGCCGGCGCCTGGGGGCTATTGTTACCTGGGTCGGGTTTCTTCCCTTTCCCTGCTCTGGGCTCCACTCTTCCCTGGAGCTTCTCTCACCCTCCCGACTGGCTGCCGGGGAGGAGGGGTGGAATGGGTCCCTGGAGGCCTGGCAGATTGGAGAAGGTTGAAGGGTAGCCCCCAGCTCCTTGGCTCTAGGAAGAGAGAGACCTGAAGTGGAGAGACACCCCACCTCTGCTCTTCCCAGAACCACCTCACCCCTAGCCTTTCCTATTGTCCAGCCCCCTGACCTTTGCCTCTGGGGACAAGTGGCTGGGTGGCTGCAGGCTGCAGGCTGCAGGCTTCCAACTGTGGGAGGGCGGGGAGGGTGCTGACTTTGGTCAAAGGGGAGAAGTAAGAGGTGTGACACCAGGACCGTTCTTCCCACCCTCCAGAGGTGGAGGAAGGTGTTTCTTCCCAGGGGGATAATTGGGGCAGAGCTGCCCTGGTCACTCCACCACGTTGGCCGCTTTGCCAGAGGGCTGGGGAAGCTGGGATCAGACCTTGAGCTCCAACCCCATCTCTTTATTTATTACTAGGGGGCACCTCCTGGTTCCCTGGACTCACGCTGGTGGGGGAGGCAGAGCATGGAGTCCAAGTCTTGGGTTTGGTGAAGCTGGTGAAGGGGAAGTGGAGGCCTGTTTCCCACATACTCTGGGATTGGGTAGAGCTAGAGGCCTTTGCTCCCCTGTTCCCACAGTCCCTGTATAAGTGTGTGGACATGTCAGCTGGGGTGCCAGTGGGCTCAACCCCAAGCTGTGGGCTTGGGAGTGGTGGGTGTGGGAGTTGTTTTGAGACACAAGAAAGACCCAGAGCCTGCTGGGGGGGAGGGGCGGTGACTTGACCCTGTCTGGTGTACCACTGCCTTGTGAGGAACCCCACGGTGTGTGTAGAGGTCCTATGGTGACATTCCTCCTCCACTGCCTCCTGCCACCTGCACCAAAGGTGGGAAGAGACCCTTTCAATCCTGCAGGGCCTCAGGGACCTTGCCTCCCTCCTCATGGCCCCCATTTGGGGGCACTGGAGGACCAGGGGTCCACAGGATGTGGCTCCCCGTCTGTCCCCCACCAGTCTCACCGCTCTCGCCTCCACCCGCTCCCAGACGTCCAAGAATGTGAAGCACGTGGATGCCCATGCTGGGGGGAGGGGGAGAGATGCTTATCGGGGGCGCTGGGCTAGGGGCCTGCTTCCGCCAGCTACACCCAGAGCTATCCCACCCACCCCCCTGGAGGGGAGGAAGGGCGGTACAGAGGGGGGGTCCTGCACCCCCTCCGCCGCCTCCCCCCTGGGGGAGCTGTGGAGGAGCGGGCGCCAGCTGGATTGGGAGGGGAGCCGCTGGCCAGGGGCCCGGCTTATTTCCTGCTGATCTCCTCCAGGAAACCGGCCCCTTGTGCGAGCCTGCGAACGGCTCTGGGGCGTGGGGAATCCAGAGTGATGTGCCTCCTGCCCCCTGTCCCCTGTCCCCGTCCTGCCCGCTAGAGGGCCGGGGGAGGGGGAACCTGGCAGCGCCGGTGGGAGGGAACACCTGGCTTCCTGGGCTCCAGCTCTCCGTGGGGCGCTGGGACTTGGAGCCGGGAAGGTGTGGTGCTCCTGCAGCCTCCTCCTTCTGCAGGAAGCGAGAGCTTTGTGGGCTGGGGCCTCTCTGGGAGGGAGGTGAGCAGGGAGGGGCTGGTAGTCCTTCCCCCAGAGGTTGGGTGTGCAGAGTTAAGGCTGTCCTAACTACTGTGGAGGCTGGGGGGCGGGTGGCTGAGTGCCCTAGGCTGCTGGCTGGAGGCCTGGGGAGGTGGGGACTGGGCCAGGGCTCTGGGTTCAAAGGGCACAGTGAGACACCTCGGAGCAGTTACCTGGGTGACAGGTGGGGATGTGCAGGGGTGGGGGTGCAGGGCATGCCAGAGCTTCAGAAGCAGCTAGCTTCAGCGGGGTGGGCCAAAAGGAGGCCTCATCAGCCCAAACTAGCTCCCACCTCAGCTCATCTCCCTCAATCCTGCCAAAAAACAATTTTCGAAAGCACGTTCTAAGTTCTATAAACACCCCCTGGACTTTGCCTTAGCTCCAAATGTCTCTGGGTCTTTGCCCCTTTCGTCAGTCTCTGGCCCTAGAGCTGTCTATCCCTCCTCCCAGTATCCTGTGTGTCTCCCTATCCCCTCCCCTCTCTCAGCGTACCTCAAAGCTCCGTCTGTCCATTCTCCCCCTCCTGCCTGGTCTATTGGGGCCTTGGGTGGGTAGGCCTGGGGCAAAGGGTGGTTGGGGAGGGCAGGGGAGGGGAGGTCAGTGCCTCCATCCTCTGCTTATTGGAACGCTGGCTGGGATTCTAGGCCATGGTCCCCCCACACCCCCTTGTCCTTGACACCCCCTCACCACCACCAGTCTGGATTGTCTATTGTTACTCCTTTTACGTCTTGGAAAAAGTTAGCACAACAAAGGGCTCCTTTGTCGCTCACCCCTCTGCCTCCTGGCCTCACCCAGGCCCCCCAACCCACCCCCCCACCCCCACCCCCCCGCCCCCAGCAGCTGTTCTCAGGCCTCTCGCCTGTCTGATTTGCTTGTCTGGCCTCAGGGAGGGGGAGGTGGGGGGAAAACCAGGCCAGGGCAAATTTAGTGTTGGGGTAAGAAGCAGAGGACCAGGGAAGGTCATTGAAGAGGCTGTGGACTGGTTGGGGTATGGGCATCCACTGTTCCTCTGCTGTAGGCTGGTCTTCTGGGCAGGGACAGGGGCCCAGGGCCACAGCGGTGCTGGTCAGCCAGGCTGACCGGGGAAGTGGTGCCCAGGCCCTACTAAGAGCCAGGAAAGCCCTGCCAAGGCCATTGGCCTGGTTCCCTGTCATCAGCGCCTGGCAGTCCCTGGGGTGTCTGCAGGTAAGGGGGAGGGTGGTCATGTGCAGCCAGCCCCCAGTGTCCGGCTGCTGCTTTTCTCTGTGCCTGGACTTTGGGGCCATGTGATTCATGGCTTGTAAGGTGCTTGGACCAAGAGCTCTGGGACTCTCTGACTTCCATAACCTTGTGTGCTGGGGTTTGGGGTGAGACTAGGTAGGATTCTGGGGTGTGGGAGGGGGTCCGGATCTACCTCCTCAGAGAGACATCTTGGCCCTGGACAAGTAGACTTGGCAAAGGCTCTGGCGGATGCCCAGTGGTACCTTGGGAATCTGGGATTGCCTCGATACATCTCCAGCTGCCCAACCAGACAGCTCCCACCCAGCCCAGCACAGACAGCTCCCACCCAGCCCAGCCCTGTTCTGCCTGGGGTGATGGGCAGGGGGCCAGGCACTGGGGAGGATTTGGCTAGTGGGGGCTGCCCCTGTTGGCTGGGTCACACACACACACCCCCACCCGCCCCGCTCTCTTGGAGCTGAATAACTGGAGGGGAGGAGGGTAGTAACCCGGACATAGTATTGAGGGCAGACAGACAGAGCATTGATGGGAACAGACCCCCCTTTGTCATGCTGCTTCCCCCAGACAGGGCACCCAGAGCAGTGGGCTTCCGGGGCCCAGAGGGACTCTCCTTCTTGTCTCCAGGGGTCCCTCTGCTTATCTCAGGGAATCCCTACCTGCTCTGCTCCAACATTAGTGACTCTTCTTTGCACACCCTGCCTTGGGTCCCTGGCCAGGGGATTGTTTAAGTGGGGGAGGGGTTGTGGCTACTGGCAGTGGGGGGGGCGGGGAGGGAGCGGAAGCAGAGGGGGGTGGGGGAGTGGCCGCTTTGAATATCCTGTTGACCCCAGTTTCCTCTGCCCCCAGCTTGTGTCCTCTTCCCTCCCTCCTCATCAGGCCTTAACTCCTTCCTAACTTGGGGGAGATGGGGCCAGGCTGCCCTGGGACCAGGGCTTGAGAGCCAGGCTGACTCCTGCCCCCACCCCCCAGGTATAGCTCTGTCTACATACAAATCTGATAGTTTATCCTCTGATATTTCTGATTTTGAGGGTAGGGTCCTGGGAGAGTAGGCAGGAGTGATGGGGCGCTAGAAGCTTCACTGGCAGGCTCATTGTCCAAGCCTGGCTGAGAAGTCCCAGCTTTCCTGAGACTGTCCCTGCCCCAGAGTGAGAGTCCTGGTGGCAGTGGGGAGGCTAGGAGAGGCTCCTGGGGGAGATACTGAGGCAGAGTGAGCATGGTATTAGAGATGGTGACATGTGTCTCTAACCGCCTCTCCCCTCTTTTCTAGCCATTGAGACCCAGAGCAGCAGTTCCGAAGAGATAGTGCCCAGTCCTCCCTCGCCACCCCCCCTCCCCCGCATCTACAAGCCTTGCTTTGTCTGTCAAGACAAATCTTCAGGCTACCACTATGGGGTCAGCGCCTGTGAGGGCTGCAAGGTGAGTTGAGGGGGTCACTGGGAAGGACAGTTCTGATTAGATAAATGGGGTGTCCCCACTGCCTAGTCCTGGAGCATGCTGTTGTTGCAGGGTGGGGGGGGGCTGTCTCTGAAACTGCTGCTCTTGCTTCCATGCCAAAGGTGACAGAACTTTGGAGAGAAAGCTGCATTCAAGCCCTCCCGTAAATGATCAGGAACTCCCAAACCAGAGGTTCCCCCTCCTGCCTGAACCCCTTTCTCCATCTCCATCCTCCAGCCTGCAGGGCATACACCCGCCCTGCTACTGCTTGCTGCCCAGGTTGTCATAGCGAGCTGGCTGCCAACTGGCTCTTGGCTGGGGACCCAGGAGGCCTGCCCCCAATGGCCCTGCCCGAACCTCACCATGGCAGCCTGGCAGGAGGCAGTTAGGAGCGGGCGCCCTGCCTTGGCCTCTCCTTTAGGTGTCCAGGCTGTGGCATCCCTGGTGTCTGACCGGATTTCCCCGTGCCCACATTAGGATCTAGAGCACAGACATGGCTGCCACCGTCCCAGCAGCTGTCGGCCTGGCTTCTTCCCCCAGTCTCCCCAGTGCCCGAACCTGTGTATTGGGATTGGGGTGCAGAAGCTGCTCAGCTTTAAGGCTTGAGGCACTGGGCTGCCCCTCAGCACAGAGTGGCTATCCCCAGGTGTGGGGCAAAGAGCAAGGCAAAGCACAGGGCTTTGGACACTCTGTGTCTGCCTGTCCTGTCCGGTTGTTCCCAGTTTGCCTCTGATCTGCTTGTCTGGTCAGCCTTTGTGCAGCCCCTGGCCAGCCGGGTCATGTACGCAGATAGGATCATGCACATCTGCCTGGCCGGTGAACACGTGTCATGCTGCCATACTCCTGATCGTGCGTGCATCTTCATCTCTCCGGCCAGCCTGTGTGTGTCCCTCTATGGCCTCCTCTTCCTGTGCTCTGAGCCAAGGGCTGTGGGTTCCAGAGCTCTGCCTCTCTCCCATCTGGTCCCATCTGCCCCCTTTCCTGACTTACTAGTGGCCCTGAGGTCCTTTTCCCCAGGAGGGAGGAAGCCAGAACTGTGGGTCTAGGTTGTGGGAAGACCGCTGCCCACCTGCAATGTTGAGGCAGGTACTGGGATCCTTCTGGGGGGTGTCCTTGGAGGTGGACTGTTTTCTTCACCTTTTCATCACCTTCTCCTGCCCAGGTAGGTGATGGCCAGTGACCTGGGGCAGCCCTTGGACTGGCCCCTCTGTCCCTGAGGCTAGAGGCCGCAGGCTGGCACTGCTCCCACCATGGGTGTGGCTGACCTGACTCCTTTTCATCCATACCCAGGGCTTCTTCCGCCGCAGCATCCAGAAGAACATGGTGTACACGTGTCACCGGGACAAGAACTGTATCATCAATAAGGTGACCCGGAACCGCTGCCAGTACTGCCGGCTGCAGAAGTGCTTTGAAGTGGGCATGTCCAAGGAGTGTGAGTGCCACGGTGCCAGGGGCCGGCTGTGCATTAAGGCAGGGCCTCCTAATGACCATGGGAGTAGGAACATGTGTATGTGTGTGTGTGTGTGTATGTGTGTGTGTGTGTGTGAATGAATGTGCGTGCCTGTTGCGTGGTGTGTGGGCTTGCGGTTAAGGATGGTTTGTATATAACTCCGAGGACCTGTCTGTCCGTGAGTCCCGCCAGCTGTGTGCCCGTGTGTGGGCAGCCATCCCTGTTTGCACGTGGCTGGCTGTGCTCACACAACGTGTGCATGTGCGTCCGCTTCCAGGCCCTGCTGGCTCTGGGGCAGGCTCAGGGCCTACCTGAGGCCCTCCGGATTATGCATCATAGGGGAGGGCTTGTAGCGGGGGTGCTGGTTGGTATTTGTGTGTGTTGGTAGAGGTGTAGGGCTGGCACGGGGATCTACAGGCCATTGTCTGGTGGAGCCAGGGGCTTCTAGTTGGAAGAGAGAATTGGGACTTCTCAGATCCCAGAGGAGCTGGGGGTTTCCAGTCTGGGCTCAGCTGAGGCCGGAGGGAGGGAGGGAAGTACGGAGGGAGGGGAGGGCTGGACAGGGAGACCCTCTTGTGTTGAATCATGGGTGTTGCCGTGGTGACCGGTGATTGATGATGTCAGAGATAAATGACGCTGACAGACGCCTCCTTGTCTGCGTGGCCGTTGCCATGGAGTCTGAGCCTTGGGGGAGGGGGTGGGGGAGGGGACCACAGGACCCCCCCAGCCCTCTGTGGGGAGGGCAGCAGAAGAGGGAAGTGGGGAGGGGATGTAGGGGGGACCCGAGGAGCCCCAGGTGGGAGCCCAGGGGCCCTGCAGCGGGGCCTGCCACCTCCCACCACCGGAGGCAGAGGACGTGTGGTCTGGTGCCTGGGAAGTGGCAGCTCTGCGCTGCAGAGTGGGTGACAACTTGGGACCCTTCCCTTCAGGGCCCATCACCGCCGCCTCCCGTTGCTTCTGCCGCCTTCCACTCCCAGAGCTTTTCAGCACAGAAGGACCAGGGTGGGGACCCCCCTCCCTCCCACCTCAAGCTCCCCCTTTCCCCCCCTTCCCGCCTGCTCCATGCCCCGGAGCTGAGCAGCTGCCATTTCAATAGAATTAAAGCTTCCGAATGATAAACGTCTTGTCACAGCTGCAATTTTCTCTTCCCAAATTATCCCCCCCACTCTCCCTCTCCCTCTCCCTCCTCTCCCTTGCACTTTATTGAATTTGCAGAATCGACATGAGTGATCTCCAAATTATGCCAGCTCCCCCCACCCCCACCCGCTGGTCCCCTCCCCGGGCCCCCCACCCCCACCCTCTCTTCCTCCAGCGTCAGCAGCCGCCACCACTGGCCCTGTGAGTGATTGTGTGTCTGGGATAATCGGCTGGTAACGACCCCATCGCTTCTTTAAAGCCGAGTGGTGTGTGCGGCTCAGCGCCCCTGGTGATTTGTCAGCTCCCCCGGCTAATGGGCCGAGAGATTCTCCCGCCCAGGCCCCCACTTTCAGGCTGGGGGGCTGTTCAGAGCCCATTCTAGGGACCCCCAGGGAGACTGCTGCCCAGGAGGGCTGGGGACCAGTGGAGGCAGGAGCCAGCAGAGGGAGTGGGGAGGGCAGAGCACGAAGATGGGACCCTCTGCACACTTGCCCTCAGCCCCGGACACCTGCACACCTGGCGTGTGGGCTGGCGTAGGTGTGTGGGAGGTGGGAGCACAGGGGCCATGGGCTGGCCAAGGAGTGTGTGTGCTGCGGTCACGTGCCAGGACAGGCCTTGGCCTGTGGGTCAGGTGGGCATGGAGGGGCGGGCCGTGTGTTGACACCTTACCGGCCTGTGCACCTGTATATGCGCATTCACACGTGCACTCCTGCGTGTGCACTTCTGTGCGCGTGCGCCAGGCCTGGCCGGGTGACTTCCTTGGCAGCCATGGCTCTGTGTGGTGGGAGGAGCTCGGGCGGGGATGGGCCCCTGCCTACACCTGCTGTAACCCTGGCCTCTGCCCTCCACAGCTGTGAGGAACGACAGAAACAAGAAGAAGAAGGAGGCGCCCAAGCCCGAGTGCTCTGAGAGCTACACGCTGACGCCCGAGGTGGGGGAGCTCATCGAGAAGGTGCGCAAAGCACACCAGGAAACCTTCCCTGCACTCTGCCAGCTGGGCAAATACACTACGGTATGGTTTTCCCCATCCTGGCAGGGTGGGGTGTGCCCGGTGCCGCAGGGCCCATCTTGCCCCTCCTCACCCCTGCCCGGGCTTCCGTGTTGTCCCTTCCCCTCTTCTTCCTCCTACTGCTTCCTGATCAAGGAGATCTCAGGAAGTGAAGTGGGTGGAGGGCAGGCCTGTGGGGGCGGCAGAGTCAGGCCGAGAAGGGGTACATGAGGAGAAGGCCCTCACTCTCCCCCGTCCTCTCAGAACAACAGCTCAGAGCAACGTGTCTCTCTGGACATTGACCTCTGGGACAAGTTCAGTGAACTCTCAACCAAGTGCATCATTAAGACTGTGGAGTTCGCCAAGCAACTGCCCGGCTTCACCACCCTCACCATTGCTGACCAGATCACCCTCCTCAAGGCTGCCTGCCTGGACATCCTGGTGAGGGTCTGCACCCTGCCCACCCGGGTACTGCCCCTGAGTCCTTGGAGGAGGTCCTGCCATTCAGATAACCACCTTCCCCAAACACATCTGGAATCGATCTATCCAAGCGCCTCCCACCCAAATGTCTACCCTTCCTTTCCCCAATGTGTCCACCTGTTCACTTAGCCCCTTGCATCTGGATGTACACTGCTTCACCCATGTACCCATACACGCACCCATCCATGTTCACCCCATCTTTCCGCTGAACCTTTCACCCCACTGCACATCTGCCCATCTTCAGTCTAATAAAGATTCACCTAGGACCCTGTGTGGCCAGGCCTTGAGCTGGGTGTTAGCAATCGAAGTGGACACAACATTGGCCCCTCTCTTGAAAACCTTCTGTGGGTAGAGGCAGCAGATACGTAAACAGAGGTTATCAAACTGTGCTGAGCACTGGCTGGAGATGGGGGAGGGCTGTTCCTTCCCTGAGGGAGAGAGAGCTAGCTGCGGGGGGGGGGGGGGGGGGGGGGGGCGACAGGGAAGGTGTCAACAGAGGAGGGGGCATCTCGGGTTGTACAGAAGGGGCACATGGGAGGGCCCTAATTTAAAAGCAGGGTGTGAGAGGACCAACGGGGTGATACCAGCTGGATTCAGGGGACTGCAGGGCATTTGGCGGGGCAGAGGGTGGCCAGGCTAGAAGCAGGATGTGCATGGTAGGGAATTTCAAAGTCAAGGCTGGAGGACTCTCCTCCTTGACTTCCCTAATGGGCTTGGCCCACCTGTCCCCTCTTGGCTACTTCCAGGGTGGGGAACCTGGGAGGTGACAAGGCTGAAGCTTCCTGGTAGGGATGGGGTGGGAGGAGCAGAGTGTGGCATTTCTGGGTAGTCAACTGTTCCCTTGCCCCAGATGCAAGAGTTTCAAACCCGGATCAGGGTTTGAAATGGTTGAAGCTGATACACATTCATGGAATTCTGCTGTGAACCCAATCCTGGGAACTGTAGACCTAAACCTGCTAGGTCCTTGCCTCCTAAAAATTCTAGTTGCTGTCTAGATTCTCTTCATGGAGACCAGATGATCTAGATCTGCATTGTGCAGTAGCCGCTTGCTGTGTGTAGCTCTTTAAATTAAGATTAGATTCCATTCAGTTCCTCAGTTACACTAACCACATTTCAAGTGCCCAGTGGCTACTATTTGCGTGGTGCAGACATAGAACATTTCACATCATTGCGGAAAGTTTTATCGGACGGCACTGGTTTGGCTGCCCGCCAGGTGGTTGTGTGGGGATGCTGGTACTGGAAGTGCTGGGGAGATGGGTCAAGTCCCTGAGCTCGTGCATCCTCTGCACCCAGATCCTGCGGATCTGCACGCGGTACACGCCCGAGCAGGACACCATGACCTTCTCAGATGGGCTGACCTTGAACCGGACCCAGATGCACAATGCCGGCTTCGGCCCCCTCACAGACCTGGTCTTCGCCTTCGCCAACCAGCTGCTGCCCCTGGAGATGGATGATGCTGAGACTGGTCTTCTCAGTGCCATTTGTCTCATCTGTGGAGGTGGGCAGGGAGCCTGGGGCTGGGGAGCCAAGTTCAGGGTGGTGGGGCAGCCCCCAGAGTCCCTTCCAGGCAGCAGCCCAGGCTCAGATCAGCAGGGGACCTTGGCCTTTGTCAGGCCCTTCTCTGAGGGCTGAACCAAGAACCCAGAGGGGCTGGGGCGGGTCTGTGGCCACACAGCAAAGGAGTGGAGCTGGAGACTTGACATCTCTTTTGCCATTTGCAGGCCGTGCCCTTTCTAGGGGGCTTAAGAGTGAGGGCTTGAGGGTCAGACCACCCAGGTTCAAATCCTGGCCAGCTTATGACCTTCAGCAGGTTGCTGAACTTCACTGAGCCCCCGTTCCTTTAAAATGGGGCAATAATGGTCTCCGCCTCATAAGGTTGATGGGGGGCGATTAAGAGCGTAATAAATAAGACACAGTTTGTCTCCAGTAAGGCTCAGTAAATGTTGGCTGCTGTTACTATTTGATTGTTAATGAGAGTTGTTAATGACAACTCTCATGTCTCAATGTCTCAATGTTAATGACATTGTGCTGGTGTCCATGGTAATGGGTGGGTGGGAGACCTACCTGGGCATCCTCCCTTTGCCTGAGAAAGGCACAGCCTGTGTTCAGGGCTCCCATCCCTATGAATTGAGCTGTCCGAAAGGACAGCGTGGGCAACACCAACCCCAGATGCCCTCTGCTCACACTTAAGAGCCTCTCAGGGCATTTCTCACAGCACACAGACCTGTCCACTGCTCTGTGTGGGGAGGTCCCGGGAGCAGAGATCCTCAGCCTGTGGCCTGGGCCAGCGTGCCCCCCAGTGGCCGAGGCTGGGAGTGCGGCTGTGTGCCTTGCTTGCCCCGGCCGCTGCTCAGGGGGCGTCTGCTTCCTCAGACCGGCAGGACCTGGAGCAGCCAGACAGGGTGGACATGCTTCAGGAGCCGCTGCTGGAGGCACTGAAGGTCTATGTGCGGAAACGGAGGCCCAGCCGCCCCCACATGTTCCCCAAGATGCTGATGAAGATCACAGACCTGCGAAGCATCAGTGCAAAGGGTGAGGCTCATGCCCTGTGTGTCCGCGAGAGCTGGACTCCAACACCCTGCCCGGGACCCCCTGCCCATGCCCAGAGTTAGGCCCCCTACATGTGAGCTGATGCCCTATGCTTTTGTGCCCACAACGATGCCCTACTCATCTGGACTTCACCGGGTCCACATGACCTGTTTGTGAGCTCGAAGCTGGCATTGTCACCTTTGCACGGTAGTTGAGGGCATGGCTTTGCCACCAGAGCGTATGGGTGTGCACTGAGCAGGTCACCCAGCAGCTCTGAGCCTCATCTTCCCATCTGAGGAATGGGGATGATGGTGGTGTTCACAGCTGTTCTTGAGGGGTCTGTGGGAGAATCCATAACACACAGCACACAGGAGCCCTAGGCAGTCTGATGTCAGGGCCTGAGCTTGAAACAGCTGCTGCCCCTAGACTTGGCGGCTCAAGAGAGTTGGCTTCCGTCGAAGAACTGAGGCCCGAGTTCGGTCCATAGTGGATGTCCATGTTGGTAGAACCGGCCCTCCCACCCGTGCCCCCTCCCTCCTGGAGCTTTGTGAAGCCGGCCGGTGTGCTGACCTCAGCTCCTCCTCTCCTGCAGGGGCTGAGCGGGTGATCACGCTGAAGATGGAGATCCCGGGCTCCATGCCACCTCTCATCCAGGAAATGCTGGAGAACTCCGAGGGCCTGGACACTCTGAGCGGACAGCCGGGGGGTGGGGGGCGGGATGGGGGCGGCCTGGCCCCCCCACCCGGCAGCTGTAGCCCTAGCCTCAGCCCCAGCTCAAACAGAAGCAGCCCGGCCACCCACTCCCCTTGACTGCCCGTGCCCGGTGGACACAGCCCTCACCCCACGCCCTGGCTTTTCTCTGCCTTTCTACCAACCATGAGACCCCTGCCGGCCCTGCCCCCCCAACCTGTCCTCCCTTTCCTCGGGGACAGGAGGGAGGAGGCGGTGACTCTTCAGATGGAGGCCTGGGCAGGAAGGACTGCCTGCTCCTGCAGCCTGGGCTGACATCATGGGCAAGGTCGTGAACTGCGTGCGGACCGCTGGTCCTGGGCCTCAGGATGGAGCCTGGGGGCCTTGTGTTCATCAAGACAGCCCTCTGCCCCCCTCGCCACATCTTCATCACCAGCAAATGCCAGGACCTGGCTCCCCCATACTCAGAACCCGCAAGCCATTGCCCCCCGGTCGGGAACCCCCCCCTGCCTTGGTTGGTGACAGAGGGGGTGGGCCAGAGGGGTGGGGGGTTCCCCCTGTACATACCCTGCCATACCAACCCCCAGGTATTAATTCTCGCTGGTTTTTGTTTTTATTTTAATTTTTTTTTTTGGTTTTGATTTTTTTTTTAATAAGAATTTTCATTTTAAGCACATTTATACTGAAGGAATCTGTGCTGTGTATTGGGGGGAGCTGGATCCAGAGCTGGAGGGGGGTGGGCCTGGGAGGGGGGAGTGGCCCGGAAGGGGCTCCCACTCTCTCTCCATGTCCCCGCACCCCCTAGCCCTCCTCCCCAGCCTTTTCCTCCTCAGTTTTCTCTTTAAAACTGTGAAGTACTAACTTTCCGAGGTCTGCCCTCCCTTACTCCCTCTGCCTAACCACTGGGTGTGGACAGTTTCAGGCAGCCCCCAGAATGAGGAGGCTTCCCACGAGAGAGGGCAGGGGCCCAGCGAGGGGGGGGCCTCAACATACCCGTGTGTTTCTCAGCCCAGTGGCCTCGGCAGAGCTGCCTGTCCAGCAGGGCTCACGTCATCCAAGCCCTCCAGCCCCCACCGTGAAGGGGCTGGCCAAGGAGTTCAAGCTGCACCTGCCCCCCAGCCTCACAGCCACCAGCACTGCCCACAGGGCCCCTAGACACACACACACACACACACACACACACACACACACACACACACACCTGGACAGATGGGCCAACAGACACACTTGGCCTGAGTTCCTCCCATTTCCCTAGCCTGCCCCCCGCCCCTCACTCCATACCTGTACCCCCTCCTTGCCCCGCAGGACGGGCCTCCAGGGGGTCCCCTCCCCTCACCCCCTGCACCCCCAGGCTGGGGGAGCTGGCTCTGCCCTGCCCTCCTTGCCCCGGGGTTGGGGTCTCATCCCCTCAGAGCCCGCTGGTGCGCCTGTTACTGTTGGACTTTCCACTGAGATCTACTGGATAAAGAATAAAGTTATATTTATTCTACACGTGCCTCAGAGCCTCACTGCCTAGCTGCCTTCTCTCGCGGTGTGGGCAGGGAGCTGGGGATGGGGGTTGGGTATGAGCAGGGGGGACAAGTCGCCTGCCTGGCTGTGCTGAGGTCTCTGGTGGAACAAGCTAGGCCTGGTCTACGGGTCTACACAGCCCATGTCAGGGAATTCCAGTCTGGAGGTGGGGAGGGGACAGGAGGAACTGTTCCCACCTTCAGAGAGTCCCCAGTCCGAGGGAGGAAGCCAGCCCCTGCCTTCAGAGAGTCCCCAGCCCTTGGGAACCAGGGCTTGGGTCTGGGGGGTCACTAAGTGGCAGAGGAGTTCTATTTTGGACTCGACCTTGAGGAGTGGTAGTTGGCATGGGTACCTGGGTCAGGAGCCCTTGGTAACCTAACAGGAACATAGGATTGGGGGGAAGCTTAGAAGGCCAGCCCATCCATCCCGGTGCCACCAAGAAGGACTGTCCTGCCCTCCCCTGCCTGCCCTTGAAGTCACTCTGTGGGCAGGAGGCACAGAAGACAGGTTGCAGGGGAACCTGGTTGCTTCTGGTTGAGAGATCAGTTGTGACAGGCGGGTAGTGGCATCAAAGACCAATTTTGGGGCAGCCCCAGTGGCTCAGCGGTTTAGCACCGCCTTCAGCCCAGGGCGTGATCCTGGAGCCGGGATCAAGTCCAACGTCGGGCTCCCTGCATGGAGCCTGCTTCTCCCTCTGCCTGTGTCTCTGCCCCGCCCCCGTGTCTCTCATGAATAAATAAATAAATAAAATCTTAAAAAAAAAAGAGCAATTTTGTCCACCCTTCACGCTACACGTCAAGGCCCAGTGAGGGCAGTGTCCTTGCCCAGGGTCACACAGTGAATTCATCGCAGATGGGGGACCAGTACTCAGGACTCCCACCCCTCAGCCAGAGATCTTTCCTGGAGCCCTGATGTCCCCAGTGAAGCGGCAAGCACTGAGGTCTGAGGGTCCTGGGGGGTGGCAGTGTAGGCTGTGGCTGGGGGCGGTTAGCAGGGCGCCTGGGCAGGGCGAGCTCCTTCCATGGGGGTGGGGTGCCTGCCATTTCTATTTCGGCCACCGGGTGGCGACAGCGCCTCACTTATCTCGCCGTCCGGCGGGCCAGCGTGCGTGTGGGGACAGGGGTTCTCGTCCTCCAGCAAATTTTTTCTGACACTTTGACTAGGACAGAAATTTAACATAACATACCTGCCCACGTGCTTTACAAAAATCACTATGCTATCACCCTGTAGCGTAAAGGAGAAACAAAGGGAAAGGATTATGAATTTCAGTGTGTTTTTGCCCATGATGACATCATCCTATGATTGCTTCTGCTTTTAATTAATACTTCGGGATTTAAAAGATGTGAGAAGGTTGGAAGCCATTTGGTACAAGAAGCCCAGGAAACTCAAGGAGTATGGGTGAATATTCAAATAAAAGCTGACAATATATAATAAAACTGTACCAAAAAAAAAAAAAAGTCCCCAAACAAAACCCTAATAATGTTTTACATGTAAAACAGATCAGGCTTTGGGCTCAGGCAATTATAGAGAGGTTTTTCATTGTGTGACTGTCCCGTGGGACATCCTAAAGTCATGTGTGACTTTTCTTTATTAAGATTTTATTTATTTATTCATGAGAGACACAGAGAGAGAGGCAGAGACACAGGCAGAGGGAGAAGCAGGCTCCATGCAGGGAGCCCGACGTGGGACTCGATCCAGGATCCAGGATCACGCCCTGGGCTGAAGGCAGTGCTAAACCGCTGGGCCACCCAGGCTGCCCTCTTTCTTTCTTAAAGTAAGCCCTACACCTGACCTGGAGCTCAAACTCATGACTCCAAGATCAAGAGTCACATGCTCTACCGACTGAGGCACAGGTGACCCCACATGTGACAACTCTGTACTGTAGGAGGGCATCATGGCATTTCTGGCCTCTGCCTACCAAATGCCAAGAGGGTCGCCCTCACTGTGGCGACTAAAGCAGCGGCCCCACATTTACAAAGTGCCCCCTGCCCCAGTAGTACCTTTGGCTGGGGCTTGAGGCTGCTTTCCGTGGCTCACAGTCCATCGCTGCTGAGTGGTTTCTCACCCACCACACAAGTGACATTTTGGGCTTAGGGATTCTTTGTTGGGGTGGGGGACCGTCCTGTGCATGGGGGGATGTTTAGCAGTATCTCTGGCCTCCCACGGGGCATTTAACCAGGCCTGGGGCAAATATCAGAAGGCTTTGTAGAAGAGGTGCCCCCTCCCAGCTGAAGGTCTAAGGGGAAGAGTCAGCAAGCAAGGGCACAGAGGTGATAAATAGCTTCATGTGATCACAAACTGTCACCAGCTCTGTGCTTTAACCATTTCCGTGGGAATGCTGGAAGAAGTAAGTTGGAGAGGCAGGGATGGGCGCAGGCCAGGGCTGGTTCAGGAGCCGGACTTGACCCTGAGAGTGATGGGAGTGAAGGATTTCAAGCCAGTGAGCTAGCTGTTCAGATGAGACTTGCAGGGAGCAGAGTGGAAGCTGTGGGAGCTCTCCAGGCCACCGGTGACAGGGCTGGCCCTGGGCAGACTCTGAAGGGGTGAGAGTGCATGAGGGGAAGAATGCTTAAGTGGCAAAATGGGAGGACCAGGTCATTGACAGGACATGGGAGGTGGGCAGAAGACAGGCTTTGGCAGTAGTGGGTGGAGGTGGCCTGGGTGGATGGAGACATCAACATTGAGACAGGAAACTAAGGCAGTTGGGGTTGCATTTGAGGTGCTGGGGACCCCCACTCCCATCCCTTACTCTATTCCAGCCACATGGGCCTTCTTGCTGCCCTCAAATACCCCCAACGTATTCCTACCTCAGGGCCTTTGCACTCACCATTCCCTCCACCTGGAATGCCCTTCCTGGAGCCAGCTTCAGGGCTAGCTCTTTGCTACATTCTGTTCCAGTGTCACGCCTCAGGGATAGTCACTGTCTCGCCTTATTTTGAGCAATACCTGGTGGTATATTCTACTGCCTGCCTTCCCACCAGAATGTAAGCTTCATGAAGGCAGGATTTGTACACCACTGAAGCCCAACGTCAAGTTTGCTCTGTTCGATACAGTTGTCACTAGCCAAGTGTGGTGACCGGGTCTTCAAAATGTGGCTGATCCAAACTGAGATGTGCTCTAAGCATAAAACACATACCAGATTTCAAAGACTTAGTACAAAAAAAAAAAAAAAAAAGAATGTAAAGTATCTCCTTAAGACTTCTTTATATCGATGATGTGTTGAAATAACATTCTGGATATACTGGGTTAAAGAAAATATGTTATTAAAATTACTTTCATCTGTTTCCTTTTACTTTTTAATGTAGCTAATGGAAAATTTAAAATTACACATGTGGCTCACATCCTATTTCTCTTGCACAGTGCTGATCTTGAACATTGCCTGGCGTATAGTATGTGCTCAACAAATATTTCTTGAATGAACACATCTGGAAAACAGCTGGATATCCCCATCTGAATTTGTTGGAGGTCCAGGCTTTTCACACATAACTGACTGTCATCAGAGAGATGTTGCTGCCTGCCATGAGCATGGATAAGCCTTTGGGCCCCAGAGACACCTTCAGTTCCTCATCAACACAAATTTACTAAGCACCTACTATGGGCCAGTGTGAAGGAGCAAGCAATGCCATCCAGCAGATGTGCTCTGCCTGCAGAAGCATGGGTGCCATGGGGCACCTAGTTCTGACTTGGGTGTGGGCGCTGTGAGGGAAGGCATCTATTTCTTCCCAAATGAGACCAAAAGGTAGGCAGGAATTAGCTAGGTGAGGTGGGAGTGCTGCAGACAGGCAGCCTGCTCCAGGCCAAGAAACAGCGCGTTCTAACATCTAGAAGGAGATTTGGTCACTGTGCCTGGTAAGAAGAGGAAAAACTCTATGCTTTGAGCACAGAAACCATAGGAAGCCCATGCAGTGGGGCTGGGGCCAGCTGGGACAGGGTTGGGACTTCAGAAGCCTCATCCAGGCGCTGGACTTATCCTGATGACAGGGAGCCCCCGAGAGTGTAAGCAGGAGGACCATTTAGAAAGATCCCTCTGCCCGCTGTGTGCAGTACGGGCCGGAGAGTCCAGGACAAAGAGGGGAGGACCAGGGACGTAGGAGAAAAGACGGCAGAGTGGGTAGTGGTGGCCTGCTCAGCAGGGTTGGATAAGGCCCAGGGCGTGGTCAGATGGGGCCGCTGGATGTCACTTAGGTCCTGGGTGAGCTTATGGAGATCAGCACCGCTGGGGTACAAGGGAGGAAGACAGATGGGGCAGAGAAGATACAGAAGGGGGACAAGAGGCAGCCAAGTATCCCCCCAGGAGGGAAGATGGTGGTGGCTGCAGGGAAATGCAGGGCCCGGAGCACGTTTTAGGGCATATTTCTTTTGAGGATGGAAGGAACTTGGCCATGTTTATGAACTTGCAGCCAGGTGAGGAAGTGAAGACAGAAAAGAATCCTGCTGACCCTACTGCCCACCCCCACTCTGCTTCCATCAAAGGGAGGGTTTGGCCACCCTGGTCTGGCGACACAGTCGAGCGTGTGGATGGTGCCCACAAGCCCTACCGCTCTGGGGCCTGCCCAGGGGGAAGGGGCACCTCTCTCCTCCCTGTGTGGGCTCCATTAAGAGCGGGGAGCTTCTGCAGTGCCACTGTGGCTGTTGCTGGCACCTTACCAGAGATCTCTCTCTCTCTCTCTTTCTCCCTCACAGCCACACATAGACATACACACTCACGCAGGACATACAGATGCACACATGCACAGGACTCACACACACAAGGTATACACGCACGGAGAGCCCGCGTAGGATGTAGCTGCGCACACGCACATGCACACACACGCACACACACAGCTCACGGAGGACACATGCATGCACACGCGCACACAGCTCACACGGGTCTTACATGTGCATACGCACACACAGCTCACGCCATACCTAGTGTACATGTGAGCACACACCTGGGGCGGCCACCCAGCGTGAACAAGGAGAGGCCCTCGGGAAGCTGGTGTCACGATTCTGTTTCCTGGGCACCACCGGAACCTCCGTTTTGCGCCCTGCTGTGTCCTCTCACGCACTCTCCCCGCGCGGCCCCGTCCCTTTCCCTGCCACGTGCATGAGGCGGGCACCGCGACCTGCCGCAGCTCATCCTCCGGCCCCACGCCACCGCCACCGCCACCGAGAGCGCCGGGAAGCGCCCGCGGGCAAGGTCGCGGGGACAGCCCGGCGGGAGCCCCTGCGGCCCGCCCCTAGATGGCCAGGTCCTGGCGGGCGGCGGCCAGGGACGCCTTGCCGCGGCCGCTGCCGCCCTCGCTGTCGCGGGCGGGCGCGGGGTGCGCATAGGCGGGCGGGCCGCAGGGGGCGGGGCGCGGCGGCGGCGGCGGCGGCGGGAGCAGCTGCGCCCCCTCGTGCGCGCGGTGGCGGCGGCCGGCGCGCGGGCGGCCCTTCCAGAGCAGGTGGCCCAGCTCGGCCACGCTGAGCAGCGCCGAGAGCAGCCCGACGGCGAAGTAGAAGAGCACGAAGACGGTCTTCTCGGTGGGCCGGCTCACGAAGCAGTCCACGGTGTGCGGGCAGGGCGCGCCGGCGCACGCGAAGTGCGGGGCCACGCGGAAGCCGTAGAGCAGCGCCTGGGCCGCCAGGAAGGCCAGCTCGGCCAGCAGGCGCAGCGCCACGCTCAGCAGGTAGCAGCGGCGGCGCGGGGACGGCCCGGGGCCCGCGTCCGCCTCCGCCTCCGCCTCCGCGCCCGCGCCCGCGCCGCCCGCCCCCTTGCCCGCCCGGTGCACCGCGTAGATGACGAAGAGCACGGGCGGCGCCGACAGCAGCAGGATGTGGAAGAGCCAGAAGCGGTAGTGCGAGACGGGGAAGGCGCGGTCGTAGCACGTCTGGCGGCAGCCCGGCTGCAGCGTGTTGCACACGAACTCCTCCTGCTCGTCCTCGAACACGGCGCCGCCCACGGTGGCCAGCACCAGGATGCGGAAGATGAGCATGACCACCAGCCACAGGCGGCCCACGAGCGGCGACTGCAGCTGCACGGCGTCCAGCAGCGAGCCCAGGAACGCCCACTCCCCCATGGCGCTGGGGACGCGGGGGGGGGGGGGGGGTCAGAGGCCGCCGACCAGCGTCCCCAGCCCCCCGGGGGGTCAGCTAGCGCTCCTCTGACCTTGGGGCGAGGCAGGTGCTCCGTTAGGCCTGGGTTCAGCTGGGCTATTGTGGTATCTAGGGTATCTAGGGGACGCGGGGGTGGGGTGCGGTGGAGGGCAGGAGGGGTTGGGAGGCGCGCGCCTGTGGGTGCCCTTCTCCGGGGACCACAGGCGCTGGGGAGGAGCCCCACCCTGGTGCTCCAGAGTCCAGATCTGTAGGGAGTGAACATGGACATCAAGGAGGCGCAGCCACCCACTGCACCGTGGAAGCGGAGACCCAGCGGCGCCCTTATGTGCTCGAGGATGCTTTCCTTGGGCGACCATGGTGCCTCCAACCCCCGACTCCAGATCCCCCCTGGGAGAGGTGGGAGCCAGCAGACCCGGAGCGGCCTCACCTTCTTTCTCTGCCTGCCACTTCTCTCGCCCCTCTCATCCCACTGAACTTCTCTCAGAATTGGGGGGTGGACACAAAAGTAGTCCCACTTCCATAACTCTATCAGTAGTATCCTTTGTTGGAGATGTCCCCCACCATCCCACCCCGGAGTGGCAGGGTACAGGCCCAGCCCTCTCCCATCTCCTCCCTGGTGTCCCTCTACTTCCAGCCTCCCACATCTCTTGAGAACCTCCTCCAAGGGCACGCGCCCACGCGCACACACACGCTCACCCAGGTCCCACAGACCCCTGGGTGCCCCCAGACCCTCACCTGACCCCACTCACCCTGTGGCTGCAGCTGAGGTGTTAGAGCTGAGGGAGGGATCCTGGGAGATGGCTGGGGCTTGTTTCTCCTAGGCTCCTTTTCATTTTCCCTTTTGGATTTGGCCAGGATGGATGACAGGACAGAATGGCCGAGAGGGGCTTGCTCTCCCCCTTCTCTTAAAGGGACAGGGTGGCCCTGTTGGCTGGCTCCACCCTTGGGAACAGACACAGGGCCATGCCCCTTGCTGGCCTTTGCCAGCCCTCCCTTTCGATCCCTAATCCACCCCTACCCCCATCCCACTGCTGTGTCTCCTTCTGGGAATGGGGGAGGGGGTTAATCAGAACCAACTGCTTTTGACAGGGGGTGGGGGGTGTGGGTTATGGAAGCCCACCTTACAGATGCCCCCAAACTGGAAGGCCTAGACCCACTATTAACTGACTGGCAACTTTCGGGCTGGAGAGAGGTTTGGTGCTGAGTTGGGGGCAGCAGCACAGTCACTGAGCTCTTCAGGCCAGTCTCCTGGTGTGTTAACTGAGGACACTGGGCCATCTGACCTCCAGGTTTCCTTCCAGTTCTATGTCTTAATGCTAAGGTCTTAATGCTAAGGTCATATTAAGGAGAACAAAGAAAACCTGAGCCCAGAAAAAGATCCCATATGGAAACCATGAAGGCATCAAGAGTGGTCGGCATTGGTGGTTAAAAATCTTTTGCTTGGGGCAGCCTGGGTGGCTCAGTCGTTTAGCGCCACTGTCAGCCCAGGGAGTGATCCTGGAGACCTGGGATCGAGTCCTGCATCGGGCTCCCTGCATGGAGCCTGCTTCATCTCCCTCTGCTTGTGTCTCTCATGAATGAATAAATAAATAAAATTAAAAAAAAAAAAAAAAGCTTTTGCTTTCTTCCCGCTTTTCTGTAATCTCCAGATTTATTATAATAAGCATGTTATTTTATAATGGGAAAAATAAATAGACTTCTCTTCCCCTATAAGGCTCTGAATCACATCCTCTGGCTCTAGGTGGCAGGAAAGGCTGTCCCTTAGAGAAAGAGTTAGGATGAGTCATGGTGACCAGAGTGGCCAGGGAGGGGATCCCTGAGGTTGAGACATTTTGTTCATCCCCTGTAGGCCTTTCTAGGAATCTGCCCAACCTGCACACCATTGCCCTCCTTCACCTGCACACCTGCTCTCAACCAGGCCCTGTGCTGAGTCCTTCACACAAATTAGCTCATTTAATCCTCTTGACGACCCTGGCAGGAGGGAAGCTGGGACTCAGAGGGTCTCAGCAACTTGCCCACAGTCACACAGCAAGTATGTAGCTGGTGGCTGTCTCATGCCTGGCTTGACGGGCTGGGAGCCCATGTGCTTAAGCCTGTCATGGAACTGTCCTTCTAGCTTGGGTTTCCCAGGGTCTGACAATCCCCAGGGCTTCTGGGGGGTCTGGTGGACCCAGACTCTGCAAGTGGACCATGACTGTCCCTCTCTGAGTGGGGAGGCCAAGGCTCTCCTCCTCCATGACATTTCCTCTTTCCTTTAGCCACGGGGGCCTGTCTAATTTTCCATGTGTTGACAGAGACCCCCTGGCCCGATTTCAGGAAGGGGTGGGAAATGTGCCCTTCACCCACACTGGCTCAGGGGCCCAGCCCAACCTGGAAAAACCCTAGGTTAATGATGGATGTGCTGGGGAACCCTCCCACCATCAGGCAGAGTTCCCTTGGGAGTGGGCCTGGGTGGGGAGACACTGCCTTGGACAAAGTCCAAAGGAAAGCACAGGCTGGGGCCCCACATTCCAAAAACAGGATGTGGGGTGGGGGCATGGCTAACCTTCCCAACCCTGACCTCTGCCTGCTTCTGGCAAAGCTGCTCCCCGACCCCCGACCCCCAGCCCCAGCCATGGGGGCTCAGGGACACACCTCATCTCTCCTGCCTGTCCAATGGTCCCTGCCCCTGCACTCATGGTCCCTGCTGGGTCAGGTCACTGTCCCAGCCTGGAAAAAACCCATCAGTTTGTCTGCCTGTCAGAAGTGGGAAATGGCAGAGCTGGTGGGCTCGGGTGAGGCAGGCGCATGGTCACACTGCAGTGTCCCCAGCCCTGGTGCCACAGGGCCAGACAGGGGAGACTTCAATCTCTGGGGCCCATCATCCTTCCCAGATAGCGCTGTCCAGCCTGAGAGGAGGTGTCACTGATGCTATCCAGGGCTGGTGACACATGGCCCCATTCTTGGCCATACTTAAGATCTGGAGCTAGGCTGAGAGGCCCATCCTGCCCAGGTTCACAGTCAATCTCTGTCCCAGACACTTCACCCTAGCCTGTGGGGCTGTGGAGCCATTCTGTGACATGGGGACACATATATGCAGGCACCGCATGGTTGTACCCAGTAAGTGATATCATCAGGGCACGATGGTATTGTCTCCTCCCTCTGCTCCTCTAATGTTTTTTGGTCTTTATAGAAATCCTGCCTTGGGGCGCCTGGGTGACTCAGTGGTTGAGCGTCTGCCTTTGACTCCGGGCGTGATCCCTGGGTCCCAGGATCAAGTCCCACATCGGGCTCCACCCAAGGAGCCCGCTTCTCCCTGTGCCTGTGTCTCTGCCTCTCTCTCATTGTGTCTCTCATGAATAAATAAAATCTTAAAAAAATAAAAAATAAAAAAAAGAAATGCTGCCTTTTAGTGAGGCCTTCCTTAGCGGCCCTGACTAGAATTAACCTTCTACTCCCTGTCCTCTTTCTCAGCTTTATTTCTTTTGCACCGATCACTATATAACATACTTAGTACTTTTTATTTTTTATCCCACGTAGCACCCATCTCCCTTAGCACGTAAGCTCCATGAGGGCAGAGTTTTGGTGCCTTGTTCACTGTCCCGTGTCAGCACCTGGAACAGCTTCTGGCACATGGTAGATGCTCAGTAAATATTTGTCAGGTGGATGAATGAAGTGGGGTGGGAGGGTCGCAGAGGCTGCAGGTCATCTCCCCCCAAGACCCTGAGAACGGGGGTGGGGCACATGCCTCAGTTGCTCACTCTGATCACCTCTAAAGCTTGTGATCACTTAAATGGCTGATTTGGTCTGAGATCAGTAATCATAATGTCCCGTCCTGGGTAGAAATGAAAACTCCAAGACGGGTTAGTGGTAAAATTCCTCTCTTGTCTTCCTTCCCAGCTTGGCCAGGGTGGGGAAGGCGCCGGCCCCAAAGGGTGGGCGCCTGGTTTCCTGGTTGCCCTGCAGCACCTCCATAACACCCCCACCCGTCCCGCTGCATCGTGTCTGACCCTTCAAACTCTTTCCAGGCCTGAAGATCCTCCGGACAGGCGACCTTCTGTCCCCAGGCCCTCAAGGCTCCCTGTCCTGGGGGGGGGGGGGGGGGGGGTGCTTCAGCCTGCGGCTCCCAATACCCCCCGCCGGCTCCGTGGTTGCCTCACACACAGGACCTGCCTGACCTCTCCCTTGGCTCTACAATTACTTAACACCAGGTTCGGAGGTAACAGCAAAACTAGTAGTGGCTTAAACAGAGAAGCTGGTCCCCCCCCCCCCTCTTTTAAGAGATTTTATTTATTTATTCATGAGAGACTACACACACACACAGGCACAGACACAGGCAGAGGCAGAAGCAGGCTCCATGCAGGGAGCCCGACGTGGGACTCGGTCCCAGGATCCCGGGATCCCGCCCTGGGCTGAAGGCAGCCGCTCAACCGCTGAGCCACGAGGCATCCCTGTTCCTCTTACATAAAAGGAGGGTGGTGGGCTGTTCATCGATGGCAGGGAGCTCTGCGCCCCAAAGTCCTGGGGGAGCAGGCTCCTTGCAAACCCCTCCCTGGCTATGGCCCTCGTTCTCCACGGTCAGGTCAGCAGCACTGCACGCAGCACACGGAGTCGGGACGAAGGCTGGAGAAATAAGCGCGCCGAGGTCTCTCCCAGAAGCTGCCCCCGTGACCGACTGCTCGCATATCATTGGTCAGGATGACCTTCCGCAAGGAAGGCTGGGAAATGTAGTCTTTCCCCCCCTCCAGGTGGCCTCGCGCGCAAGAAGGGGAATTTCACCCTCACGGTCACAGATCTGCTCCTGTTACTGGCCCTCTCCGCTTAGGTGGTGATTCAGAGAAACTCAGTTCCCTCAAGTCGGCCCCTACCAACTGAATAATAATTCTATTCAGGTTCTCAGCGGATTGGATGATGCCCAGCCGCGGTGATCTTCACTCAGCGGTGATCTTTACTCAGTCTACAGATTCAAATGCTAATTTATTCCGGAGACATCCTAAGAGACACTCAGCTCTCTGGGCATCCCTTAACCCAGTCAAGTTGACACATACAATTAACCATCACATGGTTTTCAACATAGCTTGCAGACATCCTCAGATTTTGCAGTGGTGCCACACATGAGTAACAGGCACCTGAGAAGGATTCCTGGCTGTACAGGCTCAGCATCATATTAGATCTAGAATCCATATATTACTTTTATAATCTGAAAAAAATTATGGTTATTTTCATCTGGAAAGAAGACATGTAACATTTAGTATATTTGTAAACTATAGGAAGATGCAAAGAAGAAAACATAAATCACCCAAATTTCATTATCCAAAGGAAAACATGACATTTTGCTGCAACTTGCAGTTGGCCTTTCTTTCTTTTCTTTTCTTTTCTTTTCTTTTCTTTTCTTTCTTTCTTTCTTTCTTTCTTTTTTTTTTTTAAGAATTTTATTTATTTATTCATGAGAGACACACAGAGAGAGGCAGGCTCCCTGTGGGGAGCCCAGTATGGGACTCCATCCCGGAATCCGGGATCATGCCCTGAGCCAAAGGCAGACGCTCAACCACTGAGCTATCCAGGTGTCTCTGTAGTTGGCCTTTCTTTCTTTCTTTTTGAAAAGATTTTATTTATTTATTTATTTATTTATTTATTTATTTATTTATTTATTCATGAGAGACAGAGAGAGAGACAGAGAGAGAGAGGCAGAGACAAAGGCAGAGGGAGAAGCAGGCTCCTTGCAAGGGATGTGGGGATCCCAGAACTCCAGGATCAGCCCTGTACAGAAGGCAGGCGCTCAATCTCTGAGCCACCCGGGGGGGGGGGAAGGGCGGGGGGGGGGGGCCCCACCTGCAGTTGGCCTTTCAATGCACAATAGCATACTTAAATTTCAGATTGCATCAGAATTAACTGGAGTGGTTCTTTCTTTTCTTTTCTTTTTTTTTCTTTTCTTCTTTCTTTCTTTCTTCCCTTCCTTTCAAGATTTTGTTTATTTATTTTTTTTAAACTTTTTTTTTTTTTTTTTATGATAGTCACAGAGAGAGAGAGAGGCAGAGACACAGGCAGAGGGAGAAGCAGGCTCCATGCACCGGGAGCCCGACGTGGGATTCGATCCCGGGTCTCCAGGATCGCGCCCTGGACCAAAGGCAGGCGCCAAACTGCTGCGCCACCCAGGGATCCAAGATTTTGTTTATTTATTCATTAGCGACAAAGAGAGAGGCAGAGGAAGAAGCAGAATCCGTGAAGGGAGCCCAGTGTGGGACTCCACCCCTGGACTCCAGGATCACACCCTGGGTGGAAGGCAGGCGCTAAACCGCTGAGCCACCCAGGCGTCCCTCTTTCTTTCTTTTTTAAAAGTAGGCTCCACTTCCAGCATGGAGCCCAACATAGGGCTTGAACTCACAACCCTGAGATCAAGGCGTGAGTGGAGATTCAGAGCCAGACTTCACCAACTAAGCCACCCAGTTGCCCCTAACTGGGGCACTTCTTAAAACTAGTACTTTTAAGTCATCTAGTTCTGGAATGGACCTGATCATCTGAATTTCTAACAAGCTCTCAGGTCATGCTAATGCTGCTGGTCTAGGGACCACACATAAAGGAGCACTGGTATGTAGTTTACACCTTGGCTTTTCCAGGTTGGGTCTCCAAACAGCAGCACTGGCATCACTTGGGAAATTGTTGATAATGCCTCTTCAGACCCCACTCCAGACCTACTGAGTCAGAAGTTGCAGTTCAACAAGATCTCTAATGGATTTGTTAAGTACAAGTTTGAGAAACACTGGTTTATGTTTGAGACTCACACTAAAAGCTTTTTATTTATTTATTTTTAAATTGTTTCTGTTTTTTTTTTTTTAATTTTTATTTATTTATGATAGTCACAGAGAGAGAGAGAGGCAGAGACACAGGCAGAGGGAGAAGCAGGCTCCATGCACCGGGAGCCCGATATGGGATTCAATCCCGGGTCTCCAGGATCGCGCCCTGGGCCAAAGGCAGGCACCAAACCGCTGCGCCACCCAGGGATCCCTAAAAGCTTTTTAAAATTTATTGTATTTGTAAAGATTTTATTTGAGAGAGAGAGAGAGAGAGAGAGAGAGAGAGGGTAAGTGAGGTAGAGAGCATGAGCAGGGGGAGGAGCAGAGGGAGAGGGAGAAGCAGACTCCCCCTGAGCAGGGAGCCTGACATTGCAAATTCCAGGACCCTGGGATCATGACCTGAGCCAAAGGATGATGCTTAACCAACTGAGCCACCCAGGTGCCCCTAAAACTTAGCTTTTTATTGCACTATTTACACAGTAAAACACACCATTTTATAATATAATTCAATGAGTTTTGGTATATGGATAGTTTTTGTATCTTTTTTCCCTGATACCCAATACAATGACTTTCCTGTGCTGTTAAATGTTCTGGGAAAATATGATTTTTAATGACTCTGTAATACATGGTAAGGGTGTATCAGTTTAACCATTCTTCCATTGTAGGACACTTATTCTATTCCCAATTTTTCACTAGTGTAAATAGCTACCATGAATGCTTTTGGACACAAACCTTTTGTTTTCTGGACTTCAGAATAATTTTCCAAAAGTGGAATTACAGAGGAGAGGGACACTGGGCGGGTCAGAACAGATATCTATCACTCTAGAAGCCAGTTAATGAATTAAAAAATTTTTGTCTTTGGGTTTTAGGAAAATATGGCCAGAAATCACTTAAAAAATTCCCTTGCAGCAGGAACAGTGGGTTACAATGTGTTTTAAAAGAAAAGGCTTAGTAAGCTTATTGTATTATTTATCAACTAATGCAAGTTTTGAATCCCTTCTTTTCTTTCTTTCTTCTTTCTTTCTTTCTTTCTTTCTTTCTTTCTTTCTTTCTTTCTTTCTTTTTTTTTTTTTTTTTTTAAGATTTTGTTTATTTACTCATAGGAGACACAGAGAGAGAGAGGCAGAGACACAGGCAGAGGCAGAAGCAGGCTCCACACCGGGAGCCTGATGCGAGACTTGATTCCGGGTCTCCAGGATCGGGCCCGGGCCGAAGGTGGCACTAATCTGCTGAGCCCCCCAGGCTGCCCGAATCCCTTATTTTCTAACTATTCTTTTGCAATTCTAATGGATGTGGCCTGTATTTATCTAAGCAATGTTTCATGTGTAGAAAATAACTATTCTATTAAGGGTTTAAATGTATATATAACCAGGTTTATTAGCACTAGAATTTTTATCTTCTAGAATGTCAATTGGCTTAAGGAATGAAGTCAAGAGATATATTCACTTGTAGTCTTAGCAAGTACATTGCTGATCAGGAGCAAATTTCTACTTTTAAAAAAAGATTTTATTTATTTGAGAGAGAGAGGGAGAGCAGGGGAAGAGGGACAAGCAGACTCCATGCTGAATGTGGAGCCTGACGTGGGGCTCAATCTCAAGATCCTGAGATCATGACCTGAGCTGAAATCAGGAATTGGATGCTTCTACTTATACAAGGTAAATGTTTTAGACTTTTTTTTTTTTTTCCTAAAGAGGGTTTATGTGCTTTCCTTCTATAAACAAATGCATACTTAGATGGGAACTGATTTGTTGTTTTTTAAAAGATTTTATTTGAGAGAGAGCATGTGAGATCACAAGTGGGAGTGCATAGAGGGAGAAGCAGACTCCCCACCAAGCAGGGAGCTGGATGCAGAAATTGATCCCAGAACCCTGGGATCAAGACCTGAGCTGAAGGCAGATACTTAACTGACTGAGCCACTTCACCTGATTTGTAACCAGGCTTCTTCACTATATAAGGTCCTGGGTATCTTTTCATGTCAGTCAGTAATATATACGATCATTCCTAAGAAGTACCTGGTATTTCTCATTGTACCATAATTTGTTTAAGCTAATTATCTGACTGAGGTCTCCTATTGTTGGACATTGTTCCTTTCAATTTTATTATCAACTTCAATAAACATCTTTGCATGTGGCTTTTCTTGAGATAATTGTAGATTTACATGTAATTTTGAGAAACAAGAAATCCCTTGTACATTTTGCCCCACTTTCCCCTCATGGTAGCATTTTGCCAAATTATGTAACTAACAAGAGATTTCCTGTGTTTCTGTGTTTCATGGCTTTTTGCATGTCCTCTTTTTTTAAACTTAAATTCAATTAGGCACATGTCCCAATTATTTTTATTTTTGAGAGAGGGAGAGAATGTGGGGGTGCAGAGGGAGAGAATCTTAAGCAGGCTCCACACCCACTGCAGTCTAAGGATGGGCTGTCTCATGACCTGTGGTGAAATTAGATCAGACGCTTAACCAACTGACACCCAGGCGCCCCATGTTCCAATTTTTATTCTGAACTACATTTCTTAAAATGGGAATTGCTAGGACAGAGTTTGACCTTTTGGCCCGGATTCTGATGAAATGGCTCATTTTTCCAGATCTTCATCAATCCGACCGTTGGGGCTAGGTTTAGGCCCCTGTAACTTGAGATTACTTTCTTCTGGCACGTTTAAAAAAATTATTTATTCATGAGAGACCCAGAGAGAGAGAGAGAGAGAGAGGCAGAGACATAGGCAGAGGGAGAAGCAGGCTCCATGCAGGGAGCCTGATGTGAGACTTGATCCCGATCCCGGGACTCCAGGATCATGCCCTGGGCCAAAGGCAGGCGCTCAACTGCTGAGCCACCCAGGCATCCTCTTCTGGTACATTTTTAAATGGTTTTGTTTTTGACATTTAAATATTGTCTGTTTGAACTTAACTTTGGTATAAGATGTGAGGAAGGGATTGGATTTATCATTTCTTTATCTTCTAAATGATTAGCTAGTTGCTATAATGTAATTTACTGAGATCATCAAGAATTGTCTCCTGATTATCAAAATAGTTGTTAAAGCGATTAAAAAACTCCACCCCCCCCCAAAAAAATGGGATGCCTGGGGGGCTCAGCGGTTGAGTGTCTGCCTTTGACTCAGGGCATGATCCTGGGGCTGGGGATTCGATCCCACATCAGGCTCCTGCAGAGAGCCTGCTTCTTCCTCTGCCTGTATCTCTGCCTCTCTCCATCTCTCATGAATAAATAAAAATCTTTAAAAAAACCCCCCAAAACCAACCATGCATATTTGAAACTACTTGCTCATGGAGGGCCAAGGCCTTCAGAGTGTGAAGGGGATGAAGAGCTTTGTACCCATGTATAGAAACCTAGGGAAATATCTGATTGGCCTTGATTAGGTCAGGATGCCTATCTCTTAGACCTATTACTATGGCCAGGGGCTGTTATAGGTAGGTACACCAGCAATAGTTCCCGGTAGGGGAAGTGAAGAGGGGTATATTTTAGAGTAAAGAAAAAGGTATAATGCAAGGGAAAAAAAGGCAACCAATGGATTACAATGTTTAGAACATTTTATTAAAGTAAAATACTGTTAGAATTAAGTGAAATAGAAAAACATAGTAAATATTTACAAAAACATTGATAACACCAATCAAGTCACACACAGAAATGCCTTAAAAAAACTTCTAAGTTGCAAATTATGGAGATTCTCCAAAATGGATATAACCGCTCACTGCTGAGTATTCATGGCATTGGTATAAGATCTCTCTGTCCCCCCACTTTTCTGCAATCCAGTGCTCCCTAGATATTTGTTGTTTGGGAGATTCAAACTTAGGAGACAGCTTGAGGTGACAAGTCAAGAATTGAGATAGTCACATAACTTATGGCCTAATTTTCTTCACCCTATTGACTGTGTTGAGGCTATACAGACATAGCCAGGCTGTTTCTCTTCAGCCTCTGCTAACATTCAAATGGATAAATTTCTCAATGCTTGAGCAGAAATTCCACACATGAAAGGCTGAGTGGGGAGTATTTGTACTAGAACTATAAAATTCTATCTGATGGAAAATTACCTATAAAACTAAGGTAAAACAGAATTAATCATGTGGTATCTCATATTTACTGAAAGTAGGAAAAGAGGTAGACTAGACACTTTTACAATTTTAGCTTAATGAGGAGTCAATAAGCTATATTATGACGAAGCGACCATACAACCATCTCCAAAGTCCAGAAGAACTTAAAATCAGATTCTAAAGACAAGAGACACTCCAAACAAAGACAAAGCAGAGAAGAAAACAATGCCCAGGAGGTGGCCATTATTCGGACAGTATTATAAAAGGGTAATAGATACTTGTACTCTACACACTTCACTTTGATGGTTCTGGATTAAAACTATCTCCCCCAAACAAAATTCAGAGGGGAGGAAATTAAAGGATTCAGGTAATTCTAAAACCTGTCTTGGGCTTGATAAGACCGTTACTTAAAATAATCACATTTTTAGAACAGATCATCTTCATCTGATTCTTCGAGGTACTTTATAGGTTTCCTTGCACGTCCAGATTTGGCCCGAGGAGCCACAGCTGAGTCTAGGTCCAGATGGAAGTCTTCACTCTCCCCCTTGGATTTCTATAAGAGGAAGTCCAAATAATTTGCACAATGTTAGTCTGACAGCAACATATCACTGCAAAAAATACATCAACAGACTACAATTCAAGGAGTTTCCTTCCTTCTAATTAGTTAGAAACAGAACTAAGTAAGGCAACTCTCATTGACTAAGTGGCATATTTTTAAATGTAACTAGTAAAAGCTAAATGGATTATGAGATTTACATTTTTTAAAAACATTTATATATTTGAGAGAGAGAGAGTACAAGTGGTGAGGGCAGGGGTGGGGAAGGCAGAGGTAGAGGGAAAAGAAGGCTCCCACTGAGCAGGGAGCCTGACATGGGGCTCAATCCCAGAATCCTGAGATCAGGACCTAGCTGAAGGTAGATGCTTAACCAACTGAGCCACCCAGGCACCCCACATTTATTTCCTTAAAAATGTGTCAGATTAAAAAAAGTGTCAGATTACTAAGAGCAATCTTGGTTTTCAAAACACCTAGAACAAATGGACTGACTAGGATAAATACCTTGTTTGTGGCTGTTTTAGAAATCATCTTCTCAAAATTAGAGTCGGAATCATCAGAAGTGGATGGCTTCCTTTTGCGGCGATTTTTCGTTTTTGGGGGATCAGGCTTTTGAGAGACATCAGAATTTAAGCCTGGATCCTTTTTGGTTCCTTTTGGTGCAGCCCCTTTTTTTGCACCTGTAGTGGAGGTGGAAGACTGACCTGCAAATCAACACAGGCATTCACCATGTGCCCACTCTTAGATAAACTGTTCTGTGAACTTTCTTTAGCAAGCTGTTGATTGCTTATATTTAACATAAGAAAAAAATCTCACAGAGCTGAAAATACATTACAGAACCAAAGTATTTTTAAGCATCTTTTTTTTTTTTAAATAAGAAAGCACTCTTTTTTTTTTTTTTTAAATTTAATTTTATTCATTCAGAGAGAGACAGAGACAAAGGCAGAGTGAGAAGCAGGCTCTAATGCAGGGAGCCCGACGTGGGACTCGATCCCGGATCTCCAGGATCACACCCCAGGCTGCAGGTGGTGCTAAACCACTACACCACTGGGGTTGCCCAGCATCTATTTTTTTTTTTTATAGGTTTATGTATTACAGTAAACTTTTATACTGTTTATAAACTCTGTCCCTGTCATATAAATGAGCTAGATAATGCCTGGCATTTTGAGAAACACGCTGATTTTAAAACTTTTGATCACCAGTTTTGATTATGAAGATCTAAATAGTTGCTCCCATTTGGAAAAGGTTTAATTTCATTAAGAGTAACTTTTGGGAATAAAAAACTGAAATTGACTTGTGGCAGCCAGTTACTTAATCCCAATATTAACCCATCTGAAAGACTGAAGCTCACTTTTTGGTGCTATCTTCTTCACGGCCACCTTCTTTTTAGGAAGGGGGTTTACAATTTCAGTTTCAGCCGAGAAATCAGCAGTAGAACCTGGAGAAAGTGGTACACTGTCCTTGGCATCGTCAGCATCAAGGTCCATTACTTCAAATGGAAAGGAAAATAGTACACATAAGCAACACAACAAAATCTGTTTCCTGCTCTGAATCCCTATTTAAATACCAAGTCTGAGATTTTTCTTGAATATTTAAAACACACGCTTATAAACTTTTATCTAATTTCTGGATTCTTCATGGGCAGGTGTTTTTTGTACCTTTAGCGTCCAGCACAGTAAATGGCAAGCACATGATTATGTTCAGTATATCAAGTGTAGAACCTCTTTCTGAGCAAAACTAATCCCCCCCCTTTTTTTGTATTTATTTATGATAGTCACAGAGAGATAGAGAGAGAGGCAGAGACACAGGCAGAGGGAGAAGCAGGCTCCATGCACCGGGAGCCCGACGTGGGATTCGATCCCGGGTCTCCAGGATCGCGCCCTGGGCCAAAGGCAGGCGCTAAACCGCTGCGCCACCCAGGGATCCCAGCAAAACTAATCCTAATGAACATCAGTGTAATGCTACTAAGAACACACATTTATTTTCCAAGGCAGGACTTAGATAATGCAGTTTGGTTAGAACCCAGCTGGATCTGAGTGCCCCAGTAAAGCAAGACATATCACTATTTTTACTTAAATACATACCTGAGGGGGCACTTTTCTGTGGCTTCAGTTCTTTGGCAGTACGTCTAGAATTAAAATAAAACAAAACAAAAACCAACATTCTGACAACCAATTCTAACTGTGTCAAGCAACAAAGAATATATCATTGGTTACTGACAACAATCATGATAAAATTCATATTAGAGAACATACTTTGGGGAAGCTTTGGTCTTATGTGGGCTGACATCTGATGGAACAGAATCCTCATCTTGAATTCTTTCTTCAAAATCTGAGAAACTGTTGTCTAAATCCAAATCCACTGTGAATTTCTTTTTTGCTATAAAAAACATACATAGACAAAGAATACATGAGGGTTAACAGAAGTATTTAATCTACAGATTGATAGAACATTTCATGAAGATTTAAGCTTTCATCTTCTAAAAGATGCTTTCGTTTTTCAAAAACTTAATAATCACTGCTCTATAACAATTCCTGGCCATTCAGATCTTTCAGCACATCTAGCATGTTGTTCACTTTTCCTTACTTGCTGCTCTCCGTGGCTCTACCTCTCGTGGAGGGACATCAAAGTTACTTTCATTACTGCTCATATCTGATTCTGAATCAGACCAGGGGTTTCTCTTCTTTCCTTTTTTGATGGGTTTAAACGGCAATGTAGTTTGCTTCGTCTTGGTACCTAGAAGGGAGATAGGAATTAACAACCTTTACATGTTCTTCGACTCACTTTTCTCCATCTATAATCCATCCATCTTTCAAATATTTATTGAGCTCTGTGCTGGTATTGAGAATACAACGGTGAACAGAGATGGACATAGTCCCTCTTCCTGGAGCTTAGAGTTTGGTCATCTAATTCCGTAAAGAAATACAATGTGTCAAAAAAAAAAAAAAAAGAAAAAAGAAATACAACGTGTCTGAGTATATGTGTTTTAATATGAGGCTGCTCCAAGAAATGCTTGAGCTGAGATGTGAAGTTTAAATTAGAGTTAACTAGTTGAAGGCAGGTGGGTGATGAAACATTCTAGCACAGAAGATAGCATGTACAAAGGCCCTGGGGGGAAAATGGTACATTTAGGAAACTGAAAGAAATCCAGGGGGATCCCTGGGTGGCTCAGTGGTTTAGCGCCTGCCTTCAGCCCAGGGCATGATCCTTGGAGTCCTGGGATCACCTCCCACATCAGGCTCCCTGCATGGAGCCTGCTTCTCCCTCTGCCTGTGTCTTTTCTCCTTTTCTCTCTCTCTCTCTGTCTCTCATGAATAAATAAATAAAAAAAATCTTAAAAAAAAAAGAAAAGAAAAGAAAAGAAATTCATATGGCTAGAAAGCAGAAGTTGGGAGACAGTGGCTCGTCTTGTTAAGGATTTTGTTTTATTTTAAAATTTTTACTGATTTAAGTAAGCCCTATACTTAACTTGTGGCTTGAACCCATGACCTTGAGGTCAAGAGTTCTATGCTCTACCCACTGAGCCAACCAGGAGCCCTAAGGATTTTGTTTAAACAGGGAACCATTATGACTAGATTTGCATTAAAAAAAATTCTCCCAGGCTGCAAGGTAGAGGTTGGAAGGGGGCAAGAATAGATGTAAAGAGATCAGCAGGAGGTTGTTGGAAGTCAAGGCAAGGAAGAGAATTCAAAGAGAAAACAATGGCTAGGACCATACCTTGATGCTTGTTTAATGGCTGACTCACTAGTCCTGACCCAAAGATTACAAGAGCAGCCTCCTTCATATTCTTTTTTTTTTCCTCCTTCATATTCTTATCAATATACCTGTCTACTTCATATATCCTAGTTTAATGTAATCTTATCCAGCATCCTCCAACAATGGTTTTTTTTTAACTGTCTGTAATCTGGTTAAACTATTTTTTACTATTTCCCAATATAAAGTTTCCTTTCACTCTGTTAAGGGGGACTTTTCATTGTCCCATGTGTATTATGTGCCCATTTTTCTTTTCCCAATCTAGAATACCTAAATCTTATCTACTCTTTAAGACTTTAACCTAAGTTTTACCTCTCCCATAAAGCCTCTACAATGTACATGCACCCACACTGATCTCGCCTTTCAGTTCCTACAATGGCTAGTATATACTGCTTAACTCTTGTTCTTAATAAACCTCTTGAAGGTAAATGCCATGCTCTCCCACTTCTTGTGTCCTCATATTATTTAAGAGTAATAAAACTCACAGGAACATGAGTGCTCAAAATACTCAACTGATTCTTTGGTTTTATATGCTAAAAGATCGCTAGCTAGGTTTAAAGTTAAAAGTGTGCTGCATGCATTAGATGGTCAATATATAATTTTGTGCAGTATGCAGTATGGCATACTTTTATTATTTCTTTAGTTTAATACTAAGATGTTTCCATATGTTTTATTCATCTTGTATTCCCCACAGAGCTGAGTACACATTATCTATTAAAAAAAGTAGATACTCAAAATTAGACTTATAGATTAATCAATGGAATAGAGTTGAGAGTCCATAAATAAACCTTAATATTTATGGCCAATTGATTTTTGACAAGGGTGAAGACAATTTTTATTTATTTATTTATTTATTTATTTATTTATTTATTATTTATTTATTCATGAGAATACACAGAGAGAAGACAGAGAGAGAGGCAGAGGCACAGGCAGAAGGAGAAGCAGGCTCCATGCAGGAAGCCCCACGTGGGACTCCATCCGGGGTCTCCAGGGTCACCCCTGGGATGAAGGCAGGCGCTAAACCGCTGAGCCACCCGGGCTGCCCTATTTTTATTTTTTTTAAAACACTTTATTTGAGAGAGAATGTGAGAAAGAGAATGAGCTGAGGGGGAGGGGGAACGGGGGGGGGGGGGTGAGAGCAGGGAGCCCTATGTGGGGCTCTATTCCAGGACCCTGGGATCATGACCTGAGCCAAAGGCAGACACTCAACCACTGAGCCACCCAGGTGCCCCAAGCCTCTGACTCTTGATTTTGGCAGGTCATGATCTCAGGGACCTGAGATCAAGCCCCATGTGGGGCTCTGTGCTCAGGGTAGTCTTTCAGATTCCCTCTCTTTTTCTCCTGCCCCTCCTGGACTCATGCACCCATGCTCACTCTAAATAAAACAAAAATCTTAAAAAAAAAAGTTAGAATACATAAAGATATCTTACAACTAACTCAACAACAACAAAAGATAAATAACCTACTTAGAAAAATGGGCTAAGGGTCTGAATAGACATTTTTCCAAAGAAATATAAATGACCTTTAGGCACATAAGATACTCAAAAATAATTAGCCAACAGGGAAATGCAAACCCAAACCATGAGATACCACTTCATAGCCACTAGGATGGCTAGAACAAAAAAGAGTGACAAGGAATTAACTGTGTTGGTGAGGATGTGGAGAATTGGAGCCCTCCTACGCTGCTGGAGGGAATGTAAAATGGGGCAGCTGCTCTGAAGAACAGTATGGCAGTTCCTCCAAAGGTTAAACATAGAAAAATATGACCCAGTAAAATTCCACTCCCAGGATCTACCCAAAAGAAATAAAAACCTTAAGTCCACATAAAAACTTGTATATAATATACAAGTATTCATAGCAGTGTTCATAACAGCTAAAAAGTGGATATAAGCCAAACACTAATCAACTGATGGATAAATAAATAAAATGTGTTATATCCATACTATGAAACACATTAGTTGGCAATAAAAAAGAATGAAGTATTGATACATGTTACTACATAGATGATGACCACCAAAAACATGCTAAGTGAAAAATGCTGGGGACAACAGACCAGACGTTGTAGGATTTTATTTATAGGAAATGTCCAGAATAAGTAAATCTAGAAACAGAAAGTAGATTTAATGGTTGCCTACGATAGGGGAAATTGGTAGGAAATGGGAAGTGACCATTAATGGGTAGAGTGTTTCTTTTTGGTGCAAAAAACTTTTAAAACTGTTGAGTATACTAAAATGATTGAATGGTACACTTTAAATTGATGAATTTTAATATGTGAATATCTTAAGAAGTTAAAAAAAGGTAGATATTCAGTAAAGGTATAATCAAATGTTAGTAGAATTCTTAATTCTATTTAATTTACTGAGTGCTACTTACATCCCAGGCGTGGTGTTCAACTAGAGGGATAATATAAACATGGCTAAGATGTGCTCATTGTTCTCAAGTAGTTTTATATATTAATATATATTACAGCCTTATAATTGGCTAGAAAGTGGAATTTAATAAACTGAGAGTGTTTTCTTTAGATCTCAACTAAGGAATTCAAGTTGCTGAATTAACAAACTATTTAAAAATCCTTTCTAAAATAAATCATATCCAAGGACAGTATTAGGGAGATTCAAGTAAACTCCAGACATAGCCCTCCCTCATATTACTCAGCAAGGGCTTTCTAAACATCTATGCGGAATGTACTAGGTATCAGACACAATTTAATCTCAACTCTATACCATTTTACTAAAATATTTTAATACCTGGTTCTCTTTTCTGTTTCTTCTCCAACCTTTGTTTCAGACCTTCTATTTCGATACTCTCTTCTTGAGGGCTCCCTTCAGTGTTTTCATTCTAAAAGAGAGCAAGACAAAGATGGTCAAGCGCTGCCAACTTATTTGGAAAAATGTAAGGTCAAATATACAAATATATATCAAAGAGTGATTTTTTTTTTCTTTAAGTTTTGGTTAAGAGCTCTGAATAAAGGTACGGATATAACTTTTCCAAGATACTTAACCATCAAAAAAATGGGGCTCATAGGAAAGCAAAGTTATGATTAAATGTAGGATTAATTGCAAACTATGGGATTAGAAATTTTATATCATTTGTTCAGTTTTAAGCTGAAAAAAGTTTTATCTATAACTTTTCAAGAGTAGTACCTTAGTTTTATTTTTTTTGAAAAAGGTTTTATTTGAGAGAGAGAGAGAGAAAGAGAGAGAGAGAGAGAACACAAGTGGGGGGAGGGACAGGGAGAAGCCGACTCCCCACTGAGCAGGGAGCCTGATGTGAGATTCTACCCCAGGACCCTGGGATCATGACCTGAGCCAAAGGCAAAGCTTAACTGACAGCCACCCAGGCACCCTACCTTAATTTTCTTTTTAATTTTCTTTTCTGCCTCTGCTTTCATCTCTATGGTCACTCGGGGGATGACTCTTTTCCCGCAAGGAGAAGGCAAAACTTCAGCCATTTGTGTTTTTTTCCCCTTTCCTTTCCCTCCTTTCCCTGGAAGTCCTATTTGTTCTTCTTGTTTTTCCTTTGTTTCAACAGCCTACAAAAGAGATAAAAGAAAGCAAGTTTATAAGTCAACAAAAACACTACAAAAATCAGGCTACTTTATAGAAAGAATAAAAGGCAACAGTTAAACTGATTTCAATTTGTTATATCTTAAGATAAATCTTTAAAAATTTATGTGTGCTATCTCTATACCCAGTGTGGGGCTTGAACTCATGACCCTGAGATCAAGAGTCACAAGCTCTTCCAAATGAGCCGGCTAGGCATCCCTCGACTTAAAAGTAAATTTGTGATAAGCTGTGCCACAACTAAATAATACCACCAATAATAGTAAAGATATCATTAAGGCCCATTTGACAAGTGTGGAGACAAAAGACTGGGTTCTACTCTTGATTCTACCATTTAAGCCTTCTGAAGATAAAAAGGAGACACTGTGTTAGGGACAAAATACATAGATACATATAAACATATTTGTAAACTCAAATAAGAAGTGAAAGGATGGGATTCCACTTGTATATCCATACGAAGTATGACAATATAAAACTATGTTAAGTGTTCTAGCTTAATTTATGAAATGCTTTTTCTTATCTTAAGATAGTGTAGGAAAACAAAGCAAATTAGGGAGATTTAGATAACAAAGTATCTTCTGAATCTACTGATTAGCTAGCCCAGAAGGTAAACATCTTTGTCCTTTTGTGTTGACTTGGGAGATTGATTGGTCTTTTTCCATATTTAAATTATCTTTATGTTCTCAGTCACAGTCAGTCAGAAATCAACTCCTACCTTGTCCTCTTTGTCCAAAAACTTCTAGGTAGCATGTTTCTGGGCATCATTTACTTTATTCTAACAATCGTTTTTTTTTTTTTTTTTTTAAATGTGTTATCTTGGAATGTTTTCTTATGCCTCTTATATTCTTTGTCTTGCCAATTATGAAATTTCTTGACAAAGAGGTATATTGCTAGAATGTTCTATTTCATTAAAACTCTAACATGGGCATTATGAACTACACACCTCCAGCTCTTCAACAAAAGTAGCCAAGTCTTCTTTCCACAGATCTGTTGGACTCTTTCTCTTTAATGTTTCTAGTTCTTGCTCCTTCATAAGACAGTCAGAAAATTAAGAATTAATTTATAGGCATAAATAGCACACAATTTTCATGAAGCACACAGTCTTTACTTTCACCATTAGAAATGAATACCATGTACCCTCCATTAACAACTCACTTTTTCATTTCTCAGCTTGCACAGTTCATCCTTCTTCTCCTTGGTGAGATACCAAAGAGGCATATCAAGAAGGTAGTTGAAGGTTGGTCCAGAATCTCTTACAGAGTCACTCTTTTCAGCTTCATTTTCATTGTCACTCTCTTCATTCTCTTCTTCATCTGGTACCTAGAGGAAGAATTAAAATGTAGCTTTATCAGGAAATGTGAAACAGAGACATTAGATTATATGTAGTTTTTAATAACATAGAAAATGCTAATTAAGAAATTACCTTTTGCTGAGCTTCTTTCCAAGCCTTCACAGGATCCGAATCATATCCCCTCTGAATCAGAACTTTAATTAATTCTTTCTTAGGCTTATTTTCTATTAAAAAAATGTAAACAAATTATTGTTTTGAGCAATATTTTAGAATAGGAATATGGTTTTACCATATTAATTCAAAAGATTAAAACTAACAATTAAGCTGTCTTTGTTTTGCATCAATTTATACATCGTGGTATACAGAGGTCTTTTTCCTAAACCGACAAATGTAAATTACCACAAGGGGGACAGTCAAATCACATATGAGATTGTTGACCTGATTGTTAACACTAAAAGAACAGAAGACAATCAAAACTTTATTTCTAAAAAAAAAAAACAAAAAAAAAAAACCCCAAAACAATTATTTCTGATAAGTATCTACCTCAATTATATTCTCTTTTAAGATTTTTAACATTTGATTGGACAAGATTTTAGTGCCACCAACCCAAGCACTGATTTCTGCATGCTGCATCCATTCCTGTTTTCTAGAGTGCCTTTCTTCTAATAACAACTGCAGTCAATTTATTACACTTTGAGAGATACTGAGTTACTAGCTATAAGGTATTTCAGAATGAATTTCTGAGCACTATCGTTTACCAATTAACTTGATATAGATTACATATTTAGACTCTCTACACTTTTATACTCAGGAAGACTGGATAGTCCCTTATTTCCTAAATTCCGGTCAACAAGATACAATCTTTACTTTTGTTTTCTTTGAATCATGTCCAACATCATCATTTTAGCCTTGTCTTAAACAAAAGTTCTATGAAATCAGGGGGCGGACATGCTAGTGCTATTAGTTTTAAAAATAGAAAATTATTCTGTGATCACCAGGGACTCATGTTGCCATGTTTTGGGGACTTGCTACTATAATCTACAAGTTAGTTGCCTAGCTTTCCCAGTTAGTCCTGGACAGGGTTGAGCTATTTTTTTTTAACCTTACTAACACTCCAGCTTTTATAAAAATTGTTTTCTTCCTGCTCACTTAAACCCTGACTTAGTTGCTTCTAGAATATCTTTTTAAAAAAAGATTTCCTGGGAAATAGCTCTTTTAGTCCTCAGTATGCAATTTACTTGTAATATAAGCCATTTATAAACTTTGTTCCAGCCTTTTTCTCCTCTCTCAGACTTTTTTTTTAAGATTTTATTTTATTTATTTATTTATTCATGAGAGGCACACACACAGAGAGAGAGAGAGAGAGAAAGAGAGGCAGAGACACAGGCAGAGGGAGAAGCAGGCTCCATGTAGGGAGCCTGACGTGGGACTCGATCCCAGGGTCTCCATGATCATGCCCTGGGCCAAAGGCAGAAGCTAAACTGCTGGGCCACCGGGGCTTGCCCCTCCTCTCTCAGATTTAACATTTCTTCTCTTGATCACTTTACACAGGTATCTTTCTAGCTCTCTATTCTCTGTCTAAATGTCAACCAAATCTTGATTTCTCAAGATGTTCAATCTAAGAAAGGCTATCTTTTTCAAGCTATAAATGCCTAGGTATTTGAAAGAAATTCTTGTAGAAGTAACCAGCTGAACTAAAGGATTTTGCTCTCCCTCCAAATGTTTAAAGTTAGGCATTATTGTAGTTTTAGTGCAGATAGTTATTATTATTTTTTCAGATAGTTATTAATCTGAAAACATACCAATAATTATTTTGCCATCTATTTTCTCTAAGATAAAGCGAGCCTGATTGTTCAGTTTAGCAGATTCAGCGCCAAGCATTCCTAGAAGCCATTCTTTTCTTAATCCATAATATTTAAGCCTTAGTTCAAAGAAGTCTCTTAGAATATCCAACACTGTGTCATATTTCTTTAAACAACCTACATGGTCAAAAAGCACCTAGAAAATAAACATAGGATTAGAGCCAAGAAGAGGTAAATTGGCTAAACTTTAATGGTTTTAGGAAAATGACTTTATTCTTCAAAAATATAAAAGTATTCTAGGATATTCTTTTAAAATTGATATTAAACTTTAATATAAATCAAACATGGGTACCATTAAAACATACCATGGAGTTGCATGTGAGACTAGTTTGGAGTTTGAAGACTTTGTGTAGCCCCACTCTCTCTGCCTCTGCCAGTTTCTCTTCAGTCATCTTCACAACAAACTTCACAGTGGTGTCTGTATGGTACTCCCTATAATCTGTTATGAGAGGTGGTGTCTTCTCAGTGCCATTCAACATGGGTTCTAGAACCTGTTCTTTATAGGTCTAAAGAAAGGCATAATCCCCTTGTAAGTGTCTTAAATACAGGCTTAGGAGTATTCAACAAGCAGTAGTACAAAGTGTTTCTCCGATCACAAAAATCAAAGAGGAAATCCACAATTACCTACCTGGGTCCATGTTCTGACAGGAAGCTCTGAAATTTCAATGGTTGTGGAATTAAGTATAGCCACTTCACCACTAATCACATACTGATTTGGAGCCAGCTCTTCAATAGTACCCTTGAAGTTCTTGTAACTTGGAAGCTAAATTGGTATTTTAAAGAAAAATAGGTTTTCTAAATGTGACACTGAAAACAGAAATCCCAATAGCATTAAATCTAATGAACATGAAAGGGCTAAACAAATTTTATATGTGTCCTCTTTAACCATATAATTTACTGAATTGAGACCAAAAGGAAATGAAGGATCCTGATACACACAGAATAGTTACCATTGGCAAAGGTTCTTCTCCATCCATCAAACGCCTGATATTATTTACAACTTCACGAATATCAAAGTTGGGGATTTTGCAGGACCACCCAGTACCAATTCCTTCAGCACCATTTATCAGCACCATGGGTATAATGGGAATGTACCATTCAGGTTCAACACGTTGATTGTCATCATATAAAAACTTTAAAGTCTGATCATCTTTTGGTGGAAACAATAACCGAGCCAAAGGGCTAAAGAAAACAAAGAATGTTATTTTACAAAAATATTGGCTTTGATACTTAACTTGTAAGAAGGATATATGTTTATTTCATATCTATGCATGAAAATACTTTGGCTTTATTTGCTGATGAATAATCATTTAACAGTATTTATTGAGCACTTTGTATGTGCCAGACACCACAAATATAAAGTATCTAAAGAGATCACATTCTACTACAGGGAGAAAGGCAATGGACATACATTTTGTCAGGTGGTAGGGTAAATGCTAAGAAGAAAGAAAAAGTAGGTAAAAGTGACTGAATGATTGAAGGTGCCGAGGAATGGTAACACTTTCTGAAAGGATAATACTAGAGAATAAATTGAGAGAATGAGCCATCATATGCTTATTTGAAGATTATTGTAAGCAGAGGGATCAATAAGTAAAAAGCCCTGAAGAGTGTGCTTGGCATGTTTGATTATAGGCAGAGGCCAGTTGTGTTTGGAAGGGAGATTGTGAGATGGGAGTCAAAAGATATGGGGAGTGGACACATAGATCATGTAAAGTCCTTTAGATTTTACTCTAAATGAAGCAGTTAGAAGGTTCTGAACCAGAGTGATCTACTTAAAAAAAAAAAAGAAATTAGTTGGCTGCCATAAGAAAGAAGAATGGTGGACTATATTAATTTAGATAAATAGGATGCCTTAATATTTGTCTAATGCAAAGCCCGTAGGATTTGGTGATGGATTGGATGCCATTGTGAAAAAAGGTGACTTCACGGTTTTTAGTCTGAGGATTAGGATGATGGCGTCCCATTTACTGAGACAGGAAGACTAAGAATTTTGTTTCAGACTTAGGTTTGAGATACTTATTAGGCATCTGAGTGGTAAATATTGAGAGACAGCTGTAAGAGATTCAGAGTTGGAACTATTGAGACTAGATGGATGGATTATCATCTATGGTTGGGATAGTATAGCTAGTGGAAAGAGAGCTAATGAAGGAATTTCAGGGCAGGCCAGTACTTATAGGTTGGGAAGATGAGAAAGAACCAGCAAAGAAGACAAATAAGGAAGAAAGCCAACAGTTTGGTGTCTTAGAGGCCAAATAAAGAATTTTTAGGAGGATAAAGTGATTATCCAATGCTGCTGAGCGATTGAATAGGATGACAGTGGAAAACTATTCATAATGTACTTTCTGTACTTATAAAGGAAGTAAACTTTCAGCTATGATATTTAGGAAAAATTAAGCTCTTCTTTACTCTGATCCCAAGTCTACAGCAGGGTTTCTCAACCTGGGCAGCTTTGACACTTTGGATCAGATAATTCCTTGTTATGGGGGGCTATCCTATGCATTATAGTGTATTTAGCAGTATCTCTGGCTGCTACCCACTAGATGTAGCACAGCTCCCCTAGTCATGACTATCAAAAATGTCTCCAGACATTACATTATGTCTCCTGGGAGATGGGGTGGTAGTGCAAAATCTACCCTGGTTGAGAACCACTGCTCTATACAATGAAAGAAAAGAAAATATAAGAAATGGAAGTAAAAACATTAGGTTGGTAAGGAAACAATACTTCTAAGAAATTCAAAGGCATGGCTATCAAACTGAATTAGAATTTAGATTGTTTATTGTTCTTTTTAAAGAATTTTATTTATTTACTCATGAGTAGAGGCAGAGACATAGGCAGACACAGAATCAGATTCCCTGTGAGGAGCCCAATGCGGGACTCAATCCCAGAATGCTGGGATCATACCCTTAGCCAAAGGCAGGTGCTCAATCACTAAGCCACCCAGGCATCCTGAATTTGTTTATTGTAAAGAGTAGCATAATTAAACTTAAATGAGCTAGTTTAAAAAAAAAAAAAAGAAGAATATTCTAAGTGTATCAAAATTACGTTTTCTGATTAATTGAATTTTTATATTTTTGGTCAACTAAATTCATTTGAAAATTAGAAATGGCAATTCACTAGAAATTGAAAGCATACCCACCTGAGCATTGTGAAGATGTATCGAGGACTAGCAGAATCCTTGCCACCGTGCAGCCTAGTACCAAACTGACCAATGGGCTGCAAGAGGTTCAGATTATTGCTACCCACAAAATTCTGAGCCAAATTTATAATGGTCATCATTAGTGACATCTAGAGGTGGAAAAGAGATTCGTTAATCAGATCTGGAGGCTTTTAATACATATCCATTATGACTAAGCCCCACTATAATCCTGTAGGGTTTTATGAGGTGTAGATGTTTATTGACTCTTCCCAGATTAATACATGGCAGATGTACATAAACCCAAGACTTCTGGCTCCAAGGTCAGGGCTCTTGCCTTCTAATAGTTTCTAAAGTCCTATTCAACCTTGGGGGCATAGGTCTTCTCTTCACCTTTAGCAGAATGAAGTATATCCTTGTTTGTGTTATAACACTTTGCTCCTTTTCTATTCTAGCATGCATCACTTTAATCTATAGTTGTGTGTGCGTGTGTGTGTGTGTTGGCCTTCTATTTAAATTGTGATTATACCCTGAAGTAAGGAAAATATTTGATTTTTTTTACCCTATCCTTGCTACAGGGTAAGCATTTGACAAATACGTGAACATTTACCAAATGCTAACAATATTTTAATTGAAAGCAACAAGCAACATAATCATTACGTTTAAAGTTCTAGAAACCTATAGGCAACTTAGTTCTTTAAAATATAATGAATGCAAAAAACTATAATCACAAAAGAAAAAGGGAATATATGTTTGTATAAAGTTAAGCAATTCAGAAATATAAAAATTAGAAAGTTGTCTTTTTCAATTGACAGGGATAACCAAAGTTAACAACCTGGAGCACACCCTTCTAGGTATTTTGCTTTAAGTATTGTTCTGGCTCTTTTTCTCCTCACTAACAATGGACTGTGGATATTCTCAATGTTAGTACACACAGATTTACTTCGGTTATATAATTGATTCCAGGCATGGAAGTGTCACAATCTACAACAATTTTCCAATTGATGGACATTTTCAATGTCTAAATTTTAGCCTCACAAAGGTATATTAAACATCACTAAATATCTTTGAACATAGACACTTGTAGATTTATGAGTCCCCTTACCGGAACGTTATTATTATTACTTTTTAAAAGATTTTATTTATTTATTCATGAGAAACACAGAGAGAGAGAGAGAGAAAGAGAGAGAGAGAGTGCAACAGGCAGAGGGAGAAGCAGGCTCCATGCAGGGAGCCTGACGTGGGACTCGATCCGGGGACTCCAGCATCATGTCCTGAGCCGAAGGCAGATGCTCAACCCACAGGTGTCCCTCCTGTTAAGGTTTTGTTTGGCGAGACTGAGCTGGCCCCTACTCCCGCAAGCCTAGCTCTGGCCTTTCTCAGCCCACGTTATGGCTGCCAAGTGCACAGGGTCTCCAAGATCACGCCCTGGGCCGAAGGCAGTGCTAAACCGCTGAGCCATTGGGTTGCCCAAGATTATTTTTAGAAATTGATTTGTTAGGTCAAAGGATAAGCACATTTACAGTTTGACAGATTTCACCAAATTCAGGGCTCTTGCCTTCCAATAATTTCTATCAAGTCCTATTCAACCTTGGAGGCATCCTCTATTATGGATAAACAAGTGTTCATCTCATCAAGTACTCTAAGTGTTTGGAAAGTGATTTTGCAGGTATTATCGCTATAATGCTTTCTGGAAACATTATGGATTGTGTGTTTACCTCACCATGATGATAAGAGGACATCTCAGCCACTGACCCAGCCAACTGGGCAACCTTCACCTCTCGCTTGTCATTCCGTTTGAAACAGGTAAACAAAACCTTTCTTTGACCTGGTTTCAAGCCTTTAAAATAAAAGAAGTACAAATATTAGTATCCTCAACTTAACTATTTTTGGACATTGATTTCTATGTAAGACAAAAACAGGCTAACAAATTGGAACTCACCATCCACCATAGATGGGATAGATCTCTCGTTATCAGAATTTGAGAACAGGATAAGTTCCTTATTTATAAAGTCATTGTATGTCAGATATGTGGTAGTTTGCCCATACAAGTAATCCTGAGGGATCAAAGAGAGTATTACATGATCTAGTTTAAAATAAAAAAAGATCATTGACTTTAATAATGCTTGAAACAAACAAATAAATATAAAGAAGTAAAACAGAAATAGAAATCTTTCATCATATCATTTCTGTGATAATTCTTAAGTCCCTCAAAGATACAGAATTAGGGATCCCTGGGTGGCGCAGTGGTTTGGCGCTTGCCTTTGGCCCAGGGCGCGATCCTGGAGACCCGGGATCGAATCCCACATCAGGCTCCCGGTGCATGGAGCCTGCTTCTCCCTCTGCCTATGTCTCTGCCTCTCTCTCTGTCTCTCTGTGACTATCATAAATTAAAAAAAAAAAAAAAAAAAAAAAAAAAAAGATACAGAATTATATAGAAGTATTTTACTGTTTCAAAGATAAAGCAAATTAAAAAAAACACAACAAAACAAAACAAAAAGATAAAGCAAATTAAAAAAAACACAACAAAACAAAAAAAAAGATAAAGCAAATTTAATTGTTGCACAATTAAGAAAAACTGCACTGCCTTTTTATTTTTTAAAGATTTTAATTTATTTATTCATGAGAGACACAAACAGAGAGAGTATGAGTGAGGCAGAGACACAGGCAGAGGGAGAAGCAGGCTCCATGCAGGAAGCCTGATGTGGGACTTAATCCTGGTACTCCAGGATCATGCCCCAGGATGAAGGCAGGCGCTAAGGGATCCCTACATTGCCTTTAAAAATTTTTTTTTTTAAGATTTTATTTATTCATGACAGACAGAGAGATAGAAGCAGAGACACAAGCAGAGGGAGAAGCAGGCTCCATGCAGGGAACCTGATGTGGGACTTGATCTTGGGTTTCCAGGATCACACTCTGGGTGGAAGGTAGCGCTAAACTGCTGAGCCACCTGGGCTGCCCTGCCTTTTTAATTTTTGAGGCTCCATACATTTATGCAGCAGTCTAAATAATAAGCACATTCATATAGTTGCCTATTATTAAATTTTTTACTGAAGCTATTAGTCATTGTGTTGTAGGATTTTTTTTTTTAAGATTGAGAGAGGGCACGTGCAGGGCTGTTGAGATTGTGAGAATCCCAAACAGGCTCCCAGCACAAAGCCCCATATGGGGCTCAATTTCATGACCCTGAAATCACAACCTGAGCCAAAATGAAGAGCCAAACCAAATGAGTCATTCAGGTGCCTGAATATATACAGTTTTTACCTCAGGAAGGCCAAGTAACTTCCGTTGTCTTCTATCTTCCATGAAATGAGTTAACCATTCCTTTCGATCATCTGTCTGTTTCTTGCTAAAGGCCTACAAATTAGAGATAAAAATAACATGTCAATGGTATGAACAGTCTTACTCAGTTTCCTAAAACATATGGTCCCTTTCTCTAGGATATGTTTACTAAAAACATTCTATATTATATAAAACATTTTTTAAAAAAGATTTTATTTATTCACTTGACAGAGGTAGAAAGCATAAGCAGGGGGCGTGGAGTGGCAGGCAGAGGAAGAGGGAGAAGCAGGCTCTCCATGGAGCAGGGAGCCTGACTCAGTGCCTGATCCCAGGACTCTGGGATCATGACCCGAGCCAAAGGCAGACACTTAACCAACTGAATTACCCAGGCACCCCTATAAAACATTCTACTATATAAATATTTATGTTTCAATTAACTAGTTAAAAGTAGTGATTTACAAAACTAGAATGTATGAAACAGAATTCAAACTGACCAAGCTGATGGCAGCATCATCTTCAGGACCAGAGTATTTGAACTGAATACGATGTCTTTTCATATCTGCAAAGTATTCTTTAGCTTCTTTTGATGTGCTGGTACCCAAACCTACACAACCAAGAATACTAAGTTACTCCATATAATCTTGTATAATGGTTTAAAACAAAATGAGAAATTCTATGTGGGTTTCCTTACAAACCTTTGTAGTACTTGACTTTCCATTTTTTATGATTTGGAGTAGAACTCTTCCATTCTTCAAATTCAGGAAGGCTATAGAATGCCATTTCTTGTTTGTTTTTAGACACCTGTGGTAAAGAACACATTGCTGTAGTTTTGACTCGAGTCCCCTGTATACTGTACATCATGGGGTAAATGTGTATAAAGTGTTGAGTAGGGCCTTAAAATATCCATTATGGTAATTTAGAAGTTAACATACCTTTACAATCGGAGTGATAAATTCCTCCAGAAAACGATGCCGTAGAAGAGAGGGCCAGTTATGATGGATAAAATTAATCAGCAAGCCTTTGATATGGGAACCATCTTGGTCCTAGAAATATTTGGAAAGAAAAAACACAAAATAATTATTTCAAAACTAAAAACAATTATGCTTGACCTACTAGTAATTTCTCTAAAATTTTTCTATGGGGATTAAAAAAAAGAAAAAGGCTATTCAAATCCAATCACTTAACCTGTAATGTATAACATACATGTGATGAATAAAGCTCCAGGTTAAATAATTTCCTTCCATAGCAGGAAAGCAATGCAACAGTTAAGACATGTTTAATTTAGTGTAATAATCTAATATATTTGAAAGCAAATCTGACCTGATCTGTCATAATCATTATCTTCCCATAACGAAGAGTCTTCAATGAATCTTCATCTTCATAGTTTTTCTTGTACTGAAGACCCACGATCTTGATGATATTATTAATTTCAGCATTTTCCATGATCTAAAATGGATACAAAAGGTAATGTTTTGCTTATAAATCTGAAAATAAATAGGACAGTGTATGTTGTCTGGATTTTCTTAAGCTCCACTATTTTCAATTATTAACCTATACTTTAGTCAGAAAGATCTGTTAAGATATGCTACAATATACTCAATGTCTTAAAAATAGTAACAATAAACTATCTAAAATAGGTTTCAAAATGCCCAGTGAGGGAATGAAATATAAGCATGAAGTCCTGCATTATACAACTAGATTTAGATTCTAAAGATGGTTCTACCTGTTTATGAGAAGCTTCTCGAACATTGAGTATTTTTCCTCTAAGCGGGAAAACTCCATATTTGTCTCTCCCAACCACACCAAGGCCTGAAACAGCCAAAGTTTTAGCCGAGTCTCCCTCAGTCAGGATAAGTGTACACTCATTGGAGTTTCGACCCCCTAAAATAAAAATACACAAATTAATATTGGAACATTTAGTTCAAACCTCAAATATACTAACTCAGACATGCTATTAACAGTTTTGTTTTTTTTGTTTTTTTTTAATTTTTATTTATTTATGATAGTCACACAGAGAGAGAGAGAGAGAGAGGCAGAGACACAGGCAGAGGGAGAAGCAGGCTCCATGCACCGGGAGCCTGACGTGGGATTCGATCCCCGGTCTCCAGGATCGCGCCCTGGGCCAAAGGCAGGCGCCAAACCGCTGCGCCACCCAGGGATCCCTATTAACAGTTTTGTGATAAAACACTAGTAATTAGATATATATTAGAACTAATGTTCATAGTAAAAAAAAAATCCTAGTTTCTCAGACGATTTTTTTCTGAATTTTCTGAAAAATATTTTATTTTTTAAAAAGATTTTATTTAGGGGATCCCTGGGTGGCGCAGCGGTTTGGCGCCTGCCTTTGGCCCAGGGGGCAATCCTGGAGACCTGGGATCGAATCCCACGTCGGGCTCCCGGTGCATGGAGCCTGCTTCTCCCTCTGCCTGTGTCTCTGCCTCTCTCTCTCTCTCTCTCTCTGTGACTATCATAAATAAAGAAAAATTAAAAAAAAAAAAAAGATTTTATTTATCCATTTGACAGAGAGAAAGAGGGAAAGAGTGAGAAAGTATGCACAAACATGTGGAGTAGCAAGCAAAGGGAGCCTGATGCAGGGCTCAATCTCAGGACCCTGGGATCATAACCTGAGCTGAAGGCAGATACTTAACTGACTGAGCCACCCAGGCACCTCTAAATGATTTTAAGTAATCTCCTTACCTACCCAACATGGAGCCTGAAGTCACAACCCTGAGACCAAGAGTCACATACTCCAACAGCGCCAGCCAGGTGCCTCTCTTATGCTAATTTCTCGTGATAGTTACACTATTGCTGGACATTCATTTGATCATGTTATGTTAAAAATATGTTAGTGATGGGGTTTAGAACCCCCCAAAATAGGGCACTTGGCATACTAAATATTTTAAGCTGAAAGAGCTTGAGAAAATGCTAAAATCAAGTTCAGTCTGATCTCATCCCCCAACCTTCTACCCTGAAGCAGATCACGAGACCCTAATGTAAGAGGTGCCCTCCATATACCACAGAGGAAGGGAATGTTCTTATTTCCCAGAGAGACACTGAAAAGAATCTGAATGAGTAGAGCTTCCCCCCGTTTACTATACTTAGTTCATACTCTGCTCTTATCATATCTTTCTACTTTTCCTCAAATCTAACAAAAACACTCAGGTTTAACCCTCTCTTTGGGGCGGCATTTCCCTATGAAAGCTCGTGTGTCAAGTAAAATTTATTTAAATAAATTTGTATGTTTTTCATCTGTTAACCTGTCTTTGTCAGTTTAATTTTTAGATCCAGTGGGACTCCTTGGTGGCTCAGTGGTGGCTCCTGGGATCAAATTCCACATCAGGCTCCCTGCAGGGAGCCTGCTTCTCCCTCTGCCTATTTCTCTGCCTCTCTGTCTGGGCCTCTAGTAAATAAATAAATAAATAAATAAATAAATAAATAAATAAATAAATAACAAACGAACAAATAAATAAATAAATAAAATCTTAAAAAAAAATTTTTTTTTTTCCAGATCCGGACAGGACCTAAGAGGTTTCAGGAAAACTTTTACCTACCCTACATTAGATAATAGATCACTATATATATATTTTTAAGCAGGCTCCACATTCAGTGCAGAGTCCAACACAGGGCCTAAACTCATGACTCAAGATCAAGACCTAAGCCAAGATTGTGAGTTAGACGCCTGACTAAGCTATCCAGGCACCCCAGATCACTACAAATTCTTATTTTATACTCTTAATAGTCATCTCAACATTAATGTAACAGTCAAAAATTAGAAATGATCTCACCATTCAATAACATGGAATTGGCTGATTTTTACCCATGGAAAAATACTCTGTTGAATATTACATGTTGAGGGGAAAGTACTGATGGTATGCTCTTAATGAATAAAACAAATAATCAAACCACATGATTTAATGTTTGGAAGCATTATTAAATGTGTACCTGCATCATTGGCATCATCAAGTTTGGGAATTCCCTTGATTCTGTTATGTTTTACAGCTGAACACTTCTTGTTTAATTGGATTTGGGCCTTAAACTTTACCCAGTTTAGAATGCTTTCCACAATACCACAGCCAGTTGCCTGAAAATGAGAAGATTCACATTTGGGAAGAAGAGTTTGGTTAGAAATCTAGAATACAAATGAGTTCCTATAAAAATAAAAAGAGGCAAAAAGGCAAAAAAAAAAAAAAAAAAAAAAATTCAGACAGAGGCTATGTCTTCCTGTCTTAGGTTATCATAACTGAGGGAACTGGTTCCTTTGGTTCATTCGTTCAATAAATACTTACTGACTACATATTTATGTTGTGCTAAGCACTGAGTCCATGTTGGAGATTTAGTGGTTAAAACAAATTGGTCAGGTCCTTGTCTTCATGGACTTTAAGATACAACAGTAAAATGGAAATAAAATGAGAAATTACAAGTGGATGAGCGTTATGGATAAAAGTGTGCTACATCCAGGAAGCATTTCAGGCAGAAGGATTACCATGTGGAAAAGCTCTGAGGAGGGGGGCAAGAGTACTAATGCTACTGAGTAATTTGAAGACAGTATGACTGAAACTTAGATAATACAGGAAAAAGTGATACTGAGATGAGGTTGGAGATGGCAGTCTTATAGGCCACATTAAAGAATTTGGTCTTAAAAAGATTTTTTTTTTAATTTTTAAAGATTTATTTATTTGAGAAAGATAGAGAGAATGAGTACATGCAAGTGGGAGGAGTAGCAGAGGGATAGAGAATCCTAAGCAGACTCCCCACCTGAGCACGGAGTTCAATGTGCAGCTCCATCTCACAACTCATGAGATTAGGACCTGAGCCAAAATCACGAGTCAGACACAATCTACTGAGCCACCCATTTCTTTTTTTAAACATTTTAAGTAATCTCTATACCCAACATGGGGCTCAAACTTCTAACCCGAGATCAAGAGTCACATACTCCACTAAGTCAGGAAGGCATTCCTAGATTTTTTTCTAAGGGTGAAAGTTACCAAAAGACTTCAAGAGAATGAAGACAAAAACGTGTCCTTTAAGACAAAAAGATTACTCAAGGGCATTGAAAAAGAAGGGCTGAACTGTTACGAACATTAAGAATCATTACAGTAACACAGAAAAGAGATGATAAGTGAGAGGCTACTGAAATATCCAAAAGATGAGTCTTACTGATTGGATTACAGAGGAGGCAGGGGGGTAAAGAGAAGGCTCTCAGCTTTGTTTATGCAACCTAGTGGTTGGTTAGGGACTTTTATTAAGATAGGAAATAGTTTCGTTTTTTTGGGGGTGGGGAAGTTCCTTGTATAGAGATCCGGTGAGTACGGAAAGAACCAAAACACAGTTTTGGATGTGTTGACTGAGAGTCAACTTTAGGCATTCAATGTTTGGTAAGAAGTTAAATGGGCTGAGTTCAAAAGTAATCTAAATTGAACAGTGGGGCAGCCCCGGTGGCTCAGCGGTTTAGCGCTGCCTTCAGCCAGGGCCTGATCCTGGAGACCTGGGATCGAATCCCACATTAGGCTCTGCATGGGGCTTGCTTCTCCCTCTGCCTGTGTCTCTACCTCTCTCTCTCTCATGAATGAATGAATAAATAAAAATCTAAAGAATAAATTGAACAGTGATAATGTAATGGGAAATATATAGGCATATAGATGATAATTAAGCCTGTAATAAGACCAGTGAGGTGAAAGCAATTTTTTACCTTTTTTCAGAGGCAGAAGACATATGGGAGGAATCTTGGTTTTTGCAGAGCAAAGAAGGGCAATGGAAATAAAGCAAGGGGCTTCTATTTCTTATTTCCCTGTAGATACTCACAGCTTTGATGAATTTTTCACTTAATTGGCATGTCGATCCAAAGCTCTTGACTTGTAAAGTCATGTTTTCTTTTGTCTGAGAGTCAAAGGTTGGGTTTTCAATCAAGGCATTCACAAAAATCCACATGTGACTTTTCACCTGCAGGAAAAGTTGATATTACATTGCTATAAACTTATGATTTATAGCCTTTCTCTTCTTACTTGACTTTAGAAAAACTGCTAAAATATCTTACCTGATGTGCTTTTACTGCAACACCACCCTTGTTCTTCTTCTTCACAACATCAACAAGTTTAGTCACAATCTGATCAGCTATATAATCAACATGTCTGCCACCCTAATGGGGAAATAAACCAAACTGTAAAGCTCACCATCCTCAAAATTATGATAATGACCAATTATTTTTAAAAATCTAACTTAGCTTTATGCCAAGGCAGCCAAATATCCGAGTTCATTTTATTCATTAAAAATGTAAAGATAAATCATGATTAATAAAAAAATAAAATTACCTTGGAGGTAGCAATGCTGTTGACGAAGCTAATTTGCTGAAAGCCTTTTTCACTCATTGTTAAACATACTTCCCACCTGGGGTTTACTTGTTCATGGATAATTTTCAATGGATTGCCAGTTTCATCTACCTTATCCTTCAGATACATATCTACGTAGCTACGGAATCCTTTTACCTGTATAGGAATTGAAAGTTATGGTATTAGAAAAAAGTTATAAACAGTATCCAATGATAGACCATGAGGATTTTTCAAAACTAATGATGTTCAATGATGGGCATAAGAGAATTGTCATTAAGGGGTATAATAGGATTTGTTTAGGAGACTGAGAAAAACAGTTCTTTTAGTGAGTTTGAAAGAGCTAAGTAAAAAAATGTAGCATACTGTTATCTTTTCAGGAACGTATCTTAAAAGTGGTAAAAAAGAAATATGGGAGGAAAAAAAAATCAATTTTTCCTCTAACGATGATCTTTATATAAAGTCCCTCACTGCTCTTAACAACACCCCAGAAAATGCTTACCGGTAGTTTATTTCCATTGAGAAAGACTTTGACATCTTTAGTGGATCCAGCAATATCGTATGCTCTTCTAACCATCAGTGCAACAATGTCTTTATCTAGGCTTTGCATTTTAAACTTGGACAAGTCAGGCTGGAAGGTAATACATGTATAATCTTCCCCATTAAATGGCCTGAGTTCCATCTCACCAGCCCTTCCCATGTTATCCATCCATGTCTGTGAAAGTAAAAAATAGGAAGATAAAAAATTCAAGTCTTTTCACAACAAACTAGAAAAACAAATTTAGAAATCCTAAAAAATAACTTAATATATGCTTATGAATAATTTTCCATGATTTAATAGCTTATAAATTACATTAAATTAAACCAGCCATTAATGCTGTTATAAATTGCTAAAGTACAATTTATAATTGAGACACAGGATACTTATTTACTTGCCTGTTTGAACATTTTCTTGTATTCTCTACTGGCTGTTTCCACAGTAAACTTCGTACTGAATATGTTACACAATTTGGCCCCATAGCCATTTCGACCACCTGAGCAAATAAATGTAAAAGACTTTGTTATCACTGGCAATGCAAATCAATTATAGATATTTATTATTATTATTAAAATATTGGAATTTATGCCACAGTCACTTAAAAGTGTGCTTTTTCAGCAACAAGTATGTTATTTTCCTCCATACTCTACCTGTTACTTTCTTTTCATCATCATCATAGTTACTAGAAGTTAGGAGCTGTCCAAAGATGAGTGCTGGGACATACATCTTCTCAACTTTGTGTTCAACAACAGGAATACCTTTCCCATTATTCCATATACTAATTAAATTGTTTTCCCTAAGAAAGGAAGAATGAAACTTTTATTGTAAAATACATGGTTAAGGGCAGCCCCGGTAGCTCAGTGGTTTAGTGCCACCTTCAGCCCGGGGCAGGATCCCCCTCTGCCTGCGTCTCTGTCTCTCATGAATGAATAAATAAATAAATAAATAAATAAATAAATAAATAAATAAATAAAATACATGGTAAACTAGTGCTTAATATTTTTTATACTTAAATGTTATTCTTAAAATATAGAAATTCTCAAATCTCAATTTCTCTGACTTTTTTTAAGACTTTATTTATTCATGAGAGAGACAGAGAGAGAAAGAGAGAGAGAGAGAGAGAGACAGAGACACAGGCAGAGGGAGAAGCAGGCTCCATGCACGGAGCCTGATGTGGGACTTGATCCTGCGTCTCTAGGATCACGCCCTGGGCCGAAGGCAGCGCTAAACCGCTGAGCCACCTGGGCTGCCCCCTCTATGACTCTTTTTCATACATATATTCTGAAATTCAGCATGAAGTACTTTTCCCACCATGTTTAGTTCCTGACACTCCTGAAATAGGAGCCAAGAGGAAAAAAAAATTAATCCCTTCCAACACCTGGGCAGATACTGATAATGCTGAAAAAAATATGAAGTTTTAAAAAGTTAGGATAAACAAAGGGAAATGATTTATGCTCAATGGAAAGGACAAAATTTGGAAACAATATCATTAAACTGTTTTCTTTTTTGTTTTTTAAAAGATTTATTTATTTGAGAGAGAGAGAGAGAGAGAGTGTGTGTGTTTGAGGTGGAGAGAGAAAGGGAGAGAAAAATCCTAAAGCAGACTCCTTGGTGGGCAGAGCCCTACTTGGGGCTGGATCCCAGGATCCTGAAATCATGACCTGACCTGAAATCAAGAGTCTGACACTTAACCGACTGAGCCACCCAGGTGCCCCTATTATGTTGCTTTTAAGAGGATCATCTATCTGTACTGCCTAGCAACCTTAGCTTTCCCATCCAACAAAGCACAATGCAAAACAAATATGAAAGGGAAAAACATTACCAATTGTAAATTGCTCTGCTGGCCAAAAAAAAAAAAAAAAAAAAAAAAAAGCTAAAAATGTATTTGGAGTTATTTCTCTCTCTCTTTTTTTTTTAAGATTTTATTTATTTATTTATTTGTGAGAGAAAGAGAGAGAGAGAGAGAGGCAGAGACACAGGCAGAAGGAGGAACAGGCTCCATGCCAGGAGCCCGACGTGGGACTCAATTTCCGGGTCTCCAGGATCACACTCTGGGCTGAAGGTGGTGCTAAAATGCTGAGCCACTGGGGCTGCCCCTCTCTTGGTTTTTTTTAAGTTAATTCTCATAAGATAGTAGCTCAGTTATAACCAGATTAACACTACAGATCTTATTCCAAGTTATGCTTAGTATTATCTACAAAAAAGACTAAAACTAGCTCAACATTTTTTTAAAGACTAGGATATCAAGCCCTTAAGGAGCATTCAAGAACCTCATTAACACACTTCCCCCAGAGAACCTAAAGCAGTTTATGCCGTAACAGATCAGGCTAATAAAAAGGTGAAACAAGCACCTTGAGTACCCACAAAGGGATACCCAGCATTTATAACCAGAAATATTAGATCCAATTATTCTCTATCACCACCTGCTGGTTTCCTATTTGAATAGCATCATGAGAAAAAGTGAAAGCTCTGGACTCCAGAATGCTTAGAGCAATGATTGGAGATGCTTACTGAAAAATTTAGGGATGAAGTGTCATAATGTCTGTAATTTATTTTGAAATAACTGAAAAAGTATAGATGGAGCAAAAATGGCAAAGCGCTGATAACTGTTGGATCTAGGTGTAGGTATCAAAGATTGTTCATTGTAGCATTCTGCTTTTTTGTGCTTTTGCAGTATTTCATTTAATAAAAAGGTCAGTGTTAGTATAAATCAAAGTAAATGCAACTAACAGTAACCACAAGCTATAACAAACCAAAAGATCATGCAAGAGACTTACGGGTCAATTGTGACTCTAATACAAGACATTTTTGGGTCCCTTTGTTTGTTGTCTGCAGCATTGACTGAAAGAAAATACACATTTGTAAGAAACTGAAGTATTTAAAAAAATTAAGATATAGAAAGAAAAAAGCAGTATTAACTAGGTGTTAATTTAACATTTATTCATAGCACTGTTTCTAGGAAAGAATTAAACTTGCCAGACTCCAGTAATCTTCTTCACCTTGCCAGCTATTGTTTGAAATGACAGGAGCTCTGGTTATAGAGGGTTTGCTAAGAAGGATACTTAGGAAGGATTTGACCAGTAGATATTTATATGAAAGAATTTACTCACCCAGAATCTCATCAAAGATTTTGTACAACCCAGGGACAAAGGTAACTTCTCTATAGTTCATGCCAATATCTTCATCGTAAACCCATATTTGCTAGAAATAAGGCAAAGAAATATAGTTACTTTTCTTTTTTACCCTATATTTATTGTTTTATCATCATTATTATATCTGGATTAAATACTACAACATATATATGATAGCTTAGGCCAGGTCTAGTGACACACAAAGTACGTGGAATACATAGAAAATTAACCTGGAAAAGTACACATTTTAACTGCTTCATAACCACATTAAGTTACTTGGTTTTACCTGGGTCACTAATTCCACAGAGCCAATGTAGGTGTCCGGGCGGAGCAAAATATGTTCCAGTTGGGTTTTCTTTTGATAGATCCTTTCAATAGACAGTCTTTTCTTAGCATCTTCATTTTTCTTTGTTTTGCTGATTTGCATGTTTTCATTTACCGGCTAGCAATTTCAGAAAATTGTAGAAGGGGGAATTTTTCAATGAGAGGTTTATTAAGAACCGCAAACAAAACACCCACCGTAATGATTTACCCACGACGACAAACCACCATCATTTTACTAGGTACTGGTGGAGTTTCTATCGTTTTGTACCCACACAGCAGTCTGAGTTAACTGCAGCCAAGTCCCCAGGGTTCAGTTTGAATAAACCTATCTCATCAAGTGCGTTGTGACATGGAAATATTTCCCTTGAAGGTTTTATTCATTTATTTTTAATTTTTTTCCCCTTGAAGGTTTTAGAGGTCACCAATAAAACACACCCGCTTCTTTCAGACCTTCCGCAAATATTTAGCGAGTGCCTGCTACGTCCCAGGCACACAACAGATTCTGGTCAGCCGCAGTTTGGGAGCCCATCGATTCAATCGTTTGGCTACCTTAACGTTTTGAACACAGGAAGGACATATTTTGAGCCGGCTCCTCACTGGGGAACATCGTGCCAGGCCCTGCACCTTCCCAAGGTCAGGGGCATTCAATCTCCTTTTCCACTCGAGGGTAGGAGAGCAAAGCACCTGTGCAGCTTAGGGCCACACGCGGACTATTATTATAATACAGGAGAGTTGAACACCCGCCCCAGAAAAGGTAAAACAGAACCCTACACTCCAGAGAAGCCAGTGTAGCCGGTAATATTTCACTACTAGCACCATAAAGGAAAGCTACCCTCTTCACGATCACGCCGGGCCCAGCAGACCGCGGACGACGCGCAAGGCCGGCTCCAAGCGGGCGGCACCCGGACCACACACAGCCCGGGAGCCTAAGCCTTCGCCGGCAGCCCGCGCTGAGGATCCACGACCTGCCCCTTCCGCGAGCTGTACCTGCAGTGGTGACACCTCCATGGTGACGGTCGTGAAGGAGCTCGAGAACCCTGCAAGCGACTAAACCGGCAGGACCCTCGAGACCACCACGGAGCGACCCTCTTCTCCACAGACTCCCGTCGGTTAGAAGAGCTCCTTCAGTCGCGTTTGAACCTCCTTGTAGCCCGCCCAAACCAGATAAGCCAATCACTGACTCGCTCTCACCGACTCCGTCCCGAGGAACCAATCGCAGCTGACTTTTTATTTTCACCAATGAGCGCTTGAGTTGGGCGGGGGCCTGTTTGAACAAACCAATTAGGCAGGGGGGCGGGACTAGAGCGGTTCCAAAAGGCACCGCTCGGAGGCCTAGCGTAGAGATTGACAGGGACACTGGCCAATGGCGGGGGGCTTACTTGTTCCCTCAGTGCCGGCGACTTTGAAGAGACTCCGGGTGCAAGCGGGGAGGGGTTTCTGAGGTGCGGGCTCGGGGAGAAGGAAGAAGGGGAAGCTTTCCTCAGGCCCTGCTAACTTCTTTCAGATCCTGAACTCTATAAAGCGTCTTCCGTCCTGAGGGTTTTTAGCGAGACGAAGGGGAATCCGAGCTTCTTTTTCCTGAGGAAACTGAGCGCCGGCTTTCTGGACAGGCAGATGCTGGCGCCAGCCTCAACCTCCCCTCCCAAGAATTTGTTTTCGAAGAGACTAGAGCGCTACCTCTGTGGTTTTGGGGTATAATAGAAGAGAGGCCGCACAAAATAGAGAGCAGCATTCAAATGCCCCAGTGGAGCGGCGTTGGGCTGCAAGCCGGTCAATCAAGAAGAGTAGTTTGTAGTTATCACCTCAGGAGCGAAGAATGGGGTTTTAGGGGCCATTAGTCTAGGAAATTTTTCCTTCCGAAAGCCGGTGGGATGTCCTGCTGCTTGTTACTTTTGCTTCCGTCTGTTAAATTCCCTGAATTCTGCTATCCAGGAAAAGGTGTTCACATTTGACGAGAACATTCCAAAGACAGAAGTTGGGTGGTGGTTTCTTTTCTTTTCTTTTCTTTTTTTTTTTAATTCTGTCCCGTAAATATTTAAGCGGGTTTATTCTGTCCTTGTTAATCCACAATGTTAAAATGACAAAAGAATGTGTTCCTCCCCACCCGCCCCAAACTGCTTGAAAAAATGACTGCACAATTTGAATGACTGCTATTTTTGTCCTCTGAGCCACCTCCTTCCAATCGTTATAACCTGAGTTTCTATCCCTGCTGGACAATTTGCCAGTCATGTGGTCTTGATGGAAGCAGGCACTTGGCGCTTGTTTTTTCTGCTGAAAAAAGAGGATAAAAATGACACTAAGTACCTTAGAGTTGTGTGAGGATTACCTGGGATAAATGTAAGGCGTTTAAAATAGTGGGCTAATAGCATCAGAATCAGGAAGCAGGAATCTCCTGTAGCCTGGTGTGACAATTGGTGACTATCTTTTTTCCCCCCTTCTAAAAGAAATCTAAAAGAGGTTAACAAATTGTTTATTTTTAAAAGACCTTATTTTAATTTATTCATGAGAGCCTCACACAGAGAGGCAGAGGGAGAAGCAGGCCCTGGAATCACAACTTGAGCCAAAGGCAGACGCTCAACCACTGAGCCACTCAGATGCCCTATTGAAAAACAAATTTTTTTTTTGTGACATGCAACATTTTAATAGAATTTTAAGTGATGATGTTGTATACTAGGATATATTAAAATTGGGGGTATTCTATATAATTTCTGGAACAATTAAAGCGTTTACCCACATGATGTAAGCTAAGAAAGTTTATCATTTAAACATTAAACAGCAGGATGACTGGTGGCTCAGCAGTTGAGCATCTACCTTCGGTTTAGGGCGTGTCCTACAGTGGGCTCCCTTCGTGGAGCCTGCTTCTCCCTCTGTGTCTCTCATGAATACATAAATAAAAAATCTTAAAAAAATAATAAACAAATAGCAAATAATTACCTATAGTATAAGTAAATGCACATTTACTTACATCTTCTATTTAATTTCTTAGCAGACGTCAACCAATTGTTAAATCACCCCAGTATATCCAATGCCTACTCTGCCAGCAAAGCCCCAAGAAAGGGTAGTGTGGAGGTGGGGTGGGGGGTTCGGGGTGATGTTACAGGAGGTGGAGGATGGAGGTAGCCTGTGGGCTAGGGTGGTTTTTTTCACCTGGCCTTCAGTAATTCCAAGTGTTTCATTCCATTCTCCTCACCGCATCTGTTGAAATGGATAGGCAACCTCCAATGCACAGGATCACTCCGGGTCTCAGAGTAATTGTAGGGAAGCCTACCCAATCCAGTAGCTTCTGCCCATCCAAAAGGCTGACCAGGCCCTGGGCTCCAGGGCAGCTCTCATTCTCAAGTCTCCTCAGAACAGAAAGATGATCCTGACAGAGCCCAGCCATTCTGCCTTCCACCTCCTGGAACACAGAGATCCCACATGGTAGGGGTAGGATGGCAGCCTAGCCTCTGCCTTTCTTGGCTTCTACCCTGTAGCTCATCCTGGGGTACTTCCCCATGCTTGGGGATGAGGCAACAGGAATTTAATAAGCAGCTCCAGTCCTATTTTCTGGGATCCTGCAGTTTAGCTTGATGCTGATTGTGTAAGGCTCTGTTCCAAAAACCCAGAAGCAGAACTGTGGAGTCAAAAAGATTCTGGAGTCACAAATACTTGAGTAAAAAGCAAAACGAAACAAAACACCCCCCCCCAAAAAAAGAAAAAAACAAAACAAACCTTCCTGAGCCTCAGTTTCCCCATGTCATCATCCTTTATTAAAAGTACAGAGGGTTAAATGAGATATGAAAGCGCTTAGGACAGGATGGACATCCTGCCCTCTAGCAGAATGGTCTTGTGGGGTCTTGTGGGAGTGCGGTGGGGGGTGGGGCTTCTCTTTAGGACACAAACTGTTTCTTTGTCAACCCCTCTCCTTTTCAGAGCCCATCACAGGATGTCCTACAGGGAAGTCTTATTTATTTATTTATTTATTTATTTATTTATTTATTTATTTATGATAGTCACACACACACACACAGAGAGAGAGAGGCAGAGACATAGGCAGAGGGAGAAGCAGGCTCCATGCACGGGGAGCCCGACGTGGGACTCGATCTCAGGTCTCCAGGATCACACCCTGGGCCAAAGGCAGGCCCTAAACCGCTGCGCCACCCAGGGATCCCTACAGGGAAGTCTGAGACGGGTGGGCCTGGGAGGCATTGTCCACAGAGCGAATTCCAGGTGTCTGCTAGCTACTGCTCCTGGGAGGCAACAGGGGTTTTGGAGTCAGTTCCAGGGGCTTCAGTGGGCCAGGGGGAAGCTACCACATCCTCATTACCGCCACCCCAACTTTATAGGGGGTCCAAACCAGCTACTCTGTGCCTTGTCTTCATCCCTACCCCTACCTAGGGGCAACATTAAGTACTAGATTCATACTCCTGGCCACAGTACTTGGCTGAGTGTATGACCTTGGCAAGTCACTTAATTTCAGGGTGTCTCCATTTCTTTACCTAAAATGGGGATAATGAGAGGGCCTCTGCATAGGGGAGATAACATGTGTAAAGTGCTTAGTGGATTGCTTGGCAAATAATAAATACTCGAAACATGTTAGCAGTTACTACCTCTACTCCTTTTCAAGATCTTCCCCCTACTTCTGTTGTTGATTCTCCAAGTCATCTCCTCCAAAACCAATTCAAAATTCCCCTTGTTTAAGGAGTCTTTTTAGACCCTTTTTTTCAAGGCTTCTTCCAGTTGTTTGGAGTATATTTGCAAATGCAGATGAGTTCCTTTGATAAATATTTTTTGGTTTTCTTTGGGCATTTTTTTTAAAGATTTTATTTATTCATGAGAGACACACACACACACACACAGAGAAGAGAGGCAGAGACACAGTCAGAGGGAGAAGCAGGCTCCTTGCCGGGAGCCCAATGAGGACTCAATCCTGGAACTTCAGGATCATGCCCTGGGCTGAAGGCAGGCGCTAACCCACTGAGCCACCCGGGCGTCCCTTCTTTGGGTATTTGTGTTTTCTGTCTCTCCACTGGGCAACAGGGGGAGGAGGTCCTAAAGGAGCTGTGTCTCCATCCTTCACGTAGGAGTTCCTTTTGAAAGTGGATTATTTCTTCCCTCTAGCTGGCTGACTGAGTGAAGGGAGCTGGGCTGAAAGTGTGGCTCTAGATTTTGGGGGATAGAGCTGATTAGGCTGGAGCTCACTGGGAGTTCCTATATGAGCTGGGCTGGTCCAGGGTCTGGGGTATGGTCCCATGAGTCCTTTTTACCAGCTTTGGGTTGGAGGAGGCCAGGAAAGCCCGAAATGTCCCATGGAGCTCAGCTTCTCCCTCTTGGTGGCGCTGCAGGTGTGTTTCTTGGATCATTAATGGCCCCAGGCAAAGGGACAGTGAGGGTCACCAAACAGAGCTGGGAGGTAAGCAAAGGAGGCTACAAGTGAGGGTGACCTCAAGACTAGAGATTAGCACTGGGTATTATATTATATGTTGGCAAGTTGAATTTAAATAAAAAATACTTGGGCAGCCCCGGTGGCGCAGCGGTTTAGCGCCGCCTGAAGCCGGGGGTGTGATCCTGGAGTCCCGGAATCGAGTCCCACGTCGGGCTTCCTGCGTGGAGCCTGCTTCTCCCTCTGCCTGTGTCTCTGCCTCTCTCTCGCTCTCTCTGAATAAGTAAATAAATAAATCTTAAAAAAAATAAAAATAAATAAATAAAAGATACCTAAAAAAAAAAAAAAAATAATAAGACCAGAGATTAGTCCCCAGTAAGTCCGCTCAGGGGTTTCCCTCAGCAGTCTGGCAGTCCAGTATCTATCAACATTTTAAACGTGCACAAACCTTTGGACTCAGTAACAATATCTAGGAATACCGATACACTCCCGCAATTGTGTGTGTATATAAAATTATTGCAATATTGTTTTTGTTAGAAAAGAATTGGTAAAAAAAAATAAAGAAAAGAACTGGTAGCATGGAATGGAACGATATTGTGAAAATTAGTAAAGGGAAATCTCACTAAAATGGAGTTAGGAAGCCAGAAGGGGGAGCTCTCACATCCTACCTTTCCTCATCAGTTGCAGACCCCAACAGGAAGAGAGGTACCTTGCAAATCCATACTCTTAGCTACTTCTTTACTACCTCAGCTGGAGGAAGAAAGATTTTCTCCCCTTCCAGTAACAACAGCCTAGTCAATGAGAGATTCAGAATTCAGTCAAAGAAATGCTGCTAGGAACCCCATTTTGCTCCAATGGACTTTTTGTTTCTAATGATCCTCCCTCTATAAAGGAGCAATCCTCTACTTTGTTCTTTGGACTTGCTTGTCCTAAATTGCAGTTCTCTGCTATTCCTGAATAAACTTTTTTGCTGGTAAAATAACTGACAGTTTTATTTTTAAGGTTAATAATATGCAGCTATTAAATATAATGAAGTTGGTCTAGGGGTATTGATAGGGAAATATCACTAAGATATATTTAGCTTTAAAAAAGTGAGGTGAAAAATAAATAAATAAATAAAAATAAAAAAATGAGGTGAAGAATAGTGTGTAGAGCAATCTGGGTAAATATTTATGTATGCATTGAACAACTCTGGAAGAAATTGTAAATAGTGGAAAGGGAGGAAAACTTCATATTTTCCCTTCTATCTTATTTGAAAATTAGAAATTATAGACATTTATTTTTATAGTGTAAGAAGTGAGCTTAAATAAACACAATTTAAAAGATTTCCCTCAGTAATTGTGGATCTTGATAATTCTGTGTGTTCATTACCTTTTGCTATGTGACTAAGTATTTGTTTTCTTCCATGCCCTCTGCCCTTCTCACCCCTGTCCCTTTTCCCCACCGCACTAAAGGCAAAGCTTACTTGTCTATACAAATTTGTGTGAGAATGTAAGTTTCATAGATATAGATTTTTCAATAACTAGGGAACTTGCAGTTTAAGTGAATCCAGTGGCAAGACTCTATAAAGAAACACAGTCTTTGGGCCAAATTGAGGGACAGTGTGTTATGGTGGGAAGTTGTAGCCCAACCCTTTTGTTACTAGTTGCATGGCCTTGAGTAAATCCCTTCCTCTCTATAGGCCTGTTTCTTTCTCTACCTGTAAACTGAAGTCTAGGTAGCCCAGCAAAATGCCTTCCGCAGAGTATTAGAGAGGTGATCGTGGGTGTGGGGGAGGCAGTTTGAGGAGGTGACACCAGGGTTCTCCAATCCAGAGCAGCTCCACCTTTGTCTTTTTATGTTCTATGTAAGAGTTTTGTTCTGTGTAAGATTTCATTTGAAAATCACCATTGACTACTTACATTAAACAAACAAACAAACAAAGCCTGGGCAAATGATTGTTAAGGGCACTTCTAGTTCTAACACTGTGTAATTCCAAATATGACTTTCGTGCATTGAGTTGGTTTGAATCATTTGGCTTCATTCCTCGCCAGTACCCAGCTCAAGGCCATATAGAAGCTTAAGCCCACTAGGGGCTGGGCCATGGTGTCTGGGGAGGAGGAGAATGGTCTCTGATTCTTTCTGCTCTTTATGTGACATCCTTCACCCCTCTTTCCTGGCCTAGCAGGATGGCTAATCTGACTTTAGATCTCTGCCAGTGCCGCAAGATTCTCTAGCTTCTCCCTAGCATCAGTGGCTGCTAATGGCAGCTGCTGGAGTTACAGCTTATACTTGGTGTCTATGCCTGCTCGAGGCTTGGTCAATAAAACCTGGGCAAACACAGCCATGAACCCCTCCCTACTCCCTTATCCCCACTTTCCAGCTCCCCACATCCTTCCTCTATACCCCACAGAATAGTAGTGGTAAAAGGAACATGCCAGGGAGGCCCTCTGATCTGACAACAGAGGCCAGGACTGGGCCTCTCTATTCTCTTGGGTTCTCACACCAAGAAGGGGAGGCAGAGGTGGACCAAATCTCTTGATAGTCAGGCAACCTGAATTTTCACAGTTTACTTGGTCACTCTAGAGCACAGAAGGTCATCACTGAAGATCTGTGTCAGACTCCTCCACCTAGGAAGAGGAATAAAAAAAGTACATTTCTGAAATGTCTTCTGTCTGACACTAATCTGACAGCTGTCCCTTCTACTGATACTCCAAAGCCACTAAGGCCAGGTTTGGGTCTACAGAGCTCCCTTCACAGGTGATCTGAGAGACCACGTGAGTTGGAAGGGGGTGGAGTAGAGGTAGAACATTACTTACTTGAAGAAAGTAGAACGCTGTACCCTTCTGTTTGGGATTGAATAAAATCATGGTATTTCTCAAAGACCTGCAATTAAAGGCTGATTACACATTTCTCTCTCTTCCCTCTTGATAATGAAAAGAAAGAAGCTACGGAAGCAGAAATATGGGAATTTTACAGAGTACAGAGAAGACTGTCAGTTGGAGGAGGTAGTCATTTTCTTACTAGAAGAACTAGAGGCTGCAATAGGAGAAAGCCTACATTTCAAAGGGCTTTTGAAATTAAGCTGTCTTGAAGCCCTTTGAATATATTTTTAAAAAATTTTATTTATTCATTCATAAGAGACAGAGAGAGAGAGGGGGGCAGAGACATAGGTAGAGGAGAAGCAGGCTCCCCATATAGGAAGTCCGATGCGGTACTCCATCCAGGATCCCAGGATCATGCTCTGAGCCAAAGTCAGACTCTCAACCACTGAGCCACCCAGGCGTCCTGAAGCCCTTTGAATATTTAAGAAATAAATTTTGGTATCACAATCCCAGGTTTCAAGATATACTACAAAGCTGTAATAACCAAAATAGCATAAAAATAGACATATAGATGAGGCTCCTGGGGACTTGGTTGGTTAAGCATCTGACTCTTGGTTTGGGTTTAGGTCATGATCTCATTGGTCATTAAGCCCTGCATCAGGCTTCATGCTCAGTGGGGAGTCTGTGAGAAGATTCTCTCTTGCCTCTCGCCCCACTTGTGCTCATGCTCTCAAAAATAAATCTTATTTTTTTTTCAAAAATAAATCTTAAAAAAATAGACATGTAGATAAATGGAACAGAATAGAAAGCCCAGAAATAAACTTATTACTATATGCTCAATTAATATATGACAAAGGAGACAAGAATATGCAATGGGAAAAAGAGTTTCTTCAACAAATGGTGTTGGGAAAACTGGACCAGCAACATGCAAAAGAATGAAACTGGACCACTTTCCCACACCATATATGGTAAACTCAAAATGGATTAAAGACCTAAATATAAGACCTTATATATAAAAATCCTATAAGAGAGCACAGATAGTAATTTTCTCTGACATTGGCCATAGCAACATTTTTCTAGATATGTCTCCTAAGGAAAGGGAAACAAAAGCAAAAATAAACTATCAGGACAACATAAAAAAAAAAAAAAAAGCTTATACAAGAAAAAGATCCTACAAGAGCACAGCAAAGGAATCAACAACAACAACAACAACAACAACAACAACAACTAAAAACCCAAAAAGACAACCTACTGAGTGGGAGAAGATATTTGCAAATGATATATCTGATATAGGGTTAGTATCCAAAATATATAAAGAACTTATACAACCGAACACCAAAAAACCCTGAATAATCTAATTAAAATGGGCAGAAGACATGAACAAACATTTCTCTAAAAGACATACAGATGGTCAACATACACATGAAAAGAAGCTCAACATCACTAATTATCAAGGAAATGCAAATCAAGACCACAATGAGATATCTTCTTACAACCGTCAGAATGGCTAAAATTGAAAACACAAGAAACCAACAAGTGTTGGTGAGGATGTGAAGGAAAAGGAACCTTCATGCACTGTTAGTGGGAATGCAAACTGAAGCAGCAACTGTGGAAAACAGTATGGAGGTTCCTCAAAAAATTGAAAATGGAATTACTATATGATTCAGGAATTCCATTACTGAGTATTTACCCAAAGAATACAAAAACACTAATTTGAAAAGATATATGTGCCCTGTGTCTCTTGTAGCATTATTTACAATAAACAAAATATGGAAGCAACTCAAGTGTCCTATCTATAGATGAATGGATAAAGAAAATGTAGTACACACACACACACACACACACACAGAGGAATATTACTCAGGCATAAAAAGAAGGGAATCTTGCCATTTACAACAACATGGATGGATCTAGAGGGTATAATGCTAAGTGAAGTAAGTCCGTCAGAAAAAGAAATACCTTATGATTTCACTCATATGTGGAATTTAAGAAACACAATAAAGAAAAAAGAGATGAACAAAAAAATTGGATTTAAAAAAAAAGATTTTATTTATTTATTCATGAGAAACACACACAGAGAGGCAGAGACATAGACAGAGGGAGAAGCAGGCTCCTTGCAGAGAGCCCAATGTGGGACTTGATCCCTGGACCAGGATCCCACCCTAAGCTGAAGGTAGATGCTCAACTGCTGAGCCACCCAGGAGTCCCCCAAAAATCAGATTTTTAACTATAGAGAACAAACTGGTGGTTATCAGAGGGGAAAGGAGAGAGGATGTGTGAAATAGGTGAAGGGGATTAAGAGTACACTTATTGTGACGAGCATTGAGTATTGTGTAGAATTACTGAATCCCTATATTGTATACTTGAAACTAATATAACACTGTACATTAATTATCTGAAATTCAAAAAATAACAGATTAAAAAAGAAAGAATTTTGATCTGATAAACATTTAGGGCAAGTAAGGAAATATTTTATTCAAGGATGGGAAACATCTAGGTTAAGATTTGTCTTTAATAAGTAAAAAGGAACAATTAATAGTACAGATGCTGATGTGAGAAAGTGCCAGTTAAAGACAGAGTTTCCAAGTAGAGCTGTTCAAGAATGGACATACCTAGGACATAGGGACTTCTACCACTGGAATGTTGAAGAGTCTAGATGACCATTTTCTAGGTACGTTGTAAGAGAGATCTCTCCACAGTGAGGGTTGGACCCAATAAGCTATAAGATCCCTTCTGGGGCAGCCCTGGTGGCACAGCGGTTTAGCGCCTCCTGCAGCCTGGGTTGTGATCCTGGAGACCCGGGATTGAGTCCCACGTTGGGCTTCCTGCATGGAGCCTGCTTCTTCTTCTGCCTGTGCCTCTCTCTGTCTCTCTCTCTTTCTTGTCTGTCTCTGAGGAAATAAATAAAATCTTAAAAAAAAAAAAAAAAAAAAAAGGATCGGGATCCCTGGGTGGCGCAGTGGTTTGGCGCCTGCCTTTAGCCCGGGGCGCGATCCTGGAGATCCGGGATCAAATCCCACATCAGGCTCCCGGTGCATGGAGCCTGCTTCTCCCTCTGCCTGTGTCTCTGCCTCTCTCTCTCTCTTTGACTATCATAAATAAATAAAAATTAAAAAAAAAAAAAGATCCCTTCTGACTTTAAGATTTTACCTAGGAGTTTATGTTTCTGTAAATGTACTCTAAATTGTTTATCATATTCAAATATAGTCCTATTTAACACTAGTATTTTAGTAGTTTAACAAAGAGTGATTTTTCAGAAAGCATAACCAAGCAGAAAAATGTAACATAGTCCCTGTCTGGAGTAGCTTCTGCTTGGAATGACTTCTATGATGGTTAATTTTCTGTGTCAGCTTGGTTGTATCATGGTATCTGGTAGTTTGGCCAAACAGTAATCTAGATGTTGTGGTGAAGGTATTTTGTAGATGTAATTGGCACTTAAAATCAGCTGACTTTAAGAAAAAAAGGCTTGTAATGCCTCTATAATGCCTGAGTAATGCTGGTGGGCTTCCTCCAATCAGTTGAAGGTTGTAGGAGAAAAAAAAATATGGAAGTTTCTCAGAAAAGAAAGAATTCTGTCTCAGGCCTGGTACAGAAATCTCACAAGAGTCTTCTACTGACTGCAGACCTGCTGGACCCCCCTATCAGAGCCAATTCATAAAAATAAATCACATTACATATAAATTTTCTGAGTGCCAATTATGTACTAGACACGGTAATAAGCACCTTACGTAATTCCCCCCCTAATCTTTTTACCAACTCTTTATACTAAGGAAACTGAGGATTAGAGGGGTTAGGTAATTTCCTCAAGATTGTAAAATTCTACTTATCTTTCAAGACACAGATCTAACATCACTTCCCTTTGAAGTTCTCCCTAACCACCATGTCCTCCAGGCTCCTCTCTGCTTTCTTGGCATCCAATACATTTCTCTTTGTTACATAACACTGATCACGGTGTGTTTACCTGCAAGTTCCCTCTTCAGACCACAAGCTCTTCCCAAGGTAGGGATTTGCCTTTGGAAACCTCAGCACCTAGTACAATGCCCACTCCCCAGAAGACCCTCTGTGAATGCTCTCAGTAATATTTCTGTCCACCTGGGGGCAGCATACCCAGCAACAGGCCCCCTTATGCAGGAGTTTTCAACTAAGGAAGGACAGCCACTAAAATCAAACCCCAAAGTGAAAGGAAAGGTCCACACATGCCTGTTTACTACCCCCTGGAAGCCAGGATCCACTGTGCCAACATTTTGCTTCATCCCCTTGGGATTCAGTTGAAGACTCAGTACCCATTGCTGACATTGGCTGGGCTGCCCTTGAGGATGCTGGGGGGCTGTCCCAGGGCTTTTGCACCTTTGAGCTCAAAGACTCAGTGAGGGAGCTGATGGAATGAAAACCGAGAAGGGGAATAAGGGGTCAACTGCAAGAGTCCTACTAAAGGAGATTTTTCTGGAATAAGGCTGTATCCCCATGAGGTGAAAGGGGAGGAGGAAAATTCTGCACTAGGGTGAATTAACCTTGCTCCTAACGAGTGGGTAAAGAGAAAGCCCAGGCAACCTCATTCACAAGCCCCTTGCCTCCAACCCTTCTCTTAGATGTTCTGCTATTCCCATATCACTTTCAAGGGTAGGGTAAGCTAGGGCTGGGGACAGGTGAGGTGCTTCTACATAGGTGTGTCTTACCTGAGCTCAGCAGAGAGGTGTAGATCGACTTAAGGCTCTGTCTGAAGTACAGAGTACTTCAGACCCTACAGAGGGTCTCTGTAGATACTCTCCTACTTCTATTACTTGGTTCTATGAGGAGGCAGAAGGTATGTCTTGGGCAGTAGTGATGGTGGTCCTGGGGGCAGAAGGGAAGGGGAGGGAAGAGCATCCACTCATGCCAGAGCACTTTGAGAGAGGTGGAATAGGTGAAGGAATGAGAGAATGGCAGGGTATTGCCGATGACTTAAATACTGAGCAAACAGATGAGAAAAGAAAAGGTAAGGGAGGCATCTGGAATCATTTATCCAAAGAAAATAAAAATATTTTCTTAGGCTTCACTGACATGTAAGAAGTGACATGTCCAAGATTACATAAAATTCCCAGTTCTATATGCACTACCTCCTCGAAGCTAAAGGAATTACTGATGGAAGGTGAGATTGAGAGGCATTTATGAGGATATCCCTTCAGGGAGGAAGAGGAGGTAGAAGAGAAAGAGGGAGAACAGCCACGAAAGAGGGATGCTCTGGCTTATTCTCTCAGGGAGAGCCATCTAACCATAGTCATCTTTCCATTTGGACCCGGGGCTCTAGGAGGTCCCTGCAAGCCTCTTTCTCCAGGCAAAACTGGGACACTTGTTGTACCTCTATCTCACTTTTAGTTCTGTACTGAGGAGGAGGGAAGGACACAGGATGAGACAAATGATTCAGCCCCAGGGGAAGACCCCCAAGGGGAGACAGATCCCAACGGAGGTGAGATAGATGGTGAGTGAATCAACACATGTTACTGAGTATATATTATGTACCAGCCCAAGACCATACAGGATGTGTGGACACTGTTTTACATGTGAGCACATTTATTGTAGGAAAGGATGTAGGGAAGAATGGGGGAGAGGTCACTAAAGAAAAGGAAGGAGGGAGTGAAGAAAGAAAGAGAAGAAGAGGAAAGAAAGGCATAATTGTTGATGTTTAGTAACTCACATTCTAGCTATAGCAAAAGACAATTGGCTAAAAAAGCTCAGTGACAAGTGAGCAGTTCCCAGAAAGAAGTTAAAAAGAGTGTTATGGAGATTGTAGGAGGACCTGGGATAAAGGAGTTAGGCTAGGGTGGGTATCTTCTTCTTCTTCTTTTTAATAAGGGAGAGGGGATTCTAAGGTGGGTGAATTTAAATTTTTTTTTTTTTTATATATAAGTAGGCTCCACACTCAATGTGGGGCTTGAACTCACAATCCTGAGATCAAGAATCATATGTTCTACTGACTGAGCCAGCCAGGTGCCCCTTGATGGACCAGGCTGGCTTGGCTGGCCTGGAGGAGACTCTTTCTTTGAGAGAGAGAGAGAGAGAGGATGAATGTGTGTGCACACGAGGTGGCGGGAGAAGCAGAGGGAGAGGGAGAGGGAGAATCTTAGGCAGGCTCCACTCCCAGAGCTTGTGGAGCCTGACGTGAAGCTCAGTCTCATGACCCTGAGATCATGACCTGAGCTGAAATTGAGTCAGATGCCTGATTGAACTACCCAAGTGCCCACTGGAGGAGACTCTTGCTCATGGGACCCCACTGGTCCCTGAGCTCCATGGGAGCCTGATAGCCTTGAAGAACCAGGGTAGTCCTGCGTCCAGGAAGGTCTGGTGTCCCCAAGTTTCTTGGGAGCCCATCAGTCCCAGTCCTTACATATCCAGGCTGGTCCTGGGAGTTTTCATGGGTAGGGTAGTCCTGAGGTCCCAGGGTTTCTGGAAACCCTTGGCAACCAGGGGAACCAGGAGGTCCAATTCCATCCTATACCTGGGAGGAGAGGCAAGAGGGGTGGAGGTGAACCACAGAGCTGGCAGTGTATATTTTGGGGGTGGGGGACTCTTGTAGGGAAAGACAATGGGGCCAAGCCAGAAGCTGTGATGGGAGTAGAATGTGTACATGGGAAAGTGCCCATGGCCCTCAGATTATTTAGGGAAATTTGAGATATCCTGGGAATGGGACATTCATTGAGTCACCCATAAAATCATTAATTCTGGGTTCAAGGGCCGATTCTAGTACTTGGGTACATATATAGAGATTGTCTCAGGAGGAATCTGGGTTCACAGTTTGAGATTCCTGTTGCCAACTTTACCCTACCCCATGATTCCAAGGACCCTCAATTAGGCTTCTGCCCAAAGATCACTATCATTTCTCATTCATCTACCACTTATCCATTACTCACTCCATCCACCTACCATCCAGCCAGTCCCATCCACCACTTAAACCCTCCCACCCACTCACCATCTACCCATTTTTCCACCCACTGTCTACTTACCACTCACCTCCCCCCACCCATATACCATTCACCCCTTACTTCTGACTTCTCCTTTCAAAGGTAAGGCCAGTGATTGCTGGGGACCCTGGAGGACTAGGAGTCCCTGGCTCCCCATAGGCCCCTTTCACCAGGAAAGCCAGGAGTCCAGTGCTGGGGTACTCTTCTCTCCTTGCTCTCCCTGTTGGGACAGAAGGGCATGTGGTAGAGGTGGAAGTGGGGATGGCAGAGTGGCTTTTCTTTTCTTTTTTAAAGATTTTATTTATTTATTCATGAGAGAGAGAGAGAGAGAGAGAGAGGCAGAGACATAGGCAGAGGGAGAAGCAGGCTTCATTCAAGGAGCTGGATGTGGGACTTGATCTTCAGACCCCAGGGTCACCACCCACCCCTCCCCCCAAGCTGAAGGCAAACATTCAACTACTGAGCCACCCAGGCATCCCCAGAGTAGCTTTTCTATCTCACTCCAGTTCCTCAATCTTACTTCTCTTCCCCTATTTCCCCCTGCCCCCTGCCATCCCAGAAGGTCCCAAAGTTCCTGAAATTCCCACCCAGACAGGCAGGGGAATTACCTGACATTCAGGGAACCCAACAGGACAACACACTTAGCAGGTGTCACAGGAGCAGGGTTGGATCTCCTTGGAACATAGATTAAAACAAGGCTGGCTCTTAGATTACCAGGTTCAACCTCCTCATGTACAAATGGGGAAGCTGAGGCCCAGAGAGAGCTATAACTGCAGGTGACAGCAAAGGGACAGTAAGCTGGCCTGGAGGATGTGGTGAGAATGCTAATATGACTCCTAATTTGGTAGGGAATGAGGTCACCTAGACCTGTCATTTTCTACCCAGTTCTGAAATTGGCAGAAATCCCAATTTCTTGACAGGTGTGATGTTGTGATAAGAAATACATATTTGGTCTTTCTTTGATCCTGGCACAGAGCTAAAACTCTTGGAATTTCCTAAGCCAAGAAGCTCTAAAGGTGTTTTTTGTTATGAAAATGAAGTGACTTTCAGAAAGCCCCTGGGTAACCTGAAGATGGGGGCTGGTTGCCTGGGAGCCACCTCTGTTATCAGAGAGTGGGAACTGTTCCAACCCCCACCTCTGAGGTGGAGAGAGGTGCTGGAGATTAAGTTCAATCACCAGTGGCCAATAACTTAATTAATCTTGCCTCTGTAATAAAGCCTCCATAAAGGATGAGTTCCTCTTTTCTTTCTGGGCCCTACCCTAATGCTGCCTGTGACTCTGACACCAATTCTGATGTGTGGGTTTTCCAACACCATCAAACAACTAGTTCTCTGAACCCTGTCCTTTTGGGTTCCTGTCTTACTCCTTAACAAGAGTCAGGGTGAATGTAGGGGAGGGGACAGGTATTCGTAGGATCTAGCTGCTCCCCTACCTCTGGCTTTGGTTTGTGAACCCCAGAGGTCTGATCTGAGGAAGAGGTTACCTGGAGTTGCAGAGATAATCCCATTCAGCCTATTGCCCTCCGAGGGCCTTTGGGTGCTGCTGGCAGAAGGCCTCTGGCTAGATGCAGGCTTTAACACCTGGTTCAGCCTGGCAGCTCCTGCCCCATTCTTTCATCTGAAGAATGAATGAGTGAATGAATGGAATGACTGGAGAGGGGGAGTCTAGACTGGAATCTTTGGTTTCGTATCTATTTGTAAATCTATGCCCTCACTCCAGGTTCTTCATTTCACCACATCTATTCATTTTTCTCTGCCTTCCATCTACTTCTTATTCAGTAACCTCCCTCTATTGGCCTTCTGCTTGTTAGTACTCTCTCCTCTTCTTTCTATCCTTCCACCTCAAAGCATCATAGAATCAAAAAAGGTCACAATAATGACACCATTAATTGTTAACCTGCTTTCAGATATATATGTATCCTTACACTTATATGTAAGCCTCATCTGATCCTCCTTAACAGCCTTTTGGAGTGAAGTAGGGACTGACATCCCTATTTTACAGATGAAGAAATTGAGGATCATCATGGTAAAGAGAAAAGCCCATGGCACATGGCTTATCAGGAAGGAGCTGGGATTTGAACCCTTAGCTTTGACTAGAGGACTAGGGCTTTCTGCCTCACAGCTGGTGTACTCCAACCTGAGGGCAAAATTCTCCATTGTAGGCCATCTGGCTTTCCCCTGGCTTAGGGCCCAACTTCTCCTGCTTTTTAGATCATTAAGACTGGGTGGGGGTGAGGAACAGACTGCACAGATCTTGAGGATTACTGGCTCCAAACATCAAGCCTCTGGCAACAATGAGGACTGAGGGGGTGAGGGTGGAGGAATCCAGGTTTCAGGAGAGGAGAAGGTGGGGGCTGTGTGGATCAGAGGCTCCAGGCAGGATGGCCCTTCTTCCTAGGCCCTCAGCCTTGTCCCTTTGCCCCCAAGTTCTCTCCAGCTCTCATCAGCCATCTTTAGGGCTATCCTTATCTCTCTTAGGACAAGGAACATCAGCGACTGCTGTAGAAGAGGTCTCTGGCATGGAAGGCTTGGTGGGCAATATGGCTTCTTTCTGAGAACCTCTCTTCCCACAGCTGGGGTTAGACCTGAGTTCTGGGTTGCATCCCCAGAACCCCAGCTGAGGGTACCAGAATGATCAGATTGGTGCTAAAGTTGGGCAGGCAGGGAAGGCACAACAGCTTCTGGGCACACAGAACCCTGACAACCAGAGTCAAGAAGACAGGAGCTTCAGCCGCAGCAGGGCAACCCGGCAGGAAGAAGAGGAGCTATCTGGGTTTGGGCAAAGCTCTTCAAGGCTATGGTGCCTCTGGAGATTGTGTGGGGTGCCAGACATCATCACACAAATGGGTTTAAATCACATTTAGTTGCATATGACCTTAAGTCAGTCTTTTTACTACCTGGAGCACCATCTATACAATGGATTTATAGGGTTACCATGGTGATAATAATAATAAAGCCTGGCATGGTTGAGCCTTACTCTGTGGCAGGCACTGTGCTAAGTGCCTCTCTGCATACAGAGAAGTTCTCTCTGTAGGTTCTCATACAGCCCTATTAGGCTGGGCTGCCATTAGCCCTCCTTTACAACTGAGGGTATTTAAGGATAAGAGGGAGGATGTCACTTGGCCAAAGTCACAGAGCTAGTAAATGTCAAATCCAGGTTTTAGGGCAGGCATTTTGGCTCCAGATTATTTTAAAAAAGATTTTATTTATTTATTTATTCATGAGACACACAGAGAGAGGCAGAGACATAGGCAGAGGGAGAAGCAAGATCCCTCTGGGTAGCCTGATGTGGGACTCGATTCCAGGACCTCGATTTCAGGATCATACCCTGAACTGAAGGCAGATGCTCATCTACTGAGCCACCTAGGCATCCCTGGCTCCAGGTTCTTAATCTCACTCACTTGGCTGATCATAACTAATGACCAACCCTGGGCACTTACTATGTAGCAGGCACCACTGCAAGTTTTTTACACCAATTCATTCATGTAATCATTATAGCCACTCTGTATAATGGTCACTTAATGTGAAAGATGAGGATACTGAGGCATAGAGAGGTGTGCTAACTTATCCTAAACCTACTGCCAAGAATCCAGTCCAGCCAGGCTACTTGAGAGCCAGCATTCTTTAAAAAAATAAAAAAAAAGTTTTTTCTTAAAAAAGTTAAAGTAGGGCAGCCCGGGTGGCTCAGCGGTTTAGCGCTGCCTTCAGCCCAGGGCCTGATCCTGGAGACCCAGGATCCAGTCCCACGTCAGGATCCCTGCATGGAGCCTGCTTCTCCCTCTGCCTATGTCTCTCTGTCTCTCTGTCTCTTGTGAATAAATAAATAAAATCTTAAAAAAAAAAGTTAAAGTAATAAAAGTAAAGTACATACAGAATGGTGCAGAAATAAGAAATGTTTAGCTCAATGAATGTTCATATGGTAAATATACCATGTAACTAAATAAAAACATCACTTGTACCCCATGAGACCCTTTCTAAGTGACTACTTCCACCACTCATCCCAAAAGTAACTCTATCCTGATTTCTAAAACCATAGATGAGTTTTGCCTGTTTTTGAATTCTATGTAAATGGAATCCTACAGTAGTAATCTTTTGCTCAATCTGTAATTTCTCTATGTTGTTGGTATAGCAATATTTATTAAACTATAGGTTTATTAATTCTACTATTGATCCCAGTGTTTGGCTATTCTGAATAATGCTGCTATGAACACTCATATATGTGTTTTGGAATACACAGATGCACACACACACACACACACACACACACGTTTCTTTTTTTTTTTTTTTTTTAAATTTTTTTTTATTATTTATTTATGATAGTCATACAGAGAGAGAGAGAGAGAGAGGCAGAGACACAGGCAGAGGGAGAAGCAGGCTCCATGCACCGGGAGCCTGACGTGGGATTCGATCCCGGGTCTCCAGGATCGCGCCGTGGGCCAAAGGCAGGCGCCAAACCGCTGCGCCACCCAGGGATCCCCACACACACGTTTCTAATGGGTATATATCTCAGGGTGGAATTGTTGGTTGTTTCCAAGCAGTTGCACACATTTGTTTTCTTACTGGCATTATATGAAAGTCCCCTTACTCCACACTACCAGTATTTAAACTTTTTTAAAGAAGATTTTATTTATTTATTTATGAGAAATATAGAGATAGAGAGAGAGAAGGAGGTTCCCCACAGGGAGCCCGATGCAGGACACGATCCCAGGACCCTGGGATCATGACCAGAGCTGAAGGCAGACGCTCAACCACTGAGCCACCCAGGTGCCCGGTATTTAAAATTTTTATCAATCTGGTGGACATAAAGTGATATCTCAGAATGTTTTTCCATATCTATTTGTTAAATGAGGTAAAAGCAAGCACTCTGTAAGCTTGTCATCACAACCCTATGAGGTAGGTGTGGTATCATTCCCATTTTGCAGATGAGGAATGGAGGTCACAGTTGCTCCTTTTCTCTTTTCTCTCTTGCAATCCACTCACCTCTCCTGGAGGCCCCTTCCCCACTTTTCCTCAGTGGGGTTGGGATGCCTGGTTACCACCAAGTTTGGGAGGCCCCTCCGACCAGGATGTTCTCCTGGGTAAGGAAAAGAGGAAGGCTTGGCTGAAGTGGACAGGGGTGGGGAGGACAGAAAGGATGAGACAGAAAGATTGGAGTGAGGAGATTCTGGCTCTTGGCATGGGATGAGGGGGCTGGAAGAGAGGTCTCGGAATATAGAGGAGGCATGACTGGGGAAATTTGTGAACTCCTAGTGCTGGTGTGGAAAGAGAAGCTGTGTAGCCAGGGAATAAGAGCCCATATGTATCTGGATGTTGGGGATTTCTCTGGACCCCAGGGCCTCTTTCTTGGGTTTTGCTAAGTCTGAGGATTCCTCTGTGGGGCCTTTCTAAGCTTAGAGCCATTTTTAGGGTGGGTTTAGCAGTCCCTTGGTAGAGTCTCTTTGGATCTTTCTTTCTTTCTTTCTTTCTTTCTTTCTTTCTTTCTTTCTTTCTTTCTTCCTTTCTTTCTTTCTATTTTATTTATTCATGAGAGACACACAGAGAGAGGCAGAGACACAGGCACAGGGAGAAGCAGGTGCCATGCAGGAAGCCTGACGTGGGACTCGATCCTGGAACTCTGGGATCACTCCCTGAGCCAAAGGCAGACATTCAACTGCTGAGCCACCCAGGTGTCCTATCTTTGGAATTTTCTAAAGGTAAGTAGTACTCTGTTCTCCAGGGTTGGGGGAGTAGGAGACAGACCCTAGAGGTTCTCCAGGGAATGTGGGTGAAGAACATGGGGTTTACTCTGATTCTGGGCTTTTTATCTATCAGGCCAAGAGGTATCCTGGCAAGCAGTACCCTGCTCTTGGACTCAACAGCTGTTAGGTGAGGCAGGGCAAATAATTTCCCCTTCCTAACATTTGTCACTCTCCTCCCAGACTCCCCTCTGCATCTGTACTTTTGCAAGTGTCATCTGCATAGATTCTCCCAGGGTGTACTTCCTTCTCCTCCCACCCCCACCTTCCTTGAGCCCTTAGCTCATTGCTCACTGGTAATGCTCTGGCAGTAGAGGCAGCGTGGCTCAGGGCATAAGTCTGTAGCAGGTAGTAAATATATTTAGCTAAAGTCTTGGCTCTATTAGTTACCTAGCTGTATGGCCTTGTGTGAACCTTGTCACCTTTCTAGGCAGTGACAGAACTCTCAGAGGACCTAACATCATTCACTTGGCTTGTCTCCTACACAGGCTTTGGCCAATGAGAAAGAGATTCCATGGGTGCCAATTGGCTTAGAAACAGTGCAAACTCTGGAGTGTTGGGAGCCATGCTGGCATGGGTTTAGGACCATGCAGAAAGCTTTCAAAGATTCTAGATTCCCAGACTGCCCAAGCTGGAAGGGGGTTCACAATTCAATGAGTCCCCCCCCCCCCCCCCCCCGCCCCGCCCATTTACAGATAGTAAAATTGAAGCCAAGGAAGGGGAAGTGGCCACAAAGCTGGCAAGTAGCAGAGCTGGTTGGACTGGAGATATGAAACTGGATCCTGGCCAGCCCAACTGCAGATGGGCTCTCCTCTCCTCTCTGCATCCTCTGTCTGGGTGTTCATTTCTGGTGCCACATGTCCTGATGGAAGGATCCAGCTCTAGCCTCTAAGCCAGATTTCCCTTTGTACTGTGGGGTCTCTAAGGAGGTCCTATCTCTCCTGATCTGTTCTCTCCAAGTATGGGGCCCTGGTGCACAAGGAGGCAGCTGTATTTATGTGCCATTTCTCAGCCCACACCTGGAGCCACTATGGAGGATACTCTACTTGGGGTCCAGGCATCAGCAGACATGGAGGGTGGTTGAGCCCCCCTACTCAATGCAGGCATAGTGGGAAGTCCAGGGATAGCCCTCATGAGATTGTTGTGAAGTACACGAGTGAAGCACTTAGGACCGTATCCATCCAGCATATGGCCCGTGCTTATTAAGTGTTAACTTTCCTTATTATGTGTATTTTGCCTACTCTGTCAGACAAGAGTTTTTAGGGCAAGCCCACGAGGGCAGGACTATCAATTCTCTAAGAAGCCCAGACTGAACCCAGTAGAGGTTTATTTATTTTTTATTTTTTTAAAGATTTTATTTATTTATTCATAGACACAGAGAGAGAGGCAGAGACACAGGCAGAGGGAGAAGCAGGCTCCACGCAGGAAGCCCGACGTGGAACCCCATCCCAGGTCTCCAGGATCACACCCCAGGCTGCAGGCGGCGCCAAACCGCCGTGCCACCGGGGCTGCCCCCCAATAGAGGTTTAAAACTGAATCAACAAGGGAGCTAATTAGACTCTAAGCAACAAGCCCACGAGGGTGTGGGCTGGAAGAAGCGGCTGGGGAGTGGAGACTTTTCCCACTTCTCCATCAGGAGCATCTTCCTTGCGTCCTGCGTGCCCAGGGGCTTAGGGACAGACAAGGGTGCCAGGGGGAGGTAGAGATTCTTTCTCTTTTTCCTTTTTTTTTAAAGTTGATTTTTTAGTAACCCAGCGTGGGGCTGGAACTCCCAACCCCGAGATCAAGAGTCACATGCTTTTCCCATTGAGCCAGCCTGGTGCCCCACAGAGGTTCCTTTTCTGGTAGAGCCCTGGGCTGGAAAAGATGACGGGGGCGGGGGGGGGGGGGGGGGGGGGGTCGGGAGGGCCACGTTTCTGCCCCTGGGGACTCCAGGAGGTGCTCTCAGTCCTCAAGGGGGCAGCGATCAGGTGAAGAAAACCAATGAGCATCATCTGCATCCCATTTCTCTGGTTCCAGAATCCTTTCTTATCCATTATCTCATTTTCTCTTGCAGTCATCCTGTGGGGTAATCCAATGAGAAAGTGATTCCATGGGTGGAATCACTGTCTTTTAAAATTTTATTTTTAGGGATGCCTGGGTGGCTCTGGTTGAGCATCTGCCTTCAGCCCAAGGCATGATCCTGGAGTCCCAGGATCGAGCCCCACATAGGGCTCCCTGTGGGAAGCCTGCTTCTCTCCCTACCTGTGTCTCTGCCTCGCTCTCTCTCTCTCTGCGTGTCTCTGATGAATGAATAAATAAACTCTTTAAAAAAATTATTATATGCTTTTAGGGTTAAAATTTTAAAGTTATATCTTTGTTTCAAGAGCATGTAAAAACCACTGAAGAACTGAATTCAGAATTTTGGTGTTTTTTTTCCTCCTTTTAAAAATAGAGGATGAAATGACCTTTCAAGACATTAAGTGGGTATCCAAGGTCACACAGCTCTTAAGAGGCTGTGCTGCAACTTGAACCCAGGTCCTCTGACTCCAAATCCTATGCCTTTTATGTAGCCTCTCCTGGACACCAGTATGCCCAGGCAGGACACTAAACTTGGTCCTCTGAGGGTCTCCAGTCTCCTGGGGGGAACACAGGTCCTGGCACTGGGAGCTCTCCAGCTCTGCGGAGAATTATATTTTCCAGCAGGGTAGGGTAGGAAGGAGTAAATGCTAAGTGCCCACTGTAGGCTGGGGGATTTGCACAAGCTACTTTCTTTCTCTCCCCTTCTTACCTTCTTTCTTTATCACAAAGCCCCATTTTCCAGGTAAAGAGAGTGAAGCTCAGAGAAACTTGTTTCAGGTTCCCCAGTGAGTCCAGTGGCAAAGGTGGGATTAGCATCCAGGTGGACCTGATGCTAGTACCTGTGCTTTTTCCTCTAAGCATGGAAGATGGTTGGTTCATGAGTCACCTTCCCCATGAAGTCTTCCCATGCCTTGCATGTAGAACTGATTTCTTGTGCCTCTGGGTCCCCACAATGCCCCATATGGCACCTCCCAGGGCACCTGCACACTTCTTAGATTCATTTTTTCTGTATGCCTCTTTCCCCTCAGTAGGCAGTGAGCTTCTTGAAGACAGAGAGTGATCTTGGCCCTTTCTATGTCCTTAGTATGTAGCACAAAGCCTGCATACAATCAGTGTCCAGTAAATATGTGTTGCATGAATGGTGGGGTGCTTGGATGGCTTACTTATTTCTGTTTTCCTGCTTCATTGAGATTATCCCAGACAGTGATGTTGGGGGACAGATGGGCACCAGCAGATGGATGAAGGATACTGGGGTAGAGGTCTGGGTACCTGTCTTATCTGGAACCTTTCCCGAATTTCCCACACTCACCTGCACTCATGCTACGCCTCCAGGTTCTTTGTCTTCAGCCCAACCTCTCCTGGCACTCCTTCCTCCATGTATCAGCACCTGTAGCTCTCCTAGGTTTGCTGTCTATGAGGCAAGTCTGGCATTGGTATCAGAATCATCCTTTCTGGTCCTGTTTTACTCTCACAAGAGCTTCAAGAGGCAGGATAGACAGAGATGACCTACCTCTATTTTATGGTTCAGGACATTCAAGCTCCAAGGAGCGGTGTCCAAGTTCATACAATAAGCTGATGGCAGAACTGGGTTCAGTGATGATAGAGGGGGATAGGACTGCGGGAAGTTTTCTGAATCAGGAACAGGCTGGGCTTTCCACAGGGATATGAGGAATCTGGTTCTGGCTCTGTTTGCCCTGCTCCAAGATGGAGAGACCCCAGTACGTCTCTGAGACAGCAGGGAGAGAATCCCAGAATCTTGTCACTGGTCAGAACTCTCCAGACCTTCTGCAGTCTCGATGATTGCCAGTAGGTGCCGTCAGTTTGCAACTTTTTGGTTCTCTCCCTACAAGTTCAGCTAGCTGCCCTGCTCTTCCTCCTCTCACCTGGACAAGTCTACACTTGGAGAAAGTAGGAGAGGGCCTAATTACTGTGAGACTGAAAGACTGCTGCCCTGGGAGAGGAAGCTGGAAGGAGGAAAACGGTCTCTGATCTGCACTTTTGCTTGGCTGCCTTGCTGCTTTCTAGGCTAAGCCAAGCCAAGCCAAGTCAAGCCAAAAGAAAAAAAAAATCCACAGTGGGTCACGGATTGTGCCCTGACAGGCACGCTTACCCTGAAACCAGCTCCAGGACAGAGAAACCTTTGTGGGGGAGGATGATGAGTACCTGGGGGACCAGAGAGAGATCCTAGGAGATGGATCCCTGCTCAAATGTTACTCTAGGGTCCCTCTGGATCCCAGCAGGACTGAGGCAAGTGGGGTAAACAGGTACCAATAGGATCTCACAGAGGGCCTAGCCAGCCGACATACTAGCCCAAATAGCAACGGTTGGCTGAATTAGAAAAAGGCATCCCTACCTCGAAATGCTTGACTGCCATCTGCTGGAAAGCTGTCATAACAGCTACACAAACCTACCATGACCACAAGAGAAATGGTGCCCCCTGGAGTTGTGCGATGCACAGTTTGCACACTGAGAGTGACAATCTCCCTAGCCAATCCTCCTCTGGGAGGGAGTCGGGCAGTAGAGGCAAACATCCAGGAAGGAAGAAGAGGCTGGGCACCTCCTTCTCCAGCTCAGTAGATTCAGTTCTCAGGAAGGCAGAATGGACCAGGACCCAGATGAGCCCTGAGGAGCCAGGGCACGTGCTTCGCGGGTGGGGGGCTGGGGGAAGGAGTTGGAAGGGCAAGTGGGAAGAGAACCTAACTTCTTAGGGCCATCAGGCCCTTCTGGGTCCCTCGATAGGTGCTTGCTTCCCTTTCCCCACTTCACTCGACTTGGTCTCCAGTGGTTGGGACTGGAAGCACGAAGGAGGGTGGAAAGGACTCGGGCCAGGGAGACTGAATCCGCCGAACTAGCAGTCCGGGCTAGGAGGTCGCGTTCTTGGGGGTGGGGTGGGGGCGGGGCTGCAGCCGCCCCGGCGGGGTAGGGAAGGAATCCTCCAAGGTCGGGGGAGGGGGCCAAAGAACAGCCCCTTGGCGTCTCCTCTTCCTTTCCCTCCCCTCCCAGGCTCCGGTTCAGAGGCGCTTTCGGCGCCTGCCACGGCTTCCAAACTGCGCCGCTTCCTTCTGCGGCAGAAAAGGACTTTCAGATGTTATAGCGGCGGCGGCGGCGGCGGCGGCGGCGGCGACTCAGGACAGCGCCCCCTCCCCCTAACGGCCGCCTCTCCCTCTCCCCCCCGGCGCCCCGGCTCCCCCACCTCTGGGAAGGCGCTGGGGGTGTGGCCAGGGGCCGGTATAAAGTCCGGGGGAGCCGGTCCCGGGCAGCCGCTCAGCCCCCTGCCCCCCCGCCGCCCGCCGCCAGGGCCGGGCCGAGGATGCGGCGCAGCGCCTCGGCGGCCAGGCTCGCTCCCCTCCAGCCCGCTTGCTAACTTCCCTGGCTCGGTCCCTGTCCGCCAGCGGGGCCGCCCCGTCTCCCCGCGCCCTCCGGGTCGAGTCCTCCAGGAGCGCCGGGCGCTGTCGCCGCGTGTCCCTGCCGCCAGTCTGAGCGCGGGCTCTCCCCTCCCGCGCCCCGCGCCCGCGCCCGCGCCCGCGCCCGCGTCCGCGCCCGCGCCCCGTCCTAGCTCGGTCATGCTGCCCCTCTGCCTCGTGGCCGCGCTGCTGCTGGCCGCCGGGCCCGGGCCGAGCCTGGGCGACGAAGCCATCCACTGCCCGTCCTGCTCCGAGGAGAAGCTGGCGCGCTGCCGCCCCCCCGTGGGCTGCGAGGAGCTGGTGCGGGAGCCGGGCTGCGGCTGTTGCGCCACTTGCGCCCTGGGCAAGGGGATGCCCTGCGGGGTGTATACCCCTCGCTGCGGCTCGGGCCTGCGCTGCTACCCGCCCCGGGGGGTGGAGAAGCCCCTGCACACGCTGATGCACGGGCAAGGCGTGTGCATGGAGCTGTCGGAGATCGAGGCCATCCAGGAGAGCCTGCAGCCCTCTGGTAAGGTGCCCCTGTCCTTGCATGCCCTCTCTAGTGTTCTCCCCTCCTAGAAGCCCCTTCCCCATTCAGGCTGTCTGGGAAAGCCCTTGAAAATCTCCCGTGAATTAAAGAGAAGGCAGGTACCTGGCAGGGTGGACTGGCATGGGACAGGCTCACCCACTGAAGCTGCTATTGAGTCCCTAGCAGCCTGTTGCCACCAGCAAGGAAGATTTTTGTCCCAGCCTTCCATCTCAAACCTCCCAGAGGTGCCTATTTGGGAAGAGAGGGCTCAATGGTAGCCCCGGCTGATGGTGCACGAGTGGATCACTACCTGACCTGGTCCAGCCAGCAGCCTGCAAGTGAGCTGCTTAGGGTCAGATAACTAGAGGATGGGGATGGTGGTGGTGGTGGCTTTCTGTTCCTGATCCTGGAACTCCCCTCATCCTGGCCACAGGTGAAACCCCAGGGGTTTAAGAAGCCAGGACTTGGCCTTTAGACATTGAGGTGGGGTGGAGTGGGACATGCCGATCAGAGGGGCTTTGGTGGTGAGGGGCATCGACACTGGCCCTCCCCAAAGCCCCTGGGTAGCTCACCTTGCTGTTTGAGAGGCACTGGGGAGACAGAGGTCTCTCTGTCAGGCCTGGGCACCTCATCCTGCCCTGGTATACGGGCACCCCATTCCTCTTTCCTGGCAGGTGTCGTCTGAGGTGGCAGAAGAGAAGCAAGTCTTGGCTCCTGGCCCAGCGCTATAGAAACCTAACGGGTGTGGGATAGGGAGTAAAGAAAGGAGAGAGAGGAAGAGGGGGAGGTGGGAGAGGGGGCGGGGGAGAGACGAGGGAGAGGGAGAGGGAGAGGGAGAGGGAGAGGGAGAGGGAGAGGGAGAGGGAGAGGTTTAGAAGGCCCTTTGCCCTAAACTCATTCTTACACTTTCTCTTTTTCCATTTCTCAGTGAGCCTCTCAGATTCTCCTTAGAATCACTCTCAGTCTTTTCATACTTTCTTATTCTTTTATTTCCTGCTGTGTCTCTCAATCTCTGGTTTCACTACCAACATTCCGGAGCTCTCCTTTCCTCAGTGTCTTCCGCCTGTTATCAGTTTCTCTTTCTCTTGTTCCCTTTCTGCTTTTGTGGTCCCACTTCTCTCACTTTCTCTTCTGCCCCTTTCTGTGGCTCTTTTTCTCCACGTCTCTGTCATTGTTTCTCTTTCTGCCTTTGTTCCTGTCTTTCTCTGTTACTTTTGGAATCTCTCTCTCTGTCAGCTTTTCTGCATCTCTGCCTGTTTCTTGTTCCCTCTCTGACTCTGTTTTGCTCTCCCTGTGCCTCTGTCTGTGTCTGTCTCTTTTCCTGGGGCTTGAAGCTTCCATTGTTGCAGTCCGGATGCTGGGACTCTGGCCCCAAGCTTCCTGCCCTGGGTCCCAGACCGTTCCACTTCCTCAATCCTCTGCAGCTTGTTAGCGGAGGAAAGCAGGATGCAGGGAAAACAGGAAGGACGTGGACCCCAGGGGTCTGGGCCTCAGGCCTCTCTGCCCTTCCTGTCCCTAGGCAGTGAGAGATGGGTCAGCAGAAAACATTCTAGGAGAAATGCCAGTCTGGCACCCGGCACATCTGGGAATCAGGGGGGCCGGAGGAGAGGGCATCTTGAGGGAGTAAGGCCCTGATCCTGGGGCACAGATGCCAGTTCCTGTGGGAGGGGAGGAGCACTGGTACCAGACCAGATTGGTAGTGAGGGCTGAGCCCTTGGGCTCCCTGAGTATAATGGGACCTCTTTCCCTTCGTATCTCCATCCTCCACCGGCCAATGGGTATGTATCTGGCATCAGATTAGGATGAGTGCTAGCCTTCTCTCCCAGTATATGAACTCAGGGCAGAAGAGCCCTCAGAGGGTCTTAAGCACCCCTTCCTCCCTGGATGGGTAGGAGCACGTCATCCTATAGTGGAGAAAAATCTAATCCCCTAGGGGCTTTGGGGGGAAATGGTATGAAGTTTGTGATTGTCCCGTGTACATCATGTAAATCGGCCTTTATATCCTCTTGGGATTACAGGGTCCAGATCTCTAACACCCACCTCTCCCTCCTTGCTTGTCCTCCACCCATGCAGGGTATGCAGAGGGAAAGGGCAAGCCTGCAGAATCCTGGGGAAACTAGGTACCTACTTGGCAAGCTGTGTCCATGCCTTCTCATCTCCTAGTCATCACAGAAGCATCCCCCACACCATGTGAAAGGTGCCCCTTAGAATTGTACAACAGCCCTGCAGGGTCTCTGGTGAGACAAGATGGCCAGAGGTCAGGGCTTATCCCCGCTATTCTTTCTAGCCTTCCACTGTACCCTCCTAGGTCCCAAGGCTTAGACTCCTCTTGCCTTGGGAATAGTTTGGCAGAGGGTATCTGGCTTCTCTTTCTGCCTTTTTCTCTTATAGCTAAACTTCAGCAGATGACTGGGGGAGGGCAGCCAGTTGGCATGCCCCTTCCCTTGGCCTTGCTATGTCCAGCTGCCTACTGAAGGGTTTCCTCCTTCCATATTAAGCCTTTGTCCCCCTAACCTTCCCATACCCCTCCTGTCCCAGCTTTCTGAGCCAGAAAAGGTTGTGGATTAACACTGCTCAGGCCCCCAGAGGTGGGGGTGGGGTGGGACACATGCGTCAGAAGTCCACAATTCTGCATCAGTGGACTGACCCTTGACTCTTGGAATCTGGGGGAGTGGACAGTGGGAAGATCAGTGTTTGGACTGGGGAGCTCCTAAACTGTGCTCTTGGGTCTCTCTGGGACAGGGTTAGGGAACAGACAGACTGGGTTAATTTTTAGTCAACGCAGCAAATATTGTCCCCCTTACTTCAGTACTGGGAATCCAGTCATGTCATGGGAACAAGGCCTTCCCAGAAATTCTGTGCCTTGGGGGAGGCGGGGGGAGGAGCATGGCTGCTTAACATTTTTTCTTTAGTATTGGCAAAGCCAGAATTATTGGTGCCTCGGGTATCAGGAGTCTTTCCATTTAAAGACATAGGAGCTGCAGGGATAAGTCTGTCCTCCTTCCCCTCCACCCAGTCTACTGGCATTTTCTCATCTATGAAATGGAGATGACAACGGGACTTGCCTCACAGACTTGGGGTGTCTGGCATGGAGTAAGAGCTCTGTCAGTTGGAGCCATCATGAGGAGGGTGATGAAGAAGCTGAGGAGATTTCAGTTGACGCTTAAATCCTCCTCTGATGTTGGGACTTTGAGGGGCATTAGGGCAACTGAGCAAAGTAGGGGGAACATTCAAGGGAATTGAGAGGGGTAGGGAGGAACTCAGTGCTTCTTGCTGTTGTAGACATGGAAAGGACAGGCCAGCTTTCCTTCAGTCTGAGGCTGGCAGCATGGCACAATGGTGAGGGGGATGTCCTGTGACCCAGACCTTAAAGAACGGCCTGGGTACCTGGCATGAGTGATCTTTGTTTCTCTAGGCAGAGTCCAGGGGAAGAAAGAAAAGGCCTTTCTTGCAGGGTAGGGGGATGAGCCTCCAAATAGTGGCTGAAACACCTGTGTCTGGGTGGCTGGGACCACCCACCTCACAGCCTCACCTGAGGTGTCTTGAAGGGGACTGGGGTTGAGGAGGAATCATGGGGTTGAAATCAGGCTGCCAAGAAGAGGAAATCCTCTAGCTTTGACCATGAACTTTTCAGCCAGTGGTGCTTTTCTTTCTCTGGGCACCTTACCCTCAGTTGCTAGAGCAAAGACCAGGGTTTGCCTTTAGCTGCATGTTGTTGGCCTAACTCGGAGCAGGGGCTGGAGGAGATGATCTGGCTTATGTGGAAGCCCCACCCCCTAAATAAGCCTTTTGGAAGTCAGAAAGCCAGATCTTTCAGGGGCTAGGTCTGACTCTGGGGGGACCCACAGGGACTGGGGTCTTTCCAGAGGTGCCCCCCTGGGTGAGCAGTACCAGGTGGCTGGAATTCCTGAGTAAGCAGGGAAGTAGCAAGTATTTAGCCAGTTTTGGAGATGGGTAGGTTAACATTTTCAGAGGCCCAAAGCTGCGACCCTCACCCTCCTAAACCCAGAGCCTGGGGGTGGATCCTGGGGTGGATCCTTAGTCTGCCTGTTAAGCAAGGCTGGGCAAGGAAAAGTTACAGATTAAATGGAAAGTCAACAAGTTATGGTGCAGGCAGTGTGCCCTGCCCTGGGTCTGTGTCTCTCCCTGGGGCAGGGTCAGAGTGCCTGAGTGCATGTGGGTGTGCATGTGGGGACCAGTGTGTGCCTGGACACGTGATCGTTTGTATATGTTTGTGGTTCTTGAGTCCTGGCCTGTCTGTGTCTGAGTGGGCAGATATGGGTATAGTCTGTGTACCTATGTCTCCATGAGAGTAAGTAAGCAGCTATTCTCTCTATCTGGTGTATTCTTCTCGAAAGCTTAGACACGAGTCAGGGACAGACCGGGACCAGATCTGGAGAGTGGCAGAGCAGCTGGGAGTTGGCATGCTTGGTGTTAATGAAGGATCGAACTCTTCCGTGGAGTGCCCTTTTGGTGGGGTGAAGCAGTCTGGCCTCAGGCAAGAGGGGTCCAAGTATGGCATTGATGAGTATCTGGACTCAAATATGTGTGTTTTGGAGGCTTGTAGGATTCTTCAGTTCTTCAAAAAATAAAAAAGGAAGCTTGCCTAACAACAACAAAAAAAGTGGGGAAACCAAGGAGGGGGAGGCTGGGCAATGCTGCCTGCTTAGCTTTCCCCAGATAATCCCCTCAGTGTGTCATGGGGCCCTACCCACACAAGAGTATAAACTATGCTTCCAGCTTTGCCCTGTGGCCCATGCAGCTCCAGGTTTCAGTGAGCCAACCCAGTTGTCCTTTTTTTTTTTTTTTTTAATATTTTATTTATTTAAGAGAGAGAGAAAGAGAATGTGCATGCAAGCAGAAGGAGAGGGAGAGGAAGAGGGAGAGAGAGAACCCCAAGCAGACTATGTGCTCAGCGCAGAGCCTGACTTGGGGCTTGATCTCACAACCCTGAGATCATGACCTGAGCCAAAACCAAAAGCTGGACATTCAACCAACTGAGCCACCCAGGCGCCCTCTCCTTGTCTTCCTTAATGATACCTCCTGAATTAAGAGATAAACATTCTATATATCCATTAATAAACCCCCAAGTGTTAGTCATTTGTGAACTTCAACTCTTAGAAACTCAACGTTGGAAAGCCTAGTTGCAGTTAAATTTCTACTCCAGATCTCTTTAGGTTCTTGAGCCCTTTACCACCCTGCTGGGTCACACTTCCAGGATGGGAGGTTCTCTACTTCCGATTGTTAGAAAACTCATCTTTCTCAAACCTAAGAACATTCTGCCAACTTACCAAAGGAACAAGTGTCACTGGAGAAGTAGTGCTACCCTTTATGGCTGTGAAAGGAAAAGCAAACTCAAAGGAAAGACCAAAACCTTTCTCAGGTTTCAAGAGTGCCCCTCAAATTAGCATCATGGGCTGTGGCAAATGAGTCCTTTTGATCCCTTCCAGTCTTTTCTGGGTAGAATGGTGATGTTTTTGTTCATGTTTCAGCTTAGCCTCTGTTGTTCCAGGATTTAGCTCTAATTCCTTTAGGTCTTCGATTTCCTCTTCCTCTCCATTATCTACCTCCAGCCTACACCCCTGAAACCCTGTGACCTCATCCAAAAGTCTTATGGTATTGTGCAAGGTGGATGCAGGGGCAGAGGTCACTGGCCAGTTTGGGCCTTTTGGCCAGAAAGGTTCCTTGGAAGGGTCTACAGGGAAAAGCCTGGATCCTAGATATTTTCTCTGGTTCAGAGTGAGGGTTTGGGGTCCATATTTTTTTTTAAAGATTTTATTTATTTATTCACGAGACACACACACACACACACACACACAGAGAGAGAGAGAGAGAGAGAGAGAGAGAGAGAGAGACGGGGACATAGGCAGGGGGAGAATCAGGCTCCCACGGGGAGCCTGATGCAGGACTCAATCCCAGGACCCCAGGATCACGCCCTGAGCCAAAGGCAGATGCTCAGCCACTGAGCCACCCAGGTGCCCCTGGCCCTTCTTCTTATGGCCACCATGACAATCCTAGTCTTCTGAAATTTACTCACATCTTTTGTCACAGCATTAGGAGGTCTTGCTATAGTGCTTTCTCCTTTATTGACCCATAAGAACTTGATGTTGTCAATGAGACTGGAGTACCCTCCAGACTGTCCTTCTTGGGATGTTAAATATGGAAAAGGATAGATTATATCTATCTGCTCCATTTATTCCTTACCTTTGGTTCTTCTTTCTAAGCCAGCCCTCTACTCATGACAACACCTTCTTCCCATCCTTGGTGACTCAATTTTATAAATAACCTTTGGTATGGAATCTTGACAAAGACTTTCTGAAAGTCTAGATTTCTCCTTGCCTGGTTTTCCTGTATCTACTTGCTTCCCCCCACACCACCAGAACTAGGAGAATAAAAAGAGAACTAACCCCCCAACTAACTTTGGCTAGACGGAAAAATACCATTTGACCCAGAGGCAGCTCTGGGACTGCTGCCATGCATGGAGGAACCTGCTAACTCCTCAGGAAAAAAAAATCCTGACGCAAACCAGATGTAACCTTCTGTCTGGCTGCCAACATCTGGAATGCTGGCAGGGGCTTTGCATTCAGGCCGGCAGGGAGCTGCCAAGCCCAAGCATTTTAGAGGTGACTCTGATCTGCAGAGAGGTCTTGCAATCTCTTTCTCCAGCTCAGTCCTGTATTCTGGTTTTTGCTGCCTGAAGGTTTGGAGCAGTGGTTACAATCTGGGACTTCTAGATTGGGTTGTTCTTGAGTTCAGATATAATCTTCAGGAAATCCCAGGGAGAGTGCACAAGTCCAGCCTCACTACCCCCATCTCCAGTTCGCCAGTGCCCTGGCTCTGGACAATAGACATGGACTTTGAATGGGGTCTAAGATCCAAGGATGGGAGGTGTTGAGGTGGGGGAATTGAAGGATATTTTCAGTTCTGTGGCCACATAGTGTGTTACACACACACACACACACACACACACACACACACACACACACTACGGATGCCTGCATGCAGGCATACACACCCACTCCCACTCCTTCTCTCCTGTTCAGCTAATGGGGAGAGCCTTTTGGGCCAGATTTCTCATCACTCATGGAAACTCTGATTTTGGCCATGTGGAAGAGGGGCGGCAGAGCCAACAGATCTGGGGATCCCCTGGTTGGCTCAGCCAGATGCTGAAAAGAGCAGGAAAGGAGACAGGAAGAGAGAGCAGATGGAGTGGGGATGGTAGGAGGACCTGAATGGAGGAGGGTGCGAGATCTGGTGGGGAGGCCCCTGCCTGCCTTAGACCTCCCTGCAGAGCCCAGGGGACTCTCCTGCTGTCTGCGCAGCTGCAGCTGATGACTCATCTGAGGGCTGGACTGGGTGGGGTGAGGGACAAGGCAAAGACTTTAAGAGGAATATTCTCCTGAGGAAATCTCAGGAGAGTGGGGAGGAAAGGAGGGTGTTGCTTTCATCCCTCCCACCCTAAGGTCCCCTGTTCTCTCCCAGAGCCAGGGTAGAGAGAATCCCCAAGAAGAAAGCAGGTGGGGAGTCTGGGTTGGTATGTTGCCCTGTCTTTTCCCAGTGCTGACCTCTCTCCCATCTCGGCCTGACTGCAGACAAGGATGAGGGTGACCACCCCAACAACAGCTTCAGTCCCTGTAGCGCCCACGACCGCAGGTGCCTGCAGAAGCACTTTGCCAAAATTCGAGACCGCAGCACCAGTGGGGGGAAGATGAAGGTCATCGGGGTGCCTCGGGAGGAAGCTCGGCCTGTGGTGAGGACTTCTGACCTACAAATGCACCTGTGCACAGTCACAACCCACCCTCCCCACACTAGATCTGGACTATGATCATTCAGCAAACATTCTTTGGATGCCTACTATGTGCAAGACATACCTGGTATACATCCCCAGGACCCAGAGAATCCTCATTCCTTTCCTGGTCATCAGTCATATACACTGATATAGTTGAAGTGATTGTTAAGTACTGAAATATTTCTGTACTCGTTTGTAAATAGTAAACACCAAGCCACCTGGTGTTTCTTAGCCCTTCTCTTGGCTTCTCCATGCAGAGTCTTTCAGTAACTAAAGAGTTAATGCTGGCCACAGCAGGGGCCCTGGAGACCCTGCCCCAGCATCTGGCTAATGTCCTTTCTGATGGATGGTTCTAATGGATCTGCGGTTCTAATGGATCCCGCCTGGGTTCCATAAGTTAATTGTATGATGTCAGCTATCCCTTCAGCTTGGAAGTCACTCCATTCCCAACCATCTCCATAGGTTTCCACAACCCCTTTCCCCCACAAAGTCCCTTCCATTCACACCCCTCCTTTTTGGAAGCTCTTTGGCCCAATATTCTCTCTGCAATGTCCTGCTCTGCCCACCAGGGTCCCCTGAATCTACTGGGGCCTGCCCAGCCTCTTGGCTTTCAGTCTTGACCTGACCCCTAGCTTTGGTCTTCCTGCTTCTCTCCTTTCTGCTAAGCAGTTTCATTCTCCCTTCCTTCAGCCCCAGGGCTCCTGCCAGAGTGAGCTGCACCGGGCCCTGGAGCGTCTGGCTGCCTCACAGAGCCGCACCCACGAGGACCTCTACATCATCCCCATCCCCAACTGCGACCGCAATGGCAACTTCCACCCGAAGCAGGTGGGTCTTCATCCCTGCCTGTCCTGGCCTTAGCTCTTGGGGCATTACTTGTCTCTCCATAGGGTAGTCCAGGATGGAGATCTCAAGTAGAGGAGAGACCTCTCAACCCAAACCTAACCCCTGGAACCCTTCCCCAGCCTTAAAGCCTCAGTTTATTTTGCCCACCACACTCATTTTGGAGATGAGGAAACTGAGGCCCAAAGTCACAGAGTGAGTTAATGGCAGACCAGCTATCCTGCCTCCCTATCCAGGGCTATTTCCATCACCTCTGGATTCACCATTTAGCACTCCTGCTAACCTCTCTACCTCCCAGCACTCTCTCATTCCCTGTACTGTACTCCATCCTATGAGTAGTTCTTTGCCATAGAATGTTTCTAGTTTCATTTGGAGATAAAGGGTCTCAGTCATAAAGGGTCAAGGAGGAAACTCAGCCTGGCCCTTCCACCAAGCTGAGTAACCAAACCACGTGGGGTACAGCCAGGATGGAGGTGAAGTCAGATCTGACAGCTGGGGATGGGAGCTTGGGATGGGAGCAGAAGAAGGAGTGGAGTAGGAGAGAAAACGTGAATGCAGGAGCTTCCATACTCCTTCATGCAACATGGGTTCCTCTGATAAGCCCCCCAGGAGGCTAGGATGTTCAGCAAGGTTGGCCTGCCTCAGACCATCTCTGACCCATGAGGGGAGGGCTTACTTGGAGGAGTGGCACATCTGGGCAGAGACTTGTGCTGGGTGTGGCCTGGGGAGTCCTGGCTTGGGTCTTTCTCCAGCTCCTGGTGGGCATAGACACATATATTCTCCCACTCCGTGCTCTATTGACAGATCCACAAAGTGGGCAGCCACTCGACCAGTAGAGGCCTTGATAGGAGAAGGGCTGCCCCCAAGTCTGCAAATCCCAGGATGGCATGAGAGGTTATGGGTGGTGTGCAATGAGTGGAGGACCAGAAAGGGCCCCCCAAACCAGTGCCAAACATACCTGCAAGCTTTATCCCAACACCAATTTCATCCTTGTCCTATTTAAAAAAATATTTTATTTATTTATTTGAGAGACAGAGAGAGAGTGCAGTGAGCTGGGGAGGGGTAGAGGGGGAGGGAGAGAGAATCTCAAGCAGACTCCCTGCTGAGCGGGGAGCCGCATGTGGGGCTCAATGGATCTTACAACTCTGAGATCATCACCTGAGCCAAAACCATGAGTTGGGTGCTCAGCCAACTGAGCCACGCAGGCACCCCTTCTTGTTCTAATTCTTAAAAACTTTTTTCCTGGGGTACCTGAGTGGCTTAGTCAGTTAAACATCTGCCTTAGCCTCAGGTCATGATCCCAGGGTCCTGAGATGGAGCCCTACATCAGGCTCCCTGCTCAGTGAGGAGTCTGCTTTTCCTTTTCCCTCTGCTGTTACCCCTGCTTGTGCTCTCTCTCTCTGTCAAATAAATAAATAAAATCCTTTAAAAACACTTTTTTACTCATTAAAAAAAATTAATAGATTTTATGTTCTAGAGCAGTTTTAGATTTACAGAAAAGTTGAGTAGAAAGTACAGGATTCCCATCTACTTCCTCACCCCTAGGTTTCCATGTTAACATCTTGCATTAGCATGGTACATATGGTACTACAAATTAAAGAACTAATAGTGATACATTATTAACTAAAGTCCACAGTTTATATTAGGGTTCACTCTTTGTGTTGTACAGGTCTATGTGTTTTCTTCCTTCAATTTTTATCCCACTGAAAGTTCTGACACTTGAGCCCTTTATCACTAGACCAATGCTGACCTCTGAGACAACCTTTACTTTTTGGCCAAGATCTCTCTATTCCATGAGCTCAGAGGGTCTGTGCTCATGAAAGAGCCTCTGCCCTCACAGGCCGTCTTGGATCAACTATCTGACGTGGGCTGGGCTGGGATTGGGGCAGGCTGCCTGGGAACTGACCTCTCACACCCTTGTCTTGGCAGTGTCACCCGGCCTTAGATGGGCAGCGCGGCAAGTGCTGGTGTGTGGACCGGAAGACAGGAGTGAAGCTTCCAGGGGGCCTGGAGCCAAAAGGGGAGCTGGACTGCCACCAGTTGGCTGACAGCTTCCGCGAGTGAGCCCTGCCAGGAGGCAGGGGGCTCAATGCCCCCTGCCGTCCCCATCCCCTAGAGGCTACAGAGCTGACCTGGAGCCTGGGTCTGAGTCCTGGCTCTGTCTCTGGCCTAGAAGTTTCCCTTTCTGTGTGTATGTGTGTGTGTATGTGTGTGTGCACGCACGCATGGGTGTGCCCTTGGGGTGAGCCAAAGCCTAGGGGTGTCTTCTTTGGTCTTAGATAGCCTGAGACGTCTGAGAGTGGCAATGGGGAGCCCTGGTATGTCTCCAAATTGATCGTGGACTCATTCATTCATTCATTCATTCATTCATTCATTCATCCATTCATCCAGCCGTTCTAAAACATTTATTGACAACATATTACATGCCAGCTCTGGTTTTTTTAGCCCTGGGGGCTCTTATTCTGACTTTCTCTGATTTGGGCATCTGGGGTCATTTCTTATAAGCTGAGCACAAGTTTGTGGGGGAAGAGAAGTCTCTTTTCCAAAATCAGAGGAGGAAAGTAGTCATGTACCTTGACTGTTGTACCTTGTACCATTGTCATTCCCCTCAATTTAGTCAGAGGGTGGAGGCCATAGGGAAAGTGTGGAGTGGCAGATGATTCAATGGGCAGGAGTCCCAGACTCACTCCCAAACTCAAGCCTGCCAGGCTCCCCTTCTTCTCTTCTCTAGGTCCCTCCAGTGGGAAGGACCTATAGAGACAAGCCCACCTTTGGGTCTGGTATGCCATCTGCTTGGTTGCCTGGCAGCCCAGGCCCTGGTGTGGGGGAGGGAAGAGGGCTAGAAGAAGTCATACAGGACAGAGGGCTGGGGAGCAGGGGCCCATCTCTGAATAGGAAGAAAAAATGCACAGTTGGACTGCATGTGCCTGATGGAGAAGAGGACACACATGCTGGGGGGTAAAGGATTTGCCTGGGGTCCTGCATCCTTCCCTGTTTGTGGTCATAGCCACAAAGTCATCAGGATGACTCCATCCTTCCAGTGGTTCACCGCCTGTGGCTTTGCCTCCCTTCCTATACCTCCCTACTACCCTCCAGGCATTTCTGGTTTGACTGGATAGAAGGAGACTTAGGGACCTACCAGTTGGCCATGATGTCTTGTCTTTTTTTTTTTTTTTTTTTAACAAAACAGAACAAAACAAAACAAAACAAAAAAACCTAGACAATTGTGTTTTGTTGATTTATTTATAATTAGAGACAGGGATGCACGAGGGGTGGAAAAGGGGGGTCATCATGTGGTCCCCAGAACTGTCCTATACGGTAAGAGCATTGCAAAGAGTCAACCAATTCATCCTCCCCTTCCCTGCAGCCTCTTCCTAGGGGGCTTCCTTGTCCCCAAAGTCATACTGTTTGTGTTCAAATAATGGCTTCTGAAGGAAGGCAAGCAAGGACAGTTCTGCTGGTCCAGAGTTATTCCTGGGATCATCTGGTGTGTGAAGCTGGGGTATCTCCTAGGGCATCAGGCAGATTGGATTTACATCTGAATTTGATGTATTTGGTGGAGGAGGCACTTCCCTGAAGTTGGAGAAAGAGGGTAAACTCCAACACAGTCCATAGCTCTGACTGCCTAGATTCCTTAATGGGGTAGTTGTGTCAAGATTTGGTTCTGAGAGGCTGGGAGTAGGGGCATCTTTGATCTTGCTGTCCTGAGCTCAGCAGGCTGTGGTCTCTTGGTGCCAGACTCAGAATCTGTGCCCAAGTGGTATAATTGGATTTCTGGTCATCTCCCAACATCCTTCTCTCCCATCTCTGTGCTCTGTGTGTGTGTACACTAATCTCCTGGGTGGGTGGGAGGCTTCTTAGGAGGTCCTGGGCAGCCTGAAGACCCTGTGAACCAAGTCTGCTGCACTCTGGGGGAATTGGCTGCTGTTGGTTGTCTTCTGGATTCCTAGCCCCTTCTCAGTTCCAGAGGCACTACCTGGCCTTTTAATTCACTGGCTTCTGATGAGCTGACCTCTGTGCTATCTGCATATTGAATCTGAGCCTGCAATCCTCATCTCTCTAGCTCTGCCTCGGTGGCAGCATCTCGCAGCCATCTGGTCTCCCTAAGGCATCACAGGCCACTGCCAGCAGTAGGAGATTAAAGAACAAAGTGACCTTGGCCCTCTGACCACCCTTCACAGAGCCCCCTATTTCTTGGGCTGAAGCCAAGGGATGTTGGGGCAGGAGGCAAGTGCAGGCTGACAATTAAGTTTTAGGTCCTTAAACCAAATAAATGTAGGGAAAAGTATCTTTTTCCCTAAAGCACCTCTTTAAATTCCTCCTTTTTCTCCAGCTCCCCTTCTCAATGCTGTACCCTGGCAGTGGATACTAAGAGGTCCTTTTCCTCCCATGGGCCTTTAAGAAAAGCTGGATCTGCTTGGGAGGTAGCTGCATATATGGCCTGGGATGTGCCTTTGTGTCATGTCTGCATATTTGTGGTATGTGTGTATGGGTTTGTGTGTGCACGCATGTGTGTAAATATAGCAAAGTGATACTTTTGAATATACAAAGTGAGAAGTGAATGCATGTGTACTGGTCTGGGTATGTGTAGAGGAGATGCTAATTCAAGGGGTGTGTCTATGTGGGCTCTGTGACTCTGCATGTGAATGTATGTGATGTGAGGCAAGAGGGAATAGAAATTCACAGAATATGTACATACTTCCCTTCAGGCTGTGAATGAATGGCCCTCACTCATTACATGTTCCCACTGTAGGATTTGTGGGGAGCTCAAGCACCAAAGGATAGAGGATACACACTTGGGGAGAGGGAATTACACATCCCACAAAACACTGCCCTCTCCCCTGCCCACCGCCTCCCCCCCACATACATGCTTGCCTCCAAGATCTGGGAGCCAGGTCCCAGGTGTCTAAAAAGAAGGAAATAAAAGCAGCTCTTTGTCAATGTGGACACCCTCCACCACTGCCAGGCCAGACGAAATAAATCATCCTGGGCAGTGTCATAGTGGGGAGAACTAGGATCCAGAGAGGAATTGCTGGTCTAGTTTGCACTTAGTCCTGCCCCCTCCCTGCCCCACCATAGCCTCCAAATACCCTTGGATGGTCATTCTAGTAGCCATGGGACATCAGCATGTTTGGCAGAGGTGGAAGGGAGAAGGTGACAAGGAAATTTCTTGTGTCCTGTTGGGATTTACCCACATAAACTTAAAACTGAAGTCCTTGAGTACTCTGCCCTGCCTCCCCAAGAAAAGTTATTCCCCTCCTGGCTTGGAGGGGAAGGGAGGCACCCCACCAGGACCCCTTAGCCCATTGGTGCTGATCTACATCAGGCATTTGGTTTCCATTTCCCAGCTCATTAGTGGAGATTGAAGCCCTGCTGTCGCTGAGGGTTGGGGGCAGGGTTTTCCACTGGCAAGCCAGCAGGGTGGGAGTAGGGAGAAAAATGGGGAGACTTGGACTGACTCCAGTATTGGATTCAGGCAAGGGCATCTCTGGAGAGTAGGCCAAGCTTCCTGGTCCCTCCTCCTACGAAGGCCCCTAGGTTTCAGCTACTGCAATCCCTTTAGCTCCTTCCAGGAAAGACTGCTTGTCCCAACCCCTCTGCCCTCTGGGCCAGATTTAGCCATACCAAGCTGCTCCAAGAATGTTATGAGGCATGCAGGACTTGGGGTGCCTGCTTGACCCCCTTCCTGGGGGGGATATGACTATGTAGTCAATGACCCTGAAAGATCCCCAGCCAGAGAAAGCCCCTGCATTCCAGACCCCTATGGCAATGTCAACTCTGACCTAGAAAGAGAAAGTCTAGATGATGTGGTTGGATGGAACTAGGAAGCAGGCTGGCACCTATGACACAATGTGTTGGGTCCGTTGTTGGGTCCTGGGGTCGCCTTAGGGAAGAGGGGAGGAAAAGCGGTTGGTGAATCAGGGGAGAGGGTCAATGGGGAGGAGGCATATTCATGGGGGAGGAGGGAGTTAATGGGAACAATAAGTGGAGGAGAGACAATGGGGCAGACATTTACACACACCCATGGGGGAGTAGACACCACTACAGCCAGCCAGGGTCTAATTACATCTTCACTGTCCCCTCTATGTCTGAGGCCCCAGGGGCTGGGGAGAGTTAGGGTCAGGGAGTAGAAGTGGGGGTGCTGAGGATAATTAGAAACATGCTCTACTGAGTGAGCAGGCGCCACCAGGACCATTTCTCTCCTTGGCCCCTCCCCTTTTCCCCAGATCCCCAACCCCCTTCTTCATGACCTGGACAATTCCAGCCAGACTAGGGGAGGGGCTGGTGGAGCCTGGGAGTAGAAACCCGGTGGGATTGGCTTCCTGGGCCCTTACATAGTCTCTAAAGTGCAAACAACATATTTTCGCCATGCAATGGTATTTAATTACACATAAAAACAGAGCCATTAAACTGAAATTAAACCCTTGTTGGAATCACTTAATTCAGGGCATGACAAATTGCTTTCAGTGGAGGCGGCCGTGAAGTCCCCCCAGGGAGAGATGGAGATTAGCGGCTTCCATGGCTGGCTGGGTCCCCTCTTTCTCTTTAGAGCTGGCTCCCTTGCCAGCTCTAAATTCTGAAATTGGGATAAACCTTCTTCCTAAAGACCACCCAAGCCAAGGGAAACCTCTAGGTTTGTTTAGGATGATAAAACTGGAGGGTTGGGGAATCACAGTATCACTGTCCAACCCAGTTTTAGATAATACTGGTCCATTTTATCGTTGGGGAAGTTGAGACTCAATTGTAAACTCATCTGAGCCAGGATTAGAACCCTGGCACCAAGCTGTGACCACGATTTTTTTTTTTCTTCAAGCATGTCTCTTTCATCCTGCGCCTGGAGACAGGAGTTGGGACTGGGGAGGTGGGGGTTGGGGAACCAGAGCAGGTCCCAGCTGGGGAGGGTAGATTTATCCAGAACTGAGCTCCCACCTGATCCAAGTCTAAGAAATGGCAGGGAAGGTGGAATGGTGGCTCTGGTTGCTTACCATCTGGGTGAGGTTGGGCAGGTGGGACCTTTAATTCCTATGAGCCACAGTTTTCCCATCTGTTGAAGGTGGATCCTAATTCCTGGTTAAGATGGGTGGGTAGAACGCACAAATAGGGCTTAGGGGCAAGTTCAGTAAGGGCTTTTATTAGACTTCCTTTTCAGGAACTCTGCTTCCCTATTTGTGCTAAGATCCAGTTGGGATCTAGTGGTTTCCAGGACCTTCACTTGCGCTGACCCTATTTGTAGCCCTTTCTCCTCCTCCCAGGTCCCTCTTTCCTTCAGTGTCCCACTCTTCTCTGCAGCCTGCTTTTCTAACATGGACAGAGGGCTGGAGTTCATACTACTGGCCCTAGGATTTGCCTGCCTTTCTTAGTCTTCCAGTGGCTGTGTGAGACCCACCTGGGAGGTGAAAGGAGATCAAACAGGACAAGGACAGCACTCTGGGGAGGGGTTGACGGGGGAGGGGGGGGGTCGTGGTTGTGTGTACAACCTCCCTCTCCCATGTGCCCTCTATGATCTGGGAACCTGCTCTGATTGGAACTAGATGGGCCTGCTGCGGCTGGAGACATCTCAGAAGTCCATTCACTCAATGCACCCCCTCTCCCCCTAGGAGGGGAGGTGGATGTACATTAAGGGAAAGTGGGGATCTGGGTGGGGGGGTTTATGTGTTGGGGCTGGGAGAGAGAGAATCCTTTCCCTCTTTCCTACTCTGCCCACTAATGAGAACTTTTCTATTAGCCCAGGAAGGGTGGCAGTGGACTACTGGCCAGCTGAGGACAAATTTGTCACTGAGGCTTGGGTGGGCAGCCCCTGACCACTCATCAGCCTCCTTTGGGAGCAGCACCCCTCCCCCATCTCTGCAGCAAAACTCAGCTGCAGGTTGCCACGTAGGGGCTGACTAGGTCTGTATACTGTCTCCTGCAGTGGCCTCAAGGTCATTCCCCTTCCCCTTGGTCTCCTGGGCCTTGGTGGACAGAGAGGTTCCTGTGCTGGGGGTTGGGGTGGAAGTGCTGGGGCCCAGGGTTCCCATCATTGCAGGCCTGGCAGCTACCCGGCTGCAGATGGCTCCCCCGCCAGCCTGGCGGCCAGCACAAATGCTTTACAGCTGTACCTCTATCGGCTTGCCCCGAAGAGGTTGGAGACAGAGGCAGGAAGCTGGGGGGATACAGAGGGGCACACAAGGATTGCTGGGGTGGGTATGAGACAGACCAGGACAGCTGCCCAGCAAACCCAGGATGTTGGGAAAGTGAGAATGGCAATGAATACCGGGGCCCTGAGATTTTGGGGAAAAGCTTCCCCACCTTGGGGGGCTGGAATGAGGGCTTCCTGGGGAAGAATTGTGAGGCAGCAGAGCCAGGGGGCGGGGGTGGGGGCCACTGACTAGCAGGGCCAGGACTCAGGTTCCCTACCTCCCTCCTGGGTCCTGGTCTTTGAGTAGAGCCAGAGCTTCTAAATTGGAATAGCAGGGAGGGAAGCCTAGTCTTGTCCCCACCCAGGGGAAATTGGACCAGACTTCTCAGGAAATAAATTCAATTTTCCAGCATCATGGAAGGTTAGTCGGACAATAGAGTTTTTTTCCCCCAAAAAACATAAGTAAAAAAAAAAAGTCCAATTGCCTTTGGCTGAGCTGTTTCCCAACTTCATTTCTCAGCCTCATTTCAAGGCTTCCCATTCAAAGTGACATGTGACTGCTCAGTGACCCTGGCCTGATTGCTGGCTGTGTGAGGGGTCAGGCCAGGCCAGCCCGGAACTGTGACCACCCCCACTTCTAAAAGCCCTGGGCAGGCTCTGCCCCATGCAATGAGGGAGGGGCTGTGGTAAAAGCAAGAACCCTCCCCAAAAGAGATTTCAGAATTTAGGGGTGGGTGAGTCCTAAATCCTGGGCAGTAGGCCCAGAGGGGTTTATGTTGAAATATAACTGGAGCCTTAAAAGTTTTGACAAGTTTTCTTTTTTGGGAGAGGGGTGGGAAAGTTTGCCTTTAAAATGCAAAGAGACTTTGTAAATCCCTGCATTAGGGATGTTCTTGGGGGTCTAATGGAGGGGAGCTGGCCCACAGGCTGGGGAAAGGCTAGCCTCCAGTTTGTGCTCTCTGCAGATGGTGGCCTTGTAGGGGATGCTGGGCCCTGGCAGAGGAAAGTAGGATCGGTGCAATCCAACTTAGAGGGCAGATCTGGAGTAGGGGGAGAACAGAAGCTGCCCATAGGCAGATCCTACAGTTTTGGGTGAGAGGTAGTGTTGGGGAAGACCACACAGGAAGCTTTGGGGAGAGCCTAGTGGAGAGGGTTGCATGTTGGCGGAGAGAGAATGGCACTGGCCTGGTGGCTAAGAAAGGTCACTATCAAGAAGACCAGGGCTGGGAGCAGCCTTTAAGTTTTTACCCAGCTCACTCATTACTGGAGTCTACTGGAGTCTGAAGGCATAAAGGAGCTGGTGGCAGAAGTGGATAAGAACTCAGGGCAATATTCCATTTGTACCATCTCCCAGTGAGTCCAGGGGGATGTTTGGGCACCTACCCTTTCCATAGGTAAGGACTCTCCAGGCACAAGAAAGGGGGTGCTAAGTATGGGCTCCAGTTGAGGAGGAAGGTAGGAGGTCCTGAGGGAAGAATCTGGGATTCTGGGTGGGAGATCATAGAGGGAAAAGTGCCACATTCCAGGGAGGAAGAGGGAGGGGTGACTTTATCAACATCCACCAGCAGCCTGGAGACCTAATCCCTGATGGGAGAAGAGGGGTTTGGCAGAGACTCCAGAGGAGAGGCAGACAGCCCTATCCTGGTGTATGTGGAGGGGATTGGACTTGATGACCTTGGGTTCAATAAGCTCCAAATGTCATTAGTATTGTCATTGGCACCATGGGTTTGGGTCCAGATTGCTTGGGTTCAAATCTCACTCCGCTCCTTATTATGGTTGGACCCTGGAAGACTGACTTAGTCTCCTCCTCCACAGTTCTATATCCATCAAATGAGAATAAATAATAGTAATTACATAGTATTACTATCAAGATTAAATGAGATAGGGGTGCCTGGATGGCTCAATCTGTTGTGCACCTGACTCTTGATAAATCATGAAGCTAGTCAATGGCTGAGGGGACCTGCCACCAACATCTGTCTGACCACCTAGACTTCTAATTCTTGATGCAGAAGAGAGAAGCTGTGTGTGTGTAGGTGAGAGTGGTATGAATGGGACAACGATATGTCCCATCTCAGTATTCAGTGTCACATCTAATGCTGTGGAGAACAGAACGTCTCTCCTGGGGCACATACCCTGCCCAGCCCCAGTATGCCTAAGGCTGCACTGTTCACACAGGAGCTCAGCATATGTTTGGCGAATGAATGAATGAATAAGTGAGTGGTGTTCTCCCTTCTTTCCCTCATGTTCTCTGGTTCCCTCCTCCTGGCTTGGGTTCCTGGCCTGCTGCAAGTCAAGCTCCATGTGACTCCCTCCACAAGACTCAATTGCAGGGAGGTGGACACTGAGATGCCTTCTAGGAAGCAGAGACTTACAAAATAAGTCCTTGGCTGCTTCTGAGGGCCAGGGTCAGGAGGAAGAGAGCCCCAGCCAGGCTAGCACAGGGGACTGTGGGAGCAAGGAACATGGCTGGGGCAGAATTGAATTGTGTTCCTCCAAATTCACCAGTCCTAACCCTCCAGTATGACTGTATCTGGAAATAGGATTTTGGGGAGTTAATTAAGGTTAGTGGAGATCAGAAGGGTGGGGTCCTAATCCTATAGGCTTGGTGGCCTTATTAAGAAGAAAGAGATTTCCTTTCCCAGGAGCACACACTGAAGAAAGGCCATGTGTGCAAACAACTAGAAGGTGGCCATCTGCAAGCCAAGAGAGGTCTCACCAGAACCCAGCCATGCTAGCACTTTAGGCTTCGGAACTGTGACAGAATAAATGTCTGTTGTTTAAGCCACCCAGTGTTGTATGATGGAAGCCCAAGGAGACTGACACAAGGGGAACGGGGAGGCCCTGCTCCTGCTCTATCCCACATGGCCCTTCAAGTCAGAGGAACCCAGGACCCAGGCCTAGATCAAGTAGGATCCCACCCCAGCCTGGCTCCTTAGGCTTTTATCCCTTTCCTGGTCTGAAGTCCAAGTTCTCACAGCTTCCTCTTCTGATCATATTTCTCCCCAACCCAGTCTTCAGATCCTGTCTCCTGTCCCTAAACACCCCCTTTTTTTTTTTTAAAGATTTTATTTATTTATTCATGAGAGACACAGAAAGACAGAGAGGCAGAGACACAGCAGAGGGAGAAGCAGGCTTGACACAGGGACCCTGATGTGGGACTCAATCCCGGGTCTCCAGGATCACACCCCGGACTGAAGGCAGCGCTAAACCACTGAGCCACCGGGGCTGCCCAAACACCCTTATTTCTAAAGCACAAATCTGGTCACTTACTACTCCTTGGCTGAAAAGCCTCTGATGTCTCCCCACTGCCTACAGGATGAAATCCAAGTAGGTTGCCATGTAGGATTGTGCACAAATGTACACAAAGGGTCTTGAGTCCAGCCTCATTCATTCATTCACTCCTCCATTCATGTAACAGGTATTCATTCCCTAGACGTTCTCAGCTTGGTACCCAAGGTTCTGGATAATCTGGCTCCCGACTCTCCTTTGCATCCCCTCTCACTTATTCCCCTCACATATCCTTTAGCCACACTGAACATGGTGCCGTCACATACCGGTGTGCTCGATGCACAAATTCATCTTATCTGCTTGTTTGAGAATGCTGAGGCAGAATGGGCCCAGATTTTGAATCCTATTTCCCTGCCATTTCCCAGCTAGGAGAATATGGGCATCAGTGAAATGGGATTAGACATACTTAATGTGCCTCACATTGCACTGAGCGCATAAGAGCCTCCCAGTAAAAGTTGGTTTCTCCACTTCTTTGCATCCTAAACTCCTTTTCATTCTTGAAGACGCAGCCCAAATGTTACCTCCTTGGCAACATTGCCCTCATTCCCTCCACATGGGTAACATTTACATTCCCTGTTTCTACTTTTGCTGCCAGCCCTACATGGCACTCACCAACCTCTGTTAGAATGCTGTTGCACTGATCTGTTTTCCTGGCTCACACGAGCAAAGCATCCAGCCAGAAAACCCTTGCTGCATGAAGCAAGGCACCACCGATCTCTGGGTTGAGAGCCGTTCACCTTCCAGTCTTGTCCTGGTTCTAATCCCTCAGCCTGTTGGAGAGCTTGAGAGTTAAGGACAGGAGGTTGAGGCTGAGGTAAGCAGACAGATGAGTGTGGGGGAGGTGGCAGGGGTGGGGAGGGTGCTTCAGCCTTCTGGGGAGGTGGCTCTGTAGCCAGAAAGGAGGCAGGACTCAGAGAGGATGGCAATCTGAGACTTGAAAAGTGGTTGGCAGTGCAGGCGGCTTACTCTCTCACTTCCCATCTACTCAAGCTGGGCTTTGCTGTGGGTGTAGCCACCTGGGGCCAAAAGGATGTGGGGAAAGAAATTACATGGGACAAGACTGGAAGAGAGAAAAGGTTTTCTGGAAAGAGGGAGAGGAAGGGTTTTCTGGAAAGAGGGAGAGGATGGTTTTGAGGGCAGGTGGGTCAAGAAAGAATGAGTTGGAGAAAGGTGAGGAAGGAGAGGAGAACCTGGAGGTGGGAGGAAGGGGAAAAGGGGTGGCGGGTTGTTTAGGGTGTGTGTATAGACTGCAGATGAGGAGGGATGGAAAGTTGGGAGGGATGACACCGGAAAGTACTGGTGAGGGAGTCTTTAGACCAAGGGCTGTAAGGCCCAGGACCTCCTGAACTTGGGGTGTGAAGGCCCCTCCCCTCTGGGCTGTCCTTCCTCCCCTCTGCTCCCCACCCCATTTACCCTTGTTGGGCTGGCTGCTCTGCCCATCAGCAAAGGTCTAAGTCAAGTTCTTTGTTAAATCTTCCTGGAGGAAAGATGAGCTGTGGTAAATGCAGCAGTGTTATGAGTCCATTGACTTGGTCCACAGCCAGGTCGAGGGGGGTTGGGGTGGGAGGCTGGAATCAAAGTTTGGTAGTGGGTGGGGTGGTGGGGCTCCTCAACAGCGATTTAAAGCCATTAGGAGGGTCTCTTTGCAGGCCCTCCAGGCAGAGCAGCTCCTGCCACTGGGTCACAGAGCTGGGCCTCAACAGAAGCAGCAGCTCCCCTTCCTAAGGCTCCTTAGGAAAGTGGATTTCTTGAGGCCCCTCCTATACCACTTGGCACAACTTGGATGGCTGGCTGGCAGAAGCTAGTGGTAGAACTACCACTCAGGCTCAGGGTGGGATGATGAAGCCACTGTCTGGTTCTCTAGGGCTGGACTGGTAGCTCAGGGCTCATCTGGGTTCAGAGACTCTTCCCGACTCCTGCCAATGTTTCACCTGCCTCTCCTCGTTCCTCATGGAGCCTGAGTGAGACCTTGGAACCTGTCAGGGGGGCCACATAGACTCCCCTTCAGCCCTGGGACACAGGTGAGAGCTCAAATCTCTGTCTTCCTAGCAGAATGGCAGGCAAGGAGTTACAAAGGAGAAAATCGCATGTGCGGGCCATGTGGGGGACACGGAATGGTTTGAGATGGTTTATGAAGGGAAGCCCATGGAGACCGTACTGCTGTGGCCAGGGGTTTAGGAGGGAGTGTGGCATATGCAGTCTTCTTTAAGACATGCCACCACCTGCCAACTCAGGGCTCCTCTCTGTTCAGGTCTCTACCTCTGAGTGGGCAGTCCTGAATGCCTTAGAATCAACTATGATGCCAAGACAGACACTTTATTTTCCATGGGAACTACACAGGCACTCATGGGTACAAGGAGGGGGGGGGGCTCTCCCTCCTGAATATGACCTTGAGAACTTGTCTAGTGTGCTGTACTCTCCAGCACAGGCTGAGTGGGCTGCTCTCAGCTAGTCCTGCCAGCCCAGGGCAGCTTCAGTCCGGTTTGGCTTCCTGGGTTGAAATCATATAATTTGTCAGACCCAACTACGGCCAAAGATAATGACAATGATGCTGTGGCAGGGCCTACAGCTGGGAGGGGGTGGGCACTTGCTCCTTATAGAACAAAAGTGGGCTTCTTCTCTGAGCCTCCTCTTCCATCCTCATGGTGTGATTTTCTTAGGACCCCAGGCCTGTTAGACAAACTATTCCAGCTTCTTGGGAGTCTTGATGGAAGTGGGGGTGGGGAAAAGACCAGACCGAGATTCTCCAAACCTCTTGAGTTGACTGCCTGTTTGTATTCATGACTCTCTGCTGCCCCTGTGTGGTTGTGAGGCCAGTAGACGCCCTACTGCTGTGCCTGTCTATGTGTCTATGTGTGTGTTTTGGGGAGGAGGGGGCACTCAGCAAGGCTGGAGCTGAGACAGAACCAGAGAAAGCTGACCCTTGTGTCTGCTCTAGAGAGCAGGAGGTCTCCTGCCCCCACCTCCCTCCTGTGGGTTACAAAAGTAACATGAGGGCAGTTGTGACACCAGTTGGAGGACCCTTACTTACCAAAAAATTGAAAGAAAAGATGGGGCTGATACTCATTTGCAATGGCAAAGGCTAGACATCAAGAATATGAGGGTAGCTGGGTGGTCTCTGACCTTGGGGACCAGTTCCCCCTTTCTAAGCTACCCTGATAACTATGGCCACATTGACCTAAGAATCCAGGGTGGGCAGATCCTGCTTTGTCCTGGGAACAGCTGCCCAAGAAGCCATTACAGAAGCAGGGAAAGGAACAGATATGGAGGGAAGTTGAGTCTGTCCATCCCTCCTTTGGTCAATCCTTGCACATCATCTCTCTCAGGTCAGCCGTGGACTAGGAGCCCATGGGTCCTGATCCAGCACCTGCTATTTGCCATGACAGAGTCCAGGTCTGTAACTCAGGCTGCTATGCTGGTAGTGTCCAAGTTGATGGAGCCCTCAGATGTGGGTGTGCTTCAGAATCACAAGAAGCTTGTTTAGATGCCTGTCAAAGTCTGAGAAGAATAGCTGCTCTTGTCTATTGGCCTCTTTTTATGGTTGAGGAAACTGAGACACAGTTTGGTCTGGATGAAGGTCACTGCTGAAGGTCATAGGGTTTCCACTTGGTATCATTCTCCTCCAGTCCAATAAATTGGCTCATTAGTGTGGCCACGGCTCCCATTCAGGGGTTCCAGCCCCTTGGGATGTCTGGGAAGGTGCACAGGAAGCTCCCTCTCTCTACATCCTTTCTGTGTCCTGCAGCAGAGTACCCACCAGGCTGATGACCTGGGAGGCTGGCTGGACCGTGTCGTACTCCGCGAACAGGTGGCACACATTCTCCTGTGACTCTGTCTGGCTCTTGGCCACAAACCCGAAGATCCTGGTGGGAGAGAATAGCCTGAGTGAGATGACCCAGAGAGACTGGCAGAGGTGATCTCCACTAATATAGTGCTCCTCCCTGTCCCTTGCTTAGCTCTCTGAGGGTCAGATATGTCTCTTCTGTCAGACTGGGTGATTTCGGAGTTCAAGATCTAGTTTTCCCTCCTTTTGAATGAGGGCTCTCTGAGGATAGGACCTGTGAATTCCTCATCAGAGTGGAAGCTTTCTGAGGGCAAGGATGTGTCTTGGCCATCAGACTGGGGCATCCTCATAGATAAGACTCCCTGTGGTCAAAACCTGTGCCTCCTACATAAGACCGAGGGCTCCCAGGCTCATGTCTCCTTCTTCAGACTGGAGGCTTTCTGAGGACTGGGGCCTGTGCCACCCCCATCAAAACCATGGGCTGTCTTAAGGTCAGGACATGGCCTCCCTCCTTCCTTAAGTCCCTCCCCTTGCTGGGTCCCAGGCTATGGCCCAGGGAAACTTGTACGGTGGCCAACAGTGCACATGAAGGCCTTACCAGGAGGGCTTGCAGTACTTTTGCCACCTGGGGGAAAAAAGAGATGGACAGTGATGAGTACTGAGGCTTCTCTGCATTTCACAGAACTCTGGCTGAGCAGCAGGAGACAATGGCCAGCTGTGTCCACACCCCACCAGGTCCTGCCCTCCCCTCATCCTATTGTTCCTGGCCCCTCAAGGGTCACAGGCTTTATCTGTGACCCCAGTCCCAGAGTCAGCAAGAAACCTCAGTGGGCAGCTAGGTCCCACATGGCTGAGTTTGGCCCAGCCTTGAACTTACTTCCGTTGCTCAGGGTCCATGCCACAGAAGCGGAGGGTGGCGAGGGGGTAATGGCGCCGGAAAAACACCCTGGAAGGGCAGGGGGAGAAGGATAGCTGGTGGGAGCCTGTCCTAGTGCCACATTTTACCTCCATCCTCTTCAGCTCTCCTAAAGGTCAGATGCTCTGCTCTCCAAGAAGCCTCTCAGACCCCTTAAAGCCTCCTGTGACTGTTCCCACTGCTGGGCCATGGGGCACATGTTTGCACTTCTCTTTTCTTGGAATGAATCTGCCTTGTGTCCCGAATCTTCAGGTTTTCTATCGTCTCCCTGCTCCCCGCCCACTATGTTATTCGACTGCTTGAGGATGGGAATGACATCTTGCTTATCTTGTTCCTAGAGGAACCTGCTCTAGGGTTCCTGCTACACTGTGAAGCCCTGAGCCTGAGCAGGGGAAGGAGTGATCTCATCCATTGTGTCCCAGTGGGCAGCCAGAGTCTGGCCTCCTGTAGCTGTTCCATCAGTGGATGCAGACTTAACCAGTGCCCAATGCATACTGGTTAATTTCAACTCCACTGGTCACAGGGAAGGGAGACTTTGGTAGGAGGTCATTGGTGTGAGGCCCAGAGAAAGCGGAGAACTTGCCTGGAGTCACTTAGCAGGTCACTGACCACATTGGGTCCAGGATCCTGAATCCTACCTTCATTACTGATCCACAGCCATCTCAGCCATCCCATTCAGATCCCCCTGCCCAGCCCAGCAGCCCCAGGGCAAGGGAAGTTTCTTACTTCCTCTGGACATCAGTCAGGGTGATGCCTTGCTCAGTGACTTTGAAGTGGACCACGGTGGGTGTGGGGAGGACGTCTCTCTCAAAGGTGGTTGAGATGGCCTTCCGCACGGCCAGGGCTCCACTCAGGCTCTCTACACTCACGGAGGTCAGGTACAGGGCATGGCAGCCTGTGGGTTGTAAATGCTGTGTTTGGGCCTTGCCAGGATCCACCATGCAGGGGTAGGTGGGGTCACCCACATCCTGGTCCTCCCTCTACCCAGAGCCGGGTGTCAGGGCTCTTCCTTCTTCATGGACCCAGTGGGGTTCCTCTGAGCCATGAGGCAGGCAGAAGGCAGGCAGGCAGGGGTGTGTAGGTGACTGCAATTTGAGGTCAACCCCAGAGGACTTTAGAAGCATCTGTTGCTTTGCCTTGCTCTGGCCTCTGGCCCTCTAGTAGAGTAAAGGAGGGACTGTTGTCCTATGTGTAGGGATGTCCAGGCAAACTTTCTTTCTGTCTAGAAGCATGGTTGGCACTGCCTCCACCTCTACCTACCTTGGAGCCTTGGTTGTTCATTGTCAAGAGAAGGTGAAGACAAGAATGGGGAGGGGGCCCATTGTAGGAGCTGTCACTCAGACAAGTATGGATTTGTGCCTCGCCTCTGGATGGAACAGGAGCAACTTTTCCCCTGTAGAGACTCCCAAGACTTGGACATGACACTCCACAGAGAACCCCAATCCTAGAGATCACCTCTAGGGCAGGTATCTCAGAACCAGAGAGACCCCAGAACATCCACATGTGTGCATGTGTGTGCAGGACAGGGTATAAGCCTTACTAACCTCCTTCTCTCCTGCCACTCCCCCATCCCCCTGCACCCCCCCACTCCAGACTGCAGCCTTCCACCTCTAGTTTATAGGGATGGGGAGGACTGTAGGGCACCTTATTAAGGATGAAGAAACAAAGCTGTAATGGGAACATGTATGGACTTGCATGGGCATGTATGTGCGTGGGGCCGGGAGGTACCCTCCGGAGGCACAGCCAAGCCTGGAGCCGCCCCCATGCCACTCACCTGCAGATTTCTTCAGGCAGGAGCCTCGGCTGTCTGTAGTGGGGTCTGAGGAATCTCCACCTCCCAATTCTGAGCCAAAGCAAAGGAACAGGCCCCAGAGGGGGTGGGGGCAGAGTGAACAGGACTCTTCTTATAGGAACATAAATCCCTTTGAACATGTCCTACCTCTGCCCCCACCTCCAGGAAGCAAGCCCTTGAGAAACCTGATGTGATTACCGTAATTAGACAAACAGGGCCACTTGCAGCAACCCAGATGCCTCACTTGTAAGCTTTTGATCCCTCCTTCCCCTCTTCACTCCTCTAGCCTCTGGACTGCTGCAGTTACCTGGTCCTCAGAAGCCTCTGACCTCCTTCCTTCTTTCGGACCCCATCCCAAACTCAGGCCTTTCTTTGCAGAAAGTAGGGAGGCTCCCCATCACCACACCGGGGCTCTCCCTGCCCTGACTCCTCTCCCAGATCCTTTTGCTGCTCCTCCTGCATATCCTGAGATCATCTACTCTGGCTAGTCTTGCAGCTTTCTGATCTTGGTTCCAGGTCTTATCTGTGTGCCTTTGGGCAATTTATTCAGCCCCTCGAACCCTCCTTTTCTCATCTGTGAAATAGGAGATAACACCTATTTGACACAGTTGTGGTGAGGGATGAGTAACAAGGGAGTGCCCAATAAAGGTTGGACCTGGAAAAAAAAAATACCCGAAACCTTTCCAAACCAGCTGATTTATGCTCCTTCCATCCTATGAAAGAAAGCTCCTATTTATCAAACATGTACTCAGTGATAAGAGCCTCATCTGGACCCAATCATTTAACCCCCAACTAATCCTGTAAGGAGATATGATGACAGCTGTCCCCATTTCATAGAGGAGGAAACAGAGGCTCAGAGAGGTTGGACATTCTCAAATTCTCAATCAGGAGATACTGATGGATTCCAGACAAAGTACTTTTAACCATGATACTAATGCATAAATAAAGTGAGACGTGACCACTAGGAGCCTTTCTAGTAAGAACAGAGAGGCCTAGTGCCCTGGTGTTGCCTTTTTGGGGCCCAGACCTACCTTTCTGTGGGATAGTAAGTTTGCAGGGCAGGGCCAGGGCCATGATGGAATGCTGGCACACAAAGGCAGAGAGGCTCCCTGCAAGGAAACAGGCCATCCAGTGTGAGAAGCCCTTCCCAGGACCAGTCTCCCAGCCTGGAAAGGTGGTGCCCACCTAGCGGCCTGTAGGCTGGAGAGGCTCACCAAAGTAGGGTTCTTCATCTGCTCCTTTGAGATGCACCCCTTTGGCGGAAGACTCGATGAGGAAGTGGCGGATGAGGTCACTGTTGTCCTCACCTGGACAAAGGCAGAAGATAGTGTGGATGGATGGGAGTTCTAGAGTCCAGTGTTGGCCAAACACCAACCAACTCATTCTCTGACTAGCTTCCTCTTGGTCCATCTGGACAGTAACTTGTTCATCCCCCAGCCTCTGGGTGGGACTGCCAGTAGGAACCCTATTGTCAAGGCCTCCTGCAAAGGAGGTGCCAATGTGTTTGCTCAAAGGCTTCTGCGTCCAGTAATTCTCTTCTCTGGAGATCTTCCTCTTGGTCTCAAGAGCTACCAGGGATGGTGGATGGTTCCAATGCCTGCTGAGATCAGATCTTAATTCTTCAGCCTGATTTCTCTCTCCCCCACTGACTCCTTCCCAGGGGCTATTATTCTGCACCAGATGGTCCCTGCTGGAGCTAGGCTGGCCCTGGAGGGTGCCCAATGCTCCTTTATATCTTCTCCACCAGCCATCCTCCTTTCTGTGCTTGTTGGCACAATGATAACCAACACTGCCCCAGAGGTCACTTTCTTATTTAGGCAGAGCAGCATATAGTGTGGAGAGCATGAAGTTGGGGTTTCCATCCCAGCTCTGGGAGGTCATTAACTAACTCTTGGAGCCCCATTTATCTCATCCACTTGTTACATGAGAGCTACACTTCTGGAGCTTGGGGAGGGGCTGTTACTGTTACATAATGATCTATTTTTCTCTCTCTTCCCAGTGAGGTACCCTAGTGGGAACCTCTAGGGTTGGGTGCCCCACAGAAGTGTGTTGCGTGTGTGAGACCCCAGGAAAGCATATGATAAGCTTGTGTGATAAACTAGCACATATGTGACAAACTATCACGCACATGTGAGAGGCCAGGGCCCACATGTGATAAAAATCATGCATGATAAGCTGTCACACATACATGATAAGCTAGGGCACACACATTAAGTTCCTTCACAATAGAGCTGGTCTGGACAGAGGGGGGCACCCAGAGGGGGGCACCCAGAGGGGGGCTTCCTGGAGAGGGGCTGGGAACTTCCTCCTCTTCCCCTCCAGGAGAGCAGAGCAGGGACCCTGGGGACTCCAGGAGGCAGAGGCAGCTCAGGCTTGCCATGGAAAGGGCTCTTTACAGAGCCTCGGTGGAAGAAGGCAGCTGGGAGAGTCCTGAGGTGGCCCTTCCTCCTAGGAGTCCTTACGGGCGGCGGGCTGCAAGGTAGTGGAGGAGCTGGGCCTAGAACCCACCATACCCCCTTGCCTCTACAAGGCCTTGAGTGGCGATAGAGATGAGTGCATACCTGATCGGTTTGGGCTAGGTGCAGGGGCCTCCTGTACCTTCAAGGCAAGGCCGAAGGAGCCTCGGTAGGAAGAACTGTCCCTCACGACGAAAGTCCCTGGCTCCTCCTTCCTCAGCAGCTCGATTGCTGGAACAATCCTTGGGTCAGAGACAGTTACCCCCCTGACCTGGACACCCTCTGTCTCCCAGCCCCATAGGGTCTTCATAGAGCAGACATTACAGAATCACCTTGTGTTCCCAAGAAGTCCTTCCTATTGTCTAATCCCCCCCCCCCAACTTCCTGCTGCAGTCCTCCATTTTCTTGGGACATGAGGTTCACACGATACCTCCCTTCCCTGGACTTACAATTTGCCATTCCCTTCCCTATCATGATCCAGGGCCCCATCTGCCTGATGCAAAGTGCAAGACCCAGGCTTGACTCCTGGATCACTCATCCCTCGAAACACAATGCTTCCTTTTACCTTGTTCCCGGGTGATGCTTGGCTTAAACCAGTATTTAGATGTGTCCATCACAAACTTCATGGTGGGCTGTATGTCCCTGGTAGGACCTGGAGACAGATAGGGGGACCCTTTAGGCTGAGGGGAGTGGGGGACCCTCTCATTAGTCCTATTCAACCCACCCTACCCTACCCGAACCCTGTTGTATCTCCAACTGCCTGTAAGAGGCAAAATCTAACAGAATTCCAGGGTTTGGCACATCTAGGACCTAGGAGTCTCCCCTTGTATCCTTGGTAATGAGTCATAAACAGATAAAATCTCAGTTTAATGAGAAACAGTTTCTCAAATCTAGTGTTGTCTGGTGTGGACTGAAAGAAGGGCTAAATACGGGATCTAAGATGCATCATGTGTTTGATTTTACCCATTCTTCCCCCTTAGAATCCTACAAGTGTCCTGGGGGTCATATAACAGTTTGGAAAAGAAGATGAACTAAAAGTTTGAGGAAAGGAAGGCAGCAGATCTGGGCAGACAAACCCCTGAAGAAGTCAGGAGATAGGATTCCTGACTCTGATTTGGGACAAATGTCTTGCTCCTGAAGCCCAGAGAGGACCAAGTGTACTTGTACAGTCTCTGAGGGTCTTTGACACTCCAATAGCCTGGGAAGTTAGCAGTTAGCATGGATTTTGTTTTGAGAATGGTTTGCAGAATTTGATTAGACTCCAGGGTATAATTAGTGATATCCTGGGGTGTCACCAAACCAGGATGGGAATATCACCAGATTAAGTACATGTGCTCTTTGTGATAACAAAATGGCTATTTTCCCAGGTCCATAAGGCAGAGAACAGTGGTTTTCAATTTTGGCATCTTGAAAAGGTGTGCTGTGGCCAGTTGAGGGTAACTCATTATTTAAAAAATGTACTAAAGTCTGCAAATGATTTGTCCTGGGAAAATGATCAGAGCAGATTCACAGGCACACCTGTCATGCCATTTTCTTTTGTTTATGCTGACATGGCTTCCTGAATGGTGGCGTGGGCCAGAGTGAACATCATCCCCCACCCCAGGAGTCACCCTGATGCTTGTGGCTGAGTGAGGGGACAGTAGGGAGTGACCCTGGGGCTCTGCAGGAGCTCTACTCTGGAGAGGTGCACCATGTGGGTGCTAAGCCTGAGCCTCTGTGTTTACTGCTTTGGGCTCTGGTTGGTTTTGTTCTTTTTGGACGATTGTAGTCACAGACTACGGGAAGGAGGGTGTTTGCGTCTTGTGGTTTTTAGCTGTCTGAATTGGAATGCATTGTCTCCGTCGGCTCTCTGTGTGCTCGTCATCTGCGAACGTCAGAGGTAGGGCTGACTCTGTCTCCTTCTCCCTCTCTTGGGTTAGTCATCAAGCCTGCTGTTTTCATATCCCGAGGGTCTCCTGGCTCTGTCCTCTCTCCTCTGCCCTGCCCTGGTGCAGGCCCCCGTCACAGCTTGTCCAGACCACTTCAGTGATGAAAACCAAAACAAAACTGCTCTCCCTGCCCAGGCTGGGCCCTACAATTCAGCTGTCATGTAGCTAGCTGCCAGAGTGATCTATTGAATGTGTACCTCTGATCCCAAAACTTCTGTGTGAGCCTCTCTGCTAGTACCCCATGGCCTAGCGGATGGAATCCACTCTTTAGTGTGGTATTCAAGACTTCTCAATCCTGCCCCAGATTACTCAATTACTGCGCCCCACACCCAACACTCCAGTCATTTCTTAAACATGCATGTGCTTCTACACCTTCATGACCGTGGACTCATTGTTCCCTCTGCTAGGAATGCCCCTCCTCACCTGCTCTGGCTGAATACTTCTTTAAAAATTTTTTTAATTTAAATTCAATTTGCCAACATATAGTATAACACCCAGTGCTCATCCCATCAAGTGCCCTCCTTAGTGCCCATCACCCGGTTACCCCATCCCTCCACCCATCTCCCCTTCTGCAACCCTTTGTTTCCCAGAGTTAGGAGTCTCTCATGGTTTGTCTCCCTCTCTAATTTTTCCCCACTCAGGTCCCTCTTTTCCTTTATAATCCCTTTCACTATGGCTCCAGACTTTTGATCCACTTTCCAGATCCAGCTCAGATGTCACTTCCTCTGAGGAGCTTTCCCAGTTTTTCAGACCAAAAGGAGCATCCCTTCCTTTGTGGTCCCAAAAGACTTAGGACATCTCTTTACTTCTGTGTTTATTCTACTCTATAGTGATCCTTGGTTTTTGTCTCTCTTTCTAAACTGTATCTGTCTCTTTGTCTCTACTATTTGGCAAAGTGCTTAGCACACATTAGGTATTCAAGTGTGTTGAACTGCTATTGCAGAAACTCCCACTGATGTTTTGTCTATTTCCCCAAACCAAACCTTACAACATTTGAAGTATTGGTTTACAACTTACCCTCCGAGGATGTGGTGAGAGGGGCATCTGGCAGGGTCTGGCTATGGCTCCTGGTGGCTGGACAAGAATTGCTGGAAGAAGTGGCCCCAGGTCGGACAAAGTCCTGGCGTCCTAGAATCTGCTGGGATGGGGGAGACCCTGGTTCTGGGTAGCCGTTGATCAGCACAATGGGTATGTCCACCATGGAGTTGGTGATGGATGGTGGGCAGCTGCTGGCATGTTCTTTGGCCAGTGGTGAGGAGTGGGTTGCTCTGGGCTGGCCCATATTTGGGGTGGGGTTGCTGGGGGCTTGGAAGTCACTGGCTCTTGTACACAGGGACACTTGGCCAAGGCTGTGGAGGCTGGAAGAAGAGCTGGCTGGGCTTTCCAAGGATCTAGAAGATGATTGATGGCTGGACATACTGGAATGGAGGAGGGACTGGCTGCTGCAGAGGGGGGCACCAGATAGGCAGGGTGTTAGGATGTCAGAGCGGACACACAGGGGCCAGAGCCAGGCTCCACAATCTACTGATCTGGGGTACCCAAAGCTCTGGTTAAATAGTGTATTGCATACTCCATCCCCCACAGCCCAGAGCAAAGTGCATATCCACCTGGATTCCCAAGGGATGCCGAAGGATACAGAAATGTCCCTGCACTGCAGAGTCTTGGCCATTTAAAGTAGCCAATGAGCTGATCCCCTGCAGGTCATGTGGGCTTAGGCTGGACTGGATCCCCTCTGTCTTCTCAGCCCGGCAGGTCTGACCGAGTTATCACACAAGTGCCCGATATTCCCAAGAGCCCTGCATGCAGGCTGGACCATGTCCATGCCGGATGCAGAGGGAACTCCCCAGCTGGAGGAAGAGGAGGAGGCCAGCTCTGCATCCAGCCAGACTTCTCTCTGAACTCAGAGGCCCATGCCAATGGCCATGGCTGTGGAATCCCAGCCTTCTTGCCAAGGACTGCCTTGGCACATCGACTTTGGAGTCGGTGTAGGGAACAGAGGTCCTGTGGTTTGGTTCTCCTGGGCAGGACGGGTGTGTGTGCAGCTTTACTATGAAGCCAGCAAACTGGGCTGGGCAACTCTGTCCTGCTAGGCTTTGCTAGCAACAAAGAATAAGAAGGCTTTTCTTTTGTAAATGCTTTATCCTAGGCCCCCCAATTTTATTTACATCCGTATGTTTTGAGGTTTAAAAAAAAAATCCCTTCCTAGAGATGGATTGTATGTGTGCTTGGAAAGGATCAGGTGAGCCCCATGAATGTATCAGTTCTTTTCCCAAGAGGTAGACATAACTCAAAATTTTTGTATATTGAGTTATATATATTCTAAATACTTGAGGAAAGCTTGAGGTCCAAATGACTGTGATGGCATAAAAGAGAATATTCGCTCTTTTGTTTTTGGTGTGCACTCTGATTTTGGTCAGATAGAGCAGGGTGCCTCCTCTATGATTTTAGGGTGTGTGTGTGTGTGTGTGTGTGTGTGTGTGTGTTGTGGAGGCAATATCAGAAACTATAGTGGGAGCAACTTACCTTCCAAACACGTAGCTGACATCAGATGCTGGGCTGGCTGACAACACAGACACTCTGCTGCCCCGCTGTGGGGCCAGGCCACCCAACCCCTTCTCCAAGCCTGGAGAAACTGCCAGTGGGGAGCCCAAGCCTTGGGGGCCTGAGGCCTTATTCCCCATGCAGGGGATGGAGATGCTGGGAGAGGTTGAGGGATGAGAGGAGGGAGCCCCAGAGGAGGGAGGGGGGCGCTGGTGCCCCCTGCCCTGGCTCCCAGAGAAGATGAGGCTCTCGCTGCTGCTTCGAGTCTCTCGGGGGATGTCTCTGGAAAGGAGGAGGCCACCACTGCGTGGGGAGCCAAAAGGTGGGGTGACAGATGGGCTGGAACAGCACTGGGGGCCATCATGACACCTTGATCTGGTGGAGGTCACCTCGATGTACTTTATGTCTGGGAAGAGAGCAGAGCATTGGTGAAGCCTGGGAGCCTAGACTCACAGAATAAGAGTGCTGGAAGAGTCCTCAAGACCATCTGGTCTCTCCACTTTTAGACAGGTGAAGAAACCAAGGCTTAGAGAGGAGAAATTTGCTGGATTAGGATTAGCATCCAGCTCCACCTCCTAGGTGCAGTTCCAAAGTCAGCCTCCCTGTGATTTCTTCCTTTGGTGGGGAGATGCAGTGGAATGAACATAGACCTTGGAGTCAGATAGACCTATATTTCAGATCTGGCTCTGCCATTTACTATCAGAGCACCTGGCCAAATGACTTCACCAACTAGAGCCTCAGTTTCCATACCTGTGAAATGGGGTGACTATATGCAGTCTCTTGGTGTTACAGTAAAGATAAGATGAGATGAATGTAGGTGGCATAGCACTGTTCCTGGCACATAGTAAATCCTTTAAAACTAGGAAACCCTCTCCTGAGTGAATGTCTCCCTCCCAGGTTAAAATGACTGCTTAATAGAGTGTGCCAGTCACACTCTATTTCTGATGCCTCCATTGCTCAGGGCTTGTGAAGGCTGTTTCTACATCTGTGCCTACAATGAAGGCAGGGGTTCTCATTCCTGGTTGCACATTAACATCTTTTAAGAGTCCTAATGCCTAGGCTACACCCTGTGCCAATAGATCAGAATCTCCAGGGTGAACCCAGACCTCAGTTTGTTTATTTCCCCTGCTGATTCCAGTGTGCACCAAGCCACACCACTGTGGCCCCCAGCCCAGCAGTGCTACTTCACCTGGGAGCTGGTCAAATGTGCAGAATCTTGGTTTCCACCCTACACCTGCTGAATCAGAATCTGCATTTTAGCAGGACTCCCTGGAATCTGAGTTAGAGTTTGAGAACACTTTAGAGTTTGAGAACTCTGCTTTAAGAGCAGGAGATCCCAGGGGCCTGGCTACATGATCAAGCTGTGGACCTCCCAGGCCATGCTTTTAGCTGGTACACAATTGTTGTTTATTCAACATGCCCCAGGGTGGTGACTCACTCCAATGCTCTTTCCATTCCCCAGTGGGGGACACCCAGGACTCTTGTTCTGAGGACTTCCTCCTCCCTGGAATGGGGCATCCAGTGGTTTTCCTCATGGTGAGCATGGACACCCCTCCTCCTGACCTGGGGGAGGGGAACTGTTCTGGCTGCTATTCTAGCAAAGATGCTGGAAGGTGGGGGCTACCTAGCTGCTCCCTCTCAGAGGCCTGTTAGGTCCTGCCTCTGGATTCCCAGGTTGGGAACTGGGGCAGAGTTGGCGGGAAACCGCACCTATGGCTCCTGTCTGCCAGCTTCCCACCCCCTTGGGCTTTGGCATAGGTACCAATGCCCGCCCACTCTGACTGTGGAATCCCTGCCTGCCCTGGCCCGCTCCAGGGGAGGACCTCTGAGCTTCCTTGCGGTTACTGCCTTTGTCTGAGTCTGCTTAGCCCGGGGTGGGGGTGCAGGATTACTCAGATGAGGGGGCTGCTGGCAGACTGACCTGGGCATGCTGTCCCAGGGCTATAGGAACAGGCCTGGCTTTGCTGGCAGACAAACCCAGGCGTGAGTCCTGTTTTTGCCACTTTCCTGCTAGGAGGCATCAGGCTCTCCTAATCACCATAGGCCTCAGTTTCCTTATCTGCAAAGTGGGAATCTAAAACCAACCTCCTGAGGTTGTGGTAAGGATCAAAGACACTGATGAATGGTGCCAGAAGCCTGGCTCTTGGTGAGCATTAGAGAACTTCTCTCGCCTGTCTGCTTTTTGAGGCCAGTATTGGCCAGATGGCTGACATTGTCCAGCTATGGTGGGAGTCCCACTGCTGAAAGCAAGAGAAGACTATCTGGCACAATGTCTTGTGGGTTCTGAAAGAATAGAGGTCTTGGAATGGGGTAGATTCTTCTGGAAGGTTGTCAAGCACAACTTCTTTTTTTATAGGACTTTATAGTGTTTATAGCAGCAGGCATTGCTTTTACAGAGGAGGAAACTGAGGCTCAGAAAAGTGTGGCAATGGAGCTGGCATTTGTTGCATAATTTTTAATAAGGGCTGATATTTATTGAGTGCTGTGTGCCAGTTCTGTTGCAATCATGTTACCTGTATTCGCTCATTTAACCCTCATGAAGTATTGAAGTAGAAAATATTATGAATTCCATATAATAAATGAGAAATCAAGGCTCAGAAAGGCTAAGTGAGTTATCCAAAGCCACACAGCCAGGGAGTGGAAAAATCTGACTTCTGCTTCTGTGATCTGTTGTGGTGTTGGGGGGCGGGGGGGTTTGCCTCTTCCAGGAGGAGGGGCTCCTCATGACCCTTTCCCAAGGTCCTGCCCTGTGAGAAGGTACATGGCTGCTTTGGGGAGGGTCTCTTGACCTGGTGAAGCTCTGGTATTCCTGCTCACGGGTCATCCAAACATCGCAAAGGGCTTGCTCCAGGGACTGATCAAGCAGAGGAGGGTGGGAAGGGAGGAAGGAAGAAGTCCTGGAGCTGTGAGTCACCCCTTGCTGCTGCCCTGAGGTGCATGTGGCTAGGGAAGGTAGAGGCCCCCCACACCCTCACCTGGGTGCAGCCACTGTTTACAGGCCCGTGGGGCAAGTCTGAGCAATGCTGGGTGGATGTAGGCACCAGGCCAGGCTGGTAGAAGGGGGCACGTGGGTGGGGGGCAGAGAGACAGTTATTAGACACCCTTCACTTGGGATTGGCAAACAGCCTTGCCTGGCTGAAATTGCTGGAAAATGAAATGTGGGTGCCTAGTCCAAAGATGGGGAGGAATGGCGGAGATGGATATGGTGTTTGCTTGGAATAGTCATGCTCCCTGTGAGATGGGGGCCCCCCAGGGTAAGTCTGAAGGCAGGTAAGCAAGAGGCAGGGGCAGGGAAGCTGGAGGAGATTTGTGAGCACTGCGAGAGGTGGAGCCCGAGAAGAGGAGCCTGCAGGCTGCCTCCAAACATGTTTGTTCTTTGAAGCTCCAGAGAGCAGGAAACTAGCTCCAAAGAAGAGAGGGAGAGAGGGAGGGAGAGAGGGAGGGAAGAGAGAGAGAGAGTGAGACAGAGAGAGAGAGAGAGAAGCAAGAACACAGACTCTGGGGGCCAGAAGCCCAGGGTTTGAGGCAGAGGCACTACAACGCACTGGCTGTGTGATCATGGGTCATTACTTCTCTGAGCCTTGCTTTCTCATCTGTCAAATGAGGCTACCACTGTTTCTTTCAGGGGGTAGATGCTGAGATCATGCACTACAAAATCTATCCATCTATATTTAGGGGAGGGAGAAACAGGATCGCCAATGCTTAATTTTTAATTTTGCCAAGCGAGGACAAAGAGAAACAGTGAACATCTGCTAGCACTACAATTATAGAACATCTTCCCTCCGACACCCCAAGAAAAGGAAGGATGAGAGGCAAAGGGAGGGCATCCCACACATTTGGATAAGTTTGGGACCAATGAAAACTCATCACGGAGACAGAGCCAGTTACGCTGCCACAGGCTGGCAAGTGCTCTGTCACCAGTAGTGGTGGTCTGAGGGGGGGGGGGGGGGGCTGGGTTTGGTAGGTTGAGATGCAAGAGACAGGTAGGTGCCAGCCATCACAGTGATACACTGTTAGTGATCACAGTGATCACAGGGAAGAACTTTCTAACAGGAAACTGACTATGCCGTCTGTCTCAGGAGGTCATGAGCTCCCAGGCATCACTGTCATTCAGGTAGAGGTTAGAGGAAAGGATTTTCTTTTTCCATCAGAAGATACTAGGCAGAACTAGGTGTCTTCATCAGAAATCTCTGACCATTGTTGGCTGCCCACTCATCCCCCGAAACCCCCCTGCCACGTAGAGTCAGGTGGATGCATCCCCACGACGGCAGGTTGAGCCCAGGGCATTTGAGAACACAGACTACTGACCATTGCCCCATGGGGGAAGGGGATGTTGTCAATGTCCTCACCCCACACATATGGACATTCCACAGAGACTGGTCTTGCCCCAGCGGGCCTTGAGTGTGTGGAACCCCTGCCTTGGGGCATGAACATTAAAGCCCTGGGCTTGCTCCTGCCAATGGTAATTAGACCCAACCACTTCCCTGCAGAGACATGCCTATGACTGGCCTCAAGAGGCAGGAAGATCTTGGGAGATAGAGGTGGTTCTTTTAACAGCCCTGGCAGGCAATGCTCGATGGGAGGGTCAGGAGGCAGGCTGGAGACTTGGAACTGGGGCGCCAGAGAACCTGGGTGCCAGCCCACCTCCACCCCAGACCCTGTGTCTATCCTGGGGCAAGTCCTAAATGCAAACCTCATGTTTAATTAAAACAGATACCGTTTATAATGACTAACACCATGCCAGGATTTCTGATAAACACCCAACAAGTGTTATTTCTTTTAAACCCTGCAACCCCCTTTGAGCTAAGAACTCATTTCTATTTTATGGATGAGGAATATGAGACAAAGAAGGGAAGTCAATAGCTCGTGTAATGTTTGCCCGACTCCAGTGATTAGGCTAGACTGGCTGAAGTCTATCAGCCTCAGTTTTTTCATCTGTAAAATGGTGACAAGATATTCCATGATAGATTGGGAGGATTAAATGTTCTCCTGTAAGGTACTTAGCACAGAGCCTAGATATAATAAGTGCTCGATAATTAGAAATTCTCATGGACCCTATCTCTAATCCTTTTTCCCCCCTTATCTCTAATCCTAATTGTACCCCTTTACTTAAGCTGATCCTTTAAACCCCTGGAGACCTCAGTTGTCTAGCCTAATAGGGCTGCTCCTTGACCCTTAAAGTATACTTGAAACTCTTTATTTGGGAAACTGACACCAGATGTAGGAATTTCTAGATTCCCTTGGATGTGGTGTATTAAAGATGGCTTGTACAAGTTTGCAAGAGCTGATTGTTAAATTTTTAGGATTTTGTCCAGCTGATTTCTAAACTCAGACATTATTAAAAATTAAATTATATAATATAAACTTACAATAAAAAACAAAAGTGATAAATACAATTTATAATATCCCCATTATTTTACTAAATTTTTCTATTATCTAGACTCTTTTTTAAAAAAAAGTTTTATTTATTTAGGAGCACCTGGATGACTCAGTTGGCTGACCATTGGACTCTTGGTTTCCACTCAGGTTATGATCTCAGGGTCATGAGATAGGGCCCTGTGTCAGGCTCTGTACTCAGCATGGAGACTGCTTGAGATTCTCTCCCTCTCTCTCTCTTTCTCTCTCTCCCTCTGCTCCTTCCCCCACTTGCATGCTCTGGAGCTGTCTCTCAAAAAATAAATTTATTTATATTTTATTTATAAGATTTTATTTATTTATAAAATCTGGAAAAAAATAAAGTTTTATTTATTTAAGTAATCTCTATATCCAGCATGGGGCTCGAAGCTTGAACTCATGATCCTGAGATAACAAGTTGCGTGCTTTTCTGACTGAGCCAATCAGGTGCCTATTATCTATACTCTTGAGGTTCTTTCTTTCTTTTTTTTTTTAAGAGTTTATTTATTTATTCATGAGAGACACATGGAGAGAGAGGCAGAGACACAGGCAGAGGGAGAAGCAGGCTCCGTGCAGGGAGCCTGATGTGGGACTCGATCCTGGGACTCCAGGATCACGCCCTGGACCAAAGGCAGACGCTCAACTGCTGAGCCACCCAGGGATCCCCCCTCTTGATGTTATTTCTATCTATTGTATTGGTATGGTAGAAATAGTATATGTACTGTAATGGCCTTCTATAGGCATGTCTTTCAATGCTACATTCGGTGACATCATGTTGGTAGCTTGAAGTTGGCCATGGTAGGAGAATGTATATGTGAAATTTGGCAGATGTTTTAAATCAGGGCTCTCTCTCACCCCATTATAGAACTAGTTGTTAAACATTTACCAGTACACCACTGCTTAAACACAGCAGGGGCCCGCCCTAAATAGACTGAATTCTGTGTCTTTCCAACCCTACTACTTCCAGCTTGGGTGTTCCCAGAGAGATACTCCCCTAAACCTATAAAAGCTTCAGGGGACCCTGGTTAGGACCTAAAGAGATATATCATAGAGCAGTGAGGCTCAGGTTCAATTATCAAGCTCTTAATTATATGTATGGCATTGTATGAAATTCTTATATATATATATATATTAGCTTATTTAAAGTCTCTGAAAAAAATCACATAAAGCAGGTATCCATCACTTTTCTAAACTCAGTAACAAAATAGAATTGGATAGTGAGGGAAACTTGTATATATCTTTTACATAGGAGAGAAAACAGAGAGGTTAAGTAACTTGTTTAAGGCTGCAGAGCACCTCCCAACAGGACATTGTCCCCTGCTCCTCTGATTTGATTGAAAAGTCCTTCTTCATGAGGTGTGGTCCCCAAGTACCCCCTCCTGGCACTGTGCCCCAGGTCCTTACCCAAGGCTTCAGGCTCGTCTTTCTTTATCCTCGAGGTAGTGTTCTTGGTGGGCTCAGCCCAGGGGCTACCAGCTCCTGAGGGGAGCAGCTGGAAGGTGGGGTCCAGTTCTAGAATCATCTGGTTGAGGCTCTCCAGTGAGAAGTCGATGTAGGAGTCAAGGTCCTCCAGGGTCCCTGAGGCCTGCTCACCAGGGGACTGTAAGAGGCAGCTGGCTTTGGCTCCAGGCTGTGGGCCCTGCTGGCACCTGCTGGGTGGTCCCTTGCAAGGCATAGGAGCCATCAGGGCCTGGGCTCCCCAGCCTTCTGTGGTATAGTAAGGACACTGGGGTGGTAGGCTGGGGCTGGGTGCTGGATGCAGGGCCCTCCTGGGTTCTTCACAGGGAGTCAAGCCAACTGCATGGCCTCCTGCCAGCAGGGGACTGGACATCACTTGCGACATGGTGGAGACAGTGACCTTTGGTTTACCTCTAGCTTCAAACCAGCCTCACTTACACCCCAGAGAAGTCACTTGCCAACCAGGAACTCCCGGGACCTGAAAGAGGCCAGGGTTGGGAACTGAATAACTTTGGTAGATGAAATGCCTGCCATTCCTCCTCTCAAGTAAAGGCATATTTATTCATTCGTTAAAAGCATACCAGAACCAGACTCCTTGGGTTTGTAACTCGGCTCTACCACTTACTAGCTGTACAATATTGGGCAAGTTAATTAACTTCTCTGTGCCTCAGTTTTCCTTAACTATAAAATACATTAAGATTTATAGCATGCTTAGAACAGGTGCATGGCATGTAATCAGCATTATGCAGGTGATTGTCAAATAAAACCATTTCAATAGAAGTTACTGAATATCTACTATGTCACAGCCTTCTTTTTTTAAAATTTTATTTATTTATTTGAGAGAGAGAGAGAGCATAGGCAGGGGAAGGGGCAGAGGGAGAAGCAGAAGCAGACTCCTCGCTGAGCAGGGAGCCTGATGTGGGACTCCATCCCAGGACCCTGGGATCGGGACCTGAGCTAAAGGCAGACATTTAACTAACTGTGCCACCCAGGTGCCTCACAGCTGCCTTTATTAAATAAATACCAGCTAATATTTATTGAGTAATTACTATGCACATATATTATACATAAAGCCTTTTAAGCTCCTCCTAATAATGCTATGAGGTAGATACTATTATCTTCCATTTTATGATGTGTGAATGGAGAGACAGAGAGGTCAGTAACTTGCCCAAGCATCATACTGCCAACAAGTGTCAGGGCAGGACTGGACCGCAGGCTGTCTGATGCCAGGAACCGTGCATTTAGTTGCTACCACTTGTGACCAGTTAGTGAAACAGACAAGCTGGTGAGCAATTATAAACAGTGTTACCAAGGAAGAGGCAAAGCAGAGGAGAATTTGTAGGCACAGTGCAGGGGTCAGGGAGGGACTTGGATTCTTAACTCCTTATGTAGAGGGATATCTGACGTCTAGAGAGGGCATATGATTTGCCCAAGGTTGCACAATAAGTTAATGAAAAAAGCCAGGCTCCCTTGTCCCCCATGGCTCCTGTAGGCTCTGTTGCCAGACCTCTCCTTGGCCAGGGCCTGAAGGGGACGGTACATCTCAGGCCTGGGAAGTGTGTCTATAAATGGCAGTGGAAGGAAATAAGCCTCCGAGCTCCTTCCTGGGGGCAGCTGAAGACATGGAGCTGTGGCTCTTTCTTCACATGCTCAAAGTGGCCTGGATTTGTTGGGGCAGGATCTCGGTGCATCCTATAGGGTTTTTTTGCTGGGCCCCACAGAGGAGGCTGGGGTTACTGACATTGCAGAACACGCTGGGGGCCTGGATCATCACTCAGGACCAAAACCTAGGATGTCTGCTTACTGCTTAGAAACTGCTTTTGTGCTACCCTTTCCCCTCAGTTGTCCCATCTATATGATGGGGATATAATAGTAACAGAACTTAAAGTTTACTTGTTTCATCTTCTCTTACTGTGGATCTGGAGAGGTTCAAGGATTTGACTAAGGTCATAGAGCCTGCAGAACCCACCCACTGGTGGCACTGGGGTTTGAACCCAGTGGCTTTGAGCCTGGGTGGTCTTGGCTCCACAGTCCCAAACTCTTAACCCTATGTCACTGCTTCATAGATTTAAGACCCTTTTCATGTCTGCCCCGTCTGGGATTCTGGAGCCCAGTGGGACAGGCCTGGGGTTGAGCAAAAGGCAGGGCATCCCTTCAGGCTCTTGTTCAAACTCTTCTCACTTTGAATACTTCCTGACTCACTGCCAGAACCCACAGGGCAGGGGCTGGGTCTCACTCCTTTATTCCTGGACACCCTCACCAGCCTACTTCTCTCACTCTTTTTTTCCTGCTCTAAGGTAGAGGGGAGGGCTCTGGGGCTCCAGACTCGTGTGTGTGTGTGTGTGTGTGTGTATACATGTTGGGGGTGTGTAGTGGGTAGGGAGGGCTCCAGCCAGCACTGCCCTACTCATAGATCCCTTCCATATATTCCCCCTTCAGAGTTGACCTCCTATATCTTTCTTTGTTTCCAAGGGCTCCGGAGGCAGGGGGATCCTGAAACCTCAGCAAATCCCTGCTCCCACTTCATTGACTTACTCTCTCCCTCCCACTATAAGCCCAGGTCAATGAAGGGAGAAGGTGACAGAAGGTGAAGCCCGAGCCTCCTCAAAAGCATTTTGTTATACTATATGTTGGCAAATTGAATTTAAATAAAAAAATGTTAAAAAATTAAATTAAAAAACCCCACAAATGGAATGCCTATTTCATGAGATCTTAAATTATTTCCCCAACTTGGCGAGGCATTATTATTCCATCTTTTCCAGTGTGCCATTTACGTTATTTTTACTATTATTGCTAACATCAATATTATGGACACTGAATACCTTCTGTTATTCATGGAAGAACAAGGTTTTCTAACTACTGGGCCTTTGTTCAAATCACAGTATAAATGCCAAGCAAAATAACAAACCAAACAATAAAGGCTTATCAGTCCTTGCAATTAAAAAAAAAAAACACATTTTGCCTCAATAGCCCACCCTCACACTCCACCCCCATCTTTGAAGAGTGGCTTCTGGTTATTACATCCCCTCTACCCAGATCCAGTGAAGCAGAACCTGGCCATGGCCCCCACCCCTGGACTTCTGGCAACCTCTGAAGAGCCCAGCACCGGGGCTCAGGGCCAGGCCTTGTGCTCTGGGCTGGGAGGCAGGAGGCCTGGGTTCTGTGTCCATTCCCTTCCCAAGTCTGTGACCTCGGGCAAGAGCCTCCACCCATCCTCCCTGCTCCGGGACCTTGGTTCTCTCATCTATATACTGAAGAGTGGGTGCAGATTTCATTCTCTTAAAGTGCTGAATTCTGGGGTCTGTTGTCCTGAAACTACTTCTCTTATTTCTCTCTGCTTTTACTTCCAGCCCCCAGAACAGGTGGAAAAGCTGAGGACAAAAGGTTCAATGAGTCAGGCTGGCAAAGGTGCTAAATCTCCCTCTCTTCTCTTTAGAGAATAAAGGCACGTACCTGGTAACCAGGGCAGGCAGACCGCTGTGTTCACTCCTGGCTCCTGAGACCAAGACTCCTCAAAGTCCAGGTGAGGACTAAGCGGAGGTGTGGTTCACCTCCAGACCCGCCTTAAGAGCAGGCAGTCCTTCCTCCCTGCCTCCCTCCCTCTTCTCCTCCAGGCCCTACACGTGGCTGATAGCCTGCAGGCCCCACCCCTCCTGTGTCGTGGGGATGAGCTCAGGTGGGGCTGGCACGGGCCCTGGCCTGGCGTTTGCTGGAGCTGTGTGTGTGTGCGCATGTGTGTTTCCCAGGCTCCTTGCTTGCCTGCCCTGCTCCCCGTCCTAACTGCCTCTTGCAGAGGGGGGAGAGGAGTCCATGTACCATGTGGTCTGTGGAGCCCTGCTTGTTAGGGACAAGTTCTGCCTTAGGGCCAGGGTCTTGTTAGGGCTAAGGAGTGCTGTGGGCATTCCTCCTACCATGTACTTGCCAGGGAAGGGACCATGGTTTGGCAGAGCTAGCAGAAAGTAAAGGCCTTGGCATAGGAAAGCAGGATGCCAGTGGGCAGGAGACCCTCCCCACGCCCCTTTTCCTATACTGTCTGAGGTAGGATACACTGTGGCAGGCACAGGGTAGGGGCCCCCTGGAACTAAGACTGGACGGAGATCTTACATTTTCTTTTTTTTCTTTTCCTTCTTAGTCTGGGAATGGGACTTCTGATCAAGGGGAGGAGGCTCTGAGTGTCTGGAGGATTTTCAGAAGGGGCTTGTAGCCTTACTTCACTTCGTTCATTCACCCATGGGATTTCCTTTTGCATGATCTGGTCTGAGCCCCAGGGTGGAAGTTCCGTGCAGGGGCGATGGCAGAAAGATCAGAAGTGTAAGTGTCCCCTCATCCTGGCCCCAACTCTGTCATTGTTCTGTGCTGGGGTCCCAGGGTGTTGTGACAGGGCATCCAGTCACAGTGGGGGAGGGCACTGGTGGCAGAGCTGAGCCAGGTCCGGGCAGGTTGGTCTGAAGTGAAGGAGCTGGCAAAGTCTCTAGCTCAGGGACTTGTGGTGATCCCAGCATTGGCTAATCTCAGGGATGGATGGGTAGGCTGCTCAGTGCTCCCATTATACTCAATGGAAAGGCTTTGGGCCTTAAAGTTGTGTGTGTGTGTGTGTGTGTGTGTGTGTGTGTGTGTTTAAAGAAAATTTATTTATTTATTTATTTATTTATTTATTTATTTATTTATTTGAGAGAGAGCCATGCAGATGAGCATGTGAGTGAGGAAAGTGAGAGAGAGGTAGAGAGGGGGGAGAGGAAGAGGGAAAGAATCCCAAGCAGACTCCCCCTGAGTCAGAACCCAATAGAGGACTTGATCTGAGCTGAAACTAAGAGTCGGACACTTAGCCAACTGAGCCATCCCGGTGCCCCGGCCTTAAACTTTTTGCTGCCCTGTGGCTTTGTGGAGGCTTGATGAACCAGGGTCACAAGAGGCCAGGCAGCAAAGCTGTGCAAAGTTATAAAAAGGTGCTCTCTCCTGATGGCCGTGTTGAAAGTCATCTCTGGATATCTGTGCAGCCCAGTGGACACATAGCTTAGTGAGCAGTTGTGTCTTTGAATGAAGAAAGTGGGGTGGTTGCAAGCTGCAAGCTACAAGCCAGAGTGCACTGTACACAGTGGCCCTACCCACGCGGCTCTGGCTCACGATGGAGGGACTGGGGTGGGGAGTGGGTGGGGGAGTACAGAGGGGCGGCTGCTGAGTATCTGCAGGGGAAGGGGCAGGTCACAGGGAGGTGGTTGTGTTGGGCCAGGACTGTGGTGGTTCTGGCGTTAACCCTGATTACCTCCCTGTGGACTGGCACAGAGGACATCCTTTGTAGCGGTTCTTCAGGCCCGGGAGGTCCCCAGTCTTATGACACTGTGCCTGAGGTCATAGTCTTTCTTAGAAGATGTTGCTTTTTTGGTTTACATTTGGCCACTTCCTACACCTCAAGCCAGTCCTAGGAATGCTGATTCTAGGCTCTGCTGCCTTACAGACCTTGCCTACCCATCCCCATGCTACCCTGCCTCTCTCCCAACCTCTCTCTGCTCCTCTCCTTCCTCTCCTTCCCCCTGACATGATCAGTCTCCCCAACGGGTGGGACCGCAATTCTTTCTGCATCTATGGATATGATTGTGTGATTTTTCTTCTTTAGCTTATGGATGAGATGGAGTATGTTAATTGATTTTCAAAAAGGCAGAAGATGCATTTTTCTGCATTTTTCACACTCTCTTGCCTCTGGAGTCCTGCTTAGGCAACAGGTTTTGTCAGTCACGTGGTCTGGGGAACCTGGCTTTGTTGCTGCTAGTCAGCACGGCTGTGGAGATACCGGGGATCTGACTTCAAGAACCATCACCTAACTGATTCAGGATCAGGAAATGGTTTCAGCAAGAACGTCTTCACTCCCACAAAGCTAGACTTTGGATGCTAGAAGGCAGCAGCCCCAGATAGGTTCCTTGCCAGTGAGTGACACTAGGCAGGGAGGGTGGGGTAGGGAAAGAGTGTGTGGGTTGGCCTAAGCAGCCTGGCTTTTCTCTTGTGGGCAGTGGAGATGCAGAGGATGTTTTTAAGCAGAGTAGGACCAGGGAAGTAATAACATGAACATATTTGTGCTATAGAAAAATCTTTGCTTCAGGGAGGTGCTGGGCCCCCTGAAAGCATAGCAGAGATGCACGGCTTATTTTTCTCTGGAACTCTCTCTTCTCTGGGGTTCAGACAGATGCGAAAAGATGATGGGGAGGGACATTCTATGCTATGGAGGGGCAGAAAACTGACCTGGGTAGTTGATATCCTGAACATCCTAGGCTTCATTTGTAGCAAGCAAGACTAAAATTAATTCTGCTTCCCCACAGAGGTGATAGTGAGGATTTGGGTAACTAAAAACCAGATTCTGCATCAAGGTCCAAGAGAGCAAAGCCGGTAAAAGGCTAGACCTGGCACTCTGAATGCCTGAATTTACACCTAGTCTCCATTGTCAATTTGCTGTGATGTTCCAGGAAAGATAGTTACCCTCTCAGGGCCTCTTGATTCCCTTTGAGCAGTAGGAAAGTTTTGTTTTCCTTCCCCAGTTACAGTGGGAGGGGTGAGGAGGAGAAGAATGAGGTCCTTTTTATGCAAGGGAGGGGGTTCTGGTCTTTATAAAGGAGATGCCCTCAGTAGAGGGAGTGGGCTCAGATCTTACTCTTCTGCACCTCTGGCTCTTTAGCTACAAAATATGTATGCTTGAGACTCCACCTGCAGGCCAGGTGAGGCCCAATCCAGGCATATCTTTGTTATGAATACCCCTACCCAGAAGAGAGGGCGCCCCATGAAGTCTCTCATGCCAGAGCTGGAGGAGGGGTCCCTGGCACTGCGGACATAGTTGAACTCAAACCTCATTGTTCATACATCCTATCAGTAAAAAATGTTGAGCAGACACCCTGCTACCTATTACATTTATAAATTATATACATAGAACTTTATATACACAAACTATATACACTAATATATGTTAGTATATACATTATAAATACACGTGCATTACAAAATGCAGCATGTACATTATCCATATATGTAAAAATTTGATACATGTATATTATGATATCATATACATTGTATAACTTCATAAATAGGAATAAAAATAAATAAAAACCATGTTTTAAAGTAATTTTTAGGGCCTTTCATTGAATCATGGTATAAAATTCCTTGTTTGCTCTCACAGTGAGAGCAACGCCTTTGAATATGCTTCTTTATTTTTGAAAAGCCTGGTTTAACACTTTGTAGAACAGTGACTTGAATGTCTGGTACTAAATTCGGTTTACTTATATTCAGGTTTCAAGGCTGTCACAGCTGAGAAGGAGGCCTCATGGAGACACCTAGATCCAGACGAATGAGGTGCCTTGTGGGCTCAGCTCATTAAGTCATGGCATTCATTTTTCAATCTTCAGTGCCATCCACCAATTATGCAAAAATTTTGTTCAGAATTGACTTTCAAATTTCCATTTTCTCTCATGTCAATCAGTTGTTCTTGCAAAGAAATTGGAATATGTTGCATTTTAATACTTTCAGCAAATGGATTTTAAACCCACTCAAATTCTTCATTTGGAAGATTTTTAAGCAAGTAAAAAAACTCCTTTTTTTTTTAAGGGTTGATATGAAAGATTGTGGAACATACAAGGCTTTCAGCAACAAAATCTTGTAACAGTGGGAACACTTTCAAATTTTATTTCTAAATGCTCTCTATATTATTTTCCTTCCAAAAAAGTTACTTTCTCAGCAACTGTTTAAAGTTCACCTTTATCCTGATGAAAGAGGTTTCATTTTTTTAAACTCTCAACCGTAGCATTCAGCAGACAACCCTTGTTTTTTTCTTTATGAAATGTCATATGAAATCATGTCCTAGGATTAGGGGGGGAAACACTGCTCTTTTCTTGCTGTTTCATTGCAGAAATCTTTTTAGGCCACTCGTCTTTTTTTCAGGAGGGTTAATTTGGTTTGAATCAGACATGACAATCCGCAAATTCCACTGAACTGGGCATACATAAGCAGCGGTATGTCACAATCTGTTGCAAAGTGAGCAACAGAATAAGCATGCCACTCTTAAATTGTCCTTGAGGGGACACCTGCACCTCCCTCCAGAAGGTGACTCATTTGGGGGACATGATTAGCTGAGAAGGGGTACATAGTATCCGTGTGTTAAATACTATTACAGCTGAATTCCTTTCTTACTTTTAGATGGAAATACATAAATCTTGAATGCTAAAATTCTTCCCACAGGCCAGTGGATAATTCTGTGGTACCCCAGGGGTACATGCATTTTACTTTGAAGGTAAGATCTCACTGGACTGATGGGTCCCTGAGGCTCAGAGGGGGCAGGGGTGGGGAGAGGGGTGACTTAAGGGCTCATGGTGAGTGGTGACAGGGCCAGACGGAAAATCAGGTCTTTGCCTTCTAGGGCCCACCTCTGATAGTAACAGAAGCGTGTAACAGCAGTGAAGGCTGGTCTGTGGAGTCCCCATCCCCAGTGCACAGGGATCTGGTGGCTTCACAAATATCTACCCTCTTGGGATCCAGAGCGGGCACTTTGTGGCATTTTCTCTACTCTGTGTTCTCTGGGGAATAGCACTGGGTGGGCCCTGAACACAGGTGTGGACATGCTTCTTGTTAGAATACGCTTTGCCTTGTCCACTCCTTCCTTTCTTATGAGATGAGCCTGGATCATTCTGATCAAGGGCCTCTCTGGAGCAAATAATCTGTACTTTGCTTTGAGACATAATTTGCTGATTCTTACACGTTAACCAGATCTGAAAAGAAAATCAGTCACCTGTATCTAAAAACAAGCAGGCCTGGGGGCTTGGCACTGCCACCCTTAGGCAGGCCTTGCTTGGGTTTCTCATTCTTCCTGGGGGAGTAGAGGTGGGGGGGACACTCCTAGGGACATTGGTGCCTATGCCCCACCCCTGACCAGGGACAGCAGTGACCCAAGCCAGGAGGGTCCATTTCTCTCAAACTCGGGACTTATCTCATGTGAACTTTGCCTAACTAGAGCAACCATGACCCACATCTTTGCTTCAAAAGCTAGCCTTTTTCCTTCGAGGACCTGCTGAAATGTCACCTCCTCCATGAAGCCTTCTGCTTGAGCCTCAGGCAGCATTAATCTCCCTCAGGGAGATCTTTGCTGGTACCCCTCCCCTACTGAATGTCCTAGCCTGCTTTGGGTTAGAGCAGAGAGCTCTCAGTCCTCTCCACCCACTAGGCCAGAAACAACCTATGGCAGGGGCCACCAGTCATTTGACACTGTACCAGGCCCAGCAGGGATCCAGAGAGATGAATCAAATGTGGTTCCTGCTTTGGGGAACACCAATCCCCAAAGGGATCCCTGGCCAGCTGGAAGAAGGATGAAGGTGCTGTGTGATCCTGCATAGCCCTAAGCTCACAGTGATCTCATTGGAAGAGCAAGGCTTCCTGCTGAGCCTAGCAGGTGAATAAAAGGACACACTATGCTCTCACACCTCCATGCTCCCAACCCCTGCCAGCATGCCCACCCTTGTCTTCACTTCTTGAGCTTGGCTTTATTGTCATAGATTGCACCTCACAGCCCTTTGCCAACAGCACCCCTGGAGCCAGGTGGACAGAGAATGTGGTATCCATGGCAACACTCATGTTGTCTGTCTCCCAGAATCAATTTCCTTTACCTCTTGGGCACATAGTGAGATGTTTCCTGGCCTCCCCTGAGCTTAAGAAGGGCTGTGGACCGAGTTCTGGTCAGTAGAATGTGTCCAAAGAAATGTCAATCATGTCTTATCCTGGTCTGACCCTGGAAAAACTCACCTTGGCTCACTCTCTTCCCTGTCCGAAGGCTGGATGTGGAGGACCCAGTGGAGGATGTTAAGGTCCTCACTAGAGTGAGGTGGAAGGGTCCTGGTCCCCACAATGCTGTGAGGAGCAGAGCCCGCCCTCACTGTACCTGTGTGAGGAAGAAATCTTTATATGTAAAGCCACGAAAATGTTGGAGTGGGTGCAGCGGTGGCAGCCTGATTCATATGGTGTCTGACCCCAGATGAGAAGTTGGGGGGCTTGAATTCTTTAAGATTTTGTGAGACAACATCGTATAGGAGTTAGAAGTTTAGACTCTGGAACTGGACTCCTAATTTCCCCCGTCGACGGGCCATGTGATACTGGGAGATTTGAAAGGTATGTGTAATGATTCCTGATTCCCACACACTAAGCATTTATTAATGGTAATTATTATTAGGTTCATTGGTCCTGTTGGACTTGGCATCCTCCAGAGCAGGGACTACATTTGAATCATCTCTCTGGATCCCTGCTGGGCCTGGTACAGTGTCAAATGACTGGTGGCCCCTGCCACAGATTATTCTTGGCCTAGTGGATGGAGGGGACTGAGAGCTCTCTGCTTTAACCCAAGGCAGGCTGGGACGGTCCATAGAGGAGGGGTACCAGCAAAGCTCTCTCTGAAGGAGATTAATGCTGCCTGAGGCTCAAGCAGAAGGCTTCATGGGGGAGGTGGCATTTCAGCAGGTCCTTGAAGGAGAAAGGTTAGCATTTAGAGCAAAGAGGTGGGCCATGGTTGCTCTAGGTTAAGCAAAGTTCCCATGAGAGAAGTCCTGAGGTGGAGAGAACTGGACCTGCCTGGCTGGAACAGTTGCCTCCTAACATTTTCAAGGCCCAGGGAAAGATTACAAATGGACACAGTTGTAAGCAGAATTCCAAGATGCCCCTACCCCAAGATCTCATCCTCTTCTTACTCAATCAAACATGAATCTAGGTACATTGTGAAGGGGTTTTGCAGATATAAAGTCCCAAGTCAGTCGGCCTTAAAATATGGAGGTGATTTAGATGGGCCTGGCCTAATCGGGTGAGCCCTTCATAAGAAGAGAGTTTTCTCCCATCTGGTAGCAGAATGGGAAGTAATAGAGATTTGAAGCAAGAGAAGGATTTGACTCGAGTGAGCCTTAGTTGACAACCAGCAAGGAAATGGGGACCTCAGTCCTAAATCACATGGAACTGGGTTCTCCCAACAATCTGAGTGAGGCTGCAAGTGGATTCTTCCCCATAACCTCTAGATAAGAGCCCAGCCCGGCTGACCCTTTGGTTTCATCCCTGTGGGGACAGTCAAGTCCATGTGGACTTCTGACCTATGGAGCTGTGAGTCAATAAATATGTCTTCTTTCAAGCCACTATGTCTGTGGTCATTTGTTACACGGTGATAGAAGACAAATACAGATGTCCAGATACCATGAGCCTACATATTCAAAAGTTGTAAGTCAAGCTTACACACCATTAACAAAGTATGTTCTTTCCACCCCTCTTGGTGTATATACCTTCATAATGACCTTGAAGGCCAAGGTCAAATTCATGATTCTCTGATGGCTTTAAGTTTGGTGCCAGCAGGCAGCTGCCCAGGAAGGGGTGGCCCCTGGATCCCAGTCCCTGGCCTGTGGTTTGATCCCTCTTCTCTTTTCATTCCTGGCTCCGTCCTGTACCAGGAGGATGATCTGATCCAGGCCAGGTCAGCTAAATTCCACCCACTCCCCTGCAAACACCTGACCCTTGGGCACAGGGTACGGTTTGCCTTTGAGAAAAGGAACGTGGAGAAATCTCAGGGTGTTCAGGCAGGAAATACATAAAGTGCATCAAGTGTGGTCTCGAAGGGAGGCCATGGCTCTCTGGTGGGATCTTTGGACTCCTCATTCCACAGGGGTGGCTAGAGCAGGATCCCTCCACAGCAGGGCACCCAGGGAAAGGGCCCTTCTTTATTTCTTTTTAATGTGGTAAAGTAGACATAAAAAATTACCATCAGCCACACTTAGTACACTCACAACGTTGTGCAACCACCCTCTCTACCTAGTTCCAGAACATTTTCATCATCCCTAAAAGGAAACACTATACCCATTAAGCAGCCACTCCCTATTCCCTCTTCCCCCAGGCCCTGGCAACCACTGATCTGAATTCTGTCTCCAGTCATTTACCTTTTCCGGATATTTGGTATAAATGGAATCCTACAACATGTGCCTTTGTGACTGGCTCCTTTCACTTAGTGTAATGATTTCAAGGTTCATCCGCCTTGCAACGCACGTCAGTACTTCATGCCTTATTATGGCCAAATGATGTTCTGTTGTGTGAATACACCACATGTGCAGGGGCCTTTTTTGCCAGGATCTAAGATGATATTGGGTAGAGGATTAGGGAAGTCAGCTGGTGGCTCTACTTCTTTGTTCTTTTCTCCTCTGCGCCTCTTGGGGTCTGTCACTCTAGAATATACTGCTGGGGCCTGGGGACCCAGGGAGACAGCCAGTCTCACCACGTCCTCTAGTCTTTGCAACCTGATCCTGAAATCCCTCCCCATGGTGGCAACAGCATCAGACACAGCTGGTGTGGACCCGTCCCAGGAGGATGCTCCTGCCTTGGGGTTCTCAGCTGCCTCTGATCAGGGTGCCCCAGCTGTGTCCAGGAAAAGCTGGAGCCCTTCTCTGGTGACAGTTCTGAGGTCACACAGGGTAGGGTGGCTGCTGGTGGGGGTAAGGGGTGCGTGGCCTCAGGAGCTAGGATTGCTCAACTGCTGGGGCCTGGAAGGCAGTGGGAGTCCAGCCTGGCACCCGACAAAGTCGGCCCCACGCCCAAAGGGATGCTTAGATCTTCACTCGCAGAGCCTGTTTTCCAGAGAAATTTAATTCCACATTGTTTGTTCTCTGCTCCGCAGACGCCTCAGCTGAGGAAACCACGGGAATCTCATTTGAAGAAGAATTTGGCCCCTGGAGCCCCCTCCCCACTTGCTGGTGGGAGGGTGCCAAGCCTTTGGTCACCCGCCATCACAACTGCAAACCCCAAGCCACAGGAATGCAGTGGGGTCACCTGGGGACAGAGGGAGGGTGGCTGGACAGTGTGTGGGCAGCAAGCCTGTGGGCCTGTGTCACATGGGGGGCTGCTGTCTTCTGATGGGAGCTCTGAATTTGGGGCCCTCAGACTTCCATGTGAACCCAGGCTCTGCCACTCTGGTCTAGGGTCTTGGGTGGTCACATCTGTGGCTAACCTTGCTCACCTCTCTGGTCCTTGGCCAAGCTGAGGCAGGGAGATGAGCTTGGTGGGGAGAGAAGCTGCATAAGGAGGTGGGGGGAATGGCCGTCACAGGAGGAGGTGAATGAGGGAAGACTTTTCTAGTCTGGTGCTCTGGAGGCAGAGCTGCACCCAGCACTAACAGGTGCCTTCTAGGATCAGGGGAAAGGACATACATGGATTATGACGTAAATTATGGGTAGAGCACTACTCCAGGCACTTTACAGATTTTTAGCATTTCTCCTGACAGCAATCTTTTGATGTGGATGCCATGATTCTCTTTTATAGATGAACAGCCTGAGGAAGGTGAAGGGACTCACCCAGAGGAACAGGTACAAGGACAGGGGCTGGACAGAGGCAGTCATCCCCAGAGACTGTTCTTTCCATACTGTGTTGGGAGTCCTAGACTTGGCCCTCAGGCTTGTTTCTTGGTGGGATTACAGTCAAAATCATAGTATTTTTGAAATAGCATAGACTGGTGCAAGTTGCCATTATACAAATTGGGAAATTGAGACCCAGAGAGGGAGAGGGACTGGTCCAGAGTCACCCACCAGATAGCAGATCTCTTGCCCAATGCTCACTGGCCACTGGCCCATGTGGATAGAGGAGTGTCCCTGGAGCCAAGGCTGTCTGTAATATCCAGTGGGACAAAAACTTTTTGCTCTGCCGAGTTCAAAGCCTACCTGTTGGTCTGATCCTGCCTCTCATCCTGAGAGAGTGTGGATGGCTCAGTATACCCTGTCCCCTTTGACATGACAACAACTTCAGTTCTGGTTGACAGGGTTCAGGAGTGCAGTGCTGGTAGAGGAAGGCCTACTCCATGCTGTCTTGTCCTAATAGGACATGTATGTACTACATGTATGTCACCTCAGCTCAGCCACTGTTCAGCAGTGTCACCTGAGCCTGGTCACTTCATTGGTTGGCCAATGTTTATGGATGGTTTTCTGGGAGCAGTCTACACACAGGGTGCTGGGGATATAAAGATGAAATAATGTCCCTGCTCTCAAACAGCTCACAGTCTAGTGGAGAGGCAGATCTCTGGTGAAGCAGTGACTATTTCATGACATCCTTGCTCTACAGGAGGACATGTAGGTTTAGTGGGGGAGATCAGAGTGGGCTCTCCAGAGGACACAGGCCTGAGCTGAGACTAGAAGAGTCACTGGCCAGGTGGACAAAGCAAAGGTTACTGGGCTGGGAAAGTGGAAGTACAAGTGCAGAGGAATGGGTGTGTGAAGTGGAATTAGGAACAATCTGAGTAGTTGGAGCAGATGAGGTGGGGGGCTGGTAATGATGGTGTGGGGTCACTAGGATGGTTCAGGGTGATATCCTACATGGACAAGTCTGGACTTGATCCCCAGGGCAGTGAGGAGGCATGAAAGATTTCGATCAGGCTGCTGATACAACCAGATCTGTGTTGTTTTTTTTTTATATGGATATTTTTTATTGGAGTTTGATTTGCCAACATATAGTATAACACCCAGTGCTCATCCCATCAAGTGCCCCCCTCAGTGCCCATCACCCTGTCACCCCATCTCCCCGCCCACCTCCCCTTCCACTACCCCTTGTTCGTTTCCCAGAATTAGGAGTCTCTCATGTTTTGTCACCCTTTCTGATTTTTCCCACTCATTTTCTCTCCTTTCCCCTATAATCCTTTTCACTATTTTTTATATTCTCTGTATGAGTGAAACCATATAATGATTGTCCTTCTCCCTAGGACTTTTATACTAGGTTGAATAACAGTGGTGAGAATGGACATCCCTGTCATGTTCCTGATCTTAGGGGAAAGGCTCAGATCTATGTTTTGGAAGGCTGCCCAGAGATGGCCCTATGGGGGTGAGGAGGGCAGCCAGGGAGCTGATGTGACCTGGGTGAAAGTGGGGGAGGCATCCTCAGGCTGGTCAGTGGTGGCTAGGACAAGGCCTATTGGTTGGGGGCAGTAGGGAGAGAGGAGTATATTTCTGACTTGAGTGACAGGGTAACTGGGGTACTGTTCATCCCAATAGGGAAACTGGAGATGTAGGTCTGATGATGGGGATGAGGACTCATATGAATTAAATTTAGGACTTGATGATTTGAGATGCTCATGGGAAATCCAAAGGGAGAGGTTTGGGTGGTGGTTGGTTGATATAAAGATTCGGAGACCAAAGGAAAAGTTAAGACTGGGGTTAGAGATTTTGGGGGTAATCCCTAAATCAAATGCAGATGAGTTAAGGGACCACAGAATGCTCTGGAAGGAATACAGGATGACTTTGGCAGAAACGGTCAGTGCCCTGTCCATATCCCTCTGGCACCTCAACCCTGCAACCCTGCCAGATGGCTTTTTCTGCAGCGGGAGCGGCCTATGTGTAGGACGTAGCCAGGAGTGTTCCCAGGAGAATGGAAACCACAGGTCCCATGCCTTAGAAGTGCGCCCCTATCAGTCTCCCAGGGGTTCTGGGTGGGGTGGAGGATGGAGTTGGTTGTCCAGGGCTGCACCTCAAGCCCCTACTAATGGGCCTTCCTCCTCTGCTCTGTGCCACTTCCATTTTCCTACCAGTACTTCCTGGGGTCACCTCCCAAGTAAATGACTTGCTTACTCATTCTTGTCTTAAGAGTCTGCCTCTGCGGAAACCCAACCTAAGACATTAGTTTACTTAAATAGCATGAGAGTCTGCCTGTCAGAGTAACCGCTTCCCATCTATTGGTATCGTGAGTCTCTGTGGGCCTAGAAGTGGCTAGCAGGTGCTTTCACCTCTGTGCCTCCAGGACAGCCAGGTCAAGGTCAGCAAGCTGTTGAGTGTATGAATGGATAAACCCATCAGTGTCTTCTCCTTGCTTTTCAAATAGAGGCAAACTTTTCAACAAGTCGCACAAGAGTCCATCCTTATGTCATGCCATCTTCCCCTCCACTCCTTATCCCAAATGGCACATGTGGTTTTCTCTGCCTCCTCTACTCCTTTGTCCCATCTGCTCTCTGCCCCAGGGAAGATGCCCCTGAGCACCCCTCTGCAGCCCAGACCAGTGGGGTCCTACTGTTCTGTTCACCCATAGCACTCTGTGTATCTCTGATCCTCCTTAGCTAATAACTAATAATTAGTTAATTAATTAATTATTTTAAATATTTTATTTATTTGAGAGAGTGAGCGAGAGAGAGCACATGAGCAGAGGCAGAGGGAGATCATGACATGAGCTGAAACCAAGAGTCAGATGCCTAACCAATGGAGCTACCCAGGTGCCCCCCAGATCCATTTTTACCCAGCACTGTATTTGCAGGGCATAGCACAGTGCCTGGCACAGAGAGAGGTGCTGCTCCATCAATATTTGTTGAGTGACCGTGTGATAATGTACGAATACGTGTGAATAAGTGAATGAATTGCCTACCCCACCCAGACAGGAAAGTGTGGCTTTGATCAGATTCTTCCGTTACTGAAAAAACCAGCCCACTTCCTGTGGCTTTGATCTGCAGCCTTCATTCTAAACTGCCCTGCCTCAGCCAACAGCTCATTTCCTGCTTTTTGGCCACCTTATCTCCCTCTCTAAATATTCCACAGCTTTCCCTTTCCGGGTGAGTATGCATGGCCCCCCTGAGTTCCTTCTTTCCACACCTTTGGCACAGGGTGGGGCTGACCTCTTGGTTCAAGTACTTCCCGAATCCCAGCCCCCCATGGTACAGGGCATTTCTAGGTCAGGTGTATCCCTGGATTGGGCTGGGCATTGGTCCACATTCTGCTGATAGTCTTTGGGACAGTATGGTGGAGAGACATCGATGAAATAATCAAGTAAATGCATAATTACAAATTGTGAAAAATACTCCGAAGGAAAAGCTGAGGTTGCTTGGAAGATATGTAATGGGGGAACTTCCCACTGCGGGGTCCAGAAGGGCTTCCCCACAAAAAAGACAACCTGAGATCTGAGGATAACAGGATTTAGGCAGGTGAAGAGGATAAAAGGGAGAGAAAGAGCTGGTAGGGCAGGAGACTGTAAGTGCAAAGGTCCTGAGGTAGGAGTGATAGCAGTTCCTTTGAAGTTTCAAAGGAAACTCAGTGCCACAAAGAATGAGGGGCTTACAATGATGAGGCTGGAGAGGTAGCCTGGCATCAGCCCCTGTGGGCCAGGTTAGAGATTTTGGATTTCTCCCGACAACAGTGGGAGGCAATGGTGTTTGAAGAAGTATAATGACACTGTGTTTTGCAAGGTCTTTTGGCTGTAGTACGGCTGAAGGATGGAGGTGATGGTCAAATGAGGAAGCTGTGAGACCAGTTCAGAGGCTGTGGCATCTCTGAGACAGAGTGGAGATGCAGGCACGTGCTTGGCCTTAAGAAATACTGTACTTAGTGGGTGATTTATTCATTCAACACTTTTAAACACCTACTGGGAGTCTGCTCTGTATGAAGTGCCTTGAGCCAGAGTCAGGCTGGCCTTTGCCTTCAGGTAGCTCACAATCTTTCTGGGCGGACAAGCTAGAGGCATCTCAGCTAGATTGAAAGTACAAAGTGCTCTGGGAGGTTCAAAGTGCGCTGGTTTTTTTCAGTGGGCACCTGAAGTGGGTGCTCTCTGCAAATGTCCTCGAGCTTCTGGTAGAGAGAAGGCAGGGCTCTGGCAGGGGAATCCATAAGGTTTCCTCTCCACCCTGCCATCATCTGCAGGACTCTTGACCCCAGAAATATACCTGGCATCCCTGGGGGGTACGTCAGTCCTGTGGAACCCTGGGAGTAGGGGGATCTGAGGGTATGAGAGTGCACAGGGTCTCCCCAAGTGCCGGGGGGTGAGTGGGGGGAGGCAGCTGTGCTCACCAGGCCAGGTGAGGGCCCAGCCCAAGTCTTACTCTCTTCCTGCCTGAGTCACTTTCCTTGGAAGTCCTTCACAAAGCTGCTTACTCAGAGTCTCCACCCCACCCCTGCCCTTCCCTGGAGGAGGAGTTGTGGAGGAGCCCTGAGGTGTCTCAGCCAGCAAGTTGGACCTCCTACCCCAAGGAAGGTCTGGGTCTCCCCCTTGGAGTGGGAGCTCCCTGAGGGCAGAGGTGTTTCTTTTCCTTGAAATGGGAGCTCCTGCAAGGCCTTGAGGACTGTTCCCTCCTGAGGCCCTGTTGCCAGTAACTTTCCACCATTCCCATGCCCCCCAAAAGGCTCTGAAGCACCCTCCCAAAGCCTGGATGGCAAATGGCGGGATGGGTTTGAGGGGCTGCAGCTGCTGCCTCTACACTATCCTCTGGGCACTGAGGACTGGACAGTTGGGAGATTCCAGCAGGGCTGGGGCCCTGGGCTGTGGGGAACATTTGCAGGCTTGGAAGTGCTTCCCCACACTGCCCATTTCAATCAGGAAGCCCCAGGGCCCACTCCCTGCTGTGGCTGGGAATGGAGCAGGATTTATGGGATGCATGCTGGGGATGGCATGGTGTTCAGGCTTCTGATTTTAGGGTGGCCTTTATGTCTACCTTGGGTTGCTGACAGCATGCACCCCCTCCTCCTCCCCTTCTTCCACCTCCTGCTCATCCTCATGGATCTACTTCATAGACCAAGAAACAGACCTGCATGTGGAGACGAAGAGCCTTCTGGAAGGTCAGAGGGAGAAGACACTCTGGACTGACTACCACCAGGGCCTTGGAGCAGCCCCACCACTGGTCCCCAGCGCTAAGAGTTCAAGGTCATCCAGTCTAGCCCCTTGCCTTCCTGCTGGGGAGAGATTCTCTCCAATGTGAGCTGTGGACTGAAGCGCCTTGCTCTGGTCTTACTGTCTTTGGGTGTCTATCAAAACTCCTCAGATCACAGGGAGGGGTGCTTGGGAGAATAGGATACCTGCTCTCCCCTGCCCCTTTTCCTGGCACTCTGCATCTTTGGATGGAGTATCATGGAGTCGTGGGACTTTCAGCAGGGCAGTGGGTTTAACAGCTGTACAGAGGTGATGAAGGGAAAAGATAATTGCCAACAAGCGTTTTACTGGAATCTTCTAAAACTCGTGGGGCCAGGAGATAGCTCTACAGATTTCAATGCACAGGTGAGTCAAAAAGATCATGTGGGACCAGGGAGGCACAAAGGGCTGTGAGACAATCCCAGGGCCCAGGCACAGCCTATGTCTTTGAGGGCCTCAGAAGTATCCCACACAAACTCCCTTCTTGAACGACTGAGGAAAAATCTTGGGAATAGCACCCAAAATTGTCATAGCAGGACCATAAGAGACATTCAGGGGCCCCTGCATGGCTCAGTTGGTTGAGTATTGGATTCTTGGTTTCAGATCAGGTCATGATCTCAGGGTCGTGGGGACGTGGGATTGAGGGGCTCCGTACTCAGCAGGCTTTATGTCTGCTTGAGATTCTCTCTCCCCCGGCCCCTCTCTCCACTCACGCACATCCTCTCTTTCCCTCTAAAGTAAATAAATAATCTTTAAAAAGAGAGATGTTCAGAAGGTTCAGACGCTGGGGGGGGGGGGGGGGGGGGGGCGGAGGTATTTGGTGGAGGAGGCCTCAAAGAGAAGCCGTATTTTCAAGACTTCTGAGATCAACAGTGGGGAACTCGGAGCCATGAAGGTGAGACAAGTGCCCTGGCCCATTCGGACCCCCGCTTGGAAACCCTCTCCTAGGTGGACAGGGACTCCTGATCACAACACACACGACAGAAAAGGACTGCCAACAGACCCTGTATGAAGGCGTTCCTAAGTGAGAAGGTAGGATGCCAGACCCTTTCTTCAATCAGGAGCCTGCCAGTAAGTTGGGGTAGAGTAAAACAGTGAAGCCAAAGCTCACACCGTCGAAGGGAGGTGGGCATTGAAGAAAGACATATGCACCCCAACTTTGGCCCGCTCCGTCCTCCTGTCCATCCCCCCCAGGGTTCTCTGCAGCGTGATGGACTCCCCCCTGCCCCTGGGCAGTGAAGGAAGGCTGTCCTGGGTGTTGGGTTGCGGCAGAGCAGGGAGAGGTCCCGCTGGACTCCTGCCCGGCGCTCTTCCCTTTATACGATCAGCTGTCACTGCACCCCTCCCTTCACTGAGCGCCTTCTCCTGCCAGATCCTGTGGGAAACCAATGAACCCACAAAGTCCAGAGTCCCTCGGTGGCCCCAGAAAGAAAAGAGGGACATGTCAAAGTCCCACATGACACACGGTTTTGGGGTGGGTTTGGGGACAGGGAAGTGAGCTGTTGAACTCTCTGCTCCTTCAGGGCAGCCTAGGCGGGCTGCAGGGTGTGGTGGGAGTCACAGAAGATCTGGGCGTGAGCCTGCTCCCGACTCCTCCACAGCAGTGACACTTCACTAGGCCCCAGTTTTCTTGCTTGTAAAAATGTGGCAACACTCCCTGCCTCACCAGCCTTCCTGTCGCCAGAGGCCCTGAGTGAATTATACTCCCAGGAGTCCCCTGGCCCACTCTGACCCTCAGTGAGCGTCCCTGCACGTCTTTCTCAAGTGTGGGAGGTGCCCTCACGGCCCTCCCTGCCCTTCCCGGGATGAGTGGCTCCGCATGGAGCGTCCTCCCACACCGTGAGCTGTAAGAAGTGGACCGTGGCTGAGGGGAACTCCCTGTGGTCACCTTGCCTCCCTCCCAGACACACACAGACACAAACACATACATACCCTGAGGTCTTGAGGAGTTTGCCACGCCCTGAGGGATACTTTCCACAAAGCATTCCTGGAGTCACCCAACCCTTCACTTGGGGCGCCCTGCTAAGTGGTATTTGTCCTTTTAGTGGTCACGTTTCCCTGTGCACGGGAGCCAGGCGTTGTGGGGTCAAATCCCTGTTATTATTATTATTTTTTAAGATTTTATTTATTTATTCACAAGAGACACACAGAGAGGCAGAGACATAGGCAGAGGGAGAAGCAGACTCCCTGCAGGGAGCCCGATGTGGGGCTCCCAGGACCCCAGGATCACGACCAGAGCCAAACGAAGGCAGAGGCTCAGCCACTGAGCCACCCAGGCATCCCTCAAGTCCCTGTTCTACTGTTTGGCCATGGCACGCCTCTGGTCACAGGTTATGTGCTAACAGCTCTGTTTTTTTTTCCATCTACAGAATAGAGATGATAGCACCAACCTTATAAAGTGGCTGTGAGACTTAGATGAGATAATATGTGTGTGACAGGGTGGAAATTATTAGCACATGAATGTTCCTTCCCAGGCGTTCCCTTCTCCCTGTGCGTTGGAGCAAATTCGGCTTGGCTTACCCAGTTCCTCTGCCTCCCTCAGCCTCTAAGGACAGTGCTGACTTGTCAGAATAATCCTTGGGCAAATGTGATGTAGAATTGGGAGGGAAGAGAGAGGTCAGGCAGAGCTAAGAGAGGAGGGACATTCAAGGGCAACTGCACTATGTCAGGAGGAGAGCCTCTAAGAGCAAGAAGATCTACACAGCATTGCTGGGACCCACAGATCCCTTCTCTTGGGGTTGAGGTATTCAGATCAACAAACTGAGTTGTTTTGAAATGAGTTTTTTGGTTGCCTTCATGGATGATAATACCATTTGAGACTGGACCATCTGGGTGATGACCTTGTAAGTGATATGTATGTTAAAGGCTTGGTACACAGTAGGGACACAGTAGGCACCACGACCTGTGTTGTATCCACTCAGTTTTGGATGATGCTTGTGTTCATGTGCACTGTCTCCCACATTGGATTGAGTGTTTCCTGGATGTGGGTGTGACCATATTAGCCTGGGAGCTATACTTTGTCTTCCCACCCCGTTAGACTGGAGGCTGCTTCTTCTTCTTCTTCTTCTTCTTCTTCTTCTTCTTCTTCTTCTTCTTCTTTCTTCTTCTTCTTCTTTCTTCAAAGAGAGAGAGAGAGAATCTTAAGCAGCCTCCACTCCCAGTGCCAAACCTGATGTGGTACTTGATCCCAAGGCCCCAAGATCATGACCTGAGCCAAAATCAAGAGTTGGATGCTTAACTGAATGAGCCACCCAGATGACCCTAGTCTGGGGGCTCCTTGAAGATAGGTACTCTGCATTCTCCATTAGGTCAGCAATTCCCAGTGTAGACAGTGTTCTTCCACACCCTAGGCTCTGTGTGAGGCCCTAAACCAGGGTCCTGCTTAGAGTTTGTGTCACATCTCTATTTTCCCTAATGGCCATGCCCTGTGTGACTGGGAGGTGTAGGTAGAAGGAAGAAGAGAGGAGAGGTCCAGAACCAAGATGTTTTCTTCTGCCATGTGCTGCCCAGGAAGGTAAAGAAAAGAATAACAGAGAAAGCATCCTGCCCCAGCCCAGCCCCAGAGCTAAACATGTCATTCTTGAGAATGAAAAATCCTATCCCCACCCAGTGGTTCCCATAAATCCAGGTGAGCTCTGTCTAGTGCTCCTGACTCTGTCTCATGGGGCAGGGCAAGGCTGCAGCCAAACCAAAATTCTGTCTCATGGAGTCAAACATGTTTACTTGTGTTTGGCATAGTGGTGGGGTTGGAGGTACAGGTCATTATGACAACAGCTCAGAAACTCCTGCAAGAAAGGAACGAGGTGTTTGCAACATGGACAAGTTAGAATCTGTCTGTCTGGGTCACGGCTTGGCTTTTGTGTCTCAGCCTGGCAATTGTTTAAGGCTGTCCATAATCCAGTTTAGTTTGTTGCAATTCAATTATTTATTTATTCAAACATTTATTGAATGCCTACTATGTGCTGGCTACCATATTGGGTGCTAGGGAGGAAACTTAAGACCAAGATCAGGATGCTGCTTTTAAGGAATACTTCACTGGAGAGACAGGTGTGTGCATAGCACTTTCTGCTGCAGAGAGATGGGAGCTACATCAGAGGTGTGAACAATGAATCTTCTGGCAGATCAGAGAAGACCCTGTCAATGTGAGAATGTGTGAGCTGAACTTTGAATACCTAGCAGGCACTCAAGAGGTGGAGAAGGGGAAAGTTAGAAGAGCATGAACACAGTTGGGAATGGTGAGTAGCTCAATATAAGACGGGAAGGAGGAAGAGTAATTAGCATTTATTGGGCATATACTAATCTCCTGGTTCTGCACTAGGTGCTTTGCATGTGTATTATCTCATTTAATCCTCCCAGTAATTAAGGAGGTAGGTATTGATGAGGAAATTAACATTTGGAGAAAACAGATGATTGAGCCATGTTCTGAATCAAGTTTGTCTGAATCCAAATATCATGTTCTTTTTACTAGGCCAGTGGTTTCTTGAGCATATTTTATGAGACAGGATTCTGAGGAGGTGCTTTAGGGACATGTCTGATTTTAGTTTCATATTTAAAATATATTTTAATCAACACACTCAAATGTTGTGTAATAAAAAAAGTTTTCCTTCCATCTCTGTGCATATTTTTGAATTTCTTGTAAATGTGTCATTGATTAGAAAGACTGCACAGTCTGCTTAGGTCCATCCTGTAAAATTGTAAAAGAACACACACCCATGCCCACCACCCTTCATTACAAGGCAGATGGGACTTCTAGTCCATGATGGTCAACTAAATGCACACTGCCTCCTCTTTCTTCAGAAATGTCTTAGAATAATAAACATATACATCTTTCCAAAGAGAAGGATTAGGGGAAGGGCATCTGTGGACAAGAGAAATCTCAACAAATTTCTGGAGGAGTGGTTTGATGGAGGAGTGGGGACCAAGGAAGCAGGATAGAGGAAGCTACAGTCTGGAATGCACATGACAGAGTCTGCAGCAGAGATGGAGGCTGACATGCCCACAGAAGCCTGAAAAAGCTTAGGACTTGGATTTGCTGGATGCAATGGAGGGTGCACAAGGGGCTATGTGGCTGAAGATAGGGGCTTAATTGAAAACTTCCCTGACCCTTGTATGCAAAGTGCTCAGCCAGGCATGCATAATGCTCAGCTCTACACTGTACCCCTGTATCACTCCTGCCCCATAAAATGGAGAGTCTTTTTTAAAGAAATTGTCTGAGGAAGACTAGGAAAGCTGGATTTGAAGGTAGCACCTTTGAGTAAAGCATATCTCAGGCTATTTGGAAGCCCCAAAGCATAAAGATCAACTCACTCTGAAACAAAGCCTGCCATTCATCTCTTCTTATCCATTAGCACAAAGCTTCCAGGAAACTTTTCTACTGCTTTATTCTTAAATATGAATGGACAACCACAAGCCAGAAGCTATTTAAGGAAGCTTGAAATAGGAAATAGAAAGACAAAGATAAACAAACTGAAAATAAGACCTCTGAGGCAATCAAAAACAATTTATAGGTAGAAGTTAAAAGGAGAATTCAAGAAAGCACTGAATTTATAAAACATGAGTAGTGTTACAAAAAAGGAACAATTAGGGAACAAAATAGTCCTGTAACATGAAAACTATAATATTCAGTAGAAATGTTGAAAGTTAAAGTCAGGGTAATCTCCCAGAAAATAAAGCATAAAGTAAAATAATAAAAAATGTATTAGATAAAAGATCAGAGAAAAAAAAAAACAATGCAGGAAGTCCACATTTGATGAATAACTATTTTAGGGAGAAGGGGACAAGCTGGGGAGAGAATTTTCAAATAAATAATTGAACAGAATTACCCAGGCCAAAAAGATTCAAGTCTTGGGACTAACACAGATCATCAAGCCCCCCATGTAAAGAACACACAAGATTTTGAAATTTCAGAATACCTAGGAAAATGAGAAGGCATCTCCTAAAACTTTCCAGAGAGAGAAAAAAGTAATCTACAAAGGAATGAAAATCAGAAAGGTGCCAGATTCTCACCAGCAGTGCTGGATGCCAGAAGACAGTGGAACAATATCTTCAAATTTCAGAAGTAAAATGACTTTCACTTTACAATTCAGTACCCAGCTAAACTGTCTACTAGGTACCAGGGCAAATCAAAGGCATATGGAGATAGATAAGGGCTGAGGAAGTTTACTGGCCTCATGCGCTTTCCTATTGAGGTATGTGAGGATGTGCCAAGGTAAAACAAAGGGGGAAACCAAGAAAGGGGAAAACATAGAACTTATCAGCCTGCAAGTTAGCTTGGTATGTGGTTTTATTTAGTAAGTTAATTAATTTCTTAAGTATGTTTTCTCTTTGTTAGGTTTAGGCATCAGGGTTATGGTAACTCTGTAAAATGAACTTTCCAATCTTTTTTATGCTCTGAAAATGTTTGCACAGGGGATAATCTCTCTCTTGAATGTTTGCCCCCCCTTCCCACCTAGCCCTACCCATTTACATTTTTATTTTATAGAGTTTAGTCATTCATTCATGCAATCTCTATATGCAGTGTGGGGCTCAAAGTCATGACTCTGAGATCAGGAGTTGCATGCTCCACCAACTGAGCCAGCCAGCCAGCCACCCCCCCCAGATTTTTTTTTTTAAAGAAGCAGTTCTTTGACAATATTTTCTATGGTTTCTTTCATCATTGTTTTATGACCTTTGTGAAGGTCATTCTGCTATCCAGAATTTGTTCTTGTTCTTCCTTTATTTGAAAGAACTCAATTTAACCAACTTAGAAATTAAATTTCACAGGTCTCCTTGCAGAGAGGTAGGGCAAGTGGCACAGTTCGGGTCAATGTGAAAACGTATATGTACTGAATGGACTTCCCATGAAAGCTATTGTTTTCCTGATAAAAGGGACAGATTCACCTGTTCCTTTGCCCTTCTCCCTCTCACCTGAAATGTAGATGGTATGCCTAGACATGGAGTAGAAATCCTGTGAGCATAAGGACAAAAGCCACTTACTAAGAAAGTGCAGCAGAAAGACAGAATGAACACTGGCCCAGGGTACATCATAGAGCTTCACATCAACCCAGGACCACCCATCTTTGCATTTCCTGTTGTGTAAGAATATATTCCTTTTTAGTTAAGGTATCAACTGTTCAATTTTCTGTGGCTTTTTAAAAAGGATTTTATTTATTTATTCATGAGACACACACACACACACACAGAGAGAGAGAGAGAGAGAGAGAGAGAGAGAGAGAGGCAGATACAGGTAGAGGGAGAAGCAGGCTCCATGCAGGGAGCCTGACGTGGGACTCGATCCCGGGTCTCCAGGATCAGGGCCTGGGCTGAAGGCAGTGCTAAACTGCTGAGCCACCCAGACTACCCTGTGGCTTGTTTTTTTTTTTAATGCTCCCTGGTCCCCTCAGCAAATTCACCTTTCAATCAGCACAGTCTTTAACCTCAGAACTGCTTTCTGGAACAGAGGTGTTGAGGTTCTATGAAAAGGTATTGAGTGAATTGAAGGCTGTCATTAAGGAGGACAATTTTCTCTTCTTCCCGTTCTCCCATTAGTCTAGAAGATAGGAACTTCCATCATATTGGAAGTATTGGGAAGAAACCTTTCGACTTTCTGGCTAACCCTTCCCGGTTCCTCCATGTGAGATGAGGAGTTTCTTCTTGGGTTGGTGGTGCAGGGAAAAAGGTATCAAGTGTGCATTGCTCAGCCTGTTCATGGCTCTCACTCTGGGACTGACCTAACTCCAAGCGGCATGTTGCTTTCTCTGCTCCTGCCTCCTCCAGGCGATGAGCACCAGGGCAGGCCCAGCCCTGGCCTGAGAGGACTTCAATAGTCCAGCTGCTCTGCTGTGAGTGGGTGGGTAAGGTCAAATCAGGGGAGAAGGAAAAGGAAGCCCATTTGGATCTTGGGTCTAAGCCACATCCTCCAATCCATCTGGACCAGCAATAAAGCTGACATTTTAATCCCTACTTGTCTCCTGTGACTATTTCTCAATTGGATCAGAACTTGGAAAATTAAGGGGTGTGATTAACTAGCACCCGCAATACCCAACATCTGTTGAATACTTAGCCCCAGTGGGAAAAGCCACAGTTAGATGAAAACAGTGGTTTAAAATTTTGATAATTATTAGTGAGTTATACAGTGCTTCTCCACACTTAATTGGTTATGTTTTTTGATCTCATTATAAAATGTGTATCACTTTTTTTTTTCAAGGTGAGAGGCTGGATTGAGAGCAACAAGCCTCTTCTAGGTTTTGCTACCACTTACTTGCTCTGTGGTTTGACTTCTCTGGGCTTCAGTTTTGCCAGTTATAAAGTAGATGGGTTAGACTAGGTAAAGGATAAGAGTCAACCCGAGCATTGATATTCTTTCATTCATTCAACACAGTTTTGTTGAGTAGCTAATTAATATGTATTGAACATTGTGTTGGAGGCTGGTTATACAGTATTGTACCAAAAAAAATTATGGTCCCACCATCTTGGGGTTTAGAATCTAGTAGGAGAGACAAATATAAAATAAGCACATAAGTAAATATATAGTTGCAAACATCTCACTCTTAATCAATACAATTTTAATAAATGAGTGCCTGGATTATATACAACTTTCTACTGGGTATCACTTATCCACACTCAGGGAAAACCCTTCTGGCTTGTGGTACCACAAGGTTTGTGACTGTGTCAGAACCACTGTGCTCAGGATGATATAGCAGAGAAGCTTCCAAAGGGCCGGTCTTTTGGATTAAAAAATGCCTAAGCATTTTTTTTGAAAGTTACAAATTAGTAACATGCATGTTATAAAAATTGAAACAGTACAGAAAAATAAATCGAAGAGAAAAACCACTTTCCCTCTCCCCTCCAACCTTCTTGGAAATAGAAACAATGGGTAGATGTGTTTTCTTCCAACGAGGTGCACACCCAACTGTAGGCTCCAGGACAGCAGGGACGGGACCTACCTTATCCACTGCTGTATTCCTTTTTTTTTTTTAAATAAATTTATTTTTAACTGCTGTATTCCTCCTGATGGGTGCTCAGTACATATTTTTGAATGAGTTAACCCATAAGTAAAAATGACACATGAAGGCTCAAACACAGGTTTTGTAGAAGATCAAAAAGGGGATCATGCCATGCATGCTTTTTTTCTCCACCTTGATTTTTTTTTTTTACTCAAAAGTCTATAATAAACCCCCTTCTGTGCATCAATTCCTATTTTTATCCATTCTCTTTATTATGGATTGAATTGTGACCCCCAAAAGGTATGTTGAAGTTCTAATCCCTGGTACCTGGGAATGGAATCTTATTTGGAAATAGGATCTTTGCAGATCCATTGAGTTCAGATGAAGTCACACTTGATTAGGGTGGGCCCCCACCCAATAAGACTGGTATCCTTATAAGAAGACAAGAGACAGAGATGCAGGGAGGTCATGTGATGACAGAGACAGAGACTGGCGTGATGCAGCCACAAGCCAAGGAGTACCAAGGATTGATGGCCACTACTGGAAGCTAGGGAGAAGCAAGGAAGGATTCTGCTCAGATTCCCAGAGGAAGCATAACCCTGATGACACCTTCATTTTGGACTTCTAGCTTTAGGAATTGTGAGGCAATGAATTCCTCTTATTTTGAGACACTCAGTTTGTGGTATTTATTACAGCAGCCCTAGGAAACGAATACACTCCTCTTAAAAGATATCTAGGTTGCTTCAAATGCTGTGTTGTTATAAGAGATGACTACCGCCTTTTTCTGAGCAGTATGGCTGGGGCCCGGTCTGTTTGGAGAGGAGAACCCTAGAATTAGTTCTTTTCTCCAGAAACCCTTCAAAACAATCATAGACTCCAGCCTTGATGCCTCCAACTCAATTCATATGTTGGCAGGGTTGCCAGATAAAATACAAGATGTTTGTGTCCTATTTGAGACATACCTATTCTGAAGAGTTATTTGTTGCTTACCTGAAATTCAAATTTAACGAGGCATCTATATCTTTATTTGCTGAATCTGGCAACCCCTAAATATCAGGGTTGTGGACAACCCACACTGTCCCTGAAGGAACCCAAAGATCCTAATTTTCTGCAGGATTTCTGGAAGATTTCTCTTTGTCTTGGATCTCTGACTCTCTCCTAGCATCCTGAATGGTTTCAGTGGAACCCAGATGTCCTCTCCCAGAACCAAGCTGGCCTCCCTCTTGCCCACAACAGAGCGATCAGATCAGTGTTTCTTCAATTTGCCTCGCCTTTCCAGTGGCAGGTTGTGTCCATCTCCCTTTGGCCTGCCTCCTCCCTTCCCTATTCACCCCCACTGGGCTTGGACAAGACAGATATGGACCTGGCCCTCAGGGAACTAACAATCAGTCTCCTGTATGCCCAGTGAGATGGGAGAAGGAAGTGCTGTGGGAGCCCATGACAGCCGTGGGCAGGGTCTCCCAGACATGAATTACTTAACACATTCCCCAGGGCTTGTTGAAAATCCTCTTCTTGGGACACCTGGGTGGCTCAGCGGTTTAGCGCCTGCCTTTGGCCCAGGGCGTGATCCAGGAGTCCCAGGATTGAGTCCCACTTCGGGCTCCCTGCATGGAGCCTGCTTCTCCCTCTGCCTGTGTCTCTGCCTCTCTCTATCTCTGTGTCTCTCATGAATAAATAAATAAAATCTTAAAAAAAAAAAAAAAAGAAAGAAAAAGAAAATGCTCTTCTGGGGCTACCTGGCTGGCTCAATGGTTGAGGTCTGCCTTCGGCTCAGGTTGTGATCCCGGGGTCCTGGGATCAAGTCCCACATTGGGCTCCCCATAGGGAGCCTACTTCTCCCTCTGCCTATGTCTCTGCCTCTCTGTGTATCTCTCATGAATAAATAAATAAAATACTAAAAAAAAAAAAAAAAAAAAGTAAAGAAAAGTAAAGAAAATGCTCTTCTTAGCATCAGAAATTTCCAGGGAGAAGACTTGGTGGAAGCTCAGGGGAGGCCTCCTCAGGGAGGTGATGTCCAGGCTGAGGCTGAAGATTCAGTAGGGCTTAGGCAGGTGAAGCTTTGGGGCAGGTCAGGAGCCTGGGAGAGGCAAGAGCACAGGCTCCTACAGGGAGGTGGGAGGACCTGGCCTCCCTGAAACCAGAGAAGAGGCCAGTGTGGCTGGAGTGCAGAGGGCTAAGAAGGAAGGAGAGCTGAGCCTGAGAGAGATGAGGCCACTTCTGGGCAGGCCTTGTTGGCTTCTGCAAGGGTCTGGTTGGCCCGTCTCCACATGGCTGCCCTATCCCTCCGCAAGACTGGAACACACTCAGCAGCTGGGCCTTTGTGTTAGGTGAGGTGGGAGGGAATCAGATGCCACAACCCTGTGGACATCAGTGCCATGGGGGCAGGGGACATTGGACTGCGGCCTGTGAGAAATGGGTTTGGGAGCTTGCCAACAGATTTAGAAAGTCTCCATATTAGACAAGCGATGTTGAAAATCCTGTTTTTGTTATTGAGAGGATGCTAAAAGTGTTCAAGTATGTGGTAGGCATACCACACGTCCTTGTGCAGTCCCCTCCCTCCGGGTGTGGGCTGGAAACCGGTGACTTGCTACTAATGAATAAAATATGGCCAAAGTAGAAGAATGTCACTTTTGAGATCAGGCTCATAAAGACTGTGGCTTTCATCTTGCTCGAGCTCTCTCTTTGTGACTCCCCTCTCTCATTTGCTCTGTTGAAGCTGCAGCCTGGAAGCTGCCCTGGGAGGGGCCCATGTGCAGAGGAGCCCTCCCGCCAACAGGCAGTGAGCAAATCAAGGCTTTTGGTCCAGCAGCCCACGAAGAACTGAATCCAGCCAACAACCACGGGAGTGAGCTTGGCCCTTTCCCAGTGGAGCTTTGAACTGACTTCAGCCCCGGACAGAACGTTGGTGGCAGCCTGAGAGAGACCCTGAAACAGAGGACTCAGCTAAGCTGCACCTGGATTCATGACCTTCAAAAGCTGTGGGATCATAGAAGTTGGTTAAAGACATTTAAGCTTTAGGGTAATTTGTGGCAGTAGGTAACTAATACCAAGTATCATTTAGAAAAGGACAGAGATACAGAGAGAGGCAGAAACATAAGCAGCGAGAGAAGCAGGCTCTCTGCAAGGAGCCTGTTGCGGAACTTGATCCCAGGACCACAGGGATCATGTCCTGAGCTGAAGGCAGATGCTCAACCAATGAGCCATCCAGGTGTCCCAATGTTCACGTAATTTGAACTCAAGGTAGACACACTAATTTTGAAATCTTCTCCCCACTTCCCCTTATCAGTAAGGGAGAGCTATCATATATCAGGGTTCATGGTCTGTATATGTGTCCACCAGAGTCCAGCCAGAAAACAGAAACTGTATTAGTCACCTTCACAGAATTTATTTTACTTACTTATCTTAACCTTCGTGGAACGTAATATGAAGAATCACATAACTTATTTCTATCACAGCACAGTGTGAAAAGTGAAAAATCACCAATAACCAATCATGAAAATCACTCTGTGAAACCCTCCACATCATCAGGCCCTGGGGCTTTGGAAACTCAGAAACTCAAAAGCTATGAATCGTTTAGCTGGATCTTACTGCTGCATTTCAGCTTCTCTGCTATTTCCTTGGGGATGGTGAAGGCTAAGAATCTATTTTGAACACGAGCAGAGATTTCTCTCTCCCTCTGTGTCTCTGATAAGCATGATTAGTTGAATTCGCTAGCAGGGGGTTAGGGGGTGGGTTGGGAGTGGGGCATAGTGGTGACACAGTGTAGGGTCGGAGCATCCCCATTCCCGTCACAGCCACCCAGCTGCAATTTTCCAGGCCTGATTGCCCATTGTGTTGACGTCCCAGTTTACTAAACCACTTTCCTACTCTGGTTCCCAGTTTTTGACCCTTAAGAAAAGACTCCACTGCACATATTTATGTAGATAACATTGGGTTTCCGTTGGAATTATTTCCTTGGAATCAAGTCTTAGGAATGAGACTATTGGGTCAAAGGGAGAGAAACATCTTTATGGGTGTTGCTATCAGATGGTTTATTGCTCTCGGAGGAACTATGCCAACCTACATCAATGGTTTAGAGCATATGAGGGGTTGGATGGGGGGGTAGCTTTGGGGCAACAAGCTAGGAAATCATCTTCCAGGACCTTCAAACACTAGCTGAAAGGCCTCACAGACAAGGACAGCGGAGTGCTGCGTGGGGCCCTGGGCTGAGAAGTAGGAGGTCTGAAGGTCTAACGCCAAGGGGGCAGAGTAGTTAACAGTGTCAACTGTGGGCAACAGGTCTTGCGTTCAAATCCTGACTTTGTTCCTTAGTCTTTCTGAGACATTTGTCACCTATAAAATAGGAATTACAGCAATACTGAATCGCAGAAGTGAGATGAGGATTAAATGATTTATTACATGTGAAGTGATTAGTGAAGCACACAGGACAGCACACGGTAAACACTGAATAAATATTACTATTTGTCCTTAATATTTATCATTGCTACTATTTCTATTATCTCGTGACTGAGGCTCGATCTTCATCATTGGGTCCTGTTTCTCTAGTGGCTGATCATCTCTTCCTCTGGGCTTCCACACTAGACCCCACCAGACTCCTTGTCTCGCCTTGGCTTTGAGGCATTGAGTCCAGTGGTCTCTGGATGCCCCCTTGTGGACAGTTGGATTTCTCTTGTTCTCTCCCCCTAAAGGGGAAAACCAGCCCTGCACCTGTGAGGGACCAGATGTGTGTGTGTGTGTGTGTGTGTGTGTGTGTGTGTGTGTGTGTGTATCTATCTGTCTGTCTGTCTACCTGTCTGTCTCGGGTCGGGGAGGCCTCCACTTCTGCAGATAAAACAGGAAATAGCACTTCATGACATCCTTCTCGCTGGCTAAAGAGGGGATGGGTCTCTACATACTTATATATGAATGGGAACTGCTTGTGCTGGTTTGCATGTGTATACATGTGCATGTGTGTGTACACTTGATACCACTCTTCTTGTCACAGGGGTCTCATAGGGTTGGGGCCCATATGAGACTATCTGGTTTGAGAAATGAAGGCACTGTGTAGACTTGAGGCCTTATTATGTATAAAAGCACATCTAATCACTCAGTTTAGCCATTTGCTCATTTGGACATTCAGTTCCACAGATATTTACTGAGTGCCTACTATGTGCCAGGTTTCCCGAGGTCTGGGGACACAACAATGACAGAGACAGAATTTGTTTCTGCCCTCTCCCAGTCTAGTGAGTGAGACAAATGACTAAACTACTGCAGTACAGCAAATTGGTAGAGATGCCAAGGAAGACTGCCTGGAGGAGGCGACACCTGAGCTGAGCCATGAAACTGTGAGTGCTATAGCCTCTCCCCAGCATTGGGGCAGAGGAGTTTGTGCAAAGAGCACTTGCAGGGTTTTAGAAGTGCAGATTTTAACCCCCAACTCACTGAACTAGTCCTTTTCTTTGGACCTGTTTCCTCCTGAGGTAAGCCAGTGAGTTGGCCATGATACCTACAGTGTTGACCTTGATGCTTTCTGATCTTTTATTCCCTGAGCCTGAGGAATGCTCTTTCACTCTACTTTTCTGTCTACTTTCCTAAAGAAATGAAAAAACAGACTGAGTGATAGAGATTGATATGCCCATGTAGGACATGTGCATGTGCTCCTCCTCCATTCCTACCCCTGCCTTGCTAGAAACCCCCGGGAGGGTCAGAAGTGACCTGACAAGGGAGAGGTGGAATGCAGGTGAGTTTTTCTCCTGGGGGTAGAGTGGAGGTGAGGGCTAACAGACACAGCTCCTTCTACTTGGCCCAGGTCATTTAGCTGCCCAGAGCCTCCTTCCAGATCAGCAATGTACATACACACCCGGCAGGGTGTCTGGGGCTATCAGAGTTGACATATGTTCAGTGCCCCCCACTCTGTGTAGGACCTAGTGAGCTACTTGGAAAATAGGAACTAAAAAGCAGATACATTTAAATACAGCTAGTGTGGCCCAGACACTTGTCTCTGCAGACATTTGTCTCTGAGGTGTGACTAGAACACACCCTAAACCTCCGGGGCGGGGGTGCATATCGGACATGTACCAAACCCACTATAGGTGACTCTGCCGTCCGTTCCAGTTAGAATGAAACTTATTAACTGGGTAACTTTGGCCAACTTAATCTTTCTAAGTTTTAGCTTCCTCCTCTATAAAATGAGGACTTACCAGCAGCTCCCTCCTAAGAGTGATGTGAGGATTAACTGAGGTAATGAAACGAGAGCATTCACTAGAGAGTTGCTAGCATATAGTAGGTGCTCAATACATTGGTAGCTGTTTGAATCGGTCAGGATAGGCTAACTGGTGTAACAAATAGGTCCAACAATGTGTACTGGCTGAGAGACGATAGAAGTTTGGTTTTTGCTCCTGTAATGGTCTCAGGAAACACCAGGTTGGCCGTGGGGCTCATTTGGACACCAGGTGCTGACAACTCTGCCATCTTCAACGTGTAGCTTCCAAGGTTGCTTTGGTCATGGGCATCTAGGGAGCAGGTGGGGAAGAGAATGTGGAGAAGGCACATCAGCTTCATACCAGCCTTGGCCCAGGAATGCCACTTCTCACATTTTATCTCGATGAGTTGGTAAGTCGTGTGGCCTCATCTTAATGCTATGGGAGTCAGGAAATGTAATCCTGGGCAGCCACTCCCTAGTGTTGACTCTGTGTACGGGGAGGCAGGATTCTCTGGTAAACAAAAATTTCTATTACTGTTATTGCTATTCCCACCCAGGGCAGAGTGCAGTAAGCATTGTATGGGAGGTGAAAGCACAGTGGGAGCTTAGCAAAGGGAGTGATGTATTCTGACTTCTGACCTCTGACATGTGTGTGTATATGTGTGTGTGGCAGTGAAATCTGAGGAGTCTTGAAGGAGACACAGGACAGCCACAGGGGGAGATGGAGAAAGCTCATTGCAGTCAGAGGGAATCATATGAACAGAGTCAAGAGGGAAGAAAGATCAGAGAGGGGAGGGTCAGTGGTGGGAAGGGGTGGAGAGGTGTGTTGGCAACCTACTAGGAAGGCCTGGAATGTCAAGATAAGGGGGTGGAAATGCAGAGTCATGAATGGTCTTTCTGCAGTGGAGTTCAGGGGAATAGGTGGTCATGGAGACAAGAGGGAGCAATGGGGGAGGAGGTGAGGAAGGAGAAAGACAAAGAAGGTGGGAAACGAAAGTCTGGGGTCCACAGAGGAGAGGCTGGAAGGAACAGAGGCAAAGGGGTCTTGGACTGAACCGATCCCCATCCTTTTCCCAGGGGCCTCTCAGGTCCCCCATGGTTGTCACCTGGCAGCCTTCTTTCTTGGAGGTCTGCCCACTTGGGGCCCAGCCCTCCCTGCAGGGGGAGTTTTTATCTCCTCTTTCTGCTTTGTTCTTCTTCCAGGGAGGAAGTGGCTCCAGATGCCGTGGGTGGGACATTCCTTGGCTCTACTCGCTGTTCCCAGATTTCTCATGCTTCCTAGTGACAGGGCTGGCACCTCTAACCAGCCTCAAAATGGGGCAGAGCCTTTCTCAGGAACATTCTGCACCCCAGGAAATCCGAGTCTCGTTTTGAGCCACCCCAGCCCTCTCAATGCAAGACCTTGCCTCTTAGAGAGATGCCATGGTCATTCTGATCCACCCAGGCCTGCTAGGCACCTGCTGTGTGGCTGGCACTGCGTGGGGCACCAGGGAAGACACACCAAGAAACCAGACAGGGCTTTGGCCTAGGAGCTCACAACAGACTGGGGGGATGAGATATTCTTTAGAGAACTGTAAACATGGTGAAGTAGATCCATGGGGAGTCACATTAATGTATGCATTGGAGGAGGTGGCATTTGTAATGGGTCACGAAGGAGACACAAGACTCTTGACAGGTGAAGGTGCCTGGGTGGGGATTTCAGGGGGAAGAAGGACCCCAGTAGAGGAGGAGGGGAAGGGAAATGCAGGCCTTAGTGGAGGAACGCAGACCAGTCCATTTTAGCTGAGACAAAGGGGGTGATGGGGAGTCATGGGGACACTGAGGAGGGTGGGGTTAGATGGAGGAGGATTCACCTGTGAAGTCTACATTTCCCTGAGAAGCAATGAGACCCTTGCAAAGTTTCTGAGCAGAGGGAGGATGACAAGGGGACAGGTGACCTGCTCCTCATGTGGGATGCACCTTTCTAGCAGCCCTCAGCCCACGGTGAGATACTCCAGCAGTGCAGAAGTCAGTCCTGGAGTGCCACTGACCACACTGGAGGGGCTGAAGGACTTGGGAGTGGGAGAGTCTGCTTCCGGTGTCAAGAATCAAGTCCAGCTCACTTTTAAAAGGACCGAGGTCCCCGGGGCACCTGGGTGGCAGGGTCGGTCAGTTAAGTGTCTGAAAATGGCTCAGTTCATGATCTCAGCATTCTGGGATCAAGCCCTGAGTAGGGCTTCCTGCTCAGTGGGGATTCTGCTGGTCTCTCTCTCTGCCCCCTCCCCTTCTGCTCTCTTTCTTGCTCTCACTCCCTCTCTCAAATAAATAAATAAAATCTTAAAAAAAAAAAAAAAGACTGAGGTCCTGGGGGACGTATTGGCCCTGAGGGGAGAGACAAAGAAGCCTGGACTTGCCTCTTGACTTCTGTACCCACCAGCTGTGAGACTTCTGACCTGTTGGTAAACCCCTCTGGGCCTCAGTTTCCTCAAAGTGACATGAACATAACAGCACCTATTGCTCATGGGTAAAGTAAGACAACTACTTACTGCAATAAATATTAGTTTCCTAAATATTGGGATTGACTCGGGTGGGGGAGGGGGAGGATCAGCTATTGGGTGCTGCTGGCAGGTCAGCCTGGCGAAACTACCCCTGATCCTTTTCACCCTGTGCCTGCCCTGGTTCGGGGGAAAGAAGTATTCAGCTGGAAGCCCTGCACCCTTCCCTGCTCTAGGTGGCTCTTTTTCCAGCCCTCCTGCCTGATAGGATGGGCAGGGCCCTGGGATCTGCACCCTCTGGCCATTATGACATTAGACCAGCAGGAGCTCTGCAGCACTAGGGGCTTGTGATCTCCTGGGAATGAGACTATGGGGTGGGGGCACTGGGATCTCTGGGTCCTATGTCCATGCTGGCACAGCCACTGGGCCCAAGGGGCCAGCGGGTGCTACTCAGGCTGGCTTACCATCTCTCTTTCCTTTTGTAAACTTGCTCCAGGAGGAGTGTGAGAGCAGGGAAGGGGCTTCAGCACGGAGGTTCATTTGCTGGTTTTTGTCCACGAAGAGGGACGGGTTTGAGCTGTCCACCTCCTGAGGCTGGCCTCAGAATGAGAACGAATGCACCCATGACCCCACCCTGTTAGACCTGGCAGAAAGTGGGGAAATTGGACAGAACTTGGTTCTAACCCTGGCTCTGCCACTTATTAGCTGGGTGACCTTGTGCACATTATTTTTTTTTTTAAATTTTTAAAATTTATTTATGACAGTCACAGAAAGAGAGAGAGAGAGAGGCAGAGACATAGGCAGAGGGAGAAGCAGGCTCCATGCACCGGGAGCCCGACGTGGGATTCGATCCCGGGTCTCCAGGATCGCGCCCTGGGCCAAAGGCAGGCGCTAAACCGCTGCGCCACCCAGGGATCCCCTTGTGCACATTATTAACTGCTTCCAGCCTCAGTTTCCTTGACTGTCAAGTGAGAATAGAACAGTACAACTCACAGTGTTGTGAGAACTGACAGAGCCCATGGTTACACAGTCAGTGCAGTGGCCAATGTGTGTGAGGAGCCCTGTAAACATCAGTGTTCCTCTTTCCCTTCTTACCTCCCTTCCTTCTTCTGGGAAAGGTGATGGCTGCCTTGAAGGCAGAGCTCTGAGGCAGGAGACCAGTGGATAGACAGGGGCAGCTCTCCCCCTCATAAAATCCCTCAAAATCCCAGGTGAAGAGAGAGGGGCAAACAGGAAACTAGTGACTTCACCCCAGGCACAGACCTGTGGGTGGAGGCTCCTCTTGCATCCCTTGGCCTTGCAGAAGTGGCTGGCTGGAGAAGGGTGGGAGGAGCGGAAACCAGCTGGACCTATACTTTCCCCTTCTGGAGACCAGGTCTCCTAAAATGTCATGGGCCAGATGTCCCATCCCACTTCTTCCAGGAGCTAATTCACACTCAGATGTTAATACCAATACATGAATTGATGATATTCACACACTAGGGGCCTCGATCGCTGTTCAGGGCTTTCCGGTTCAGCCAAGCTGCCTTCTTAAGCAACTGAACTCCTCTCCCCTTTCCCTGATGCTGCTGGCTGGAGCTCAGCTGGAGCTCAGCTGGAGTGTCAGATCGCATGCAGGAAGTGGAGTTTTGGCTCTAGTCTGGGGCTAGGGAGCCCACTGAGGGGGTCCAGAATAGGGCTCACCGGGGGGACACAAACCAAAGTACAGGGATAAGCACAGCTGGAGCATTAGGTCTCCTTTGTGACCATCGATGGCTAGAGAACGGTTGAGCCAGGAGCACTTCACAGTTTGGTCAGACCAGATGAGATCCTGTGTGTGACCCACTGCCCACCACTGCTCCGTGCTTCAAGACAGGCAGAGTCTGGAAGGTGGAGAGAGGGGTCGGCCGAGAGGCACGAAAAGGCATGGAGCTTCTCCTGCCCATCTTCAACACAGGCAGCTAGGACCCTCTGTGGTTATGACCCCATCGCCCTCATCTGAATCTTTTCTCTGGGGGAAAGGAGGCAGTGGTGACTGGGGTGGACCGGGCTGCAGCCTCTCTTGGGCAGGACCTAATTCCAAGGAAGCCTGGGCCTGGGCTGGGAAGTCAACCAGGGATCTTGTCAAAATGCAGATTCTGATTCCAAAGGTCTGGGCCTGAGCATCTGCATTCCTTGTCAGCTCCAGGTGCTGCTGGTGTTGCTGGCGCAGGACCACATTTAAGTATTGGGGAGATAACTGGAAGCGGGGTGCTGGGGACTCTCCAGGCCTGAGGCATGTCCCTACGGTGCTGGCCTATGACCTCCAGTGTCCCTTCCCGTTCTGACACTGTACATCTCTAAGACCACATGGTGGTGGGCAGCCAAAGTGCTGAGCTCACCTATTCAGTTACTCCTCTGTGTGTCATTCTAGGCAGGCAGGAGAAGGCAGCTGCCCTTTGATAGTGATTAAGCATAGTGAGTTACCCATTACCGAGAACTTACCAGGAGATCTCAGCACTTCTAAGTGGCAGAAATCTGGCCCCAGGACATTTTTGTTTGGGTCCTTGGGACTCTGGGTTTAGAGAAAGAGCAGGGGCAGAAACATGTTTTTCTTCCACAAGTATTTCCATCCAGGACCTCTCTGGGATGGGTGAGGGGGGCTGGAATCTCTGGGGCCTCTGCCCATGAGGACCCTCTGGGACCCTACACTCCCTTTTAGGGGTTGGGGATCTTATTAGTTCCTTTGTCAGGCCCTAGCACAGTGCCAGAGCTGGAGACCCAAAGAGGGGGCATGGCACATGGCCCCACCCTGCCTGGGCTTAGTGTCTGGACACCTCACAGAGACTCAGATCATGTTGGAGGTGCTATCTCTTGCAGGGGAGGCACATCAGACTGGCCATGCTCCTGCAAGAGGGCTCCGGGAACTCAGGCCTCTCACCGCAGGTAAACACCGAGCTTTGTACTCCAGGAAGCTTTGGGTACAGAGTCTTCAGTCTCTCCCTTTCTCTCTCAGGGCTGGGTTCCTGTCAAAGAGACAGAGAAAGTTTCCATTGAGCGAGTGAGTGTGTGTGTGTGTGTGTGCACGCGTGTGTGCCACCACCCACGTGGAAGTGCCTTATTATCTTTTCCTTTTTACAGAAAATCAGGTCAGTGGTTTGACTGTTGTCGTTAACCACACGGTGCAGTGGGGAGGTGGCATGAGCGGCCCTGGCCTCCAACTGCTGACATGTGAGGGCAGGAGGATGAGGCCGGGGTCTGGGGCCACCAGGCCTCCACTGCTTGGCTCTCCAGGCCACAGGGTCTCCAGAAAGCAGCGGCCTGGCTGCCAATCTGGGGAGAGGATAGGCTGGCCACGTCCCGATTCCCTTTCAGCATCCCTCCCCCTTTCCTTGGGGCCTGGGCTCCCTGCCCGGGGCTGAAGCCTCCCTGGTAGACGTTGCTGAGTAATCGGGGAACTGGGCTGGCAGAGAGGCAGTCAGTCACCCTGTCTTGTGGCCAGGGATCCGCAGGAGGGGCGGGCAGTGTAGAGAGCTCTGGGGTTGAAACAGGGTGGCGTGGAGCTCCCCCAACAGGTAATAAAAACAGCAGCAATGAGGGCTCCAGGCCGGAGCACTTTCACACTTCTTCGTCACCTCGCCCACGACTATGTCTTTGGAAGGGGCAGGAGTGGGTGTCAATTGTTATGTCCTGGGTTGTTGCTGAGGGTGCTCAGAGAGAGAGTGAGGTCAAGGACCTAGTTCAAAGGCATCCAAACTCCCATCCTGTCCTCACACTCCCTTTCTGGGGCCCCTGAGAGTGCTTGGGCCATGCACCTGTTGCCCTTGCAGGGTCAGGGGAGGGGCCTGGGGTAGGAGGCAGAGGCGCAGCCACCCTGGGCCAGGAACCCAGGAAGGTTTAGCTGAGTCCTTTGGCTCTGGGTCTTTTCCAGGCTCTGGTCATCTCAGGGCTTGACTTGGGAAGGACCTGCCGCCCAGGCTCTCAGCCCGAATGGACAAGGGGCGGAGCAGAGCATCTTCCAGCAAGCAACCCCTCCACTGCATGCACTTCTCATCCTGGCTTTTAAGATCACCACTGCCTGGTCCACCAATCACAACCCCTCCAGCTTCCAGGTCCTCCACTTTGCTTTTGCTTTGTGGCAATTTCCTCAGAGGCTCAGACAATAGAGGTTGATGATCCAACCGCTGAGAGCGCAACCTCCCCATCCCCCACAGCCAGAAATCATCTGTTACCCATTGCTGGGGCCCAGGCAGCCGGACGGAGACCTTGTGCATCCCTCCTACTTTGTACTGGAAATGAGCCCCCCAACCACCACCTCCCACTGCCCCCGGCCTCCCAGGGGGAGGTCCGAGGACTCATCTCTGGCTCTACCCCTCTGCTGGGCACTGCTGTGCAGTGAGGAGGAAGGCCCTGGCCTCCAATTGGAGGCGCCCGCTGCCCCTAGAGACCCTTCTGGCAGAGGAGCCTCGCTGTGATCTCTCTGGGTCAGCTCAGCTGCCCTGCTCTGGACTCACACTCAGAGAGCAGCTTGCTATGAGCTTACGATGCTGACGCTGCACAGAAATGTGCTGGAAATTACAGAGTGCCTTGGAGGGAAAAACAAACTGGGGTTTCAGTTCCTATGGAAACGGCATCTATTTGCAGAGAAGCCTGCGTCAGAGCCTGGACCCTATGCTTGGGATGGGGGAGGGGGCAGGCACTGGCCGGCAAGGTCATCTGTTTACTGGCAGGAACTCTGCCAGTGTGCCATGTCTGAAAGGGCCCCCTTACCTTTAGCCTTGACTAATGGCTTTTCCCACAGATGGGGCCCAACAGCTGGGCATCTCTCTGCAGTGCAGGGGATTTTGGGCAGATTTTAACCTTATGAGTCAAGGGTGTGGGAAGACCCCGAATTCACCATTCATACATTTCTTCCACAAATGTTTTTGACCTATTCTGTGCCAGATACTGAGCTAGGCCAGCCAATTAGGAATTGGTTGGTACTTGCTAGGTTAGGTGGCTAAAGCTTCCCTTTCTGGAAGGAGCTATGGTCATAAAGGGGCACGCTGAGGACTACACGACACAGGAACACCAGAGGTTCACCGATGTCACTGCCCTTGTTCTGCAACCAAAGCAAGTGACTTCTGTTCTCACGGGTTAAGGGAGCTGGTTCCCACATCTCTTGGGGTAAAATTACCCCTAAATGGTCAAGGCATTGTACCCACAGGAGAGAGGACCAGTCATTGTGATGGGAAGGGCATCTTTGTTAGCTTTCCCCAAAGGGGTTGTCCCGGCAGGGGGGCTTTGTGTCTATCACCACCAGGTTGAGGCCCTTGTTCTACATTAATTTCCCAGTTAGAGATCAATAAGCAAGCCAATAAAGAAGTTTTTATTTTCACATCACTGTACTGGTACAAAAGGCTCCTGTATCCCCCATCTCATTGAATGTAATTCTTCTAACAGCTCTAGGAAAGTTGTTGGAACAACACCATGCCCACCGTCAGAGGGAGAACCCAAGGCTGTGGAGGGTCAGGCATTTGTCAAGATTACACAGATGGTACATGGTGAAACCAGAATGGGAATTGGGTACCAGATCCCTTGCTTTGCTGCCTCCTCCCTGTCAAGAGGCACCTGGTTACCAGACCACATCCCCGGCCCTCCCTCACACCCCTGGCTGGCCTCCAACCTGCCTGAGGAATGGGAACCATCTGTGTGCAGGAGAGCTGGCGTGGGTGGGGAATGATGGTCTGTATTTCGCCTCATGGGGGCTGCGTGGCAGAAAGACCACAGGCCCCTCTCCCCCATCATTTTACTCATCAGTGCCTCAGTTTCCTTCTCCGTTAATCAAGGAAGTGTCTGTGGCCATCTGAGTGACCTACGCCCATATAAGAATTCTAATGAAATCAAGGTTCTTGTTAGTTGCCACTCAGGCGCCTGTTCCTTCCTCCATGTGGGTGCACGTAATGGGGATAGGGCCACTGCCCTCCCTTGGCAACCAAAGCAAGTGATTTCTGTTTTCCTGTGTTAAGGGAGCTTGCTCCTACATCTCTTAGGTAGAAAGAGACACTGCACAGAGCTGATTTGTTCCCTGGCTAACTCCTTAATGTCTGGTACCGCCTAACAGATTGTCGGGCCCTTAGGAAAGTGGCAGAGCCTGGAGCAATTTTTAATAGGGAAGGTGAGGAATGGGGGCAGGAGCTAGGAGGAAGAAAAGGTTCGAGGCCTTGAGGTCCTGCCTGGTTTGGGGGCATGTGGATAGTGGGATTGAAAGGGGCCTCAGGACGCTGACAGTCCTAGAAGGGATGGTGGGCGATGGACCGTGCCTACCTGTCACGTCTGTGTCTGGCCAGGGAAGGAAGGGAGGAGAAGCCAGGAAACAAGCACGTCTGAACATCTGCCTTTGATGAGGGGTCTGGAGTTTCTGAACCAAGGATCAGATTGCAAGGCCTGACAAGAAGACAAGATGTTGAATGCTGGGGAGAATCCAGGAGGCGAGGCTGCAGTATCTGCACGAACTTCATAGCTCTCCAATGTGGACAATTGTTTTCCCTGTTTTGAGAAGGAAGACAAAGCTGGGAAAGTTGAGTGGATTGCCCGAGGCCACATAGCTAGTGAGAAGAGGGAGTGGGGTTCCCATGACTGCCTCTCCAGGATGGGGTGAGGGGTACTTTCAGGGGGAGGACAGGGCTATTACTTTTTTTGAGTCCAAGACCTTTTATATTCTTTTTTTTTTTAAAAAGATTTATTTATTTATTCATGAGAGACACACACACACACAGAGAAAGAAAGAGAGAGAGAGAGGCAGAGACATAGAGGGAGAAGCAGGCTCCTCGCAGGGAGCCCAGTGCAGGACTCGATCCCAGATCCTGGGATCACACCCTGAGCTGAAGGCAGGCCCCCAACCACTGAGCTACCCAGGTGTCCCAGACCTTTTATATTCTTATGGGACCACTCACTGCTCTGGCTAACTTGTCTGGAGATTTCATTACTGTTCTTATTCTTTCTTGCTGTTTCTCTCCTTCTCCACCCCATGCTCTGCTCTCTTCCTGCTGATCCTTCCATTTCCCAAACTCTGCCTTTCTTCTGGTCCCAGCTGCTGGTCTCAGGCTGATGAGAGAAGCCAGCTCTAGCTGTTGGGGATTCTAGGGAACAGAGGAAATGGTCATGCTCCTTCCCCAGAGCTTTGTTCTGCTGCCCTCCAATGTTGAGGTAATCGAACTGTACCCCTCAGACTGTGGGTGAACTGCAGGTGTCTGAATGCTACTAGTGAGCATTCATGGTCCTTTGAGTCATGTGTGTGTGCAGTGAGTGTGCAGTGGGATGAAGGGACTATTGCTGTACATGGGGGTATGTGCACATATTTGTACTTTTGTACACTTTCGTGTGTGTGTGTGCAGTATATACACTCTTGCATGTAGATGCTGTGTATGTCTTAGGCATATTGTGAATGTACGTACTTATGAATATACACTGGTGGGGGCTGGTGCAGAATTTGTAGGGTCCAGTGCAAAATGAAAATGCTGAACCTCTTGTTCAAAAGTTAAGAAGTTCAGGATGGAGACAACTGAGTATTGAATCAAGCGTGGGCCCTTTCTGAGTGCAGGCTCCATGGGACGGCACAGGTCTCAGGCTGGTGAAGCTGGTTGTGGATATGAGTATGTGCAACTTGTATATGTGTATATGTGTGTACTTATATATGTCAGTGTGTTGGGGCGCGCTCTCAGGCATGAAATCTGAGCTTTTCCTCACCACCCCCAGGCCAGGCCCCTCGGCAGCTGCTGGTGTCTATCAAAGGAAAGGTGTGTTTTATTTTTGGCCTTTTTGGCGCCTTTGCCGCCTGCTCCCATAGTGCCTTGGGAGGCTTTTGTTTTACTGCTTTGTTGGAAGGGTGACAAACACTTCCCTCCACCTGCTGCCAGGGTGGCCCCACCAGAAACCACAGCTGGGGGTGGGGCGGCTTCCTCAGCCCCTCACCCGCTCACTCTGTACCCCTTCCAGGCATCAGCATGCCCGGAGCCCTGCCTGGCTGACCCCACCCAGATGAGGTGTCTGCAGCACAGCAGAGCTGGAAGTAATGGTAGAAATCACTGGGTCCAGCTCCCCCACCTTGCAGTTAGGGAAATGGCAGCCTGGAGAGGGAAAGTCGGGCACCCGTCTTGCCCAGTATGTCTGTGGCAGCCAAGACACTTGCCTCCCGGAGCCTCCAGCTCTGTAGGGCCGACCTCTGGAGGAATGCTGGTTGGGATGCAGAGCCTGGAAGAGAGAAGGGAGACCAAGCTTTTGAGGAGCAGCAAGACCTGGTTGCTATGGGGCTCTGGGGTCTCATCTCTCTGGTGGGTGTGGGCTGGATCTTTGTTATTTGATCTTCCCTCCTCCCAGGTCAGAGCTTTGTGTCTAGTAGGTTTTGCAAAATGTTGGCTGGTACATTTTGAGAATGTTGGCACAATGCCTGCCTGGCACAAAGTAGGGGCTCCATGTGTATTTGGTAATGAATGAACAGCTATTTAGTTGGCTCGTGTAGTAGAGTGGCAAGAGTACGGGCTTCAGAGGCCAGCTAGAACTGGTCCAAGTCACTTAGTAGATGTATCATGTTGGAGCTGTGTATTTTGGCATAGTTATTTATCCTCTCTGAGTCTCAGTTTCCCATCTGTAAAATGGGACTCCAGTAGGGTTGGTGTGAGGATGAAATGAGTTAACATTTGTTGCTCCATACAGTGTAAAGTACAGAATACTGTGGTAAGGGCATAGTTATTCTCTCTAGCTGTGTCACCCCAGGGAAGTCACACAAACTTCCTAAACCTCAAGTTCTTCACCTGCTGTCCCCCAGAATTCAGTGGAAGGTGGTATGCCCAGCCCAGCCCCTGGCACGTCATGGACACTCGGTGAATGTGAGACAGCCCCCCACCCTGCTGTCACCTAGCCTCTGACTCTCTTGGCGATGAAATCTCATAAGCTCTAGGCAGCCCACAGTCTCCCAGAGTTAGGAGGTAGGGAGACTTGGCGGGGGTGGAGGGGTAACTGAGAAGGAGGCAGAGTAGGTGTCATTCCTGGACAAAAATCCAAGTTCTACCTTTAACAGGGGCTGAAGGATTCCAGGTGTCCAGGCCTGTGTCCTGATGTGAAGATGGAGATGAAGGTGGGGGAGTTCTCCCTGAACCCCCTGAGGCTCAGAGCTTCCCGTTGTTCTTCTTACTCCCCTTCTCCCGGACTGCCAAGGCCGAGGTTGCCAGCAGCACCCCTTGGCAGCTGAGTGTCCCTGAAATGGGGGTGTACAGAGAAGGCAGGTGGGAAGAGGTGTTAGCGCAGGCAGGACGCCAGTGTCCAGCCAGGGAGTTAGCTATGGGGGAGGAAGGAAGCCCCAGCTTGCAGGCAAGAGACAGAGCTGGTGCCACCGTGGGCGACTCCTGGCCCCTGGCTCGGCCACAGAAAACATCTCCTGGGCCTGGGAGGAATGCACCACTCGCCTTCACATGTGACCATGTTCCTGTTTTCAGCTACTCGAGTACAGTTTGCATAAACCGTAAACGATAAATGTGCATGCATTTTCCAGGCCTCCTTTACACGCCGGGAAAGGATTTGGGGCATTTCATCTGTGGCATCCTTTGAACTTCACGATGTCAGATATTTACTTGGAGCAAACATAAACTCTGCTTCAGCAGGCTCTGACATGGGCACAAGAGGGCTCGGGGGCCAGACGTGTGTCCTCACCTGCCCTCTTGCTAAGTGGACAGTCGGCCGACCTCGGGACCTACTGCAGCAGGAGGGAGTGGAGATCCTGCTCTGCTCGTGCGAGCCCGTGTTTGTTTACACAGAGATGAGAACCCAGAGGCTGCACAGTGCGGTGGTTCCTACAACACACGAGACAACTCAGCAAGTGAATTCCCTGGGGTTAGGGGAGCAAGAGACAAAAATAAGATTATATCCGTCCTCACAGTGAATGCGGGAGGAAGAGCAGTCTGAATTGGGACACACACACACACACACACACACACACACACACACACACACACACGAGTCTGTGGGAGCATTCACCGACGCTCATTTCTGATTTCAGAGAACAGCTGAGATTCGTTAGTCTTGAGCTGCTTTGGCAGAGCAAGGCGCTGTGTAGCATTTTCTGCAGCAGACCCCTTGTCTGTGTGTCTCTTTCTAGGCCCCCAACAAGACAAATGACTGAGCTGGGGGGTGGTGTATATGGACGCACATGTGTGTGTGTGTGTGTGTGTGTGTGCGTGCACGTGTGTTTTTGTAATGAGGCTTCTACTCCCTGCAGTGCCTCTCAAACATCTGCTCTCATAGGGGGAGGCTGGGAGGGCTGTCAGGGTTGCTGTTTTGATTTCAGGGAGAAGCACCCTCTCTTTTACTCCCTGCAGTTTTTCTAGGGGTTCAGACCAGGGAAACTGGGACATTTCCAACCCCCTCCTGGCAAAGAAGGCCACAAGTCCACCTGTCTCTAAGACTAATATAGCCCCCTTTCCCCACCTGTGATTGGGAGGCCCGGGAAAGTTGTGTACGTGGGGAGTCCTTTCTACCCACTGACAATACTCTCCAGGTCCGGCCCCTAGCCGGGTAGTCCTTAGAATGCATCCCTGCCCCACCTACCCCTACTTCTACTCCCTACTCAGAATTGCCCCCCTTGGCTCCCCATCTCATTTACCTCTACTCCCACCCCTGCTCCTGTAGGACTGTTTCTTCCTCCTCCAACTATTTACCTTTAATAACAGAAATAAAACTAACTCTCAGAGAATTCTTTCTTAAAAAGATCAGTTGCCTGAATTCCTTTGGGCCTACTGCCATATTTCTTTTATTTTTTTAAAAAATATTTTATTTGAGAGAGAGAGAAAGCATGAGTTAGGGGAACAGCAGAGGGAAAGGGAGCAGACTCTCCCCTGACCAGAGAGTCTAATGAGGGGCTTGATCCCAGGACCCGGGGCTCAACCTGAGCCAAGGCAGATGCTTAACCAACTGAGCCACCCGGACACCCCACCATATTTCTTTTCTTTGTATCTCATTTTCCTGGACTCAATAGCAAAAACAGTCCATTTTCCTGGACTCAATAGCAAGGACTATTTATGGGGGCAAGGTGAGATGCTCCTTAAGGACCTGGTCACAGGACAGGAGGGATGGTGCTTGCCATAGCAGAGCTAGATGGTCTGGGATGGGGGTAGCGTATGCCAGGGTGGGCGTGTAGGGGAATACAGAAGAGTGCAGGAGGTCTGTAGGAAGAGGTCTGAATGGAGCTCGGGAACCTGGGTTCAAGTTCTATCATGGCCAAGTACTCCTAAGAGACCTCAGGTGAGTAATTTACCTCTCTGAGCCTCAGTTGACTTACCTGTACAACTGGTGGAATGTGACCTGACTAATCTTCCAGCTGTCCTCCAACTTGATTTATAAGTTGTAGGGGGATGGAAATGGGGCTAGGTAATTGAATTTGGTTTCCTTGTGGTTAGCAACTTTTTTTTTTTTTTTAGCTATCATGTATTAAACATTTTTTAATGATTATCCACAACACAACACTTCCATGAGGATTTCTAAGCATTTTACATATATGTATTTATTTGCTCCTCACAACAGTCCTAGGAGGTAGGTGCTATGATTTTCCCCATCACACAGATTAGGAAACTGAAACACAGAGAGACTAAGTAAGGAGCCCAAGTAGCGCAGCTGAAATTCAAACCAGGCAGTCTGGCCGCAGAGCCCGTGCTCCTCATCACCACATTCAATATTCCAGGCACCGGGCTAGACGTTTGCCAAATCCTCTCCATTTTGCAGTTGAGAAATCTGAGACTCAGAGCAGTTGAGCAACAGCTGAAGGTCACACAGCTGGGAAGCAATAGAGATGAGGTTCACAGTCAGCCAGGCTTCCGAGTGAGCGTCTGCTCTCCCTCATCCACCTCTCATCCATCCTGCCAGATCCTTAGGCCCCCCAAGGCAACTTTATCCAGTATCCTTATATTGCAATATCTCTTCAAGCAAGTCAGTTCCTTCTTCTGGGCCTCAGTTTCCCCATCTAGAGAATGATTGGGTTGGACCAGCTAATCTTTGAGGTCCCTCGCAGCTCTGTGAATCCACGATTCTTGAGGTTCAGTGCTTCTGGCTGGAAGGACAGACTTGCCCTGGGGCTGCATCCAGGGAGGCTGGGGATGGGAAACAGGGGGAGCTGCAGAGGGGAGGAGGAGCTTTGGGGCCATGAGCCCAGGAAGATGGGGCAGTTGTATGAAACAGATGAGACAGAGAGAGAGAGAGAGAGAGAGAGAAAGAGAGAGAGAGAGAAGCCCTGGGTGAGGGGGCTCCCCAGTGAGTCTGTTCCTTCCTCCTAGGGGTCCCCCCTAAGTTTAGGGGAGACACATGAGAGCACTGGGCAAGGGAGCAGTGGCCAGGCCAGCAAGGAGCCGAGATAGAGCAGTTTGGGGAATTAACATTGCTGGGGTTTTGCTGTCTTTGTAAATACTCAGATATGTTCAATTACTTTAGAAAAATGTATTTGAAGCCGAGATGGCATGTTTGTGCGGTTGGCCTGGCTTCCTGTTCATGAGCATTCCTTTGAATTCCTCCATTCAGGAGCTGAGGATCGGTTTCCTGCCTGTACCGCATTAGGATGTGTACACCAGTGGGCCCAGTGCTTCTGTGCTCCTCTCGGGGACCTCTCTCACCCCAGATCTGTGCACACACAATCGCCACTGCACCTTTTAACATTCGATGCTGCTGCAACAGGCACTGCTCCACACTGGCTGCGCCTGTGCTGGCTTCGCTTCCCCCGGGGTGTCTTGGCTGACAAATAATGCCCAGTGCATCCTGTGGAGGAGGGAAGTGTCATGTGCTTATTGTGAAATTAGAGAATGGGCTTCATCACCAGGCAAGCTCTCTTCACTTTGGAAAATTGATGGAATCACCTTTGCATGAGCGTCCCCACCCGCCTCCCCGTGCCAGGCCCCAGCTCTTGCTGTGCTGGGCCCTTCAGACAGCTCCTCATGCATCACAGACTGGGCTACCCTCCTCTCTAGCTTGGGGGCATCAGAGCACCCTGATGGGACATGGATATAGGCAGGGGGTAGTGGCTGTCCCTTGATCCCCGCTCCTCCATGATGGGTACATGGGCTGTTGCTGCAATAGGGATCAGGAGGGTGGGTCGTGGATGACCCTGGCTTTCAAGCTTCCAGCAAAAGGTGCAGCCTATCACATGGGTGCCATTTCAAGCCTCCTTAATCCAGCACGCTGTTGTCTGCGTGCCCAGGGGGAGGCCTTCCCTCTAAACAACCAGGGCACTTGAAGGAAATGACAAAGCATCAGGGGCTCTGGTTTCAGACCGAGCTGGGACAGATGAGTAGACCAGTGAGTGTATGTTGCTAAAGGTCAGGGAGAGCTCCTAGCCATCGAGGTTATGGGGAAAACTCGGTTCTTTCCAAAGCTCAGCTCAGACCCATGTTTCTGGGTCACTGCTGCTGGCACAGGCTTGGGGCCTCTCCCACAAATTCTGGAAGGGCATTTGCAAGATGGGCACCCTGGGCTTCCCCTCCCCCTGCCTCTTTCGAGCCTCTTGGGCCTGTGTTGTTGGACAGGCTTGGAGAACACATCTTGGAAGACCTCACAGCTCTGATCACCTCTGAGAAATGAAGAGCAGGGAAAGGAGAGAAGTGGGGGCGGTCAGGTGGGAAGTCGGGGTTTGCAAAACAGGAACGCACCCATTGGCCGTTTACCAAAAAATTTCCCCCTTTCTTTTAAAGCTGTTGCTCCCTCAAGGGAAAACTTGTATTTGTGTGTGAGTAAGCTGTGCTGTCTTAATGAACTGAAAGCAGGACAGGATGAGAGTTTTTTTTTTTTTTTTTTTTTTTTATCCTCACTACTAAGAACAAAAAGCAGCTCATTGGTCTTAGGCAGCCAGGGCTGTCACCACCCCCTGGCCCCTAACCTTCCTCCCTGCCCTCTCCTCCATCCGAGCAGAGTTGAGAGCTGAGAAGGGCTGGCCACACGTCATCCTCGCCCCAGAGTCCTGGCTGGGAGTGTGGCTTTGGCCAGGCAGAGGCGGCTGGCCGGGCCTGCAGGAAACACCACCCCTCCCTGAGGAGGGCCTCGGAGGGCAGCAGCCTGATGAGAGGTGGCAGGCGAGGGGCTGGTGTGCTTTCAGGGAGGCCTGGAGGCTGCCATTTCTTGCTGGCTCAGATGACAGTGGAAAAAGAGATGGAGGGAGGAATTCAGAGAGTTTGACCCATTGGCATCCCTCTTCCCTGCCAAGCCAAGTTGGGAAGTCTCCCCAGCATCTCTGGTCTCCGAAACAAAGCCCTGTTTTCTGGAAGACCTTGTTCCAGCCCTTGAATCTCAGGGAGGATGTCTTTCTAGGTTAGAAGGAGCTTCATTCAGAGGACTCGCCAGGCCCCCTCCATCAGTCTACCCGTTACCAGCTCTCTCCCCTTCACTCTAAGCGTGGACTGTCTCCTGACTTCCACTTTTGGTTTTTGGTCTGGGGGACAACAGACACGTGGTTTCAGAGTGTTGCAGGATTTGGTATAGCTCATCGGTCACAATGCTTTGCAACCCGGGTGGAGGTAGCTAGGGACCGGGGTGAAGCCTGGGCCGCGGCACCAGCTTTCCCCACAAGATTAAAAACTTCACAGCCGGGACGGCCTTTCTTCCCTCTGCAGCTCTTGGTGCCCGAGTCATGGGCTGCCTGGATCCAGCCCAGGGGCCCTGGGAGAGGTCCCACTAGTCCCGGCGGAGGAGCCTCCTACGGGGAGAAGGTGGTGGTGGTCTCGGCCTCCACGCTCATGGAGGAGCGCCGGGTGTGGCGGCAGGAAGACCACTGCCGGAGCTGCTCCTGGCTCAGGCAGCCGAGGTCCTTGAAGAGCTTGAAGAGGTCGCTTCTGAACTTGACACCAATGAAGGCATATAAGAAAGGGTTGACGCAGCAGCGGACGCACGCCAGGCTGTAGGTGATGTCATAAGCGATGTTGAGCTGCTTGCTGAGCTCGCAGCTACCGCTGCCAGTGATGTTGAAGTTGGCCACTGTCTGGGCCAGGATCACCCCGTTGTAGGGCAGCTGGAAGGCTATGAAGACCACGACCACGGCAATGATGACCTTGATGGCCTTGTTGCGCTCAAAGTTGCGTGCCTGGAGCAGGGTGCGGATGATGACGAGGTAGCAGAAGCTCATGGCCCCCAGGGGGATCAGGAAGCCCACCACCATCTGCGCCACCTGGATGGTGATCAAGGCTTCCACCTGATTGGTGTTGAGGGAGCACCGCAGTGCTTGCTCACTGCTGCTCTTCTGGAGGCCGCTGTACAGCAGCTCCGGGGTGGAGAGCACCATGGCCAGCATCCAGATGCCCACACAGGAGAGCTTGCTGATGAAAAGGACGCGGGCACGGTGGCGGTGGGCCGAGACGGCCTGGACGATGGCCACGTAGCGGTCGATGCTGATGCAAAGAAGCAGCAGCATGCCGCTGAAGAAGCTTATCTTGTAGATGCCAAAGATGATCTTGCAAACGTGGACGCCGAACGTCCAGGACTTGGCCGCGCTGTATGCCCAGAAGGGAAGGGTCAGGAGGAAGAGGATGTCCGCCATGGCCAGGTTGAGCAGGTACGTATCTGTCATGGTCTTGAGCCTCTTGAAATAGATGTAGGTCAGCACGACCAGCCCATTGCCCAGCAGGCCCATGAAGCAAATGATGGAGTACATGATTGGCAGGAACCAGGCTTTGAAGTTCCGCACGTCTTTCTTGAAGCATACAGACTCATACAGTGTATAGTCCACCGTGGTATTTTCTCCGATGTAGTCGTCCGTGACCTCATCTTGGCACAAGCACACCTGTGGGGGAGGGGACAGGGCGACACGATCCAGCTTAGCTAAGTGGGATCCAGCTCAGCTCAGCTCAGCTCATCTCGCTGCCCTGGGATTGTCCAGAGCACTGGTTTCAAATGTGGTACCTATCACGGGCATCATACCATCACCTGCAAATTCTCAGACCCCACCTGAGACCTGCAGAATCAGAATCTTGGGGGTATGGGTGGGGCCCTGGAATCTATTTTTCTAAACTCTCCAGGTGGTTCTTTGGTTTGAAACCAGTGCTTCCCAAATTTTCACGTGAATTACCTGGAGATCTTGGCAAAGTGCATGTCCTGATTTAATAGGCTGGGACCTGAGATTCTGCACTTCTCGTAAGTAGCCAAGGTCTGCTCTTGCCAACTCAGAGAGGCTTGACATGACGTGCCCTGATGGTGGACTGGAAAGTGTCTGTGCTTTGGGGTCACATGAGCCTCGGGTCAGATAAACAGACTTCATCTCTGAGCCTCAAGTGACCTCATCTGTGAAATGGAGATGACTACTGTCTCCCTCCCATGGCTGTGGCGAGGTGTGGAACCTCGGTTCTGGCACCTGGAAACTCCAGGAGAGTCGGAATGTGTGTCATTCATCTTGAGCCTCCTTTAGAATCAGCTAGAAAGAGTTTTCCAGGGAGCCTACAAAATACTTTAGCTTTTGAGGGAAAATCCACATCGGGGTTAAGGTTAAGGAGGGCCTGGAGCCAGTAGAGAGGAAGGCACATGCTCTGTTAAGAAGCCTGGAAACCCTGGTTTGGGGTGAGCTGCTGTGACATTGGGTGGTGAGTGACTTGCAGAATTCTACAGATCCCTGGGGCCCGAGGCACCGAGGCACCGAGGCACCACCGTGCCGGCACACAGCAGGAGCTCAGGCAACGTGGGCCCAAGCTCACAGAACTGCACAGCTGTGACAGGAGGGGATAAGGCACCGCTGGGCCACTGCCTCCTCAGCAGTGATGGAGTCCTCCCTGCACCCCAGGAAGAGCCTGTGGCTCCGTCTCCCACTCTCCCGCTGCGCTGCTCCCACCCTCTTCCCCTACCTCTCTGTCTCTCTCTTCCTCGCAGTCTCTTCCGGCAGATCCCAATCAGCCGGGCTCAGCTGCTCAGGGCTTTTTTTAGCCCATCTGCAGGGCAAGGTGAAGGTTCAGGCAGCCTGCTGTGATTTTATCAATGAAGGAGGGCACAGGCCCCTGTGCCTCTGTGCACCGTGGAGGCTGAGCCTGTGCAGGCTGGCAGCTGGGCTGCAAGACGGCTCACGGGCCCTCCTCTGGGAATTGGGCTCTGGGCAGCTCAACCTGATGGGTTTGCATGCAAGACTGGGGAGCTGGAGGGACATCAGAGATGAGGACAGGAGGCTTTTGGAGAACCTCACTCAAGGTCACACAGCCAGAGTGGAACCCAGTCTCTTCCTCACATCCTGTCTCTGTCTTTACCACTTCCAAATGCTGAATTTATCAGTCACAGAATGAGGACAAAATGATATCCAGAAGCCTTTTCTTTGGGCACTGCTATCTTGAGAAAAGTCAGCGGTAACCCTCTTTCCCTCATCTGGGAATGACCGCAGCCTGGGAGTCCTGAAGACACTGGCTGTTCTTGGAACCCATGGTCAGTCTCACAGTTTTAAGTCCGGGGTCCCTGGACATAAAGGGGTACACCCAGCCTCTGTGAAGTGTGCTCCGTACCACCCTGTCCTGCCTTCTTTTTCCACCCTTTACTACTTCCGGACTCCTTGATGCCTCTGCAGCCCACAGCTGCACCACATCCTGCCCCATCTGAGCTACCCCATCCCCCCAAGTAAAGAGAAGAATGAGCCCCAGCTGTCCCTCATCACCTCCCCAACCTTCCAGCCTCCACTTCTAGCAATACAGCCCCTCCCAGGTCCTGGAAATGGGAAGAAAGAGGGGAGGGAGTGGTGATGGGGAAGGGGGCCAGGCTGTAGGCTGTAGCCCAAGCTCCAGGGGGCCTCTGGGATGGGGTTTTGGGAACAGTGCCCAGCTTGGGGCCTGCCTCTGGCCAGAGCTCCTGGAAAGCTGCCCCTCTGGCCTCCAGACTTGGGGAAGAGCCAAATTCTGAAGGACTGCCTCCAGCTCTGGCCTTGGTCTCCCCCCGCCCTCCAAGAGAGCTCCCACCCCCAACAAATGGCAGAGAGGAGACTATGAGTTACAGTTTCTTCTAATTCTGGCACTTGGTGGGGCCAGATTTCCTGTCTCCATTCCTGGGATTGAGAAGCAGAACATTGTAAATTGGGGGACTTTGCTCCTGCAGAGTTTGGGCCCTTATAAAGTATGTGCACTACCCCCACCCCCAGGTCCGGGGCCCCATCTGTCCTTCCTTCCCCACTAAGTGGGGCTCAAATGGGCCTCTTTATTTCACAGAAAGGACTGGAGCTTCCAGGGGAGGCTTTGGCTGGACACTGAAGGAGGGAGACGGCTTTGGGATGATAGGATAGTAACCCATCCACCAGATGAAAGTTTCTTCCCTCAGCTCATGTATGAAGTTTTGCACACATGGCTGTGCACATGTCTGCACAGACTCCAGTGACCTCACAGCCTTTGCTTTGTGCAGTTTCTCTCCATAAACTCAGATGGGGCCCGCATTTCTGTATCCTGGATGGGGATAGTGGAAGTGGGGTGGGATGATGATGGTATCTTACTTTCCTCTGTGTTTTCATTTAAATGGAGGTGAGGACATTCAGAGACCATGTATGGCTTTGTAGGGTCACTCAGCAGATGGAGATGGGCAGCCATCAGCTTAAGGAGTGGAGAGTGTTTGTGTCTGGATCTATTTTCTTCCAGCAAGTGCCCACCTCCTCCTCAGGACCCTGGAGCTGGGGAGGGGTGGGCTTGGGGAGGGCGGGAGGGGGAGTGTGTGGAGAAGGGAACAGAGATTTTCTTGGCCACAGATCTCACCTGGAAAATGACAAGGAGAGCCACCACCAGCAGGCTTTTCATTGGTTTCCCTGCAGGAGACAAGGGGAGAAAGTTAATGCTTGGAGGGGACAGATCTTTGTTATGAAAGAAAGCCTTAGGGAGGGGTGGGAACACTGTTGGGAACTTTCATCACAAGCCCCAGGCACCACGCTTGCCTGGGGCATCAGAACCAGATTGTGCCTTGAAGCGCCTGGCTGGCTGCCCAGTCTTGCCGCCCTCACCTCCTCTTCCTCCACTCTGAGGTCCCACAAAGGAATGGGGTTGGAATGCAGGGCAGCCCCCGCTCCCCACCCCCTTCTTTTTTTTTTTTATTTTTTATTTATGATAGTCACAGAGGGAGAGAGAGGCTCAGAGACACAGGCAGAGGGAGAAGCAGGCTCCATGCACCGGGAGCCCGACATGGGATTCGATCCCGGGTCTCCAGGATCGCGCCCTGGGCCAAAGGCAGGCACCAAACCGCTGCACTACCCAGGGATCCCTCCCCACCCCCTTCTTGGCTCTTCAGGGCATCTTCTGGAGTTAGAAAGTCCACCCTGGTCCACACCACTCCTCAAGGCTGAGTTTTCAAATGACCCTGACTCCTGAGTCTGAGGGGCCCCTCCCACTTTGGGTTATGTGGGAAGCAAGGCCCTGAGGTGGTGGTGGTAAGGGTGTGCCTGTGTGCGTGGGTGCGTGCGTGTGTACATGTGTGTGTCCTGCACTGCTCCTGTGCCAGGAGCCATCGAGGAACATTTTTCATGCATCCAGCCCCATCTGCTGCCCTGAATGTCTTCTAGGGGAGGCCAGCTAAGGAAATGGGCTGATGTCACAGGACTAGGTGGAGGAGTGTGGTTATTTCCTGGCATCTCAAGGATGGGAAAGTGCTTCGGGAACCCATCTGCTCCCCATAACCCCTCATTCAACTGACATTCATTAAGGCCACCTGGTGGTTTACTTGGTCTAATCCTCAGCCTGCCTGTGGAGCAGGGACCTCTTCCCTTTTATCCAATGCAGGCCCAGAATAAAAAAGGCACCCAGGAATTATGTCTTGATGAATGAATGAATGAATGAATGAATGAATGAATGAATAAGTGATTGAATGCCTGCTTCCCCTTCTTCCAGGAGAGAGCACCAGGGTGGCCTGAGGGGATGCTGTCCTATGACAGTGTGATACAATAGAGACTGTTCTCTGAGGTAACCACTCTTTTTTTTTTTTTTTTTTTGAGGTAACCACTCTTTTTGCTTCACTGAAGTGTGTACGTATGTTTGTTCTTTAACTTTTTTTTTTAAAGATTTTATTTATTTATTCATGAGAGACAGAGAGAGAGAGAGAGAGAGAGGCAGAGACACAGGCAGAGGGAGAAGCAGGCTCCCTACAGGGAGCCCTATACGGGACTCAATCCCTGGACTCCTGGACTCCAGGATCCTGCCCTGCGTGGAAGGCAGGCGCTAAACTGCTGAGCCACCCAGGGATCCCCTTTTCTTTAGCTTGTTTCTAATCTAGGGCCTTGTGAGATGTGGGAAGATACTCAGCTACAGAAAGGGACCCGGCCCGGCCTACATTCTGGAAGTCAGGAGGCTCTCTTGAGTCTGAGCAGTAGGCAACAGGTTGAGACTCTGGGTTAGCAGAGGCCTGGTGTGCTGTGGACAGAGGACGGGCACCTGGCTGCTCACAGTTCTCCTTTGAGGCTGAGCTGAGGGCTGGAGTGGGAATTTATCTCCTCTGAGGACTGAGCAGGGAACACTGTGCACAAGATAATTTATGTAGGAGTCTTATCTCACCTAACTATCTGGGAGTACCCAGAGGGCAGGAGTTGTGCTTTCTTACCTTTGTATAACCTACCCCTCAAGCTCCCAGCCAGGGCTTGGCCCACATGTCAGTAACCGGGGGATGCCACAAATGAATGCCAAGGCAGAGCTTGCAGGCTGGTCGCACCTTCAGTCTTAACAGGGACAGAGTAATGTTTGGAACTCTGTTTCAAGCATCTTCTGGAAGCTGGGGGCCCTCTTTCAGCAAGCAGGGTGTTCTGCTTCCCCAGTGGAAACAGCAGCGTGGCCAGTGATTCTGTCCTTGGCCACAGCACCACCTGCTGGAAGTCTCTCTGCATGACACCCAATTCATAGTACGCTCCAGGTGGAGCGCCTAAGGTGGGGAATTCTGGGCTTAGGGGTTCCTGGGCAAAGGAGGAAGGGCTTCAAGCCACATAAATAGATAAATAATAAATAATAAAGCCACTGCAATCAAGTTATACTGCACGCTACTGCTAGATATGTCTTTCTAAGGCAGAACTCTGATGCCAACCCTCGCCAGTCCTCCTCCTAAATCCTGAGGACTTCTCTCTCCAGCTCTAAGGAGGAAGCCCCCGAAGCTCAGTATGACAGTCAAGCCCCTCACTGCCTCTTGCACCTGCCTTCTTAGTTGTGTCTTCTCTTTCTGAGGACAGGGACCCACTGTCCTATTGGCCCCGAGTATCTGCAGTCCTAGAATAAATGGTTCTGCAACATTCCAGCTTCCTTCTCCCATCCTCCTTCCTTGCTGAATTACCCCTAAGGGAGACCCTGCTTAGTCCCACATCTCTACCTTAACCATGCTAGAGTTCAACACACCACTCATCCTCCACTGATTCATCCTGGTGTGAGGTGCTCTTTAAACATGTACAAATCTTTCGTTACTCTAGAGAAAGCCTACTTTGACTGTCAGTGAGAACTGAGAAACCTCAAAGTTTTGATAAGTCACAACGGGTAAGATACAAGGAGTAAGAACTGTTTCTGTTTCACTCTATCAACCCCTTCTCTTGGGCCCTGTCCCATTTCTTTGCCACTGGTGGAGGGGAGGGGAAAGGAGGTACAACCTGTGGTGTGTGTGTGTGTGTGTGTGTAGATGACTTCTTATTCCAGGTGTGTTGGAAGTGGAGGATGAATTAGGATTTGTAGTCCAAAATAGGGCGTTTTCAAGAAAGGTAACCAAATGGGAGTTTAGGGGAACTCTGGTGTGTGGCAGGAGCCTGGTCAGCAGCCATGAGTCAGATCATTCCTGTCTGTTGCAAAGTCATAAAGTGACGGGTCTTGGGCAGCAGCTTGGGTAAGGCCACTGTAGTTGGGAATCTTGGGGGTTGAGAAGTAGATGACTTATATGTTGGGTATTTTCTGAGTTCTTGAGTTTCGAGTAATAATCATAACAAAAAGAAATTCCCTAGAACTCCAATTTGAGCTCTCAGCAAGGGAAGCTGCCTTCTCATCTGGGAGGAGGGGATTGCCAGGTGGATTTGCTCTCCCAAATTTCAAACATTCATCCCCACATTTTCCAGTGCCTCTAGGGGATCATGGCTGCCCATTACATTAGCTGGCCCCCAAAGCCACCCCAGACTTTTTCTTTCTGGAATTCCTCACCTGTCACAACTTTTTTTTGTGTGTGGGGGTGGGTGGGTGGGTGAGTGTAATGGAAAGTGGGAAGAAGCAGGGAAGTGGTAGGAGATTTGGAGGTGAGAAGCCTGGGGGACCCCCCCTTTCAGATAATAGGCAGAGATGGATGACAGCTGGTTGAGCCTTGCAGTCACTAAGATATCAAATCCCTTACCCAGTGATTTAATGCAAATCCAGTGAGCTCTCTCTCACTTTGCACCAAACTGTCCCATGTATGATCATTTCATCATCACAAAAGCCCTGAGGTAGGCATGACTGTAATCTCCATCTAAGTACTGAGAAACCTGAAGCCTAGTGAGATTAGCAAGTCTCCCAGAGTCTCACAGTTGGCCAGTAGTGGAGCTGGGCTTTAAATCCTATGGTCTCCAGAAACCATACTCCTAACCTGCCTTTTGTGCTGCCTCGTGATCTTTGTGTATCTCTCCCTCATAACGTCCTGTGAGCGATGCCTTGTGATTCTCATGCTATGTTCCAGAAAATAGAGGCCCAGAGGGGTTAAGGTACTTGCCTGGGGTCACACAGCTGCTAAGAGATGGATCTGAGATTTGACTGGAACTCTCACTACTGTCACATTACGTCTCTGAGGAGTCCTCTGTGTAGAGGGGCCTCCGAGGAGCGAGTGTGACGGGGAATCCTCACTTTCCCACATCCCGGGGGTCATCCAACTCTGTTGCTTCTAACCCCTAATATCCCAGAGCCGGCCCCACCTCTGCCCTGACATCAGCCATTGCTGCCACAGAGATCCTTCTGAAAGGCAACTCGTGTCCTTTAACTCACCTGACTGAAAAAGAAAAAGCTTTGCTGGCTCCCCATCACTTTCAGGATGAAGCACACACCCCTCAGCAATACCACACATCATCTTAAAGGCTGGTCCTGCCTGTCCCTCTAGCCTTCCTTCTTACCTTTCTCCTTGGCCTGGCCAGGTTGTCAAACCCCCTTCAACTTGCTTCTTCCTTGCTTCTGTTAGCTTTGGTCAGAGCTGGCTGGCTGGGAGGCCACAGGCTGAGTCCCCAGGCTATTCTGCTTGGCTACCATGGATTTTCTTTCTTTCTTTCTTTCTTTCTTTCTTTCTTTCTTTCTTTCTTTCTTTCTTTCTTTTTTTTAAAGATTTTATATATCTATTCATGAGAGACACAGAGAGAGGCAGAGACATTGGCAGAGGGAGAAGCAGGCTCTATGCGGGGGGCCTGATTGGGGACTCGATCCCAGTACCCTGGGATCACGACCTGAGCCGAAGGCAGGCGCTCAACCACTGAGCCACGCAGGTTCCCCAGCTACCTTGGATTTTCAAAACATTGGTTTTGAATGACTTTAGGTGTGGTTTGCACCCTCTGGCTTGCTCTGCTCCCCTCCACTTACTACACCTCACGCCCCTTCCCTCGTTTGTCTGGTTGGCCTCTGATGGAAATCAAGTCTGTGATCCCTGCCGCATCCTGCATCCCTCGTTCGTCCTTGTCTGGTTGGGTAACTTTTATACGCCTTTGAAAGCCCAACTTCAATGCCCCTCTGACCCATGTTTACTACTTTACTTTGAGTTTCCCACGTGGCTCCCCCTCAGCCCATCGGCACTGAATCTCCCTCTATCCAATGGCTTTTTGACATGTGCATCTCTCCTCTTGCAAGACTGGTTATGCCCAAACTTCCCACTCAACGATAGTTGACCAGAAGAAGGTACCTCAGAGCAGAGATTTTCCCAGCAGCTCCCTGAGGCTGCAGAACTCCCCTCGTCCCCAGCCATGCTCCCAGGCCAGGGGGCTTTGGCCCTGTGTTCCTTTAGCTTCCCTCTGCCACCATTTCAGGCCAAGTTAGGAGAGAGTAAGTCTCTCACAGGCTCATTTTTTTCTTTTCTCTATTTTGGAGAATTCTGAGGTCTTAAGACTCCTCTCTCAAAGGTGGGGAGGGCGCCTCTGGGCTGCTCATTCAAATCATGAAAGAGACCAACTCAGCCCCGCTTTGGTGTTTTCATTTTGTGTAACAGAAACTCTGCCTCCTCATCCACCTCTTGCTCCCTGCTGGGCAGACAAAGAGAGAAAAACAGATCGTTCATGACCCACCTGCCCTCCCAACGGCCGGAGTCCGTTCTGAGCAAAGCGTCTCTCAGTGGCTTCCCTTCCTACCAGTAGTTTAGACTTAGCCGTTGGGGTTCTCTCTCGGGTTGAGTGAGGCAGGCGACGACATCCCTTTCTCCTAAACCAGAGGTTATCCTTCCTCCCCGCATCAAAGCCTGTGAGGCTAGCACCCCAAACTCAGGTCTGGGGGGAGACCCTCAAGGGGTAGACTGGAGCTGGTTTTCAGAAGCCCATGAACCAGTTGGTGTGTACATCCCTCCCTGACTCCGTGTTCAGTCATTTCATGCCTTGAAATAGTCTGAGCTTAAAATCAACCGGGGGAGGGGGTATGGGGAGGACGGCAGGGAAGAATTTACACTATAGAAATTGGCAAGAACTAGCAATTGGGGCTCTTCCTCCTTCTCCAGGAGAGCAGGTTTTCCAACATTTCCCAGCATACCACTGGGACACTGCTTGGTTTCCTTCATGGAGATCACACAGAGGGTCAGGAACCAGTCCTCAGTGGGTGATGCCTGCATTCTGCGATTGTGGTTAAGTGGTATGGGGGTCTGGGGAGTGAGATTAGGGAGCGGGCCGCTGGGAAGACAGGCAGTTGGGAGCGATTTTTAAAAACTAAAATCAACTCTGAGTTCTTGATGCCATTCATTCATTCATTCATTCACTCCACAAACTTTCTGCTCACCCCACCCCCTCCTCCCCCAAGCATCTGAGATGGAGATGCAAGGATCAGTCTCTACCTCCCAGGTTGGGTGGCTACCTTAACCCCTTTCCAGGTGATCGCTGGGCCCACCTGGAGTTCTGGGTAGGTCGAGGGTAGACAGAATCAAGGCAAGAGGCTGTGGTGTGGTGGGAGGAGTATGAGGACAGCACAGGGCGCACCAGTGAACCTTCACTTTTTAAAGCCAACCTCTTGCGGCTTTGAGGCCGCCGTGGTGCTTTGCTTGCTGGTGAGAACGAACCATCCAGGAACTTGGCCCTTTGTAGCCTCAGTCGGGTCTGATTTCACAGCTGAGATTTATAAATGGGGTGTCCAGAGGTGGACGTACACCTCAGAACCTTCTCAGAACTTCTTTTGTAATCCTTCTTGTTAAAAGGGTTAGAACTGAGGATGGGCTTTTTAAAGGGAAGAGCCATCTGCCAGGGCAGAAAAAGTAAAGAAGTGAGGCAGGGACCATGCTGGAGGCTTGGGCTGTGACTTCTCTGAGGTGAATGCCCCACTGCTGTCCTGTTTCCTGTTGCCCACCTACCCTTTAACTGGTGAGAGGCGGCAGCAAAGCCAGGGGGATGTATGGCCTGCTTGCCTAGTCCTGCTGGCACAAAGTGTCACCTTTCATTTGCTCCTAAGGGAACAGAACTTCTGATTCCTGCTTAGCAGGTGAGAAAGGTAGAAAGCAGAGGAAGGAAGAGGAATGGAGGGTTTGGAACCCTCTGAGGACTTTGTCCCTGATGAAACAGGTCCCAGGGAGCCTCACCCGTCACCCCAACCTGAGATGAAAACAGGCACCCTCTTGGGCCACCTGGGTGGCTCAGTGATTGAGCATCTGCCTTCAGCTCAGGTCATGATCCCGGAGTCCTGGGATTGAGTCCGGCATCCGGTTCCCCACCGGGAGCCTGTTTCTCCCTCTGCCTATGTCTCTGCCTCTCTCTGTGTGTCTCTCATGAATAAATAAATAAAATCTTAAAAAAAAAAAAAAAAAAGAAAACAGATACCCTCCATATCACCACCATCCCCAGCCCTGCAACCTTCTCCAGTCCCTACTATTCTAGAAAGACACAACCTCGCCACTTTCCTCCCCTTCTTTCCTGGTACCAGTGGTTACCCCTTTCCCCAGGTCTGAAAGGTACATCCATTGTGTCTGGGAGAACAGAGTGGCATTCTCTGGAAGCAGACAGATTCCCACCAAGGCAGAACCCAATTTCTCTGGGAGGCTCCCCCATGCCTTCCATCCCCCTCTTCCACCTCAAAGTCCAGTTGGATGTCAGAATGACCCAGAACTGCTCTTTCTCGCATAGGGAGGTTCACTCACCCAGGTCCATGATACTCTTTGGGCAGCTGAAACCACACAGGAAGGCTGTGCCGAGTCTTGAGCTCCCACTGTCTGGGGAGGAAGTGCTTTTAAGTTGTGAGAGGAGCCACCCTTTTCTCTGCCCCTCCTACCCCATCTCTTCCCTCCAATCCGAACTTAAAACCAGGGTGCCTACAGCGCTTTCTAGAACCAAGATGAGAAGGTGACAGTGACAGCCCACTCACTGGTCATAGGATCATGAATCATCAGGTTATTTATATTCAAAAAGCCCCCTGTGTAACCCAGCAGACAACGATCCCAGCCTAAGGTGAGAGAATAAGGGCCAGTTATTGGTTTGATGCATGTCTATAGCCTGAATACAACGGGCCAGGGACTCAGAGGTGAGTGAGGGATTATCCCCATCCCTCCTTGGTCCTGCTCAATGTCACAGAAAACTACATTTCTCAAACTATTCTGCCTTCCAGCCTCTTGGGTATTTTTGGCCAGTGGGAGATACTGACAGACGAAGGTATGTTGGAATGTTTCTGGCAGCCTTATTGAGATATAGCTCACATATAAATTTAAAATTCACCCTTTTAAAGTGTACCAATCAATAGTTTTGTATAGTCACAGAGTTGTGCGACCATTGTCACCATCAATTTTAGAACATTTTTTTTTATTACTTGCCTCTATTCATCAACAATGATGCCCTATCTCCCCTCCAACCCTAACCTTGCCCCCAGCCTCCAGTAGCCACCAATCTTTCTATCTCTGTAGATTTGACTCTTGTAAACACTTCGCATAAATAGATTTATATAATATGTGGCCTTTATGCCTGGCTTCTTGCACTTAGCATAGTATTTTAAAGGTTCATCCATGTCTCATATCCTCCTTGCTTTTTTATGGCTCAGTAATATTCCATCATATGGATATACCACATTTTGTTTATCCATTATAAGTTCAACATTTGGATTGTTTTGACTTTTTGGCTCTTATAAATAATGCTATGAACATTCATGTACAAGTTTTTGTGTGGACAAATGTTTATATTTTCGCTTGGGTACATACCTAGGAGTGGAATTGCTGGGTCATATGGCAATTCCATGTTTAACGGTTTGTTTGTTTTTAAAAGATTTTATTTATTTATTCATGAGAGACACAAAGAAAGGCAGAGGCAGAGGGAGAAGCAGGCTCCTTGCAGGGAGCCTGACACGGGACTTGATCCCTAGACCCCAAATCAGACCCCAGGTCAAAAGCAGATGCTCAACCCTGAGCCACTCGGGGGTCCCCTTTTTTTTTAAGGACTTGTTTATTAAAAAAAAAAAAGGATTTGTTTATTTATTTGACAGAGGAAGAGTGTGTGTGTGTGTGTGTGTGTGTGTGTGCACAAAGGAGGGAGGGTAGAGACAGAGGGAGAGATCTCAAGCCGATTTCACACTAAGCGCAGAGCCTGACACGAGGCTTTATCTCATGACCTCGAGATCATGAGTTGAGCTGAAGTGAAGAATTGCTTAACTGAGCCACCCAGGTGCCCCTCATGTTTAACATTTTGAAGAACAAACTATTTCCCAAAGTGGCCTCATGATTTTACATTCCTGTATGTAATATATGAAGGTTTCATATAGGGTTGAATATATAGAGGATCTTTGGCAAAACCTGTTATTGTCTTTTTGATTCTGGTTTTCTAGTGGTTATGAGATGGTATCTCATTGTGGTTTTGATTTGCATTATCCTAATGATGTTGAGCACCTTTTCATGTCCTTATTGACCATCTCTGTATTTTCTTTGGAGATATGTCTGTTTAAATCATTTGCCCACTTTTAAACTTTTTTTTTAATTGACAGTTGTAAGAGTTCCTTATGTATTCTAGATACAAGTCCTTTATTGAATATATGACTTGTAAATATTTTCTTTCATTCTGTGAAATATCTTTTCACCTTCTTGATGGTGTCCTTTGAAGCATACAACTTTAAAGTTTTAGGGCCCAATTCATTTTTTTTCTCTCATCACTTGTGCTCTTGGCATTCTATCTACAAAACCATTACCTAATTCAAGTCCAAGAAGATTTAATTTATTCCTATGTTTTCTTCTAAGAGTTTTGTACTTTCAGCTTTAACATTTAGCTCTAATCCATTTTAAGTTAATTTCTAGATCTGTTCCTTTGTATTCTCAGTATGTTAGAATTTGTTAAATGTTTCTTCTGAGTTTACCTTGTTTTTTTTTTTTTTTTGTCTTTTGTTCGATTAAATATGGTGTATTATGTAGATTGATTTTTGTATGTTGAACCAACCTTGAATTCCTGGGATACATCACTGGGTCATGGTGATTTTTTTTTTATATATGTTGCTGGATTGGGGTCTTAATATTTTGTTGAGGATATTTTTGCATCTATATTTATAAGGGATAATTGTAGTTTTATTTTCTTGTGATGCCTTTGTGTGGTTTGGATATCTGGATAAGTCTAGTTAAAGATCTGTCAATTTTGTTAATCTCTTCAACACACTAATTTTTGGTTTTACTGATTTGGTTTTACTGATTTACTTTTTCCTATTCTCTATTTCCTATTCTCTATTTCTTATTCTCCTATTCTCTCTAGTTCCATTCCTGTCTTTACTACTTCTTTTCTTCTGCTTGATTCAGGTTTAGTTTGGTCTTCTTTTTCTGATTTCTTAAGGTGAAATGTTAGGTTCTTTATATGAGATCTTTCTTCTTCTTTGTTCCTTTAAGATAGGGATTTATAGCTATATATTTCCAAGCACTTACTTAGCTGCATCCCATAGGTGTTGATATATTGTGTTTTCATTCTCATTCATCTCAAAGTATTTTCTAATTTCCCTTATGAATTCTTTGGTCCATTGATTGTTTAGGAGTGTGCTGTTTGATTTCCATATATCTGTGGATTCTTAAATTTTCCTTCTGTTATTTTTAAAAATTTTAAAGGAGATTTTCCTCTTTTTTAAAAAATATTTTATTTATTTCTTCATGAGAGAAAGAGACAGAGGCAGAGACATAGGTAGAGGGAGAAGCAGGCTCCCTCCAGGGAGCCTGATGCGGGGCTTGATCCCAGGACCCTGAGATCACCACCTGAGCCACAGGCAGATGCTCAACCACTGAGCCACTCAGGTGACCCTTTTCCTTCTGTTATTGATTGTGGTCAGAGACTTTAATTTATATGATCTCAATTCTTTTAAATTTATTGAGATTCATATTATATCCTAAATGAGGTCTATCTTGGAGAATGTTCCATGAACACCTGAAAAGAATATGTATTCTGCTGTTGTTGGGTGAAGTAGTCTATAGTAGCTGTCAGGCCCAGTTGATTTATAGTGTTGTTCAACTTTTCTGTTGCCTTATTGATCTACTTCATGGTTGTTATATCCATTATTAAAAGTAGAATATTGAAGTCTCCAACCATGATTGTTGAATTGTATATTTCTCCCTTCAATTCTGTCAATGTTTTCTTCATGTGTTTTGGCTCTGTGTTTTAGGTACCTATGTGTTTGTTTGTTACATCTTCTTGACAGATTGACCTTTTTATCATTATACAATGTTCTTCTTTGTCTCTATAATCAATTTTTGTCTCAAGGCCTATTTTGTCTGATATCAGTATAGTTTTTCAAACTCCTCTTTGGGTGTTGTTTGGGCGGTATAGCTTTTTCCATCACAGGGATGTTTCCTTCTCTGCTTCTGGTAGCATCCCCAGTGGTAGCTACCTGTCTGTGATCCTAGAGTCCATCAGCCAGCCCCTACCTCTGTGGTACCAGCACAAGATAAGTGTCCCCACCTTGGCCCCAGCTCCTGCCCTAGTTTCTGAGCTCTGGTAATACTATCTTCTCCCTGTGTCCCTTCAGCTCCAGGGAATACTGGCAACTTCCTGCTGTTATTAATCTCTTGGTGGCTTCAGAATGCTTTGTTAGACTTCTCAGCTTTTCCATCACCTGCATAACTGGCTCCCTATATTATTTTTTATAAATCTTTTATTTATTTATTCATGAGAGACACACAGAGAGAGGCAGAGACATATGCAGAGGGAGAAGCAGGCTTCCTCTGGGGAGCCTAATGTGGGACTCGATCCCAGGACTCTGAGATCACGACCTGAGCCAAAGGCAGATAGTCACTGAAATACCCAGGTGCCCTGGCTCCCTCTATTAAATTGCTTTGTTTTTAATACCTAGAGTGAGTCTTGTTTGCTTCAACCTTGACTGAAACAAGATGCTTCCTGTCCCCCAAAAGTTTTTTTTCCCCAAAAAGTTTAAGGTACAGAAGAAATTAAGGTGAGATTATACCCCTGTTCCTTAAAATTATGACCAAGACCAAGCATAACATGATGCTTTACCTAAAATAAGGGAAAGAAATCCAAGATTGCATAGTGCAAGAAGGCAGATGGACATGTAGATAGAATAGAGTTTCTTCTCCCCAAACTGATGAACATTCTGTTGGTGTGTAGTGCCATGAGCTTAGTCCCCTGGATGATCATGGGCAAGTTGCTTCCCCTCTCTGGGCCTTATTTTTCTCAAGTGTAAAGTATGGAGATTGGGCTGCCTAGCAGACACCTATGCTTTGGTATCTGAGACTGAAGTGCAGGACTTTTCTTGTGGCATCCTGGTTATTGCTTAACCACTCCCGTTATCCCAAATCTCCCAAATGGAAGCATGAGAAGCCCTCATTGAACCTTCCCTCCAGGCCAAAGGTTTTGACTACTCTCATCATTGGCATTTGGAGCCCATTTGCTTTCAGGGATATAGGAAATCTCTTGAATTAGGTGGAAAGGACTCTTAGGGGTTATATCTAGGCAGGGTGTTGGTAAGGAAGAGCAGGCAACTTCAATTTGGAATTATTCCAGAAGCTTCCTCCTGCAGCCCTTTTCCATGTGCCAGATGCTTCTAAGAAAAACTGAGAGGCATAAGACTTGTGTTCCAGCCTTGCCTCTGCTGTAACTTTGGGCAAGTCAACTCCTCTCTCTAGTTCTTGGCCGCCCAACTGAAAATCATGGGATTGGACCACTTAAGGTCCAGGCTCTCTTTTCAGGATATATCTTATTATCCCCAAGGATTCTCTAGCTGATATAAGCCCTCATAGAAGGTCCAAAAGTATACTGGGAAGGACTGGAGAATTTTGTAGCAGATGCAGCACGTTGTTGGGGTAGAGGGATAAGGGGTTGCTCATTCTGGTCTCCTTAGCAGCCTCTGCCTGATGCTAAGTGGTGGTGCTCATTCCAAACACTTTTCCTCCTCTCCCTGTCCTGCCCAGCCCCTTTGACTCTGGCTATGTGGACATTGCATGTTGTGGTCTGGAAGACTCCAGTTTCAGTTTCTGGTCTCTGAGCAAGACCATGGGGATTCCCCAGTATTTTTCAACACTAATTGTGAGCTTTCCTTCTTTATGATAGCATGTGATCAGTGACTATTCACTGTGAACACTTTCTTTATGGATGGTACAGTATAGGAGGAGTCCAGTTTGACTAAACTGGGCTCCAAGTCCCATCCCATCCATGGAGGCCTAGGATGGCCCACCTCCACCGCCCTTTCTTCTCTGAACTTCCATCGCACTTTACTCTGGGGACACCCAGATTGGCATATGCAGCAACGGCATGTGAACTATTTTCTATTCTGGAGTAACTTTATGCTTCTTGAAACCAAAATTGTGCTGTGTACTCCTCTGGGTCATCTTTGCATTGCTTCAAACAGTGCTATGATTTAAAAAATCAGTTTTAAAATATAGCTTGGTATAGTTCAATAATAGTTCAATAACGGGTCCCCTGGTTGATGTCCTCTATCATGGAATGTTCTGTATCATCCCACTTGTTATGGAGCATGTGTTGCATGTCTAGCAAGAGACCAGAAGCCAGCTTCTCGAGACTGCTGCTTCTTTCCTTATGAGAATCTTTTTTTTTTTTTCCTTAAGATATATTTGAGAGAGAGAGAGAGGTGAGAAGGAGAGAACATGAGCAGGAAGAGGGGCAGAAGGAGAGAGAGAGAATCTCCAGCAGACTCCCTGCGGAGCACAGAGCCCAACATGGGGCTTGATCTCACCACCCTGACTGAGATCATGACTTAAGCTGAAATCAAGAGTTAGATGTTTAACTGACTGAGTCACCCAGGTGCTCACTCTCCAGATTTTTTTCCTTCTGGAGAATCTTAAAAGTCAAAGCAAGGACTTTGCTTTCAGAAGTGAAGTCCCTTACTGATGCTTAGGGTTTTGTAGGATTGGGCTCCATTGTGTTCAAGCTACGCCAAGGATGCTTAGTCTTATAAATGAAGGTGAGCTCTTTGAGTTTGTATTCTCCATTTGGAGTGCAATGAATACTCCAAAGTGTCCGTACAAAAGATATGTCCATAAGAGAAGTGTGCTTGCTTATATCCAGAAGAAGCAAGCAGTGTGCTTGCTTATATCCAGAATATCTTTTGACCATTCTAGGTCTTTGGTCCTTTAAAGACTGATTGCCTTACAGAAATGGAGGCCGTTCAACACTGAATGCCTAATCAGCAGGTGCCTAATAAGCATTTAATTGATTAATAAAGTGACTTTCCTAAGATGAAAGCACTCTCTCCACCTCTTTCTTGGGAAGTCCTTTTTTTCTTTTTAAATTGACTTTCTTGAGAGTTGACTACAGACGCTGGTCTCAGCAGCAGCTTGAATCCAGACCTGTATTATGGCAGAGCAGAGAACACCTTGGTCACAGGGAATAGGTGCCAGGACATCTATTTTGGTTCTACAGTGACTTCATTTATTCACTTTACAAATATATTTGACAAGCACTTATGTGTCAGGAATGGCTCTGGACTCTATACAGCAATGAACACCCATGGTCCCTAGCATTACCTAGCTCTCTCAGGGCATATTGGGTGTATTAGTCAGCTCAGGCTGACAAAATACCATACATTGGGTGGCTCAAACAATTGAAACTTATTTTATCACACTTCTGGAGGCTGGGAGTTGCAGATCAGGGGCCAACAGAGTCAGCCTCTTTTCTCAGCTTGCAAGATGGCTACCTTCTCACTATGTCCTCACATGGCCTTTTCTCAGTGTGCAAAAGGGGCAGGGGAAGGGGTTAGAGAGAGAGAAAGTCAGGCCTCTGACCTCTCTTCTTATAAGGACATTAATCCTATTGGATCAGGGCTCCACTCTTATGATCTTATTTAACTTTAATTACTTCCTTAGAGGCTCCAACACCAAAATGTTGTCATCCTAGGGGTTAGGGCTTCCATATATGGATTTTGGAGGGACACAAACATTTGTTCCATAGCAGTGGGGAAGATGGAAAAATAAAGAGGCAATTTAAAAGTACAAGCACTAAAAGCATAAAAACATGCATGAAAAAGTATGCATTCAACTCAATATGAGAAGGGAAGAGGATGCAAATACAGAGGTATCCAGGAATATCATGGTATTATTCTGTATACCTTGATGTATCAAATATTTCATAATATTTAGTAAGAACTAATGGGTGGGGCTGAGGCAAGCCCAAGATGCCACAGGAGCACATAGGGAGAAAAGTGCCATCTAAGAGCAGTAGGAGTAACCCAGGGGAAGAAAGGAGGATCGTGATGAGTGGTCAGTAGCAAGTGCCAAGGCCAGAAGTGTTGCTCAGCAGGCCTTGAACAGGCTGCTTACGTTCTCAGAATTGCTCAGTTTGGGAGTTCAAGACCCTGGGAGAGCCCCACTGCTTAACCTGGCCTTCTTGCAGGGGAGATGTAGCCTGTGGGCCAGATTTTTGGCCGTTGTTACCTGAGCAATGGGAGGTTGTGTTTGGCACACATCTTTTGCTTTTGCTATGTCTTCAGAGCAAATCTCTCTTTGCTGTTGTGATGTGTCAACAGATGGTGTGCAAAGCATTTCCTAGAATTGACTGTTCCCCACTAGTCTATTTGTCTATTTGTCTATTCATCCACTCATCCAACACCCACTTACTGATCTCCTGCTCTGCCAGGTATTCGGTCAAGTGCTAGGACTTAAAGATCTAATAAGCCATGGTCAACTACAGATCACAGAGCATGCCAACTAGTGGGAAATAAGAAGTGACCACATTTGCATGGGGCTTCCATATTTCTAAGTGCATTCTTATATCTTATCCATGTAACCGTCATGGTTTCTCTATTTGCTAGGTTTCAATTTTCTGATTGAGGAAACTGAGATCTCAAAGAGAAGTGACTTGACCTTTGACTCCAAGCTGAAGGGCTTTTCCCATCATGCCAGGCTGACACCAGGCATGACCTGAAGGACTCAGGCCATGGTTGTCCCCTCCTTGCTTGGAAGGGGACAAGGCTCTCAGACAAGGCTTTCTGCACCTCGTCTCTGAGAATGTGTGCTCTGCTTTTGGGGAAGTCCTACCCATGAACAAAAGTTTCTAAGAAGGAGCAGGGAAGAGGATCTGGAAGAAACCTTCCTAGTTATTCAGTTCAACCACACACTGACGACTTGGTGGCCTAGAGGGTAAAGAAAAACGTAGTTAAGCTGTTTCTGTCTGTAAAGCCCTGACCATGGCCTTACTGTTTCTTACCCATTTTTGGACCCACCTTGTATCCTTTTAATGAACTCCTTTTTCTGAATCAATTAGCTTAGGTTGCGTTTTCCAATTAAGAACCTAGGCTGCTAGAATTTGTAAAGAGCGATGGACTATTTACTGATGTGACCCACCCAGTCTTCTCAAGTGAAATGGGGCCCATATGCAAATTCTGTCAACAAACTGGAACAATACTGATTCTTCAAGATAAGATTCTAGGGGCCTAGGTTAGATGAACCCATCTTATCATGTATATTAAATGAGATATGCAGAATGTATGTATGATATTGACTGAATCCAGAATCTAGAAGAAATTAAAAAATACCAAAGGCATGTCAGAAAACAGTATTAAAAAGTCTGGATTTGGGGGATCCCTTGATGGCTCAGTGGTTTGGTGCCTGCCTTTGGCCCAGGGTGAGATCCTGGAGTCCCGGGATCGAGTCCCGCGTCAGGCTCCTGGCATGGAGCCTGCTTCTCCCTCTGCCTATGTCTCTACCTCTCCCTCTCTCTCTCTCTCTCTCTCTCTCTCTGTCTATCATGAATAAATAAAATTAAAAAATCTTTAAAAAAGTCTGAATTTGGGGCGCCTGGGTGGCTCAGTTAGTGAAGCATCTCCCTTTGGCTCACGTCATGATCCTGGGGTCCTGGGGTCAAGCCTGTGGGGAGCCTGCTTCTCCCTCTCCCTCTGTTCATGCTCTCTTTCTCTGCCAAATAAATAAATAAAATCTTTAAAAAAAGTCTACATTCCCCTCTCTCATGGCTGAAATCTCTCAAAAACATTAATAAAAGCGCATTTATCTTTGTCAAGCTTACGCATGAGCTGAAACATCAGATCACAAAATAAGGTGAGTAGAGTGCAGGAGCAGTGGACACTGAGCAGGAGTGTGCTAGGAGGCATGGTCGCTGCAGGTGACCCTGATGGATAGTATATTTGAAAGTTCCTAAGAGTAAATCATAACAGTTCTTATCACCTGAAAAAATTTTTTTTGTATCTATGAGACGATAGATGTTAACAAATTGTGGTAATCATTTCACATTTCTAATATGTATTACATCAAGTCACTATGCTATGTACCTTGAACTTAATACAGTACTGGATGTCTATTATATCTCATTAAAACTGGAAAAATTGTAAAAAAAAAAAAAAAAAGGAATAACTTAGCTGACCATAAACTCATGACCCTGTTACCATAAGGAAGAACGGGGTGAGTCTTGAGCAGGGCAAGAAAGAATGGAGATCTTGAGAAGGTGTGATCTGGAGAGATCTAACAGAAGGAAGCGCACCCCGAGTCCCCTGGAGGGAGCCAGATCTGTAGAAACACAGTCCCACTTTCCTGCAGCTGGAGCCCTGGTCAAAGTACCAATTTCTTGGCTCTACCCAAGATGTCCTACAACTTCCATAACCCTCTGGGCAAGTAGATCAGTCCAGGATGGAACCTCTTATTCCTCCCTCCATCTCCAACCCCTGTTTTATTTTACTTGGGAACAATCTATTCCCATGTGAAGCCAAGTAGAGTGGGCCTCCCTCAGTGCTGGGTAACTTGTATAGATTTAGGGTTCCAGCCAGCAAGGGACACCCCAAAGTTGAGAAAGGTTCTTCTTTGAACTTACCCTGGAAGTTTGTAATCTGCAAATCCAAAGAAGAAGCTCTCTTAATTCCAGCGTATGTGTATATTTTTTGTCGGTTGGTCAGTATTAAGAATTATATCTGGAGAGAGGCTATAATCTTTTTAGGGCGTAGGGCCCCTTTTAGGTCTTTAGCAGGCTCTGGGCCACCATGAAGGAAAGGATAAGGCAACAGAATGAGGTGAGGAGCTGTGGGCCTGCAGGGGGAAGGAGGCAGTTCTCTAGGAGGAAGAAAAGGAAAGAAAGGACAGGCACAGACTAGCATGAGGCCTCAGGTCACCCTGACACCTGTTGCCACGGCCTGGTGGTGGTTTCCTGCCGCTTGTCGGGACACGCGTGCACAGAGTACACGATGGGTTTGCCTTAACAAGAAGATGCTTCCTGTTTTGCCACCTGGGTTCAGTGCGGAGAGGAAGAGTTTATGGGTCTGTGTTTCTCACGTCGCCAAGCTCTGAGAGGGAACAAGTGGGGGCAGGTGACGATGGGGGTCTGGGAAAAGGTGAGAGAGAAAGCAGGGTAGGGATACCTGGGTGGCTCAGTGGTGGGACACCTGCTTTCAGCTCAGGTCCTTATTCTGGGATCTGGGGTCGAGTCCCCCATCAGGCTCCCTGTGAGGAGCCTGCTTCTCCCTCTGCCTGTGTCTCTGCCTCTCTCTCTCAGTCTGAATAAATAAATAAATTAAAAAAAAAAAAAGAAAGCAGGGGAACAGTTTGTTCTAGAATTGCTCAGAAAAAGCTCATGCTATTCTAGTCTCAGCCAGTTCAGGGAAAGAGATGGCCACGTTGTCCTGCTGTCCCAACAGCTCCATGTCAGAGCCCCTGCGTGTACATAAGGGTTGCCCAGAATTCCCTTGGCTTTTTTTTGTTCCTTAGTGAGAGTCACCATGATGACTTTTGCAGTGACCTTTATCTTGGTGAGGTGGCGAGGGCATCTGGAAACTTGGACTGAAATAGCCTCTGTGGTAAAAGCAGAGGCCGGAAATAGTGATGCTGATCTCAGGGCAAGTGATGAATGAGAAGTCCAGAGTGCCTGCGCCCCACTGCTCAGACCGAGCTCACCACTGGGTCAGTCCTACATAATTCACAATGGAATTTGTACATTTTATTTTAATTAAGTTTAATCAATCAATCAATTTTAATTAGGTTTAATCAATCAATTTTTAATAAGTCCAATTAAGTTTAATTAAGTTTACTCAATTAATCTTAATCAATTAATGTGTGTAGGAAGGTAAGCTTTATTTCTACTCACACTCTTACAACTTTGCATAAAATTGTGTCTCTACTTCAGAGATGGCAGGTACTATAATAAGCAATGCACCCCTATGCATAACACAGTGAATTTTAATGTCCCCCACTGCTTTGGGGGAAGGGAGGTCACAGCATACATTTTGAGAGACTCCCCAACAGTTGTCTGGCACTCTGGTACAGAAAGGATTTGGTTCAATTTCTTTCTGGCTTAAGATACTAAAAGGCACATAAAGTTTGGTTGCTCATCCCCTCTGGACTGGGGTGGGGCAGAAGGTGGATATAGGGAGGTGATCTGGGACAGAGGGGCAGTCCCTGGGTGTGTGGGCTCAAGTTCCTGTTGACAGAGGTGGTTGATCCTGAGTGGCTGCTGGGGTGGCTGAGGGTAGCCTGAGTGCTCAGGCTGGGTGGATGCTGCCCTGGTGGCCTTTGTCTACCCAACACACCTGTTCACTGCTCTGAAAACAGAGGAGGGGATCTCCCTCTGCCCCGCCCCCGGAATCACTGGCATTGATGATGTTCCTGCTGAAATCCTCCTTGATGGTGTGAGGGCGGCCTCAGCTGAGGCTGTGTCCATCCTATCATGGCCCTTGAAAAGCAGACCACACTGGGGCCTTCCCAGACCATGGATGCCATTGACCAGAGCTCATGTAGATGATGAGGGCTGAGTATAAGGGCTCTTTGCAGGTCACAGTAGTGCTTGGTAAGGACTCTGGTGCCTGCAGCATCTTCATCTCCACCAGCCTGAAGTCCCTCCTATCTAAGCACCAAATCACATCTCCATTAAGCCACTGCTTCACCCCATTTGTCTTCAATGCAACCAGGTCCTGGATCCAAGAGGACCTGGATCCAAGAGGACCCTCCTGAGTTGGAGCATGTGAGCAGGCTCAGGCTTGGAGCTGAGAGCCACTCAGCAGCCCAGGTTCCGTGATGCCTTCCAAGAGGCTGCCCATGATCTCCCACTCAAGGGCTGCTGGTTGAGTGCTTAGAGTTTGTACACTTTGGTTATTAGAAAGCCCAGTCTTATGCTTGTTTAGCTTGAGACCATCTGTTGTGGTGGAAGAGTAGGGTTTCCAGCCTCAGCTTGGCCAGCCAAGTTTCCAGGAGCCCCTCTCTTATTTTCTCCACTGGGGATTGAACCAGATGATCTTGGATGCCCTCTCTGGCCTCAGAGTTGGGGGATTTCAGTGACCATCTCCAAGAGGGGTGGAGAGATTCAGAGAAGCTTAGTTTATGCAAATTTAGGAAATACTAGTAGAGCTTTGGATAGAAAGAAAACACAGGAGGAGTCTTGAAACCATCCTTTCCACTCATTTGTTTAAGGAGACCATGTCTGCTTCTTCCTCCTCCTCTTATACCTTCTCCATGGCATGCAAAGCCCTTCTCTACATGGCTCATTCACCACCTCTGGCCTCAATCTCTGATTCCCACCTGTCCCCAGCCATTCTGGGCCAACTTTGAGTTCTCCCAAAGCACTGTTCATATTCATTCTTCTGAGCTCTTCCACATGTTCTTCTCTCAAGGAGAGAAGGGTCTTTCTTCCTCAGTTAGAGTCCAGCTCATCATTTAGGAACCAGCTCTAGTAGCTCCTCAGTTCCTTTAGAATTTCTGGTGCCTCAAGCCCAGAGTATGCCATTCACACCCGATGCCCACAGCATGTGTTCACAGTGCTATCATAGCACCTCTCAATCTAATATTTATCCTAGGCACGTATGCATCTTTCATCTCCACCAGGTTACAACTAAGTGGCAGCTTATTTATTTCTTAGATGCTTAACACAGTACCTGGCATATTCCTGATGCTCAAACCAGTGGATATTAAATCAACTAAAGCAATTTTCTGTTGATTTGACCTCAAACAGGATTCACCCAGAGCTCATGAAATAGTGGCCATTCTTTGGTACAGCTAGGGAGGAGATGGGTAGAGGAGAGAAGCTTAATGGGCCTATCCATACCTAACTGCATGGCCACCTACTTCCCCTCCTCAAAGGTTAGTGTCAGCTTTGGCTTCTGAGTAAAACTCATGGGGTCTGTACTCTGGGAAGGCTTCCAGACTGATAAGGCTCGTCAGCAATTTCAAGGATCTTATCCTACTGTTTGAGAAAGGAAGGAAGCTGATACTTATTCAGACTCTGCTATATCGCCAGACCTGGAATCACCTCATTTAATTTCCCAACAATCCTATGAGGTAAACACTCTGATGCCCATTCTACAGATGAAGAAATAGAAACTGAGAGAAGTTAAGGACTTTCCCAAAGGGGACGGATAGTTAGTAGCAGAGAGCAAGGAATGGAACTCCCCCATCCATCCTCTTTCCCCTAAGTAACACTAATTGGTAACCAGAACCCAACTTTACAACTACCGAAAGTCCCAAAATTGAATGTTTCTGAAGCCAATACACCAGCAAAAGTGGAAGCCCCTTACAGACTGGGTATCCATATGACTCAGTTCTGAAGCCAAGTCTTCACGTCCATTTCTGATTGGTGAAGAGTAGGTCACATGCTTGTGTCCTAACTTCAAGGGAGCCTGGGAGTCGGAGTTCTTGACGTCTTGGGGAGGCAGGACCATAACAAGGGAATTTCCTCCAGAAAGGCCAATTATAAGATGATGGGCATCTACAAATTTGACAGATGTTCACGACACTGACTTACCTTAAATGTCACACCAAAGGAAGTTACTTTAGATGCCCGAATACATTTCGCTTTCAAATCCTGCTCCTTTCTTAAAATGTGGTTTGAAGGAAGAAGTTTTATTACAGTTTTTCGGGATATAATTTACATATAGTAAAGTTCGCCTAGTTTAGTGTACACATCTAGGGGTTTTTATAAATGCACATAATTGTGTAACTAGTACCACCAAGCAAGACACAGTATATAACAGTTTCATCGCCCCCTATAGTTTCTGAAGCAAAGACCTTTTAAGCAAAGAACAAAAAATGGAGCTGAAGAGATCCTCTGTGTAAATATCAACATATGCATGCAGAGCCTTGGCTCCCATCCTAGAGGTAGAGAAAGACAAAGATTGCTGGAAATAGATTGAAATGATCAAAAGTATAATCTTTCAAATGTCAGATTTAGGGCTTAACACTAGAAGAAGGATGAGGTTAAGTATTGTGGTTCTAGCTCATTGCATGAATTCCTGCTTAGTTGGACAGGCAAGCTGTACCTCGAACAAATGCATAGCTTCCCACAGATTCAGGTAGAACAAGGTCTCTGACCTTCTGACCACACTCCTTGTCAAGCAAATGAAGGGCACATGGTGGGTCTTGTCCCCACTTCTGCATCATGTTCCAGGTCACAGGATCTGGAAACCCCTGAGTTTAAGAAGTGGCCAAAGACTAACATTGTGCAAGCATGGTGGTGTGGACTTGGCTTGGGCGTGCAGGCAGAGGAGGAGGAGGAGGAGGGGAGTGCGCTGCAGGCCTGGGCTGGGGGCTGGAGGGAAGCTCTCCATGGAGTCTAAGAAGTCTAATTTTGAATATGGCCTTTTAGGTTATTATAAAATATGCTTTTCATTATGGGAACATAGATCCTCAAAAAGGATAGAACCTCTCTTATTTAACAGTTTATTAGCTTGATTTATAGCATAAATATCTGGGCATGTGCTATGTAGGCCTCCATTGGTTGGTCCTCTTGCCCAGGCCCCTGCAAGTATTTGAGGCAGGCCTAAATGAACGCATTGAGCTTCCTCAGAGATAGTTACCAAAGCTTCCTGCAGGCCAGGCTCCCTGGTGGTAGCCCGGTGCTCTTCTCCTGGGGAGGTGAGAGAGGAAGAGAATGAGCAAACATTTTTAGATGTTAACCATGTGCTTGAATTTGACCAGGGCCCAACTCCCCTGACTGGTGGGTTTATCATCACCAATTTAAGATAAGGAAAGGGAGGCTTAGGGACGTGTAAGTGCCTCTGTGTCCAAGCTGGGATTCCAGCCCAGATCTGTGGAGCTGCAGACCAAGAGGTGCCCCATGTTGCTACTAGGGAGTTGCAACTTGCTTCTGCCCTCCTTCCCACCAGGAATTGTATAGGGCAAGGAGTCAGTCACTTAGATGCATTGGAAAGAGACCTGCGCCGTGGCTTTGCAAGGGAGGGTAGTGGCAATCCTTATGTTTCCAGGACCTTCACTGAGTTTACCCTGTTTTTTTCCCAAGCATAAAAGGGCAGGGCATGGGTTGCTAGGGCAGGGTGAGTGCAAACAGGTAAAGGAGGTACATGGGAACTGGCTGTGGAGCAAGAGAAAGAAAGGGAGGAGTGGAGGTTTCTGCACAAAACCTTTGGCTTTAAGTCATTCCCGATTTTTTTTTAAAAGATTTTATTTATTTCTTCATGACAGACACACAGAGAGAGGCAGAGACATAGGCAGAGGGAGAAACAGGCTCCTTGCGGACAGCCCGATGCAGGACTTGATCCTGGAACCCTGGGTTCTCACCCTGAGCCAAAGGCAGATGCTCAACCACTGAGCCACCCAGGTGCCCCATCATTCCCGATTTCAAATCCAGGTCCCACTATGAGCTGATCGTTTGATCTTGACAGAGTTGTTAACTACTTTGGAACCTCAGTTTCAATACGAACACTCAGAGTTTTCTCTGAGTCTCTGGGAAGATGACCCGAGACAGAATCAGTGAGGCACCTGGCCTGGAGCAGAACCTCCCTGACACTCCGTCCACCCTTCTCCTTCTTGTTGACTGAATCAGCTAGCGCATTTTGGCATTCTGTAGATCTCTACAGCTGAGAAATCTAAAAATAAACTTGAATTATGGTGGGTTTAGCCTTGAGGTCTCTGACAAGTACTTCTGTGTAAATAGCAGAAGTGAAAAAAAAAAAAGGCCATTTCTAGTATTTGAAACCCAAGTTAAAGAACTGTCATCATGTGGGCAACACATAGAGGAGAGGTGGGGGTGGTAAGGGCACAGATTTGGTATTTTTTCTTTGTTGTTTTTGTTTTTGTTCTGTGATGATGTGTGGGACTCTCCAGGGACATGTGTCACAGGGCTCTAAGGAGAAGGGGGAGGTGAAGGTGCAGCAGGTGGGAAATTTGATTCTGTCCCTGACGTTATAGGACAGACTTGGGGGAAGGGGGAGTGTAGGTCAACGAGTGGAAAAGGGGATCTCACACTCAAAGGTCCTGTGGCTATAATGCCCTTCATACATCTGGCTTCAGGTCACGATTGAGCAAGTTCCTTAATTCTTTTTCAGTGAGATTCTGAAGAAAGGCAATCTTTGGGGACTTGCCTTATTCCTGAAATGCCAGTATTTCTGAAACTTAAAGTGGGTAGGTGTCGGGGCACCTGTGTGGCTCAGTGGGTTGAGTGTCTGACTCTTGGTTTTGGCTCAGGTCATGATCTCAGAGTTGTGGGATCGAGCCTGGCATTGGGCTCTGCACTCAGAGAGGGGTCTGCTTCTCTCTTTCTCTCTCTGCCCCTTACCCCCACTCACATGTCATGCTCTTTCTCTCTAAGATAAATAAATAAATCTTAAAAAAAATAAACTGGATGGGAGTGTGTGCTTGTGGGTCACAGAAACTCATGAAAAGGGAAAGTGAGAGGCTGACCATGGCCCACACTGATGGGAGTCACAGTTTTTTTTGTCTAATTGTTATTTTTAACAAAACACTTTCCTACCTGTCAAATCTAATGTTCGCTCTTCCTACAATCCATGTTTTATAGTCTCAGAGAGAAGTGAATTCCTCCATGGTCCTAAGAGAGCCAGGACTTGTACTGATTACCTCCTTCTTTATACAGGACTGGCACTGGCCATCCCAAGAATAGTATGCAAGTTGGGCTCAGGACCTGAGACCTGGGGAATCCAAGTTACCCAGACTTCTGCCCTGTGACCTTGACTTCTGCAGCTCTTTAAAAAAAATGGATATAATGACATTGTCTGTCAATGTTTTGTTTTGCTTTGTTTTTGGTAAAGGAGTCAGTAACCTAATAAAAACATACCATACCATGCTTGACATGGCATTGATCTAGAACTCTCTGAGGTGACAATGGACAACCACATTACCTCCTGTTCCCATTGCACATAACCAGAGGGAAGGAATTTAAATGTCAGTCAGAGGCTATGGGATAGAACCAAGGGGGAGCTTCCTGATTGTAGGGGGTTGTAAGAGCTACCGCAGGATGGAAGTGACACCTTTCCAGTCCCTGAGCTTCCAGCACCTTTTGGTGTTTGCCGAATACCAGCACCTCTCACCACTTGCTGGTGCCTATATTCATCGTCCTTGAGCCAGCTCAAATGCCCTCCCACTCCCCCACTGGACTTCCCAGCATTCCCATGAAGAATGACGGTGAGCTTTTCTTCCCGGCTTCAGAGGGTGACTCTGGTACTTCTATTCAGCACCCATTTTGTTCCCCCTGACCTTAAGCCAAACCCCTGAATTCCTCCCTGTCCTGAGTGCTCAGAGGGCAGGGATGGGTCCCATTCATCCTTATCACCGATATCTAAGGCAGCACCTGGCACATAGTCAGTACTCACTAAAGAAATGCTGCACTTCACCATGAGTTGCCTGTTGGTGTTTTTTCTTTAAACTTTATTAAATTTGAAAACTCAAAAAAAAAAAATCTTGAAAACTCAATCCCCAGTGCCAGCATGCATATAAAAATAAGGACTCTCATGCTCCATTGGTAGGAGTATAAACAGGTTCAACTTTTCTGGACAGTAATTTGAATTACTTTAAATTTGTATGCCTTTTGGGACGCCTGATTGGCTCAGAGGTTGAGCATCTGCCTTTGGCTCAGGGCGTGATCCCAGGGTTCCAGGATCGAGTCCTGCATCGGGCTCTCTGCAGGGAGCCTGTTTCTCCCTCTGCCTATGTCTCTGTCTCTGTGTCTCACATGAGTAAATAAATGAAAAATCCTTAAAAAAATGAATTTGTATGCCTTTTGACCATATCATTTTCTTTTATTTTCTCTTCCCTTCCCTCCCCACCCCCTCTCCTGCCTTCCTAAGGGATTAGTGAACGGCTTTTCATAAAGATATTGCTGTTGTTATATTCCTAGCTGTATTTTAAACAATAGCAAAAACAGAACCAGTATTAATATGGGTCTGGATAAATAAATTGTGGTTTATATCAGGGAATACCAGATAGCTATGACAATCAATGATATATGAGTGTGTATCAATCAAGTAAGCAAAGTGACAAAACCCCATTACAAAATAGGAAGCATGGTATGGTCCCAATTTTGAGGAAAACATAAGGATATACCCATGGGAAAGTGTCTGGGAGGGTTTACATCCAAATATTTTATCCATCACACTACCTTTTTATGGGTGGTGGGATTTTAGGGGATTTTAATTTTCTTCTTTTTATTCTTCTGAATTTTCTCAATTTCCTACAATGAACATGTATTACCTTCAGAACATGGCAAAACATCTTCAAGTGTCTTGAATTGATCCTCTAAGTAAATCGTTGTTTCTCAAATTCTGAAAACTGCAGAAACAAAATTTAAAAGTAGACAGTTAGGGTCAGAGGCACTGTTGGAAGTTCTCTGGGCCAAGAAGTTCTCAGACATTTTTTAAAAAAAGATTTTATTTATTTATTTGACAGAGACAGAGCACAAGCACATGAGAGTGTAAGCAAGGGGAGCAGCAGAGGGAGAAGGAGAAGCAAGATCCCCTCAGAGCCAGGATCCTGACATGGGATTTGATCCCAGGACCTTGAGATCATGATCTGAGCCAAAGGCAGATGCTTAACTGACTGAGCCACCCAGGCATCCCAGGTTCTCAGACTTGGTTGCATGTTTTGAGTTACCCGTGGAGGCTTCAATATTCTTTTGCTCAGTCTACATCCTATGCCAATAAATCAGAATCACTGGGGTGGATCCAGGCATGAGTGTATTACATCTGCCCAGGTGACTCTGATGTGCAGCCAGCTCTGAGAACTACTGCTGTTGAGTCACATTGCTCAACACAGCCGCCACTAGCCATGTGTAGTGATTTCAATTTAATTAAAATTAAATAAATAAATAAAAGTTAAAAATTAGTTCCTTAGTCACTGGCCACATTTTAAGTGCTCAATAGCCACATGTGGTTAGTGGCTACCATACTGGACAGCACAACTGTAGAGCTACCCCTTAATTTGCAGGATGGGAGACCAGAAAGGCCTCCTTTTTTTTTTTTTTTTTTTTTTTTTTTAGAAAGGCCTCCTTGTAGCAGGCTTGATGCTTGTGGAGGAGAAGGTCCCTCTTCTTGCTGCTCTAGGGCTACAGAACAGATCTGCCTGGGCCGTCAATAATCTTGTGCCTAGAAAGTTCCTTCTGCTTTCTTGTGTGTTACCCCATCCTCCACCTTGAGCTTGGGGAAACTTTATGCCACATGTTTATTTTCAAGGGCTTGACAGGCCCAGGCCCTTCTGATCTGTTCAGCCTGGTCAGGCCAGCAGGCACGCTGTTGACATGGAATCCAAGGGCTCAGGGGAGAGTAGAACAGGGCTGTGTTTTCCACGGCTGCTGAGAAAGGTGAGTGAGGCTGATAGAATAACAAAAAGCCACTTCAAAACACATCAGAAAAAGTCAGAAAGCAGAGGCAATCAGAGGTTTGAGAGACACCCCCCCCCCCCCCCAACCCTGACAAAAGAGCAAAAACAAGTCACAGAGGAGCCTGCAGCCCTGATGGTTTCGAGACTGTCGCGGTTGCTGACTTGAGAACGGGCCTGTCCCAGTGGTTCCGCAAGGGGCCGGGAGCTGAGGCCTTGGGGGCTCAGAAACTTTACCTGAGTTCTGAGAACCTTGCAGCCAGGGAGGTGGGACAGTCCCTGAGTGCTCAAGGCTCTGGGAAGACAGAGGTGTGTCGGCATGGCAGGGCCAGGCTGGCTGGGTAGGAGAGCATGTTAGCCCTCAGACTGGCCACCTGTTAGGAAGCAGAATCCGCCCTAGCCCTGAGCTTTGGGGGCCTACTGCCTGAGGGAGAGGCCTGCATGGACCTTGTTCACCGTGGAATTCAAGGCCTAAGGCCACCCACATCCAGGAAGCCCCTCCTTCAGGATCTGACAGGAGGAGCCAACCACAGAGACATCAAGCCTGGTGCTCCCTTCCCTGCCCCCATTTCCCAAACTGCTATAGGACAGTGAAGTGTAGGGAAGGGAGCCTGGAGTCGGTGGACTTGGGTTTAAGTCCCAAGCACTGTCATTCACTTGCTGTGTGACCTTGGGCAGGTCGGTTTACTTCTTGGACTTTAGTTTCTCGACTCGTAAATTGTAGTGTTGGCATACACCAATGGTTCTCAAGCCGGGCTGCATATTGGAATAACCTGATGAGTTGTAAAAAGGAATGAGATTCTAACTGTTCTGGGATACAGCCTGGCCTCAGGGATTTTCAAGGCTCCTTGGACGATCCTAGTGTGTAGCCACAATTGAGAACCCTTGGTCTATCCAGCATACTTGAGCCATCTTGCTAAAATTCAGATCCTAATTCTATAGGCCTGGCATAGGATGAGAGTCTGCATTTCTTTGTTTTTTTGTTTGTTTGTTTGGTTTTTTTTTGAGATTTTACTTATTTATTTGAGAGAGAGAGAGAGAGCAAGAGAGAGTTAGAGTGAGAGCGAGAGAGAAACAGGAGCTGGGTGAAGGGCAGAGGGAGAAGCAGACTCTCTGCTGAGTAGGGAACCCAATTCAAGGCTCAATCCTGGGACTCTGGGATCATGACCTGAGACACCCAGGTGCCCTGAGGGTCTGCATTTCTAATAAGCTCACAAGGAATGCCCATAGGCCACAGTTGGAGTAGTAGCAAGTCTATCTTTAATATTCACTTCTCTCTAGCAGCAACTCAATCTGGGTTTTATTTTTTGGAACTGGCATGGGTTGCGTATTTCTGCCAATAGATACCATCACTTCTAAATTCTTTCTTTTCCCTCCCTCCCTCACAAGAATCACTTAAATTCTCACTTGTCATTTGACTTCTGAATAGGTTTGAGTCAAATTTCCCTTCAGAGTAGAAAATGAAAGATAAAGCCAGACTATGATCTGAGTTCCAGGTGGGGCAGGGGCCATTTTACTGGTGGGAAAGACTCCACATTGCTGATAATAATAGATATTGAGCTCCCACTTCTGTGAGGTACTGTTCAAGTGCTTTATATAAGTTGTCTCATTTACTCCTCACAACAACTTCATGATAACTACTGATAATGCCCCCTGTTTACACATGAGAAAGCTCCAGCTTAAAGAGAATCAGAAATTTTTCCAAGCAAGGAGTAGTTTGGGACTTGAACTCTGGTGTCTGTGTTGACTAGACCATGTAGGACAGGATTAATATTTGAGCTACATGCCTGGCCAGACCTAACCAGACCCAATGAGATCCAACTAGACCCAACCAGATTCCACAAGACTCAACCAGACCTGACCAGACCTGGCCAGACCTGACCAGATCCAACCAGACCTGATCAGATCCAACCAGACCAACCAGACTCAACCAGACCTGGCCAGACCTGATCAGACCTGACTAGATCTAACCAGACCAACCAGAATCTATCAGAGTCAACCAGACTTGGCCAGACCTGACCAGATCCAACCAGACCCAACCAGACCTAACCAGACCTGACCAGACCCAATCAGACCTGACCAGACCCAATCAGACCTGACCAGACTCAACCAGACCAAGCCTCTTGGCACCAAGTTGTTGGCAGGAAGAGGGGTGGGATGGGGTTTGCATGAGTTTAGTTTAGTCAAACAACTTTCTCCACTCACCTCCATATCTCCTTAAACAGAAAAGGAAGAGTGGTAATAGCTTTCCATCCCTACCTGCTGGGGCCAGGCCTCCGGGTTCTTGCATAGAGTTTGGCACCTGGATTCATACTTTTCCCCACTTAGCTGCCTGTCCCTGCATCAATCTCTGCTGCCTGCATCTTTTTTCTACTTGTATCATTTTTTTCCCCAGGGGAACACGCAGTGTGTCCAGGTTTGTGACTATCTTAATCTTCCTTTTGTAGGCGTGTCTAGGAGCCTAGAGCAAGGCTTACCCCCACCCCACCTCCCAAACAGTGCCACAAAGAAGCTTGTCTGAGGCTACCAAGATTGCTACAGACTCTAAACGTCTCAGATTCTACTGGGTTCTTAGCCAATATGGTAGTCAACAGCCCAGCCCAATAGTTTTTCTAACTTGACCCAACCCAGCTTCTTCCTGATATTAGCAATATGGGCTTAGAGTGGGGTAAGGAGGTGAGAAAGAAAGAATGAAGATGTTTTCATTCTCCTACTAGAGCTTGAGATCCTGGAGATGAGGACTTTGTCTTTTCACTTTCATATTCCCAATACGAAATGATTGTTATTCCATAGAATATGGTGCTGGGCAGACAGATGCATAATGCTTGTTATGCCCGAAGGAAGGTGACTCGGGCACATTTTCTTCTTGCACTGAATGATTGACAGCACTGATAGCTCGTCCGGCTTGGCGACATAGTCACCTGGCACAGATTGAGTTTGTGAGGTCCCCGGAACCCTGTGGGCACAGTTACTGGGAAATCTTTCTCTTTCACCACATCTTCTCAGGTTTTGCAGCAGATCAGGAAGGTGAGGTTTTCCTTGATATGCTGGGTATGTGGTAGAGTGCTCACATTGAGAGCGATCAGGAGATGCCTGGCCTGGCACTAGTTAGGCAGCCCTGGGGTTATAGACTGTGGGAGTGACGAGATCCCTCTCTTCCTTACCTTCCAAGGAGGAGGCAAGGGGGAGGGGGTCATCCTATTCTCAAAATTGGGTTTGGATATCTGGGATGAAAAAGTAAAGGGTTTAATCCACATGGAAGAGTTTTCCTCTGCAGATAGCTTTTCTCTCATCATTAAGAAAGAAAGAGAGAGAGAGAGAGAGAGAGAGAAATCAAATACGCCCAAGTATTGAATGTGCTCAAGAATCTAAAGTGATTTTGCACTGGTCATTTGGGCCCCAGTCAGGGAAATGTTCCCATGTATTCAAATTTTTTTTGATAATAAATTTATTTTTTTATTGGTGTTCAATTTGCCAACATACAGAATAACACCCAGTGCTCATCCCATCAAGTGCCCCCCTCAGTGCCCGTCACCCATTCACCCCCACCCCCCGCCCTCCTCCCCTTCCACCACCCCTAGTTCGTTTCCCAGAGTTAGGAGTCTTTATGTTCTGTCTCCCTTTCTGATATTTCCTACCCGTTTCTTCTCCATGTATTCAATTTGTGTAAGAAAATGTTCTTGCGTTAACTCATTAAGACTGTCTTATGTCTTGAGTCTTACAAGAAATAAGCCAATGAAAGGTATGGCCCCACGGCTAAGGTGCCTGTTCTGGTGGGAGTGGGTCCAGCAAGAAGGGCATTAGTTAGGAGAGGCCCCAAAACAAGACCCTCTGTGATTCAGGTGGATGTTCCTGCTGGGGTCACATTATTATTATTATTTTTTAAGATTTTTGTCTACTTATTCATGAGAGACACGGAGAGAGAGAGAGAGAGGCAGAGACACAGGCAGAGGAAAAAGCAGGCTCCCTGCAAGGAGCCTGATGTGGGACTCGATCCTGGCTCTCGGGATCATGCCCTGAGCTGAAGGCAGATGCTCAACTGCTGAGCCACCCAGGCATCACTTGGGGTCACATTATTGCTGTAGACCCAACTCTCTTCCTCTGGCTTTCCCGGGAGGTGGGTGGGCTGTGAGGTTAATCCACTTACACCATCTCCTCTGAAAGCATTATCCAGTCCAGGGGGATGAAAACTGGTGATTGGTGGTATTTCTATCTCCTCCTTCCATCAATAGCTGCTTTTCTGTATTTTAATTGCTGGGGTTAGAGCTTTTGATTGTGTGGAACCATGAGGTGGGCCCCGGGGAGTGGATTAATTAATCTTTCATTTAACAAACATCTCTCCTGGAGTATCCATCTGCTCCCATGACTTTTATCTATATGCTGCTGATTTTTAAACCTATTTCTTTGTTTTGACCTCTCTCCTTCACATTAAGCTCACACGTCTTTTTATCTTTTTTGAGATTTTCTTTTCTAAGCCCACATTTCTAACAAAAGAAAAAAAGAGAGAAAGAATGGATATTGCATGTAAATGATTGCTGTTAGCTTACGGAAGTTGTTCTGCAATACATATTCAGTGACTCTATTTCCAGGTGCAGAAGCTGAAGCCACCAGACGGGCTAGATTTGCCTAAAATCTCAATAGAAAATCTGTGGCAGTGACACCGTCCTGAGATCACTCGCATCAGACATAAACCAGGTACTCCAAAGGAAAAAAAAAAAAAAAAGGAAAGGACAAGAAAATTCATATCAGAATTAGAATTGGATCGAGGGCTTCCCCACTCAAAGCTGCGAAGAGAGCCTTAAAACAATGGCAGGGCTGCCCGGGTGGCTCAGCGGTTTAGCGCCGCCTTCAGCCCAGGGCATGATCCTGGGGCCCCGGGATCGAGTCCCACGTTGGCTCCCTTCTTGGAACCTGCTTCTCCCTCCGCCTGTGTCTCTGCCTCTCTCTGTGTCTCTCATGAATAAATGAATAAAATCTTAAAAAAAAAAAAAAAACCTATGGCAATGGAATTGATGCCTGTCCTCTTGGGTCCTTCTAGTTAGACACGGTCTGCCTTCCCCAAGGGGGTGAGCTCTTCTTCATCCTCCTCTCCCCTGCACCTTCCAGCCCAGTGGGTGGCAAGACCAGGGGCTCAACAGGGATGTGGGGGTTGAATCTGGTGGTTAAAGCTGACTTGTGAAAGTCTTGGTTGTAAACAGCATTAAGTGAGGGCACCTGGCCCCTCCCATCCTCTCCACTCAACTGTGTCCGAAAGGCTTGGCCCAAATCTCACCATTTTTTAAAAAAGATTTTATTTATCTATTCATGAGAGACACAGAGAGAGGCAGAGACATAGGCAGAGGGAGAAACAGGCTCCCTGTGGGACTTGATCCCAGGACCCCGGGATCATGACCTGAGCCAAAGGCAGACGCTCAGCCGCTGAGCCACCCAGGTGACCCTTGAATCTCACCATTTTTAAGAAGACTTTCCAGATGAACGCAGTTTCTGATATTTGGAGCAACTCCTGTCTGTTCCCCTCATTTAGCACCCCCTCTATATGCTAATTTATGTGGGAGGGGGCAGTGTGGCACATGGCTTGCAAGTGTGGGCTGTGGACATGAACCTCGTGTTTAAACTCCAGCTCCACCATTTTCTAGCTGTGTGCTCTCCAGTCATTCCTCTGAGCCTCAGTTTCCTTATCTGTAAAGTAGGTTGAGTAATAATTCCTCCCTCTTAGGCTTGTCATGAGGATTAAGTGGGACAGGTTGTGCGGAGTGTTTAGTGCGTTGCCAGGCACACAAGACATTCTAGCTATTATTGTTGTAAGTTTTCACAACGAAATGTTTTGTTTCTCCACCTCTTTGAGGATGGTTACCTCACCTGTGAAGCAGAGGAAATAATATGCAATCGAAGTGGATTGTCATGACAACAAAATGAGAAGCTACATAGGAAAATGCTTTGTGAACCTTTTTAGGTTTGGGTGTGAAGTGTGACTGCCCCCAAGATTACACAGCTAGTACGAAGTGGCACCCTTGTGGAACCACCACACCCTCCCCCCCACTGGCACACACACACACACACACACACACACACACCCCAGCAGGGGCAGTTCCCCACCTGGAAACCTCTGGGTGGCCTGACCCCTACTGGTGTCCTAGGGAAGTTGCTCTTTCTTCCAGGTCATCTGAGCAAGTGCTCAGGTCCCGTGCGGTCCTGTGCAAGGCATGGGCCTCCCCCTCAAGAAGCTTACAGAGAGAAGTGTGAATAAGCCTTATTCTCAACGAGGCCAGGTGACACAAAAGTGGTGGCAGCAGAGGGGCAGAAGGAGGGGGAAGATTGGGAGTGAAGTTTCAAGGGCGGACTGGCATCAGAGCTGGTCTCTGAAAGATGAGTAGCATGTTAGTTTGCTGGGGCTGCCCTAACAAAACACCACAGACCGGGTGGGGTGCACAGCAGAATTTTGTTTCCTCACAGCGCTGAAGGCTTGAAGTCTGAGAACAAGCTGTTGGCAGGATTGGTTTCTTCTAAGATCTCCCTCTTTGGCTTGCGGAAGGCTGTCTTCCCGTGGTGTCCTCACACGTTCACCCTTCTGTCTGTGTTGCCCATGTTCTAACCTCATCATGTAAGGAGGCTAGTCACACTGGGTTAGGGCCTGCATGACCCATGTGACAGAATTTGACCTTAATTACCTCTTTAAAGGTCCCATCTCCAAATTCATTCTGAGGTCCTCTGGTTTAGGACTTCCACATATTAATTTGGCACAGGGGAAAATTTAGCCTCTAACAAGTAGGATGTTTTCTTCTTACATTTGCTCAATTACAAAAACAAAATGTGGTGAAATTTTGAGAAGCATGGAAAGGAAATAATGGACGAAGAGATGACCATATCTGCCCAATCTTTTTTTTTTTTTTTTTTTAAAGAAAAGAATATATGGCTTTCAAAATGGATATACAGCACCTGCTGTTTTGTACCTATTTTCACTTGACAAATACATCATGAACTTTCCTCCTTAAAATTAACTCTCCTTCCACAACATCCCCTTAAAAGGCTGCATATTGGTTCATTCTAAGGATGTATTAACTGTGTTCACTCAGTGGGTGGCAGAATTTTGATTAGCCAAGATTGATAGCCAAGAAGTAGCCCCATGGGATGGAATAATACAAGCTTCAAGAGCACTGTGTTGGTGACACTTTAGCAAAGTGGAACCAGCCAGAAGAGTTCCCAGAATCAAGTTGATTACACTTATATGTATGCGTATTTTTTTTTTTTTTTTTGGTGGTGATAGACGTGGATGTGACAGCGCTATTTCTTCTAAGAAGTCCTGAGGTGGTCCTGAGAATTGAGCCAGCTGTACAATTTATATCTGACTCATCAGAATCTCAGTGACACCCCACAGGGCAACTGAAATTCAATATTTGACTCTACAGGGTGACATGGAACTTAAAGACTTACTAGTTTTTATTGCGATGCTGCTTTTTTAAACAATGAGTAACTTTTAGTGATTGGTGATGATTATTTCCCCCTCTCTCTCATTCCCTTCTTTCTCTCCCAACTGTTTATCCCTGATGAAGAGAAGTCTCTGGTAACACAAAGCAAAGTGACAGAGATTTAGTAATAAAGATTGGTTTGTCTTGTTTCACACTGAAAACCCTGAAGGATCCAAAAGGGACGTGCAGGTTGGTCCAGGAGGGCTTCTTGGGGAGAAAGGAGGCAGGGAGCATATCTTCAGGATGCCCACCCATGGTGGTTTTTAAACAACCCAACAGACCATTCAAAAGAGAGACAATGCTTAACCCTGTTAATTTCAATAACTCAGACTTTCAAATTATGTGATAAAGCCCACAGAATCTTAGGTTTCACTTGTTCTGTCATGCAAGTGGAAGAAGAGGAAATGGGAATGGCTCTTTATGTGATTTGCTAGAAAAACCCACAGGATAGCATAGAAATCCAGAGGTGTCAGTTTCTAGATAATAGCCCATTCTTTTTTTTTTTTCTTTTTAAAGATTTTATTTATTTATTCATGAGAGAGAGAGAGACAGAGAGATAGAGAGAGACAGAGTCACAGGCAGAAGGAGAAGCAGGCTCCATGCAGGGAGCCCAATGTGGGACTTGATCCTGGGTCTCCAGAATTACGCCCTGAGCTGAAGGCAGACACTTAACGGCTGAGCCACCCAGGCACCCCATAACAGCCCATTCTTAAGTGAGCAAATCTGTCAGAATTACAGACATTTTGGGAGCTTGCTTTCTTTCTTTCTTTCTTTCTTTCTTTCTTTCTTTCTTTCTTCTTTCTTTCTTCTTTTTTTTACAGGGCATGGGAATCACGTCTATAGTCTTAGGAATCTTACTAGACCCTTAAAAAAAAAAGATATATTTGTTTATTTGAGAGAGAGAGAGCGAGTGAGAGTGTGTGCATGCTCATGCGGGGAGGGCCAGAGAGAGAATCCTCAAGCAGACTCCTCACTAAGTGCGAGACTGTATCCCACCACCCACGAGATCATGACCTGAGCTGAATCAGATACTCAACCCACTGAGCCACCCAGGTGCCCCCTTACCAGACGTTTGTTGAGTGAATGCATCCAGGGACAGCTTTATTCTAACCAAGTCCAGCTAAGAACAATGATGGATACTCACACCAGTCCACACACTGCCCTGGAGAACAAGATTTATATTCTTGTAGAAATCTTCATCCTCACACCTTATCAGACTTGATTCCTTGAATTGGTTTTCTGATGAAGAGTGGCACTTCTCTTTCCTTAGCTACAGGGCGGGACTGGGGTGCAGGGCAGAGGGAGGGGAGAGTCCATCTTTCGTAATTCTTTCTTAGGGACTTATGTTCATGCTGATGGCTTGCATTTTGGAGGCAATTTCATCAGTTGGCGTGATAAGGAAAGAAGCAGACCTGCTAAACTCAATTTTACTAGCAGAAATGGGAAAGAATGAAGAGAATTGATTTGTTGTGAAGCAGAGCATGGATTGTTTTTGTTTGCTGGCACCATCCTTTGGGTCCCCTTTAATGATGAGGATTCTGATTGTCTTTAAGTCAGGGGATTAGATTTACACCTGTCTCCAGTGCTGTGAGTATGATAAAGGGTGTGTAGATGATTTCCACCTTTAGGTGCTATTAGCCCCTCGACTATGGGGACCACATAGGAAAAGTGAATCTGGAAGGTTGGAGTTTACGTCAAACCTTTAATAAATCCACATCATGAAAACTCAATTAAGATGACTTGGTTTAAAAAAGGATTTACCACTTTGCAACAATTCACATAGACAGTTGTTCTGCATTTTATATCCTCCCCCCCCCATGTCATTTTTTTTTTTTGAGACTGCACTGTGTGCCTAGCTCTGGAGGAAAACCACACAGGCCAGATCTCTAAGGCAGACTATGCTCCCCAATTCTGTGCAAGCGAGTTCTTTTGGTGTCTCTGCGCACCCACGTCCAGTGCCTGGTGAGATAGTCGTGGTACCCAGGAAAGTGGGAAATGCTGCTGAGGAACAGCGCCCACATCCCAGCAGTCATGCGGGGGCTGGCCACCCCTCTCCAAATGCCTGCAAGGCAATGTGTGCCAGGGCTAACACACCCCCTGCCCAAATCCAGGTAGCCTAAGGAGGAAAGAGGGACAATGATGCTCCAAAGGCCCCATGCAGGCAAGGTGCCCAGGGCGAGGGTGGTCATTGGGACAGTTCTGCATCACTCAATTATGAAAGCAGACTCTAATTCACTTTCAGTAAAATAGAAGAGCCAGTTCCACCCCAAGGCAGAAGACGCTGTCAGTAGATGCAAAGTGAGATTTGGGGTCTAGGAAGCAATAGTGTCTCCTCCCTTGGCTCTGTCCTGGATGATTGACATGGCCCCATTTTACTCTTGTAGTCACCCTTCATGAGTCACTGGACTGTTATCCTGTCCGAAGAATGCATATTCTCCTGGAAGGAAGCAGGGCATCGCTAGTGCCTTGAAGGGCTAAAGTCTAGGGCCTCAGATGAGTAAGGAGAAGGCATGAAGGGAAATGATGAGTGTGTATGTGACACAGAAGACACAGGGGTTTTGTTTTTTTGTTTTAGAGAGAGAGGGGGCACACACAAGTATAGGGCAGAGAGAGAGAGAGAGAGAGAGAATCTCAAGCAGATTCCTCGCAAGCTCAGAGCCTGACCCAGGGCTTGATCTCATGACTCTGAGATCATGACCTGAGCCAAAATCAAGAGTTAGCCCTAGGTGCCCTAAAAAACAGAGTTTGTCTCATTCCTCACTGAATATAAACTCCTGGGGGCAGAAGGTTTCGTGTTTTATTCCTTGATGAATCCCCAGCATCCCCAAGTCTGGGGCATCATAGGAGCCCAGTAAATATTTATTCAATGAGTGCTTCTGAAATGCTGAGTGAGGGAGTCCTTCCAATGAAGGCTTCTCTGTGAAGTCTGATGGGGACAAAAGTGGTGTAAGGCAGGGTGCCTGTCCTAAGGTCTGGCCAGATGCTAGCCTGATAACCACTTGGCATTTATTGGTTCATTCATTCATTCATTCATTCAAGGAACATTTCCTCAGCCCCTCTTCTGTAATATACTACCCATCACAAGCCGGGCTCTGAGGTTACCATGGTGACTCAGGGCGGTGGGCGGGGGGGAACCACAGTGTTTGATAAGCATTCATGGGGCTGGGGTGGGGCTGAGGAGAGGATTCAGGCAGTTCATGTCAAGACCTACCGTTCCTCAAAGGCATGTTGGGGTCACCTACCAGCCACACCCCCCACTTTGTACTTCTCCACTACAGAACTCACTAAACATGACCTTCCCTCTGGCTAGTCCTTTGTTGCTCTTCCCAGCTCTTTTCCACCCCAGGGCCCAGCCCATAGTCAATGTACAGCACAGATGTGTGTTACTATTAATCCCAGTAAAATGTAAGAACAGTTCTCAGAGCTTTGTGACGTTATTGGTGCTGGTATGGCTAGGGGACTGTGACCCTCGTTTGGCTGCTGTTCCTTGGTCTGACTTTCTTGGGAACTTCTTGTGGGAGAGGGAGCAAGCTGGCTAGGATTGGGCATTCCTGGGATCTCTATGTCATTGAAATACCACCTGGCCCCCATGGGAGACTACTGGGTGGTAGGCCCATGGACTCTGGCATAGCACAGAAACAGTGCCCTTCACAGGGCCACCTGAGGATGGTAACAGTGTGGGGATCATTTGGAGTTATCCAGGTCCAGGCTGGAGGGGCTTTCACGGGGCAATATTGTGGTACCTTAGATCAGCAGGCATTACTACCCACATATTTGTTCTGATCTCATGATTCTTTCAGGCTTTGAATATGGAACGTCAGAACCCAATCACGTGGCTGCCACCGAGAGAGACCATTAAAATGCAACTAGAATTTTGTTTTGGTACTTTTTACACATCAGCTGCAAATCTTTACAGGATTTTCCCCTTCCCAGGGTAAAGAGAGAGAAGAGGAAGTGAAAACAGGAGGGGAGAATTTTCTTATAGCACCTCTTGCCCTACAGATAACAACCGAAAACCCCTTTAGGTTTGGGCAGAGCCTTGTACTTTTTAGTAAATTGTGCCCATCCAGACTTTGGTTCTCAGAGCTCCCCGAGGCAGGAGGCAGAATTCTGAGCTGCCCCACTTTTCCTCTTATTTGCAGACAGGAGGCACTCCTGGAGCTGTAGGCATGGGCTGGGTGCTGGCTATTTGGGGAAAAGGAGGTAATTCTTCAGAGCTATTCTAGAAAGGCACTGGGGGTTTCTGAGCCTTTTCCAGAAAGCTCCTCCATACCTGGCAAAGAAAGGTCTGTGTGAACAGGGATCCCAGCTGAGTATCCTCTGGGTGGAGCCCTTTGGCCACAGAAGACAGAGGAGCTGTGCTCCCCAGCACTCCGGCACCATCTGCTGCTCGCTCTCAGCTGTGGGACTCTCCTGGAGGCTGGGGATCCCCCACCCCAAAGCCCAGGGACTTTGAGAGCTCCTAACTGTAGTATCTGCCTCCAATAAAAGGGTGACTTCTCCAGAGTCTGGTATGCATATCTCCCAACTCTCTTGCTGCTTTAGGAGACTTCGTTGACAACTTGGCATACAGCACAGGCCGGTGGGAAGATGGGAAGGGTATGGAGGCCAATGGATGAGGCCCTGTTCTCCAATGCAGACAGATGGACAGAAACTCAATACAAGGGCTAAATAGAGGGTTGGGAGCAGGAGAGGGGATAGAGTGCTAGAGGTGCTTGAGGTAGCCTCGTGTTGGAATCCGGGTGCCAAGTCCCAGGGCAGAGTATCCCGGCTCAGTGGCCCCTGTTCTGTGCACCATGTACTCTGTGCTGAGGATCAATAATGCACAATAGGGCAAGTGTCAAGCTCCAAGGTGGCCAGGGTGTTTGCAGTTTGGATGGTTCCATTTCCATGGCTCCTTGGGAAGACTCCATAGTGTGGCTCATTGAGCCTAGAGTAAGGGCCTGGGACATGGAGGATGGACAGGCGATTTGCTGGGGAGGGCACATTAAGGTGGCCCTCTCCTGCCTCCTGAGGGTTTTGGCTTGTTTGGAGTTTGGGAGCTTGGCAGTGGAAGAGAGGCGAGGGATCAGGGTTGCTGGGAAGGAATGGGTTATTCCTTCCTTTGTTTGACAGATATCAAATGTAGGGCGACTGGGCATCTCCACTGGACTGCAGACCAAAGTGCCCAACAGAGAAGCATTAGGATCATTGCGCAAGGGGCCCTCCCTCTACTCCACACTCCAAGGTTTGCTGTCTCCCTCTTCTGATCTCACTTGGTGGGTGGGTGGGGGGGCAAGTAAGTGACCCGTGTTGGAGGCATTCAGCCCATCTCTCTCCTCTGTCTCCAAGCTTCCATCTCCTTGGCCTGTACTTAGGTTCCCGTCCTCTCAGAATATACGCCATCTCCTGGCTGTCTAGTAAGCTGTCAGTAAATATTGGATGAACATGTGAAAAAGATTCATCACCGACTCCTCGAGGGGTCTCTGCTTACCATCTTCTTTTCTGGAGAAGCAGCAGCTTGTTTTTGTCTATGTCTGAGAAAAAGATTAGGGACAGATCTGGGAAGAAAATTGCACAGCAAATTTACACCTGGATCTGGGAGAGCTGAAATCCTGTCCAGATCAGGATCCAGGCTCAGGGGACACCCAGCCAGGACCACTGGGGATAACAGAGCAGTTTGCTGGTCTGAGACAGGAGGAAGAGGAGAAATGTTTGCAAACCGGGCCTGGCATTGCAGGAATTTGCCTGGCCTCTGCGCTAGGGCCAGGTCAGTTGGTTTTCAGGTGAGTCTGGGAAGATTCTATCCAGGGAGATTCCAGCTTCTTCTGTCTTTCTAGGGTACAGCAAGTGGGGTGAATGATAAGGAGCAAAGATGCTGGGCAACGTCTCAGGGTGGCCACTTTGGACCCCAGAACCATGTTTGCAAATGAATAAAGCTTTGGTACAGAGTTGACTCAACAGCTATTCAACAACTACTCAAATTTCCTACAAGCTAATACCAAGTTCCTTGTCCGTGATCCACCCTTGGGGGTGGGGGAGGCCTTGGGTCTGGGATGAGCACTGGGTGGAGACCATAATGTAATGGGGCCTCACTGGTTTCCCTGGAGCCTTGAAACTGGCTGAGCAGGAAGCCTCCTGTTTAAAACTTACGTAAACAATCCTAAGCCTTTTCTGAGAGTGGGTGGGGGGAGCCTGGGGTGCATGTGAGGGTTGAAGAAGGGAGTGGTCATAGATGGCTGCCTCTTGTTGGCACTGGACCCACCCCTGATCCCCAGAGCGGGACCCTCAGCAGCTCAGAACCTGTCCTGGTGGCCTCTGGGCTTCCCTTGTGATCTGGGCACACACCAGGGCCATAGGATGCTGATCAGCCCAGCCCCGCTGTTGAATCAGGCTCCATCACTTCATTTTGATGGCAACTTGAATTTGTTATCCTTCAAGGATCATCTGTTGGAAGGACACCCGCCTCTTGTTACATCTCCCAGCCTGCCTGGGGGCAGCTCTGCAAAGCCAGTGTCTTTGCTTCAGGCCTGCATGTTCCGATGCCAGCTCTGGCACCAGCAGGGTGGGAAGATGAACAAAATTATTAAGCCCATGAGTTGAAAGGACAATTAATTCCCCTGTGGAAACTTTTGTTTCTTCTCTTCCTGGGTAACTTCAAATGTGTTAATCTAGGACTGTCTTTGGCTTCGTAACAGGTCTCATTCATAGCAGTCGTGTGGGTTTTTTTAGCTTTATTTTTCATTAGTGTGCAGTACATGTGAACTTTATATAAATATAAACTGAGTTTTGAAAAATGGAAGAATTAGCCATCACCTCTAATCTTACCACAAACACACTCGATCCAGTTTCACTTCCATTCCTCATCCAAATGTGTATTTAATTATACATAATATGATCCCAATATACATTTACCTTTTGAAAGAACCTAATCTGGGAGCACATGCATGGTCTCATGTGGCTACATTACCTTTCTCATCATCATTAACCCAAAAAATACCTCTAGCTTCATAATTTATTTAATCAACCTCCTGTCATTGGAAATTTGATTACTTCTTCCTTCACACTCCCAACCACAAGATCTGCTTGTCTTTTCTGGGCTCTGTCAATCCCTGGGGGCCAGGCAGAGAAGGTGGTCTAGATTTGGGAGTCTGGCAGGGTTCATGTGACTCCAGCTCTCCCTCACACGCTCCCTTCAGCCCAGGTCCTGAGCCTTTCATCCTGCCAAGCGGTTCTTGCTGTGCCCAGGTGTCCACAAGGAGCTCCTCACTGCTCAGTAGGGTAAGGGCATTTCCAGGGCACATTTGTGCAGTTTTTCATCCATGCTGGCATTCACCCACTGGACTCTGACCATGTGTATAGACCTCTCCTTACCAGATGAAAGGCAGGGGCCAGGTCATACTGGATCTTTATTACTGATGCCTTAGAGTGTTCTTGGCATATAATAGATGCTCAAGGGGTGGTTGAGGGGATGAAAGGTAAAAGAATGATTCACAGCCCGCAAGGAAACCTGTGTCACCAACTCCAGCTCTTTCCCCAGTCTGCTGTAGAATCTGACACAATGCTCTGCTACAGGGCCAAGGGGCTTTGGCTCAGGGCAAAGGGCTCTTTACTGAATAGCTTACTTCTGACTCTTAGGTAGCTCCTGCCCCTTTCTCAGAATTGTGGTCCATGCTCTCCACTCCCCGTTTCCTAATTTCAACCATAAAGTAATGATGGTTTAATAATGTAGGGTCCCCACTCCCCCCATACGTCCAGATTTAGATCCCCTTTTAGTCAATGGGGGACCAACTTGTCTCAGCTTGCCCAGGACTTTGCCAGTTTTAGCTCTGCAGGTCCCCATTCAGTCCCAGTTAGAGACATGTAAACCCGAGGGTTTTGTCCCAGCTCCCTGCACCCAGTTTTAACAGTGTCCTGTAGGGGGCGCTAGAGGCACAGCCTGGGAGGCAGGTGCCCAAGTGGAGGGAGCATTTTTGTCTGCCTTCCCAGATGTAAGACCCTACCACCTGGACACCATCGGACTAGGGATTCTGCTCCGCCAGAGCGGGTCAGAAAAGAGCCCATCTCTCCCCACCCCCCAACCCCGCGTCAGGGAGCTGACACCTGTTGCAGAAGAGGGTGTTATCTTGCAGACAATCCTGGTGCCCAGAGCCCTCTGTTTCTTGGCCCCATGAAAGCAAATCACGTGTATAAATATATTGCTCTTTGTCTCGGGCTATCAAACTACCCAGTGTTTTCTAGCTGACGGCAGCTCTGCCTACCCCAACAGCAGGACCCTCCAGCTGTGAGACCTAGAACAATTCGAGCGACAGCAGAACAAACTGGCTTGCTTCTTTTAAAGTGTGTCTATCGACTATTCACCTGTCCCTGGTTTATAGACCTACCTTGGGAAGTGGGAAGTCATAAAATTTACTCTCAAAGTCAGTGGGGTGAGGGGGTGTGATAATGGTAAGGTAATCTTGCTACAAGAGAGGAGACCCATGCAGATCCTGCTTTGGGCATTAGCCTGGCTGTGGCCAACAGCGAGTCAGCTGTTCTGATGAACACAGATTTCCTGGTGCTTCATGCATCAACCCCCTGCTTTGGTGCATGACCCTGACCATTGAAGTGTAGATGTGCTCAACTGGCTGACCAAGTGTTTAGAAACAATTGCTATCGTGGTAGGATCTTTTTACCAATTCTTGTATTTGCTCACTCTTTGTTATTAAGCTTTGTACTTTGCTGATAATTACAGTTCAACAGGTATTCTGTGAGAACTGTTTTGTAAGGAGGGCCTGGCTGAAAACACCAACACAATGATTTAAAAACCCAGAGCTGCCATTTACGACTTGACATGTCATCAGTGTGGGTGTTTCCGTCTGCACAAATATCTGGGACATGCCAATGAGGATACCAGTCGTTGATAGTGCTCGCTACAGAGAAGGTATTTGTTTATAAGCCTTCCTCCCTCTTAAAAAAAATCATTTCAAGAACGGGAGGGGTTATGACAAAGCATTGGTCCTTTTTTGCAAAGAGTTGGAGAAGAGAGCGGGCCAGGGCCAGTTGGCAGCCTGAGTTCATATTTCACCGGTGCAGTATCTATTCCCCTTGGTGCTGGACTCAGAGGAATCTGGGGCAGGGACATGGTGGGGGGTTCCTGTGACCTTGAATGAGTTATTTAACTTCTCTGAACATCAGTTTGTCCATCTTTAAATCCAAGATGATATTCAGAGTATCCCCTCATTAGGTTATTGTAAGGGTTAAATGAGATGATGTGCATCGTGCCCTGAACCCTTAACCCCAACAGACTGGCAGGGGTTCAACAGTGCTTTGTTGAAGAATCAAGTGTCTCCCTTTACCTTCCCTCCAAGCTGACTGCCTATTCAGTTAAGCCTATACCACATCAGCTTGAACTGTATTCCAGTTAAATAAGGCTTTCTTTGTATTTCGATATACTCATTAAGTGGGTTTGGCTGTTTCCCACGCTTTCCCAGGTGCTCTTTTTTTTTTTTTTTAAAGATTTTATTTATTTATTCATGAGAGACAGAGAGGCAGAGACATAGGCAGAGGGAGAAGCAGACTCCATGCAGGGAGCCTGATGTAGGACTCAATCCCAGGACTCTGGGACCAAGACCTGAGCCGAAGGCAGACACTCAACCACTTTGCCACCCAAGCATCCTGGGTGCTGTGTCTTGAGCCATCATCATCGTCCTTACTGCCCCTCTGCCCCCAAGCCCTGTCCCTGCCACCACCGGTAGCTAACATTTATTGAGTGTCTACCAAGTACTAGGCATCAGTCGAGGTCCTTTCATCCACCTTTCATTCTCTTCTCCCATGCACCCCGAGAAATTGATACTGCAGTAACTTTGTCCCCATGGTGCAGATAACAGAACTGAAATGGTGTCACTGGACTTGAACCCGGAACTGCACTAACGCCTGTGTTCTTGACACCACTATTCACCGCCTCTCTTCATGTGGCAGATCTTGCCCCTTGACAGGTTGGATTTCGCTAGTTTTGCTTTTGGAGAGCACATCAGATTCTAGGTTCCTGGATGCTGGTCACAAATGGTTTTGGGTTTCTGGCGACAACTCAAGGTGCTATCTATCCCCTGTTGTTTAGTGGGGGAGAAGTAGGATTTCACTGCAAGAAAAGTGATCCTCGTCTAAACTGGCATGATGGGAAACACTAAAAAGTGAGGGATGTCAAACGTTTGGCAAAGTTCAGGTCAGCTAGACTTGAGCAGGTTTGTTTGTTTTTTTTAAGTAGGTTCCAGGCCAGTGTGGAGCCTGATGCGAGACTTGAATTCATGACCCTGAGATCAAGACCTGAGCCCAGATCAAGAGCAGAGGCTCAAATGACTGAGCCATCCAGGTGTTCCTTGAGTGTTTGAGTGTCCCGAGGACCTGCTCTCTGCAGAAGAAGCTGTAAAGAACAATTCTAAGCCTGGCACCTATCGTTGGGTCTTAGATGAGTCACTCAGTTCTCTTCTTTGGGCTTTGATTCCCCCTTTTGGAAAATGAAATGGTTAAACCAAATTGGTGGTTCTCAAAGCTTTGATGTGCTAGATTCCCAGACTCCCACTTGGTATGCTCTAATTCAGTACGGTTGGGTGGAGCCTAGGCAGCCTCCCTGGGGCAAAGGCTGAGCCCATTAATTTGAGAATTGTCCACCTGGACCATGGCTGACATTTGATTTGAAAGCTAATGTCCCAGGATATGTGTTTTTTGAGGAGGAGGAAGACTCATCCAAAGCACACACACAGGAAGAGGTGGGTCAGGTTTAGAGAGTAACTGTACACAACAGCCATCTGATATTGGTACTTCCTGAAATTTCTGAGACTCAACTCTTTCAGAAGCTTCCCCAGAGCTCACAGACTGACAGGAAACCACGACAAGGGTAAAATGCAAACATAATACACCCTATCAGATGTGGGGGCAGTTTTCCATGCAGCATGATAACTTGTATCCTCAAAGCTTGTAAATCATTTGTTTTAAATCTGTGCATTTTTCTTGTTTTGGTGGCATGGAGAACTCTGAAGAAAAGGAGGCTTCAAAAGGGAATAATTTTTATGTGTATATATATCCCAGTAGAAGAACTCTGATCTCCAAGGAGATTCTTTTGTCTTTAAGTCTTTCAGATTATTGACCCATAGGGATGAAATCCTAGGACACATCTTCAATCTCCATATCATTTTAATATCTTGGGCTACAGCCTAAGGCTATCTCCATGTCCCCCCCCGCCCCCCCCCCGCAAATGGTGTGTGTGGGTTGATTAACTCTGGCTCAAGATAATAAATATAGATTCCATTGGTAAAGTGATCTACTCTAATATGACCTTCAGGAAATTAGAAAATCAGACTCAAATGTATGAAAAGCACTTGGGCATATAGTAACTGCTCAAAAACATGTTGGCTTTTAATATTAGGTGATCACAGGATCAGCTTTCACGAATTTGTCCTTGAGTTACCAACTGCTTTTGGCTCAGGGATCATTTCTGAGAAGACAAGGTTCCTAGATCTCCAGGTAGCAGGAAATATACTTTCCTTTTATTGCAGCCTTCCCCAAAGATCTTTATCCAGACTACTCTGTAGGATCCTTCAGATGATTTTGGATGATGTGCAGATCTTCTAAATAATGTTCTTTAAAATAGTACTTAAGTATAAAGATCACCAGTAAAATATCTGTATTTAAGAGTATTTTCTTTTTATGACAAAAAAATGGTTTCACATTTATGCTGATATAAAGTTTCCTTTTAAAATAAATGATGTAAGTGGAATAAGTTGATTCAGAGAAAGCTGTTAAGTAATAATAGTACAGGTGGTACCCAGAAATGGTAGAAATCATGGCAGTGCATGCAAATGACTGAGTTTTGAGAAGTACTGTGTTCGTGCATTGAACCCACCTGCTCCCCAGTTTGCTCCATGTGAAACTATTAACGCTCATTTGGTGGAGTTTGCATCTATACTATAGTTATAAAAATCTTGTGCTGGACAGGACCTGAAGGTCATCAAAGAACAACACTCCTTATTTTAGACAGGTGGTTTCTGAGATCTCGAGATGTGCTTTAAGTGCAGTACCTGCTGGAGGAACTATGACTTTCCCCATCAGAGAAAACATTAGTGCTTTCTAGTAGCCCAGACGTGAGGAGTAGAAAAGCATAGTCATTTACCCCCAGTTCATTAAGAGACACTGGAAGAGAGAAATCGTGTCCCATGGCAGGATCTCGGAGTGCACTTGTCTTGAAATATTTGAAGGTCTTTTATTTGGGAGAGGATTACATTTATTCTATTTGATTTCAAGGTGTAGAAGCAGGACTTTGAGTTAGCTAAACAAGGAATGAGCTGTCTTCAGAGATGATGGGCTCCCCAAGGCTAGAGGTGCTTATGTTAGCATCGTGTGACAACCCTCAAGGACACGGGGAAGGGGATGCTCTCTGTCCAAAGACCAGATAGGACCTGAGGTCGTTGCCACTCTTGAATGTCAAGGAGTCTGAGGGTAGCCTTTCCTTCCTTTTAAATGGCTTATCATAGGAAACTATTGTCTGTAACTGTCTCAGTTTTATGTAAAAAGCAGTTAAATCAGGGACGCCTGGGTGGCTCAGTGGTTGAGTGTCTGCCTTTGGCTCAGAGCCTGATCCTGGGTCCTGGGATCAGGTCCTGCATCGGGCTCCTTGCATGGAGCCTGATTCTCCCTTTGCCTGTGTCTCTGCCTCTCTGTGTTTCTCGTGAATAAATAAATAAAATCTTAAAAAAAAAAGTCCCCTCCCCACATTACATTTTTTTGATTAAAAAATTATGCAAAAAATTATATGAACCTTTTTTTTGTGCTAAATGAGAAAACGTGACCATAAGCCCGCTGGTTTAACTATTTCCTGCAATGTATTTTCAAAATCTGGTGGCTAAATACTTGATAGTTTGGGATTTGCATTTTAATTAGGGTTTTGTTTAACAATATGCAGTAATTATTAGAGAGGTATATAGACCGGTCTGGTAAATCGAAAGTTCCATCATTTTGCACTCAGAAAACTTCTACTTGGACTATAAAATGTAGAGTTAATACGTTGAACCAAGTGAACTTGTCATTTTGTAGGCAAAAACCTACATAGGCAATTTCATATAGTTCAACCTAATAATACTAAAGACATTTATAAATAGTCTTATAATTTCTAATACATTTGGATATCATTTTCTACTAAACTCAGAATTTTCCTTAGCATACTGATCAAAGAAACATTATCACAGTAAGCCAAATTATAGTTCAGCATGATTTCTTCTCAAAAGGCTCTGAGTTCCTTTTGACTTGTTACTGCACAGTGAATTTTTCATTTGCAAAGATGTTAAGCCCTCTAATGTGCAAATCATTAAGAAGCCAATGGTTGTTCCAGCAAGGTTTGCCCAGTGCTGAGAAACAAGATAAAACTCCTGCACACGCTAAGACCAAGTGGGGAGACCATGTGTGGTAGTGCTTGAGGGTAAAGGACAACTATTCATGAAATGAGGATTTAACAAAGCATAATCCCAGCTTCCTTGCCGTTCACATGAGAAACCAAAGCTTCAATTTAACTGCAGGCAGTGGGAGTTTCACACTGTCAGCACCAACTGTCTGAAACCCCAAACTGGTATCTAAATGTGAAGGACCAAGACTAAAAATTTAGAGCATCTTAGTTAAATGTCAGATTCTCTTTTCAAACACACTAAACTGTTTTATCTTTTCCATAGGACATTTGTACTATGTTAAAATGAGATAGCTCCTAGTGACTTTCCCCCAAAGTTCTGTTTTACAGAATAATATTCATGTACTGCAGGAGAACCATTTAAAAATACATGCTTGACAGGGAAAGATAGGAAATTTGAAACTCTTCTAAGAAAACTAGGGGACTATGGGGGCATTTCCTGCCCCGTTTTTTGTTAAAAATTGATCAAAATATAAGCCCTTAAATTCTACGCATTCATACTCAAAATAAATCCACTAAAAGTCATGGCTTTTGGGAGTAGCAAGGGCACTGAGACAAAGTAGTTCAATCTATTTTACAGTTGAAACAGGCTCTGAGTTTAACTGATTTGCCCAACGCCTACGGGGATATGGAAAAAATAATCAAAGACCTCGATTATACCCCACATTCTCAAAGAAACTAAGAAACATCTCCAACATTGTTGATTTCTCCAATCAGATCACTCTGACTAGGGGAATTTTAATTCAATCTTCCCTGCCCAGCGGTTAAAAAGCGGTCAAGTCGCATCTGATTAAATTCATTCTCCAGCCAATTGCCTAGTATGGTGTGGGCAGGCTTGGCTGAGAGCTGCTCGTTTTTCAGTGCCATTTCCAGCTGGGCAAAGGCCCCACTTCCATCATTTTGGAGACTTCAATACCGTGGTAAATGACCCGATTTTGCTCTGGCACTCCTTTCCACACACGTATTTAACAAATTCTTTGCCCAGTTTTGACAGAGATGGCCTGCACCCACAAAGTTTATCCAAGTTGTTGGGTAGATGGCTCAGATTCTCAGCCCTACAATGTCTGACACCCAAAAACTGATCTATTTGACCGGTTAGTTCTTCAATTTACAAACAGGACAAAGATCCCATGTGCTATTTAGAGAAACAGAGACTAAGGGTTGTTTCCTCCCAGTACCCAAGCTTCCTTTCCTCTTCTCAGGAGGCTGATGAGTGCGGTCAGCTCAAGTTCAACAGCAGTGATTTATAAAAAATGTCACTATAAGTGAAGTCATGCACGTATGAAGTTTTCTGCATGTAAGCTGAGGGCTTGTGTTCATTTACCCACTTTTTCAAAGATAATTTAAATGTAGAAACAGATTTCCTTTTACTTTGGAGTCAAAGACCAACCTTTAAATGTGATATGACCGTGAGGAAACAGATTTTCACAAATGTCCTGTATAAATGAATGTAATACTGCAGTTTACAGATGTTAGGGGAGACCAAGGCCCTGAGGATGCAAATTTATAATGGCTGTGTGAGCCCACTCCCTGCTGTCACTGCATCACAGTAACAAAATGATACACTTGCTTTGCATAAAAATAGTGATAAAAACACAGAGACATTTTTTCCACTTATTTATTACATTTGGACCTTTAAGAAACATATACCATTAGATATACCACTATTCAGTAAAAATCTATTCTAGTTTTTGGGAAGCATACGTGTCACAAACTATCTTGTTTCTAGTCTCCAAGACTTTACTAAGAGTTTATCAAAAAGGTAGACTCTGATCTATGGGATCCTGAGCCTTGAGGTTTTGAGTTTTGATTATTGTAGAACAATTTCAAATGAATGAACTGAATTCCCAGCTGTTTTCCTCCTGGAATGGTCTAAGCATTTTGAAGTTGTCTAGTCCACTGCAATATTCAATTCCTTAAGCTTTGTGATCTATTCTGTCTTTGGAAAACTTGGTAAAAAAGTATTTTTTTTTTTTTCTGTACAATAAGGATGAATTTATCAGAACACACCCGGTATGAATTATAACAAAAAGCAGTATACATAATGTGTATGCGCCATGTTCGTTTTAATGACTACTTCATAAGCTGGTAACTACTCAAACTATGGAGGCTATTTCTGGATCAGTAAGACCCAAGCTCAGTTGTAGTCAACTCCCTAACACAACTCTTGGTACTCCACGTTGATTAAAAATAAAAAAGGGTAAGTGAACAGATACATACTCATACATGATTACCTTTTCAAGAAGCTACTCTTTGTGGAAGAATACAGGGAGGCTGTTGATGGGGACTGGGAGGTTTAAAGCTATGGCTTTGGTAAGCACCCCAGTGAGCTGTAGGAAGGCATTTTTAAGAGTAGATTGTGCAGCATCAAAGGATAACTCTCTAAAAGAGGTGGGCGTTTTCTCAGTTAATTTAAATTCTGAGGCTTTCAGTAGTTGAGGGCTAAAAATAAGACCCAAAGAAAAGAACCGACTTCACAACGGCTTAAGAAAGGTGACTGTGCCATTTGGCTCGTGATGCTAAATGGTCCAAAAGCCTTTGGTGGTATGATATGGACAAGAAAAATATTAATACACAAACCACATAACACCATTAAAACTCAAAAAACATTTTTTTTTCATTTAAAAAAGTATTTAGAACACATAAAACAAGGCAACATTTATTCTTTCTTCTCATCTTCTGGTGTGGGGTCTGTCGGTGGCTCCTCCACTGTTGCACTGTTGCTCTCTGAGCCAGTGTTACTATCACTGGTCCCTTCCTCGGCCATACTGTCCACCCCCTCCTGCCCGCTCTCCTTGTCCTCAGGAGTAGATGTGCCTTCTTCACCATTCTGTTGGCTTTCCGTTGCTTCTTCAAGGTGTGTCTCCTCTGTAATCACACATTTGTCACTGTCAGTTCCAAGATAAAAATTTACTCTTCTAATTATGCTATGCTGTCCAACGTGGTAGCCACTCACCACAGGTGATGTTAAGCATTTGAATGAACTAGTGTGACTGAGGAACTGTTAGCACCTTTGAAAACAATTTGGATTTGAAAAATCTACTTTTTAGCCGTAAATTTACAAAAGCTAAATACAGATCAATTATTTCTGATGAAAACTTAGCTTCTAAATTAGATGTGCTACAGGTATAAAATACACATGAGATTTTGAAAACTTACTATGAAAAAGGCAGTAAAAAAACTGATACTTAAAAATGTTGATAACTGGTTGAAATATTAAGATATCCTGGGTTAAATAAATATATTATCAATATTAATTCATTTGTTCTGCTTTACTTTAAAAAGTGTTAGAAAATTAATAATCACACAGCGACTTACATTTTATTTCTATTGGACAATGCTGTTCTCTACTTTGGGTTTAATTAGTGGGAAATGACATAAGGGCAGTATTTCAGGTACTTTGTTAAAATGTCATGCTGGGCTGTTTTCTGTAAGCAATTAAGAGCATGAGGTTTTTGCTCAAATAGTCTCAATTTTGTTTTTTCCTTCAGCCTCTAAAAGGATAAAATCTGAGTAAAGCCCCATAGGCATGCTCTACTCATAGACGACAGAACAGAGGCAAAACACAGAGTGTTTTGTCTAGTTGTAAAATGAGCAAAGAATCATACTCCATACCCTAATTCTCAAGCTCCTGCTTTAATCATGGGCATGTACTTATGCTCCAAACTTGTTAAGATAAAAATATGTTCACAAAAAAACAGAAAGGCTCAGATAATGAAACTTAAAATCTGACTATCTGAGATGCTAATCTGAATTAAATTTTTAGTAACATCTGGTAAAGAGATCTATATTCCATTATATAGAATAGTTTTCCTGATGTCAAATTGGAAATTGTCAGTTGAATGCCAAGTATGACTACTGTCTCTCCCACTTCTTGCAGTGATCGTCCAGGGAACCTTTGGCTGTATTTCCCATAATACTTTTTTTTTTTTCCTAAGATTTTATTTATTTATTCATGAGAGACACAGAGGGAGGCAGAGACATAGGCAGAGGGAAAGGAAGGCTCACTGAAGGGAGCCTGATGTGGGACTCGATCCCAGAACTCCATGATTATGCCCTGAGCCAGAGGCAGACACTCAACTGCTGTGCCATCCAGGTGTCCCTCCCATAATACTTCTTTTTAAAGATATTATTTATTTATTTTAGAGAGAGAGAGAGAGAGATCGATCATGAGTAGGGGGAAGGGCAGAGGGAGAAGGAGACTATCTGCTATGTGGGGCTCTATCCCAGGACCCTGGGATCATGACCTAAGCTATGGCAGACACTTAACTGACTGAGCCACCCAGAAGCCCCTCCCATAATACTTTTAACTTAGTCCTGTTTACATAGGGCACTGGGCAGGGTCATAACAGTGCCAGAAGGTAAAGTGATCTCAAAATTTCAAGTAATCAATTTAATTGATATTTTATGTGAGTTTTACATCTTATTTTGTGCCTTGAGGAATGCTTTTAATCAGGAAAATCAGTATGCTTGGAAGTAATAACTTCTCTTGGATCAAGTCAATAGACCTTTTCTGTAAAGACTAGATAGTAAATATTTTGGGTTTTGTGGGCCAGGCAGCCTCTGCAACTACTCAACTATACTGTGGTAGCCCCAAAGCAGCCACAGATAATACGTTAACATACAGGTAAGGCTATGTTCCAACAAAACTTTATGAAAACAGGTGGCAGGACAGGATCTGGCCTGCAGGTTTTACTTGCCCAGCCCTGTCTTAGGACGCCAAAGATGCTTGATCTTAAAAGTAACAACCACACACTATGTTTTAGCAATAAAGGTTAAAACACGGAGTGTCATTACTGTGTCAAATCCTATACTAAGTGATTTTACATACATTTCCTTATTTGTCCTCTAGAACTCACTGTCAAGAGGCCGGTACTAAAGTACTTACAGGTGAGGAAACAGATTAAATAATTTATCTAGTCATAGGCTAGCAAGTGGTGAAAGAGTATTAGACCCAGATCTGTCTGACTCCAGGGCTAGTATCCTTAACCATTCGTATCATTCTACTTTATATGCCCGAGCTGGAAAATGGCATGACTCAATCCAGACAAACAGCCAAGACCTCAAACAGCCAGACTAGAGACCGATGCCCCACTGCTCTTTTGTATTGACACCAAGATTTTATGTGAATCTACCACAGAGATTAGGATTTGGAAAGGAAATGTGTAGATCACAGAGAATAGCCCTTGACAATGACTTTGCAGTCAGCTGGCAGGTTACCTGTCTCCATAGGGATGCTTTCGTCGTCCTTCTTCTCCTGGGTCTTACTAGCAGCTGGCTCTTCCTCAGGAACCATGCTGCTCTGACTACGTTCAGCTTGCTCTGCTGCTTCTTTCTCCCTCTCCTCTTGCCTTTTGCGAGCCTGTTCTTCTGCCTGTGCAATTTCAGCAGCAATCTTTTCCATATCCACTTCTACTTTCAAACCGCACAGCTAGTAGTCAGAAAGAAATACAACTCTCTTAGTAATGTTCTTTTCTTACAATCTGTGAACCAGAGGAATTATTTCAAAAAGTGGGTTTTCTTGGCTATGAACTATATACATTTTGGGGGGTGGGGTGGGAACGGACGTGGTTTGAAGCTCTTGTGTCTATAGGAAAAAAAAGTTGCTCTATCGGCCACTTAACATCAAGTATTATGGGACAGTTGGTGAGGCAATGCTGAAAACACTGGACTTATATATATATAAGGCTTCCATTTCCTATTTCAAGATACCAAACACTAGGTTTACTTGTGTACAAAATGTACACACACCATAAACTACATTTAATGAATAAATCTCAATAAAATGGAAACAACTCATGACAGCATGAGTTTAAATTAGACACCGGGGGTCTAGGGTCTATAGGCCTAGTACATATGTGTATACTATATGATATTTTAAACCTATTGAAATTTTGCCAGAAAATGGGAATAACTTCATAAAGCAAACACCTTACCAGTTAGAGCAAAGTTAACCCTGTTTCAAAGTGAATAACATTTAATAAAAATACTATTGTGGAGAAAAGAACAAGAAAAAAGTACCAGACACAGTGATAAAAAGTACAGTGAACACATTAAATTGATACCCTTTTAAGTTCATTGTTAAATGAATCTGTGCTTTCTAGAAACTTCCTCTTCTTTTCCTGGTGTCGCTCCTCTATCTGAAGAAGTTCAGCTTCTAGTTTTCGCTGAAAGACATGATCAGCCTTTATTATTATTGAATTATTTTCTCAAAAGCAAATGGCAAACATAAAACATATTTCATTTCTTTTTGTATATATATTTTATATTTCATTTCTTTTTTTTTTTTATATTTCATTTCTTAATGGCCCATGCTTTTTCACAGCATGGCAAAGGTTTTGAATTTTGAAATTAAATCATCTGTTGTACAATATGTATAGCTAAGATTTTAAAAACATAAAATGTGGCACAGAGGAGTGACTACAATTAACAAGTATATGTTAAAGAATATTGTTTCAGGCCTGAGCAATGTCTTCAAAAAAATATTTAGTTAAGCAGTAACATCTGAGAAGATGTCTTAAAATTCTCCATACACATACTTTCCATCACAAGGGTCTGTGTTATAGTTTGATGACAAACTTATTAAAATCTCTGGGAAACCTCTACCTCCTCAAGCCTCTTCCCTGAATGAGGAACAGGTAAGATGGAACACAGAAATATTTAGCCTGTACACTGATGCATGGCATACAATCATGCCACTGAGGCTCTGTGACATACACCCAGTTTATTGTAACAAATGCTTTGTGACTTTACCTGATGAACCATTAAGGACTGGACCTGTCGTTTGAGGACCTGCATTCTAGCTGTTGTGACAACTGACCGAACGTCTGGCACCACACTCTCACTAAGGATTTCACTGATGAGGCGGTGGTTTCTCTGGAAACGGGCAGTGGCTGTATGCTTCATTGAAAAGCCATCATCATAATCTGGAATACATAAGATGTCTGGAAATGAGGTCACTAGTAACCATAAACAGGAGAGAGTAACAATGTGAACACCTAATCACCAAGGAGCCATGGCCCTCACTGGCCTAACAAGGGGAGAAGCTTCCTTGCTCAGCAGGGAGTCTGCTTCTCCCTCTCCCTTCCCCCTGCTCATGCTTGCTCTCTCTCTCTCAAATAAATAAAAATCTTTAAAAAACAGAAACAAACCCAAGGGGACCTTAAGGGCATTGTAGGAGCAACGGGGCAGTCATTTGATTAAAAACCATAGGGAGGATTACATAATGTTCATTGGTCAGGGTACTGGTTATTCTCCTGAAATCTTTAAGTGATGATGTGTCTCTGAGAAGGACTTGGCTGAAACACAAATGATATAAAACCATGTGTCTTCTGGCATGAAAATCCAACAATGGGAGGGCTTGCGTGTTACAGCAGGACTGCAGTGCTGCTGAATGGTTTCCTCTTCCAGTAGTAATTTAGGGCATTTATATGTGATGACAACACAGGAGCTGGACAGCGTCTTTGTCACCATATGACTTTAATACTGAAGTAATGAAAAATGCCCACTTGCAGAGAAAACATTAACTCCAGCAACACTGTGTCTCAGATTGCCATATACATCTTATGCAATTAAAAAACCATTAAAGCCCTAAAGTAACTTTATAGGAAAAGAATGTTCACTACCAAATTTTACCTTTAATTTTTATCAATCTACACATGTATAGAGTTGTCAGCATGTAAAGACATTATACTGTTTCGTTCCCTCAAACTCATATACTTACAACATGGATCTGATTTGTATGCTTATTTTCAATGGCTATGCAACAGTGTTTCCTTCATCTCAACAGTGGTCTATCACCACTGTGGTTTGGGGCATATCTGCTAATAATCCATACTATCATTTAACTTACTTAAATTAACTCACTTAAAAAAAAAAAAGCTTCCTCTTAAGCAATACACATTATTATAAAAGTTCCTTTCTGAACTATCTAATTATCTCAGCATCCCACCAGAGGTGGAGGGACCACGCTTTAGGAACCTTTGCCACTGATCCAAATTGTACTGCTTTGTCACAGTTTAGCACTTCCTTTATTATTTGGTAATTAGGTAGTTCCCAAAATCTCATCATCGTAAACACCATGGCCAACAGACTGTTTTGCAAATTATTTTGTTTCCTTTCAAGTAATTTCTTTAGGAAACATACTTCTGAAATGAAAATTACTGGAATATAGGATACCATTAAAAAAAAATTCCACGACTGGGACACCTGGGTGGCTCAGTGGTTGGGCTTCTGTCAAAGGCAGATCCTGGGCATGATCCAGATTCCAGGGCATGATCCTGGAATCCCAGGATGGAGTCCTTCATTGGGCTCCTCATGGGGGAGCCTGCTTTTCCCTCTGCCTATGTCTTTGCCTCTGTGTCTCTCAAGGAATTAAAGAAAAATTCCATGACTTTCCTGGGTTTTTTGGGGGAAGTCTTTCATATTTATACTTTGGATTATACATGGTATATTCATGCTACCTCTATCTAAATTATATGCTTTCTTCTTTCATTTATAGGGCTCTAGTGTTGGCCACTGGTAGGGGAAATCAAGTCTTAGCAATCTGGGCTTGTCTTTCCTTGCACTTAAGAGTTGTCTGACTTGGGGCAGTGGTGGGCTTATATTTTCTAGTTGTTTTCTAATTCACTAGCTATTTATTTTACCTCAGTCTCTAAAATGCCATTTAAAAAACCCTTCACTGTTTGGAGTGGAGTGCATATGCCTTCTCCGTAAGAGCAGCTGGCAGCTGCTGTGCTGCTCATAGGGGGCTGTCCTTCTCTTGGATCGGTGCTCATCCCCACCTTGCAAATCTTCCTTTTTCTGCTCAGTTCTGGGGTGAAAAATCCAAGGTCTAAAGTCACTCTTCTCCTGGCATCTTCATTTCCACCTGTCCTTTCTTACCAGCAGCTTTAAGTTCCTATCTTAAACTTGTAAAACATAATGGGCTGAAATCAAAGGAACAGAGAAGAGGATCTTTTAAAGACTGTTCCTGAATGAGTCTCTAAAGTCCTGCTCAATGCTCACAGTCTTTCACCTAAAAAAAACTTTAATTGCTTGTACTTGTGGCTCCCATGTGGCTAGCCTTTGTTTATACTCTTCTACGGATTCCTCATCCTTCTAATTATTCATAGACTGGATCTTCTTTTTAGTTCTGCAGGTTTTTCTTGCTTAATCATCCAATTTGAGTAATTTTTTAAAAAAACATTTTATTTATTTACTCATGAGAGACATAGAGAGAGAGGCAGAGACACAGGCAGAGGGAGAAGCAGGCTCCCCATAGGGAGCCCGATGCAGGATTCAATCCCAAGACTCTGGGAATCATGACATGAGCCGAAGGCAGACACTCAACCACTGAGCCACCCAGGTGTCCCAATTTGAGTTATTTTGCTCTGTGTTTGCTAGTGTGTCCTTACCACGGCTGATTCTATTTAACACTCGGTACTGTTTCTATTCCATATTTTACTCTATTATTTATTATTATTATTCTATTCTATTCTATTTATGAGAATATTTGTCAGTATCCCAGTCCATTCTTTTTAAAAACATTGTTTTCCTTCTCCTTTTAGGTATATGTTTATCCATGTTTTTAGGTGGCATTACTGTTTCCTCTCTCTGCAGTATCTTTAAAGTTCTTACAAGCCTCCTCTGTCACCCCTACTCTGAAATGGGATCTTATTTTCTTGATTTTTTTTTTTTTTTTTTTTTTTGCTTGTAGCTAGAGCTTCTGGCCTTTCCAACTTCATAGCAGCACATGAGAAAATGCTATTTGTACAGCAGGTGTGATTCATGGAGGAGTATGCTCCCAGATGCAGGTGGCTAGCTCTGAGGTTCCTTGCAGCTTCAGATCCTGCTTGGCTGCAGAGACCAGGGGCAGAATCTGTACACCTGCAAACTTGTCATGGGATGCCAATCAAGATGCTCTGCTATTTGTATGTGTGTATAAAGTTTGTATGTGTGCACTTCCTCATGTTTATCATGAGCTATGTTAGATTTCTGAATTAAATAGAAAGAAAAATTCATAATACTTCTACCCACTCATTAACTTTCTCCCTTAAGTGCCTTTAATTCAGCAAGTTTAAGGAACCAACAGGAAAACAAGATATAAATAGAAGACATTTAGCTTTTTAAAAGCAGTTGTGGCAAAATTCTGATTATGACTCCAAAACCTTCCCTGTATAAAGATTCTGGTAAACTATAAATAGTTTTTGCTGTCTTCTACACTAACAACGATATACCTTTTTCTTGCGGGAAATTAATATATCTTAAAATAATTACTCAAAATATTAAAATGGCAATTAAATATGCTTTGTTTCCCATTTAGGATAGGAAATAAAATAAAAACTTTTTTTTTTTTTTTTTTTTTTACCATCTGGATCTTCAGCAGGCTGAATGCTCATGTAAGGTTCTCCTTTCTCCATGCGAGACTGTCTCTGTCGACTTTCTTCCTCTAAAGCAGCTTCTGCACGACTTTTCGCATTTATGTAAGCAAGGTATGCGGGGGAATTATGATAGGCCTTCATAGATTCATTGTACTCTATCTGAAATTCAAAGGTTTTTCAGTTTTATAATTAACATATTGCAGGTTATACAAATACTTTATCTCATTTGACTATCAAAAGACATAATTATCTCCTTTTTACAGACAAGGAATCTGAAGCCTAGAGAAATTTGACTTGACCAAGGCAGAGACAGTACAGCCTCAGCTGATTACAGCTTTTGTTTTTTATAAACAAGCAAATGTTTATGCATTTTATATATTGTCTCCATTCCACTGTGATCCCCATTCTACCTTTTCTGCTTCGTATTCGTTTAAATATTCTTGTTTTTCTTCATCAGTGAGATCTCGCCACATGCCACCAATAATCTTGCCAATCTCCCACAACTTTAGGTCAGGGTTGGAAGCTTTTACTTGGTCCCAGACCTTAAAAAGGAAACATGAAATTTTTAGGATGCCTAACAATACAGACCTTTAAAAATATTTTTTAACATAGAAACTTTTAAACATAAACAAAAACAGAAGGAATAGTATTGAATTCTTATGTTCTCGTCGGCCCGCTGCAACAATTATCAATAGCCGACCAATCTCATTTCCTCTGCTGGATTAATCCATGGCAGATCTCAAGATATCTCCAATCGCTGTTGAAAGTTAAGATGAGCTAACCCAGTAACATAGTCTCTCTCTAAAAGTTCACAGAATTTAGAAGGAAAGTGGTTAATCTGTATAATACAACAGACCATATCTTTAAATATATGTGTAACAATTGTGACCACAAATTTCTAAATAGTGGTGAAAATAGCTAAATGCTCTTGCTATTAATAAAGATACTGGCTCTATTTGTTACTTTAAGAGAACACAGGTTCATAACCAAGGCAAACCAAACCACAAGGGAAAATTCAAGAAGTGTAAAGAAAATGAAAATTACCATAAGCTTATTGTATAGGTATAACCCCTGCATTCTAGGCTTTTTAAATTCAAACATACAGTTGCTATTCTTTTTATAAAAAATAAGAGTCTAATACATGTGGTCCATATGTATGCCTTTTTTCACTTCAGATTTTTCTCATTTCACTGAACTTCTCCAAGAGGCTATATAACATTGTCTTATGGATTTAAACTATTTATTCAATGATGTTCTTCTTGCTGGTTTTAGTTCTGGAATTCTGAAATCAGAATTAAGTTCTTTAAAAACTGCAATTCCTTATCCTTTCTAACTATGCACAGAAACACTGGCTAAGCCATTATGAAATCTGATATAGAGCAAAGCAGCAAAGAGCAGTCCTCATTCCCTTTTGGCACCTAGCACCTACCTTTCTGCTGTACCTCATGTAGGGCATCAGCGGCTTATCTGGTGGCTTTGGGGGTTTTGGAATCGTAATACCAGAGGATGCCTACAAAAGAGTTAAATACATTCATTATTCACTTGCAAGTAGTTAACCAGCAAAATGAAAAGAGAGCCCTTAAAAAATTCTAATGCGCCTTTCTTCTACTGGTCCATGGATACAAGATTCTTATATTTTCTCCACTGAAAATAGCTATCTCTGCAAATTCAGAAATGTTCACATCAAAAGAAAATAAAGAAAATTACTTTAGGCACATAATTTTAAAATATTTTACTTAGCAGTTTTTTGCTACTGGTTTGACAACCTGGCTGTAAGAACAAATAACATATTACATAATAATCCATACATCAAAAAATATATATGTTTACATATCACATGTCCCATATTTAGGACATAACCTAACACCCTTTTACTGTGCTTAATTTACCATTACATACAGTCAACACTTGATTATCTGCCCAAGTCTAGGCTCCTTCAGAACTTACCACTCTCACACTGTCTGTGGGGGACTTTGTATCTACCTGTACTATTTCAGAAATGCACTGCACCCCTACATAAAGAATACCCCTGCAAAAACTACCTTCTGGTTCAAGACGGAAAACAAAAAAACTTATTTCCTTTATCAAGACTAGAGATTTTATTTTTTCTTAAGGTTCTAGGACCATATCTAGTGGCTTTCTACAAAGTGGATCAAAAGTATAAAGTCGTGCCTTTTCTTGTCCTTAGTCCTAATAACAACATAGGAATGTACCAAGAACAGAGAAATGGCAAACACAGGGCCCAATTAGGTTATTTTTGAGGCCTTATACTGATTACAAATTTTTGGCTTTGTGGAGAGAAAGAAAAATGAAAATAAAAGGCGGAGGGGAGACGAAAAATATTTTTTAAAAAGGTTAAGATACACTTGACGGGATGAGCACTGGGTGTTTTTCTGTATGTTGGTAAATTGAACACCAATAAAAATTAATTTATTAAAAAAATAAAAAAAATAAAAAGGTTAAGATACAGGTAGGGTAGAGGGGGGAAAAAGGCCAAGAAAAAGATGAGAAATTGGTTCTTTCTATGGGCTAATATCTAAGAGATACCAGGTACTGTCTAGTGGGTGACCCAGATAACTCCAATCCAAGAGCACTTATTTCTGAGCTTAGATTCATCTTAGCACACATGACTACATTTGGTTAAGGACCCAGAATAAATTAATAATGACTGAATCACATTTATTTTCTCCCAATTTCTAGGAGACAATGGATATTGATGCTCCTTGCCGGGCCAGGGTGAAGAGGTGCTGGCTTCATTATCAAAAGACAGGGACTGGTGAATCCCTATAAGGAGTCTAAATGAGTGACATTTTGTTCCCTTGCTCTTCAGCTGCTACTGTGATAAAACCCTGGACAAACTCCTCCTTTTTTGAGTTGGGACACCAATTATGATTATTTTTTATCCGAGGGCTCAGAGATTAGTGTGTCCCATTCCATTGTTTTCAAACAATGCTTCCTCCTCCTCCGACGAGGGTCTTCCTCCAACCCTATTTACTTGCGGTAACTCTGCTTCTTCATACGTGAACTTGTTAGAAAGGATATCACCTCTGAAGCAGTATTTCCTCCTCTTTTCTTTCCACTCCTCCCATACATTCACACCACACCTCATGCCAGTGCCCATGCAAACAGACCTTGTTTCTTTCTTTTTTTTTTTTTTTTCCAGTCAGCATTGGGCAATGGAGTGAAGCGAGCCACAGTGATAGACACTGTCAACAGCAATGGTATGAACAGGCCATAAGAGAAGATCTGTCTCAAGGTCTGTAGCTCTTTTAAGGAGGGGTAAAGGAACTCCTATGAGGCTAACCTTACATCACTGGTTCAGAGCAAGATTCACAAAGGTCTGAATTTTCATACATGCAGTTATTAGAAAGCATTTCCAACTTGTATCCAACACAAATTTTCAAAATTCCATAAGGTGGGTTACAAATAAAGTTGGAATTGTCCAATAATTGAAGTTGGTAGACCACCCCTAACAAATTTCCTTTAAAGAGATAAAGAACTCTAAAATGTCTATATTTAAATGTATTGAATTAAAACACTTTAAAAACAAATTATAGTAATATATGCTCTGATTACTTTTCAAAAAACCACAATTGATAACATTAATGGATTTGCTTACTCTTCCTTTTTTCTTCCAAAGGAAGGGGTACCCAAATTGTCTACATACTAAGGCTACATTTTCATCATTTGAATGAAATGATCTATATTTGACTAGTCAACTTATAAATACAAACAAAACAAAACAAAACCAAAAACAATAACCAAACTTAAATTCTAGCTGGTTTTCAAGACACTAAACATGTATATCACTAAACATCTCTAATTTATTTACCATCTCAGCAGACATCTTCCTACAATGTCTTAAACATTACTCTTAAAAAAAAAAAACAAAAAAAAAAAACAGTTTGAACTGAAGATACTTTAACCTTATTTTGATGAGTCCATCAGAAACAACCCTTGCTTTCCTGCCTGTACTCCTCTGGCTTGAGGAGTAAAAGCTGCTGGTCCCTTTACTAAATGGCCCCCAGTGGTTATACTTTTGAGGGAATATTTCCCTTCTTAGCAGTTTCCTTCCTTGTTTCTATCAGGAAAGGTACCTCTAGTAGGAAATGTCCCTCTCTATAATTTTTTGCTTCTAACTGGAAATGAGTTGGGGGAATGTAAGTAACATGCTTGTTAAAACTGTGCTAATATAAGAATAATTACTGGAGGACACCTGGGTGGCTCAGCGGTTGAGCGTCTGCCTTTAGCTCAGGTCATTCCCGGGGTCTTGGGATCAAGTCCGGCATCAGGCTCCCCACCGAGAGCCTGCTTCTCCCTCTGCCTCTGTCTCTGCCTCTTTGTGTCTCTCATGAATAAATACAATCTTAAAAAAAAAAAGAGTAATTATTGGGAATTGCCTATGAATAAAAACCATGATTTTGTGAAATTTATTTTGATCACTCAAGAGATTTTGTTGTTGTTTCTTCTAATTCTCTACTTTCTCTGGTAGGGTTTTTTCTAGAATGAAATTTCCATTACAGTACAGAAATAAGCCATTTTTAAAATTTTGTCTCAAACTTTTCACACCTGTACTTAAAGAGAATGTTAACCAACATTGGAAAAGACTAACTAGGAATGAATTCCATCTCATTGCTACTGCAGGTACTCCAAAAAATTTCTGCAGGCTGTAAAAAGTCTCGAAACTATTCAAGTGTACTAGAATCATGAGGGAAACCAGATTTCTGTAGACCTACAGGAAGCTACTTATTTGATAGGGCTTCACAGACTCATTTCTTCAAATTAGTGACTTAAGGCTATTAGCAAACGATAATATCAAATAGGAACCGAGAAAAAAAAGGTAACACATTCTTGGGGGTCATCTTAAAATAAAACACTTTAATAATAGTCAAAATCAGATCCATTAAGTCCTAACAAAGTTTAAGTTAGATATATAAAAAAAAAAGTTGTGTAAAACTTTAGGCATAACTAATTTTCTCATACTGTGATTCAGTGACCTAAAAGTTGAAGGGGCTGAGATTAATAGGCTGAAAGCCTTCAGTTTCTAGGCCCCTTCAGGTTGAGTCTAGGTTGCATACACTTTTTGGTATTATGAGGACAATAATACCAAGAAAACCACCACAAAAAACTAAAACACCAAATCTTCCACATCCAATAACCCTCCTGTATTAATCTACCCCAAAGCTAGTGCCCACTCCAAATATTGGGTTGTAACATCTCCCAGAGGAAATGAGGAAAAATATAACTGACTCAGGTCCTGAGACAGTGGGTGACTTTCCCTTTTCCTACTGAATGATCTCTCTTTATTAACAGAGAATTCCCATAGATATATCCAAGTTAGGAACAAAACGCTTATACAAACTGAAATACAAATGATGCTTATAATACAGTTATCCCCATTTCTATTCCATTAACATAGATAATCAAGAGCTGACTGTATAGAGCTATTAAAATGTAATCATTCTCTTTTCACTCCTCATGAATAATTTTCTGCATTAACATGAATGATCCAAAATTGATTTTGCTCCTTGTTTAGATTAAAATGCTCTTTATCATTGGATAACCTTGCCACCTGTTATACTTGTGAAACACATTTAGGCCAGGGAAAAACACGTACCAATGCACATAAAAATTGTATGCATTGTGAAATGCATACATACACACACTTTGTCAAAATTCTTTTCAGATACCATGAAATATGCATGGCACATAAAACTTGATATGCTTATGAAGTACAAATTATGCAGAAACAATGAAAAATTTAGACAAACAAAACCTATCAAGCTAAGCAATATGCTTACCAAGATAGACATACAGTTTGATAGTTACAAGTTTTCTGCTCTAGCTTGACTACAGGGTGAGAGGGCTCTTTTGAAGTCACATTAATTGAATTATTTATATTATTTATGAATACAGCAAACAAAAACCAAGTATTAAAAAGTTTACAGCCATTCTGGGTTGTGTAAATTCTCACCAATGCCACATATATGTAGGTATTTGGCTTTTGGATTTATTTTTATTTACTTTTGGTAAATAATTTTTACATTTATTTCTTTGCTAATTAAGCTTCCTTGAACATAGTTTAAGATGATTCTAAATAATCATAATCTATTTTTTTTAAATAAAAAATCTGAAGTATTACCACCCAATTCGGGTGCTTTAGGTTGATCATTTAAATGAAACATCCTCAGTTTCGGAAATTATACCGCCTGTCCTATAGATAAATGCACTTTTAGTTGTAGGTATCTAGTTTGGCATGTCAAATTAATTTCATTCAACATGCATTCTGAAATTCTTTGAAGTTACATAAAAATCTTTTTATAACTGGAGAGAAATGAATCTCAGAAAATCAACTATTAAATCCAAAAGACAAATAATTATGTGCAGTGGTTCAAACTGGTAAACCAGCGGCAATAAGCTCAGGCCCATAAGCCTGGCTTTTATTAAGAAACTGAGTTCTTGAGCCTCATGCCAATTACCTTAAATGGAAGATACTCTTTATCTCAAAAAGGGTATTTTAACCATAAGAAATTCTAGGTTTGTCTACATATAGTATAAGCAGTTAGGTGCCCAGGGCTTTAGCTCTACCAACCACCAAACAGAATGGATTCTTCTTTTCTTCTATATACATATCCAGATTTCGCTATTTTTTTTTTCCTCCAGTGTAAGATCGTACAACGAATGTTTAAAATAGTCAAAAAGCCAGGTTAAAAAAAAATTTTTTTTTTAAATGGCTGTGCTGATGATTCAAAAGGACCTAACTCTGGAGGCATTTCTGGTCAAATCCAGTTGTTTGCCGGATGCTGTAATAGTTGATTCTCCTACCGTGACCCGGCTGTTGGTGCCCGGGTTCCCTCCCAGCCTGTAGTTGTTGTAGGCGAGATGACTGTATGGATTGTATCCCACAAACCCTGGTGTGCTGGGCATTTGCTGATGGAAACAAATGAGACAAAAACACGAATGAGAAATGAGCTCAAACGAGGAAAACACAGAAATGAAAAATGATCTGCATATGGCATGCAAAAGCAACCTGAATTTAAACAAGCAATGATGTGTTGTAATTGTTCTTTTTCTTTCATTGAGAAACCAGTCTGCAAGTGTTTTTTTTTTTTTCTTTCTTTCTTCCCTTTCTTTCTCTTTGCAGGGGGTCAGTCATGTTTGTTAGTGTGAATGTGTGTGCTTGTTTTTTTGGAATAAGCAATACACTGAAGTGTCTCAAACACTCCGGATTACTTTATGATAATAATATAACAACTTAGCAATATATGTCTGAGATAGGAAGGCCTGCAATGTGATAAACTAGAAGTCTGAAAACACTTTACATGCAAAACAAAACGTGATTTACTTGACAGTTATGTAGATGCCGCCAATGTATTTAACTACTAAAAACAAAAACAAGAAATGGATCGTTTTCAGAGACAATTTTAAATCATTCTATATAATGTGAGAGATGAAAAGATACTCAAATCAGGAAGCCAGAGTTGTCCATAGAAAAGAACATATGTGGAATTCAATGGGTGTCACATACATGATTTCAAAACAAAGACTTATAAGAAATGCATGGATTTCATTTGGGGGTACTATCTCATCTTTTAAACCCAGTCATTCTTTTTTTAGGCTTTCTCTTCCATCTCTTCTTTGATCCATCTTCCATAGGTAATCATGAACACTTTCTGCCTTAGTTTTAATGTGAACTACTTTTCTAGTTGACAGACTTGAACTTTCTTTTTTCATCTACTTTCTTGATAGCTCTGACTCTTTCAAAACACAACTGCTCCAATGGAATTTTTGGGTTTCGTGAATTATGTATTGATGTAATCACAAATGGGCTCTTATAATAGCAGTGCCTTCATGGTTAATACAATGACATCCAATGTTCATGAGAATCAAGGTATAATGCATAAAAAGGATGTAGCAAAGAGAAACCAAAAGTAGGGTATTTTACCTAGTGAAACTCAATCAAAACAGCTAATTTAAACATGCAATTAACAATATTAGTCCTCAATTGTAGAATGTAAAATACACAACACATCCCAACTAAGCTGTGGCTGTTATAAACACAATTTTCTAAAACATGCCGCTGCACATATCCTTAGTGTCCAAAAGAAAGATATTCAAGCAGATACTACATTTGAAACTCTTTAGAAGAAGAGAACAACTGATCAATTCTAGTCTGTATAGTTATAAAAGACGCAAATTAAGCATATTTAAGTAGGCAAAACACAGATGAAGTATCAAAGGCACAAAAGAAGTGTATATTACTTGGAGTGGTACATTTGGGTGGTGGTGGTGGTGGTGGTGGTGGTGGTGGTGGTGGTAGTGGTAGTGGTAGTGGTGGTGGTGGTGATGGCAGAAGTATGGAAAAAAAAAAGGAAGGAGGATAATTCATTCAAAATCCATTCTGTTGGATGTACTAATCCCTAGTCTTCTTTATTTTATGTGTAAATGTGAAATTACAATGGTACAGAAATAGGACTAAAGAAAGGCCAAAAAAAAAAAAAAAATCCCTCTCTACATTCGAGAAGTCATAAGGGGACATTCGGTTTTTGAGCTATTTTTATTATCCCCAAAAAATCAAGTTTGTCTTCCAGAGATTATACACTGTCAGAGGCAGTATGTACGTCAAAATGACATCTTCAAAGTTTGCATAAAGAATGAGAATCACTGTTCAACATTATGAGGCAATAATGTAAGAAAATTAGGTAAGGGAATTAAAAAAAATCAAAACTAAAACATTACAATTATACCATTTCCAAAATTGAAGTACAAGGTTAGCTCTTTGAGGTCAGAATCTCAACTGTTCAACTCCACCTGTATAGCCACTAGCAGAGTGCCAAGGAGATGGTCATAAGAAATGTTCTTTGATTTAAGAAAGAAAACAAACCAAACACAGGACTTTAAGATCTACTGGAAGTAACTTTAGAAACTGTATGTTACATAAATTGAAATGAGAACATGAGATACAGTATCTCTTTTAAGAAGTATTTTACTAAGGAAAAATAAATTGTTGGTAAATAAAACTAAAGCATACATCTGAGGGTTAGTAAGAGAGTCATCTAGTGGAGAAAAAAATTACACAAGGACCTAATTAGTAGGTGAGCCTGCAATTTGGGGGATAAGGGGTAAGGAAGGAGGGCTAACAGCTGTTAAAGAACTTCTTTTGTAGGCTATGGTCAGTGTTAAGTGTTTTTTTTTATTCTTAAAGACAAAAAACAAAAAACAACAAGGAATTGTTTCAGCAAGGCCTGAACAGTTTGTTATATCTGTTTTGTGGATTGGACGATTATTTTACACGCTGTCCAAGCTGGGCCAGAACTTGCTCGGTGATAAACCTAGTTCACAAGTATGATTTAGAAATTTGGAAACATACTCAATAGGCAGGATCTGACCCACAGATAATGAAATCCTTACTTAAACAGCTTGAAAAATAAAAATTTATAATGAGTGTTATTATAGAACTGGAAGCTTTATTGTTTAATATGAAAATTATATATAAACAAGGAGAGAAAATGTAACCAGTTGAAGGTTAGGTTTAAAAATAATAACAAATGCCAGAATGAGCATTCACTCAATATCAACTCTTGATAGAGATTAACTAGAAAGAGGTGTTAAACTTATCATTTATTTCCCATTAAAAAAAGAACTGAGCATAGGAGGTTGGAATTTCAGCAATATGTTTCTTAAGATGTTGGGGTTGGTTCAAGGTAAGATGCAAAGAGTTATTTTATTTAGTAGGAAGTGCTGTTTTTTGGCTGAATTTTTCATCCTGTTGCTGTGATGATTGAGTGACTGTCACTGGAAGACATCTGGGTTTTTGTATCAAGGCCAGACTTGGCTATTACATTAACAAGAAAATTAAAACTTACTGTTGCAGGAGCTGGGGTGGGAGGTGGGGCATAAGATGGTCTTTCTGTTTGAAAGAAAATAAATAACTTCTTGTAAACAACTGAGATATAATACTATGCAACAAAACTACCAATGGTCCTGTTTTGAAGAAAAAAAATGAGAGTATTTTGGAATTCCCATTTGCTAGGGCATTAGTCTCTTATTAATAGATAAAGATAAAAAATGAAACTTACTTGACATTTTGGAAGATTAAGTTCTCAGTTCCTTAAGAATGAATCTGAGACACTAAAATAAAAAAAAGAAAAAAAAAAAGAAAAAAAAAGAGAATCAAAACTCAGCAAGCATAAGAGATGTTTTCCTAAAGAATAGGGTAGTTTAATTGGTATTTCTTAGTAAAATTACACTATCTTCTAGTAATCAAATCTTTTGCATATTTTACTAGTTCTTATAAGTCATGTGGTTCATCAGAATTAAACAACTAAAACAAATTACTCGGGATACTAAAGGTGGTATTAGACATGTACTTTCAAGTTTTTTTGTATATCAGGCCACCTCTTGCATGGAAAACATTTTGCTAATGCCATGTAAACATTTAATCAAACTGATAAAAATATAATGACAATAGAATGTGATTTATTATCAGGGCCCACCCCAACAAGGCCTACCAGATACGATACTAACAGCTCACTGATCAACAGCAGCTCTACTTCTATTTTTTTTTTTTTTTCCCCAGCTCTATTTCTATTAAAACAAGGCAGCATTTTATTCCTGGAAGCAGTGCAAAAGGTAACTGGTTGATAATGAGCTTTACATTCTCTTATAGTGGTAAACAGCTTTGTATTTCCTGGGAATAACTTTTGAGCAACTACCTGAAAAACTTATTAACCCCTCAAAGCCCATTTCAAAAATATATCTCCTCCAATGGGACTTTTCCTGATAAATTACCTGGGGAGAACAAACTGCTTCCTTCTCTGTACTCCTATCCAATTTACGTAAATCTATAACATTGTTCATTATTTTGCATTATACCTGCGAATACGGCTAGATTGTAGAACAGAGGCCTCTCATTCATTCTTGCAGTCCCAGCACCTAGCTCAATTCTTAGGTTTTGTCCTAGTATTATTACCAGCTCAGAACAATAACATACACGTGTGAGCGTGTGAGATTGCTCCTTACGTCAATATACATCACACACACAATGTGTACAAAGAGACAAACATTCATTTTAGGAAAAGAGCAAATAACTTCCATGACTGCTGGAGTACTTTTCTTCGAACGTTATGTCAAACAAGCATGATGCTTTTGCTTCTTTCCTACACTTTAAGGGGACTCCCTGGAGCATGAGGAATAAGAGGACTGTGTGGAAAGAAATATTTTTTTCAATGGCCCGACCTGGGTCTCTTCCTCTTTCCTCAAGGAAAGGACAGAAACCATGGATTTCGGTGCAGATTTCCTTCCTGCTAACGTTTGGGGGCTGGGGGTGGGGTGGGGTGGTGGGCAGTGTGCTGTCAACAACCGGTAGGCCTTGCTGTGGGGAGCCCTGACAATAACTGCCAAAGCTCCCTGGTACATCATCACACTTTACTGTCAACACTTTACAATCCTTGCCCTCGCCTGCTACGATAAATTCTAAGTAAGAGTGGGCTTGTACATTCGTCTGCCACAGGGACCCGTCCCTGGCGCCTGCCATAAATACTAGCTGCTTGTTGGGACACCTTACACCGCTTATCTTGGCTCATGGTCACAACCAGCCTAGCGTGAGATATGTTTGGATATCCCTACTTTGCACGTGGGGAAAAAAAAAAAAAAGGGAGTCTCGGCGAGTTTAAGTAACTTGTCTCAAGCCGCACAGGCAGGAAGTGCCAGAGCTGGGTTTCAAACCCAGGCCAAACGGTTTCAGAGCTTTCGCACTCCACTCGAAGCCACCCCGTGGGTCGCTGCCCAACCGGGGGGAACCACCTTCCTGGGGGGGGGGGAGGAGAGGGGGCTGGACCACGGGCTTGGCTCGCCCCTAGGGCTTCCCCGGAGGTCGTTTCCTCTGGGTTGCCGTGGAGAACGCGCTTGACCGGGAACTCCACTGAAGAGGGGACTGCGTGGGTGGCGTGGCCGACTCCGCGGGGTGCGTGGCAGAGGCACATCTAGCCTCCGGGGAGGGGCCCCAGATGGGACTCCCTCCCGGCCCCCGCTCCGCTAGGCCTCACGGAGGCCGCAACCGGCCCCCAGCTCTGGGCCCGCGGCCCCGCCTGAACCCCAGCAACCCCCGGGAACTCGAGGTCCAGCCAAGCCGGGACACCGCAACTCGCCACCCTCCCGACCCGCTCGGGCCCAGTCGGAAACACTCACCCGCGGGCAGAAAAAGCGCCCGCAGCTCCGGCCTCGTTTCTCTTTGTCCCGCGCACGCCCCGCCCCTCGCGTCCGGAGCGTCCCCACTCGCACTTTCCACACTCTTCTTAATTGTCTTCCAGGCCTCACGCGACTCTTTAAAAAACAAAAACACCCTCCAGTTGAGGAGGCGGTGAAGCTTCGTCAGTCAGGGATTTTTTTCAGGCCCCATACGTTCCTCCAAACCGGCGGAATGTGGGCATTTTCGGGCTGGGCGCCGATTCGTCACGGCGAAGTGGGCGGAGGGGCCCGGCGGCGGGAGCGGCCTGGGCGGCCGCCGCGCGGGGCCGGAGCGGCTGCAGGTGGCTTGGCGGGAGTCGCGGGCCTCAGCTTCCACGTACCGGGTTGCTCCGGGGCCGCCGCCGGAGCCGCCGGAGCCGCCGCGGCCGCTCCCGCAGGTGGTGGTGGTGGTGGTGGTGGTGGTGTTTTCCGGGTTCTTCCTTGCTCGCGCTTTCGGAGCCAGAGCACGAACTCGGGCGAGCCGAGGATGGAGGCGAGGACCACCGGGTTCTTGGAGTTTCCGTTCCCACGCGCGCCTCGCGGGGCTTCCCGCCTCAACGGCCGGGCGGTAAACCTGGACCAAGACTGCAGCGCGGGGACCTTTTCAGTTTTCCCCAGCGCGCGGGCGCCGTGACCGCCAGGTTTCTGAGCCGGGGCGCAGAGATGCCAACCCCCTCGGCCAAGGCGTGCGCCCCTGCGGCGCGGGGGCGGCCGCGGCTCTCCCTGGGCTCATCCCCACCTTCGGCTCAAACTCACCTGACCTTCCGGGCCCTGCTCTGACTCTCACGGTGGTGCCCTCTTGGAACATGCCCCCCTCCCCCCCCATAGTCCTTCCCCTGAACTCGCACGGTTCTTTGGTGACTTTATTGCACTCTGTGCCCTTTTCCCTACCTACGCTGGTTTACCAGTTAGTACGCCCTTCCTGGGATATGTCAACACCTGGCCCATGCCGTGGGCCGCTGTGGAGGGACAAGGATCTGTAATTGCTTGAAAACGCTGTTGACATTTAGAGGGACTGATTGAATTCTTGGGCTGCTCTTGGGTGCTTTTAGGTGTGCCCGCAGGGACCAGGGCATCCCCAGAAGTCTGCAAAGCCAGCCACAAGAGAGGTGTCTTGTCTAATTCTTCTGCTCCCAATATTTCCATACTCATAAATAGCGGTCAGTGAAACTAAAGGGAAAGGTTGAAAGAGAGGTTGTCAAAGATAATAGGCCTGAGTGATACTTGAGAGAATGTACAGTTGACCCTGGACAGTGGTGGGAGGGGGGGATAGAGGGGTGGGTTAGGAACGCTCCCTAGTTGAAAATCCAGCTACAACTTATGATTTTCTTAACTATAATACAAATATAATATAAATATGATCCAGCTATACTAACCGTCTACTTTTCATTGGAAGCCTTACGGATAATATAAATGGGCAATGGTTAACTCGTATTTTGTGCCTTATATGTATTATATATTGTACTCTTACAGTAAAACCTAACTTTGTCTTAACGTTTTTTTTCGTTTTTTTTTTTGGGGGGGGGCATTTCTAGGCCATGCGGTTCCTCTGCAAGTTGTTTCAAGTCGTTGCAAATCTCAAAAAAAGTTTTCCCATGTATTTACTGAAAAAAATCCACGTGTAAGTGGATCGGCACAGTTCAAAACCATGTTGTTCAAGGGTCAACTGTACTTGAAATTGCCTTTTAATATAAAAAGGTCTGAGACATGTAAAAGATTAACGTAAGATACATGAAAGCTTCAGCAAGGATCCCAGTACTGTCTTGTCTCACTCCTTCAGCCTGGTTTCTTCCCTGCACTTGGGCTTATGGTGGGGCAAGTACGTTGCTGAGGCAAATGCTCTATCCTTGCATCACTTAGGCAGTCCTCCGCAGGTGCTGGATGTTACACTGTAGTGAGAAAGGGGTGGAACAGGAATGGTGGAAAAACAAAGGAGGAGGATCTGAGTGGAGCAGTAACATTAAGACGCTTTCCTACCTCCTGGTCTTTACTTAAATGTCAGACCTATTTAAAATTCCCAGTCTCCAGTCTCTCCATGGTCTGTGCTTCATTTTTTTTTTTTATATATATAACTCTTATCACCACCTAATATACTCTATTTGTTATGTATTTGTTTTGTTGTCTTTTTTCTTCCCCTCAGAATGAAGGCTTCTTGAAAGTGGGGATATTTCACATCAGAACAGTATATGGTACATCCATGTGCTCAATATTTGCAGAATGAATACATGGTTATCTCATTTTCTCTGCTTGGCTCTTTTTCCACTCCCAGAGATTTGTAAAATTAAGAAAGGAAGAATACAGACAAAATAAAATAGAAAAAAAATTTGTTCCCTGGTCCTAAAGAAATTAAGGCTGAAGAGAAAAATATTCAGTAAGATAGACTCTGTTTACACTGAGGTGTGTGTGTGTGTTTTCTGCCCAACGCTCAGATATGATCTTGTGTATTTTGCAGTATTTATGGGAACCACAGGACAGACTTTTGGAATGGCGATTATTCCTGGCAAGTATGGGATGCATCATTAATATGACTAAACTATTGTAACTATAAACGCTGTTAGGAGCCCTCACAGCAACCTAGTGATAAACCCCAGGGATAGTCTCAGGCCCAAGTAGTTTAGTTTTCTTTCAGGCAGCAAGACCCAGGAACTTGGCCTGCTTTCCTCTCTGACACTTAACTTTTTTGAGGTTCATCTTCCCTCCTACCCCCAAACAGGGAAACCTAAACTAGTAAGTGATTAAGCTGGATTGAAGCCCAGGTCTCTTTGACTTCTTGCCACAATACTGTGGGAAGAAGCTGAAAAGGGAAATAGGATGAGGGGTAGAAAGAGAACCAAGGCTGGGAAGGAAGAAGGAAAAGGAGAAAATGGAAGAGAATGAGGAAAGCCCTGTAGTCCTTGGATACTTGGGTGGTCTATGAACAGGCCCTAAGGAGGTCTAGAAGCCCTTTAAAATTCACTGTAATTTTTTGTGCTTCCTCTCCCACCTCCCAGTTAGAGGGTTAGCAGTTCAATAGATTTTCAAAGAGATCTGTGACTCAAAGATTTTGAACCAACCACTGAACCATGCAGTTTGTCTGTAGTATTTTCTAGTGAAGCTATGTTAAATGGATTTTTTCTTTTCTCTCTCTTTTAAAAGATTTATTTATTTTAGAAAGAGAGAATGAGCAAGAAGGGCAGAGGGAGGAGAATCTCAAGCAGGCTCCGTGCTAAGCCCAGATCCTGAGGCCAGGCTCCATCCTAGGACCCTGAGATCATGACCTGACTTGAAATCAAAAGTTGGATGCTTGGGCAGCCCCGGTGGCTCAGTGGTTTAGTGCCGCCTTCAGCCCAGGGCATGATGCTGGGGACCTGGGATCAAGTCCCATGTTGGGCTCCCTGCATGGAGCCTGCTTCTCCCTCTGCTTGTGTCTCCGCCTCTCTCTCTCTCTCTCTCTCTCTCTCTCTCTCTCTCTCTCTCTGTGTGTCTCTCATGAATAAATAAAATCTTAAAAAAAAGTTGAATGCTTAACTGACTGTGCCACCCAGCACCTCTTAAATGCATTTTCCCCCTTAAAATAGGGAAAGGGAGGACAGAGTCCCCTTGCCAAATGGCTTGTAAAAGTCTGATTATAGTCAAAATGGTGAGCTAGGTTAATTTTCTCAGCTGTTTCTGTGAAAGCAAAAGTTATGGGTATTCAGTTTTTATCGCTAGAAATAATTGTGCGGGGACGCCTGGGTGGCTCAGCGGTTTAGTGCCTGCCTTCAGCCCAGGGCGTGATCCTGGAGACCTGGGATCAAGTCCCACATAGGGCTCCCTGCATGGAACCTGCTCCTCCCTCTGCCTGTGTCTCTGCCTCTCAATAATAAATAAATACAATCTTTAAAAAAATTGTGCAATATTGAAGCCCAGTAGATTTCCAGGACAGAGTAATTCACAGTGTTTTGTAGAACCTGACATATGATTTGCTTTTACAAACTTCTGTGTTGCCTGCAAAATACATTGAGGATTTGGGATGTGAGCTTTGACATATAATATGGAAAAGGATGAAAACATGGTGGTCCTGGAGAATCTGGGGGTATGGTCTTATCCGCAGACCTTATCTGAGGGTCTAGGGCAAGTGTCACGCAGGCCCAGTCTAAGCCACCTCCTGTTTTTTTTTTTTTTTTTTAAGATTTTATTTATTCATGAGAGACAGAGAGAGAGAGAGAGAGAGAGAGAGAGAGAGAGAGAGAGAGGCAGAGACACAGGCAGAGGAAGAAGCAGGCTCCATGCAGGGAGCCTGACGTGAGACTCGATCCTGGGTCTCCAGGATCACGCCCTGGGCCGAAGGTGGCGCTAAACTGCTGAGCCACCTGGACTGCCCAGCTGCCTCCTGTTTTTATAGTTTATTAGGACACAACCGCGCCCATTTGTTTCCATATTATTTTCAGTTCCTTTCAGCTACAAGGGCAGAGTCATACAGTTCCTACAGGGATCATATGGCCCGGAGAACATAAAATATTTGCTATGTTGGCTTTTACAGAACAAGTTTGCCAATCTTGGCTTAGGGTCTAAGTGTATAAAAGAAACTGGGAAGGCTTGTACTGATTGCCCATATATCTTACTTTAAAATGTGTATAAAATGTATAAAATGTGTGTCCATCAATATTAGCAATCTGTGTGTCCATGCTGGCCATAATTTGTAGACAAGCAAATTCTCCTCTGTGCACAAACTTTCTTTTGATTTTAGGTGTTGATCATTTGAGTAATGTGTGTGTACATGATATTTAACAAAATTTGATTTTGGCCCATGTCCCATAATAAGTTTTTAGAGAACGTTTTTGTACTTTTAAAACTACAATGGTAGGGCATTCAAATTAGGAAAGAATAATTCGTCTGGCAGCAATCGAATAATTTGATGCTTTTCTTTACCTGTTGTATTTTGAACTATTATGTAATCACCATCAGCTATGATTATCCTCACAAATTCCCAAAGACAATCTCCATCCAAATGGTACTGTATATTTGAGTAGTGCTTAGTCAAATATTTTCACATGTGTATTATTTCAAACAACTCTGTGATGTAGGCAGGGTAGGAATATTACCAAGGACCACCTTTCCCTTTGTTTTCAAGTGTGAAGTTGAGGACTAGGGACTCAAGTGATTCCTTCCTGGTCTCATGGGGAATAAGTGACAGCGCCCGGGGTGGGATCCTATCATTGTTAGTAACTGAAATTTCTCTTTACTTTCATATATTTGTATTTTGACAGATACAAAAGAGACTGAAGAATACTAATTTCTACTCATCCATAAAATGAGGGTAGAATCTTGTTGCACTGCTGTCAGGAATAGAGATCATGTATGAGTTTGCTGAGGACAGTGCCAGGAGCAGAGTACATGCTTTGCCAATGATGGCTACTATTATTATACTTTTCCCAGGGTTATGGGATTGTTTTGATTCTCTTAATTAGAATATACATTTATTAGAATGTACCATTCTTAACTTTTCTTTTGCCAAAAGAATATAAAAACGGTTATCCCTCCAGGTTACAATTTTTGCTTTATTCCCCAAGTGAGCTAACAATACTGGAAAATTAAACTCAATACAATGTATCAAACTCAAATAAAATGCGGCTTTGGACTTCATGTTTCAGTTTTTTTTTTTATTATACTGGTATCATTTACTTTGGTAAATTCCTATCCCGATTTAAAATGCCCCAAAGCAAATAAAACTTTTTAAAATAAATTCAAATACTGTATTTTAAAATGTACATCTTATACACACAAGAGCTGCATAGCAGAATTACTTTAACAAGCAGTTACATTCATGATGCCCAGTACTGTTTTTAACACTGCATATAGATTACACTAGATATATTGTTTTATTATGATTACTGTTGCTTAATACAGTAGCTTTAGTACAATAGCTTATATGATTGCATTTTTCAAAGCATTAATAAAGTTAGTAGCATAGCATTTAACTAATATTGAATGAAAACGCTTATGTACAGGATGTATTTTTTAGGTTGGATGCTTACACAAGAGTAAGCATTTAACATGCTGTCGTATCCTTGACAAAACAAAATAATCCCTTTTGCTAAATAGAATAAGACAGGCTAAAAGGAATTTAAAATAATTGAAAAAGAAAATTTAAAATTTTATATCCCTGTATTATGTTAAAGATTATTTAACATGATTTTCTCCTGGTTAAAATATACATTTTGTTCTATGTGAAATAGAGAAAGAAAGAGATTGCAAAGGCTGTACTAAAATTGCTAACTGAGCTGTAGCCCTTAGATGATATTTTAGCTGGGAAAAAGTATGGTGAGTTGTACTCAACATTTTATTCTGCTTAGAAAAAAAGTGATAGCCTATAAATTTCTAATGTTTTAAAACAGGTATTTATTGTTTAAGGTTTTAAAATAAATAAATATGCCTGTATTAAACAAATTAAGTTGTTTAAAAAACTTTGCAACAATACTTGATTTATTCACAAATATGTTTTCTGTCCATATTTATTACAGTTTGAACAATTTAAAAATGGAAATCCTGCAAATACTCATCGCTTAGATAACAATACTGTTATCTTAATTCACATAAATGACTGCAAGAAATATTTATAATGCTTTACATAGTATCTTATCTAATGCTCACATCAACTATTCCAATTAGTCACATTTAACTTTACTGATGAAAAAGTTGCGACGGAGAGATTTAGAGAACTCTATTCTAGTAACCATAGCAACAAGATTTTCATCTTTTGTTTGTGCCACTGGCCTTTTGATTTTTTGTAGAGGATACAACCTTAAAGTTCTTTGAATAAAGTAACTCTTCTGTAAATCAGATCATGATTACAAAAAGCTTTTGGATTAAGATTAATTTAAATTTATTTAATCATCAAATTAGCCAGGGGTGTTCTATAGTTTGCTTGGAATTGCTCGTGGAAAGTGGCTCTGTTATTTTTCTAAGTATGCAAATGATTGTCTCCAAAAAAATTTTTTTTGGTTATGTGAATTGTGAGTCCTCTTTAAGTTTGTTTACAATTGTTTTCTTTTTTAAGTAGAAAAATCTTTTTAGATATAACCAGTCATGGAATAATGATAAGTCAGTGTAATTCTTAATATAATCTAATCATACTTAAACAAATTGTTCTCTTTCCTTAGAATATTCAGACACTGAGTGAAATTTCAAAGACTCAACCAAGCCAAGCTTCACGCTTAGTTTCTGATAAAATTTCAAGAGAAAAAGAAGACTGTTTGGAGTAAATAAAGTAGAAACCATACTGAATTTCTGGTTTTATTTTGAAGCTCCCCCTCTTCAAAGAATACATCCATAAATGGATTCAGAGATATTTTGTCCCTGTTTGTTTTCTGAAGGGACACGCATTGATCATAACATATATACTTAATAACTTACATTTTGGGACAGAGGGTGGTCAGGATTATCCACATCCACCTTGGTCTACCCTAATGTCATTTTCAAATCAAGGAAAATACTGTCTTTGGATTAATTAGCTGTTGATGGAGGTTTGATAGAGGGGATACTGCATGATCTTCTCATGATAAGCCTGACTTCTATATCTGGTAGATTATCCTGCTTAGTCTGTAAACACCCTTCATCAGTGGCTGCTAAATGAAGATCAAATCGAAGAGAAACAGATTTTTTCCTTAATCGAGGGTTATCTTTAAAGAAGGAGCCTTCCCATTCTTTAATAACTTCATCCACTTTCTCTGTCCTGAAATGATAAAATAAACCTTTCCATATGAAAAAATATGGATCTATTAAAAATATATAATATGTATTCCATATGAAAAAGAAATCAAGAAATGTGTGTAATTCATAATTGAAACATTTAAAATTATAACTCACAATTTACATTGTGGAATTTATAATTTACACACTTTAAAAATCACACAGGTATAATTTCCAAGGAATTCTATGGAATTCTCATGTTTTGATTATATTTTTGGAAAAATGGTGAATTAAGGATTGAGTACTCTTATATCCGAGTTTTTGTTTAAATATATTTACTCATGTCAGATTTTAAAAATTGCAGCATATTAAAATTATGTTTGGAAACATGCAAAGATTATTGAGATTACTCAACTGAAGTTAATTTCTTTGCACGTGTTTATTATTATTTCTTAGTCAAAATTATTTTACTTACTGGATAGTGCCACGAGCCTCAGTGCTTTCCTTCACAATATTTCCATTTAGTATTGCCTGTTTGGTCACTGTTTCCACTTTTTCATTCTCATACTTTTGTGGGAGTTTTGTTGAAAAAGATATTTCATTTATAATGGCTGTGAAAATGTTATAGTGAAACATTAAACCACAATGTTGTAGTCCTAGTCCCAGAAAATTTATGTCAAACTATATTCAAATATTGCTTATTTTTGCTACTTTACAGTATTTATTTACAATCTCTATAAATGGCACTTTGCTTTTCAAGTTCGTTTGCTTAATATCAGAAACTCACCTGAAGGTAAAACAAAACCAACTCTACTTGTTGTAGGCTTTTGTTCTTTTTTCTCACCTTGGATACAACCATAATATCTGGAATTGGAAAGAATTATATTAGAGAAGCAATGCTGTATTAGCATATAATTAAATGCTTACCAATAAAAGAATGGATAAAATGTAGTTTATTCATACAATGGAAATATTATTTAGCAGTGAAAATAAATGAACTATGGGTACATTGTGTCTTTATGGATGAATCTCCCAAGTATAACATTGAGTGGGGAAAAAAAGGAAGTTTGTAGCTAATTTTATAAAGGTTAAAATAATATGCAAAACAATTTAGCATTTTGTTTAGGGAAACATATATACATATTAGTATAAAGGAATGTGTAAGACTAATAAGGATCAAATTCAAGAGCCAGGTTAGACTAAAGGAGAAGGTTGGGGATAGGAGGATATAGTTTAGGTGCCTGGGGTGGGGGTGGGGAGACTTCAACAACAGTGTAAATATTTCACTTCTCAGGCTGGGGGAAGTGCGAACATGAAGTTCATGACTTTTTTCTTGATACTTTCTTTTATATCTTAAATATAGCATAATGAAAATTTTACAAATTGTATTAAAGAAATATTAAAGACTGCTTTATCAACATCTTGAATGATTACGCATTAAATAAAATCCACACTTATTGTATTTAATAACAAATTAGAGAGGCGTGTGTGTATATTCACATAGCACTGTTTTAAGCACTTCACAAACTATTTAATCCTTACAGCAATCCTATGAGGTAGGTAATATTATCCCCATTTTATGGATGAAAAAACTGAGGTGCAGAGAGGTTCAGTAACTTGCCTGGTGTCACCTAGCTAGTAAGTGGTAGATTTTGAATTCAATTTGTTTTTCAAAGCTTTAGTAAATGTCAAGACTAATTACAGGTTAAGGTAGTTTCATCTAATTTTTTAGAGGAATTCTGAAGCAAGCAAGAATAAAGTTTTCTTTCTAGGAACATGTAAATTTGGAGGTTGTCCCATGCTCAAAGCCATGTGACCTTACAAGTGATTGCAGATTATGAAACTGAATTAGTAAAATTCTTCTTTTGATATTTCCATACCTTTTGTTATCAGGACATCTGGAAATCTTTTAAATCATGTACTCAGAACTAAATTGCTTTTCGTGGTTGTAATATAATCACATTATTATCATTATCATTATTATTATTATTACTATTAATTTTGGCTTTTGATCTGTGGTAGAAGTGGTCTCTGGGTGGGGAGATGTAGTAATAAGTGCATTTTCCAAGCTTTCTTTGTTTCTTTGTTTGTAATATAGGCTTTCTGTGGCCCATAGAAGGAACTGATTAACTTTTAAAAGGGATGAATGGCAAGGAAAGTGAGCAAGTTATGAAAGGTCATTCTTGTAGTGACTGAGAATTATTTACATTTCATTCTAGGCTGGAAGCAATCTTTGTCATGGCTAAAGTCCCTGACTGGCCATTCTCTTCATAATTTAGGGGGGCTGGAAATAGTTCTCCCACATATTCTTTGCAATGCCTACTAATCCTATATTGTTGTAGGAACCCAGTGAGCACATGGTGATGACGGATGGCTTTTTAGATGTAATTTCTCTGACTGTCTCACCAGAGACCTAAGTGGCTCCGTATTTCTGGTCACTTGCCATCAATGACTGTATATGGAATTAGGTACCTGATTTCTTCCTTTTCTAGGAGGCGGCGATAAGTGGCGATTTCTTGTTCTAGCCTCATCTTTGTGTTGAGAAGCATCTCGTGCTCTTGAAGCTGCTTTTCGATGCCACGCCTTACTTCCTGTAGTTCTTTCTCTAGTCCTTCAATCACGGCCTCTAGGTCTTGCAACTGCATCTGGTAATGTTGCTCGCTGGCATGTAGGGAGTTTTCAAGGCCCCTTTCCTGTTTTATATAGATCTTCATCAGTGAAGGAGTGAAACAAAGTGTGCTTCTGAAATTTGATTGGCAATGGCTTCATTCTATTGTGTTCTTTAAACTTTTGCAATAATGGTATATCACTTATGCAAAAGGTGTTTCCTTAGAACTTTGTTTATGACTCAAGTGAAAACAAGTTATATACAGATGACTAGAGAACTTAGTATTTCAACAGAATCCTGTGATAATTCTTACAGCAAGGAAAAAAAAAAAAGAATCTGCTGTGTGACTGACTTATTATCACTCTGATTTATTTGACTTTTTAAAAAATTGGAAATAGAGAACATCAAATGTTAAAGTAGAGCAGACTGCCTAGAAAAGGCATTTGGGGAAAGTGTTTAAATATTTTTTACTATTAGAAGTCTCAGGGGGTGGGGAAGGAAGACTCCCTGCTGCTAGAACTTTGGATAATGACAAAGGCTATGTTCTCTCACAACAGCAGTTAGAGGACTCCAGGATGAGAAGCAAGGATTCCTTCCTTTTTACAGGCCTGAACTAAACCTTGAATGACCTGGTAAAAGCCATGGTCATGATGGAGGGATGGAGGGAGGTAATTGTACGGGGGGACCAGGGATAGAATTCAGTGGTCTTGCCTTTCAGTTTCTCAGTGTAAGGTAAGGGGCATTATTCCTTTCTCTCTTAATCAACAAATGTCTGGGGACTCAGTGGGCCAGTCGGTTTTGAGATCATTCTCACCACCGCCTGGAGAGATTCAATTTCCACTTGCAGGTGCTGCCACTGGCGCCGAGCTTCTTTGAGTTCTGCTTGCGCTGCCTTTAAAGCCTCTTCGTCTTTGTCCATTTTTTTGCTCATATCTTCTTCTAGCTTTAAGAAAGCCACCAGCAACAAGAACAACAAAAACAAAGACCACTCTTGAAAATGAGACCTTTAAAAGTAATCCTAGAGGGGCGCCTGGGTGGCTCAGTCTGTTAAGCGTCTGCCTTGGCTCAGGTCAGGATCCCAGGGTCCTAGGATTGAGCCCTATGTCAGGCTCCCCGCTGAGCAGGGAGTCTGCTTCTCCCTCTCCCTCTGTCTCTCCCCCAGGCTTGTCTTCTCTCTCTCTCTCTCTAATGAATAAATAAAATCTTTAAAAAATAAAATAAAATAAAAAATAAAAGCAATCCTAGAAACATAGATAGGTGCCTCATCATTTTTTCTTTAAACTGTCAAATTTCAAACGTGTGTTTTAGTGCTTGGGGACTAATTGGTCAGGTATGGGAGCAAGTGAATTGCATGCTCAGTTTCAGTGTTCTCACCTATAAAATGAACCTCAGACGTCTCTTCCTACGATGACAGTCTATGAAATGCAGAGAAAAATACATCTATTTTAATGAAAAGTAACAGTTTGTAGGATCTAAGTTTCAGACCTCTGATTCTTCACTTTGTTATTTATGGCATTATTAGGAAAAGGATTGAAACTCAGCTATTATTTCCCCTCTATGTTTCTTGTAGACTGCTTTGTAAAAGCAGATAAACAGTTCTATATCTTAAACCAATTGATTCTGGGACTGGGTATATGGACAGCGATTAAATACTGCTGGGAAGTACATTATGAATAATTTAGAGAATTAGGTTATCATAGGCATTAGAGGCTCTAAAATAGACTTCCGTAGAAAGAGAACCCACTGTTGATTTACCTTTCGCAAACGATCTTTTTAGAAAGCATGCTAATTTTGGGTATCTAGGGAAGTAGCCAAAATTGCATCTTTAAAGATTGTTTTCTACATGCCGTCATATTAAATAACAAGTGGAATATGTTATATTGGGCTTTAAATGTTCTTATGCTGATGTTGAAATCAAATGAAAGTATCTTTTGACAGAATTCTCAACATTTGGCCCCAAGAGCAGCAGGGGTGATGTATGGAATTGATTGCAGTACTTTGAAGCAAAAGTGGCAACTTATTAATGCTTTTATAAAAATGCACTTTGAAATAAAAAATTTTAATTTGATGGTAAAATAGATTTCTTTTTTTAAAGAAAGCATTGCAGTAAATGAAAGTTCACAAATAAAGTTTAGGGCAAGGCATTAAAGAACAAAATTCATACTTTTTTTTTGGTTTGTTGTATCACTTGTTCCTAGCGGTAAGATGGCAAAGTTAAGCAGCAACACATCGCAGAGCAGCTACAAAAGAGAATGTCAAGAATTTAGGAACTAGGAGAGCATAAAACTGCTCGTATCTGCTGGTCTTTTGGATTTTGTTTGGAACTGGCAGCTTGGATTGTGCGGTAGCTAGATTCCGAAGTTGGCCCTCGAAGATCCACACCTCCCCAGATTCATGTTCTTGTGTGGTCCCCGTCTGTACTAAACCTGGGCAGACTTTGTGTCTTACTTTAGCCAGTGGAATGTGGCAGAAATGCCAGTTTTAGCCCTAAACCTCAGGAAGCCCTGAGAACTTGCACTCCTGTCCTTTGGGAAGCCCTGGGCCAACCTGTTAAGAAGTCTGGATACCCTGCTGGAGAGATCAGTAGAGGCCAGGTGGAGAGAGACCCCGAGGCGACAGGGAGAGAGAGCAAAAGACCCAACTGTCTCAGCTGAGCCAGCTTTCCAAAAATCCCCTGCCAAGGCACCAGATGTGTGAGTGAGGCACCTTGGGGATCCCAGGCCAGTTGTGCCCCAAGATGATTACAGTCTCAGCCAGTGTCATGCACAGCAGAAGAATCACTCCCACTGAAGCAGTCAACCCACAGAATCATGAGAGAATGAATGCCATGGTTGTTTTAATTCACTAAATTTTGAGGTAGTTTGTTCTACAACAATAAGTCACAAAAAGCTTATGTTTCTTTATTTTGTAATAATTAATCAGGCTTCCCTAAATTTATTCCAACTGACTTTCTGATTTCTTTGAAAGAAAAAATCCTCTAAAGTAGATATACATTAAAAAGACTCTAAACAAAACTTACTATAGCCTTGCCTTTTCACTTTAATTTACTAATTTTGACGTTGTGACTTACAAATTAAATAACTTGTATTGGTACCATTGCAAAAATAAAATGTTGATTTGGTCTATATTTTTCAGAAATTGTTGTCTAGTAATTTTTTGCCTTCTCTTTGCAAGAGGTGAATGAACTATTCCAACACTTAAATATCCCAGTGACTTTGCCTGATCTAGGATACTGCTCATTCTTTGTGAAGGCTGAAAATATTACCTAGAGGTGAAATTTATACTGTTACCAAAATGAATTGCTAATGAAATAAAGTTCTATGATTTCCTTGAAATATTTTTTCTCCTGTTGGGCATTGTTCTTAAGTTCACTATTTGGGTGCCTAGAATAGAATTTGAACTCAGATACCAAAGTTAAAAAAAAAAGAACCAAACCAAAACACACAGACAAAAATCCTTGAATTTTTAAATCTTCTTTCTAAAATATTTGTTTGTACAGTTATTTAAATGTGTAAGATCTTAATTAATTGCTAAGTGTGATTGTCACTTTAAAGCAAAGTAAGTCTATGAAATTAGGATTTAGGCTTTATTCAACTTAGCTCTCTCTCTTTTTAATACTTAAATATTTCATGACTTGTATTGGAAATAAACATTTCTCATCTTGTAGCACAAAACAAAAATCTCTAAGTGGAGAGTCCATATCAATTTGGGGAATTTTGATTGTCCCAATTTATATTACTGTTTCTGAATGCCACCTTCACATACTTAGATAATTTCTATTTATAACAATCTGGTATACAACTGGTGACAGAAACCTTTCAGAAATATTTTATCTGGTTTTTTATCTCTACCAAGTGTGCAAGCTAGTAAATCTTACCCTAAAGCTTGCCATTTTAAAGTCGTTATTTAAACATTCTCTATAAATAACTCTGTAATAATCTTCGAAGGGTATTTGAAATGCTACCTTCCCGAAGGATGTCTGAAAGAGGTTAGATCGCCCCATTTTATTGCATGTTGGCCCTATGTTTTGTTAACGATAGGAACCTCATCACTGATGTAAAAATCATCAATCGACATTAACCGAATGACCACTGAACGGTATCATCAGAGCATTTTCCCCCTGTGGTCCCAGTCACATCGCAGTAAAACCTAAATTCCTTCCCCAGTAGACGCTGCATCCAAAAGGAAATACTGTACCTCAAAGAGGCCGGGACAGGAATTGGACAGACAGGGATTGTCTCCTTATCCTGGAAGGTGCCTGTCTGTATGAAATCATTACCTGGATCCTTGTTGAGAGCACGGTCTCTATCTGATTTCTGGTGAGGAGCTTTTCATAGTTTGCCCTGATCTCATTGAGTAGCTGGGACAGCTCCATTCTTTTCCCATCCTCCACCTTGGCTAAGTGAACCTTATCGATAGGATGAGTCGCTGCGGCAGAGCTGGTCTGTCTGCGTCGAGCAGACACAGAGCTCCGTGGAGCCTTAAAGACGCAGAGCTCCCTTTCCAGAACCGCGTTGCTAATCAATTAGGCAAATATGCAAACCCCTTTCTCCTACTGTGGTTGGTGGAGTAGATGCGTCAGGCTCTCCCTAGGGGAACGGAAAAAGGAAAACATCCTCAGCATTCCTGAATAGGGTCTCTTGTAAAATTGAGCACTTTGGGGGGGGTGAGGGTGGGGTGGGGGTGGGGGCAATTTATCATGTATCTAAAGGAAATGGGGAAGAAGGGGAAGAAAATTGTATTTTGTTTTCCCCAAAGACCCTGCATGGCAATTAATCAGGGCTGAAAACATGATAGCTAAAATTTTATTTTATAGTTTCTCTTGCCTTTTCGATTATTTAAACAGAAATGCTGTGGTGGGGCATTAGAATATATCGGAAATCTTCAATATTCTGACAGGTTTTGGAAAAAGCTGCCACCAGATGAAGCTGACAATTGTCATTAGCCATGAGACTGATCATATTTCTCTCAAATGCATACATGTGTGGTTCATGGCAGGCAGTTGGCCCCATGACAGTTTGATGTCTTGAGGCCGATACCCAGATGAAGCTATAGCTGTAGGTAAGCGCTAATAAACTGTGAGAGCTGGGAGTTAACATTTCCAATATTTTAACAAAGTTGAAGAAATACAATCAGATGGTCCATGTCCAGGGGGGATTCACTGAGTAAGATTCACCGTAGGGGTTACTCCTTTGTGAGTAAACATATAGTCAGTGACAATTCATACCTGTAAATAGAACAAGTGTGCTGCTCTTCTAACTTTAAGAAGTGCCTTTATATCTATCATTTTATCTGAACTTCACGATCCCTGTCACTTTGTAATCTGAAAAGGTGACAAGCCTGAGATGGGAAGGATTGAGGTATCTTGCCCAAGGTCATAGGGCAATGTCATGGCATCTCTGAGACTGGAACTGTGCGACCTCTTTGTTGTGTTCCATATATTGCCCCATCTGCCTCTGCATTCTCTCTCTCCTCACCTAAATTCCTTGTTTACTCTGGCCAGCCAGCTGGCCAGTCACACATTAGAAATGACTGAAATATTTTCGAGAATAGACCTATTGTCATTGTTATTTGTAGAGTGGCTTGGCTGGAGTTGTATCCAAAGAGTAGTTCAGGAAATAATCAATCCTTGGCTCCAGCATTCACAGGGCCTTTGAATGTGCATTGTGTTTTTTTAATTTCCGAATTAACTCACTGCTGGCTAGGGCAGTTTGTGCTTGGACATTCCTACAGTCCCTTGTAAACAAAGCTGGCCATCTATTGACCCTGCTGAGAGAGAGGGGTTCTGGTCATTCCTGTCCTCTGTTTAGCCTGACCTATGACCTCTTTCACCCTTCCCATCAGCCACAAATGATTGTCCTAAATAGAGATGGACACTGGGCCAAAGGATAGCCAGTCGATGGGGCAGAGACCTATGAGGCAGTCTGATATAAAAACTCTGGCTAAAGAGAGTCAATTATGATTTTTTAAAAAAGATTTTTATTTACTTATTCGTGAGAGACACACAGGGAGGGGCAGAGACATAGGCAGAGGGAGAAGCTCCCCTGTAGGGAGCCTGATGCAGGACTTGATTCCAGGACCCCAGGATCAAGCCAAAGGTAGATGCTCAACCACTGACCCACCAGGGCACCCCAAGAGTCACTTATGATTATCTAGACCAAACTGATAATCTTTCTTGGTAATTGAGACTGAGAAATACGAAAAGAATCAGGTACTTGGTAGTGGGAAGACAAGCAAGAAAGTAATGAATTGCAATCATTACTTTATGTACCTCCTGCTAATCTCTGTGGAAAATACAGAAACTGAATTAGATTCCACAGAGGGGCTGGTCTTGGCAATCTGCATTTTAAACAGGACTCCCAGATATTTCTTATGTCCCCTAAAGCAGTGCTTTCCAATAGGAATATAAGGCAAGCCACAAATGCAAACCACATATGGAATTTAAACTTTCTAGTAGTCAAATCAAGAGAGATAAACAGAAACAAATGAAATGAATTTTAATATTATGTTTTCTTTAACCTGATATAGCCAAGTGATAATTATTTCAACTTGTAATCAGTCTAAAATATTAATGAGACATTTTACACTCTTTATTTATTTATTTATTTATTTTTAATTGGAGTTCAATTTGCCAACATATAGCATATCACCCAGTGCTCATCCCGTCAAGTGCTCCCCTCAGTGCCTGTCACCCAGTTACCCCGTCCCCCCACCCACCTCCCCTTCCACTACCCCTTGTTCGTTTCCCAGAGTTAGGAGTCTCTCATGAGCTGTCACCCACCCTGATATTTCCCACTCATTTTTTCGCCTTTCCCCTTTATTCCCTTTCACTATTTTTTACACTCTTTATTTTTGATATTATCTTTGAAAGCCACTGTATATGTTAATAGCCCATCTCAATTTGGACCAACCACATTTCAAGAGCTCGATCGCTGCATGGGTAATGCTATTGTGTTGAACAGTACAGCTCTAGTAGTTGGTCTCTACTGTCTCACACTAATGAGAGTTCCATGCCTGCAGCACTCTACATGAATCTTAGGTTAAAGGAAATAGTGCTAGATTTGGGTGGGGGGTGGGAGGCAGGTGTGGGGAAGAGGGAGGGAGACCAAAGTAGTATTTAGGAATGTATTCTACAGGGACACCTGGGTGGCTCAGCAGTTGAGCCTCTGCCTTCTGCCCAGGGCATGATCCCGGGATCCAGGATCAAGTCCCACATCAGGCTCCTTGCGGGTAGCCTGCTTCTCCTTCTGCCTATGTCTCGCCTCTCTCTGTGTCTCTCATAAATAAATAAAATATTTAAAATAAGAAAGAAATGTATTTTACAATAGAAAATTGCAGGTTTTGTGTAATTTTCAGTACATTAACGATAGTTAAACCCTTTTCTCTAATGCTTCGAAAATCACAACAGAATGCAAATAAGCAAAGGTGTCACAGGGACCAGCTTGAGTCTGCTCTAGTTATCAGAAGTAAATCATTTGACAATACTGCACTTTATTAATAGGAACTCATTAGTTATAACACATTTCACAATTGCCAAAATGCTATGGTCGAGGACCCTGGCTCTAGGGATATTCATGACAGTGAGCCCCCAAGAACCTTGGGAATTAAAATTCAGAACTGAAGGCCATTCATTCAGTCATTTGGTTATTGGATGGCTACTGTTTGCAAGAAGTGTGCTAGGCACAGAGAAGTTCTGAAGAGGAGAGGTGACCTCTTGGGACATGTGGAGAAAAGATGGAGAAGGTATTATGGAAGAAATGGTAAAAAAAAAAAAAAGTGGTCAGGGCCAGCTCGTGGAAAAACAGGTGATAACGGCTGGGTTTTATTTGGCAAGTAAGTACTGGAGAGTCATTGCTGGTTTATGAAAGAAGTCACATGGTCGGATTAATTTGGAAATAGTGCAAAAGATTTCAGAGTAGGGACACCAATTAGAGAAGCTGTATTAATGAAAAAGAACATAAAGCTACTTCTGAGGTTCAGGGTGAGAGATTCTAGGATACTGAATTTGAGAACAGCTGTAGGAATAGAGCAGGGGAAGCAGGCATGACCTCCAGAGCTTTTTAGCAAAGGGCAGCTGTTTATAAAGGGAAGGGGAGGTGGGGACAGAGGTGACTCAGGCTTGTACTCTCTGTACCTCGAGTACCTGTGATCCTGTGATCAGAAACAAGGAAGACAGGAGGATAATCAGATTAAATTCAATCTGGATCCTTAAAGCATCAGGGTGTAGTGGGAAAAGACCAGGGATCAAGCCTCTGCCTGCCAATTACTAGCAAGGTGAGCTTGGGTAAAATACTGATGCTCTTTGAACTTAAAGGACCTCATCTGTGAATTGAGATTAATGATACACTTCTCACGTTACTACCACAGCTGCTGACATTGGTAGATACTGTTATCATCATCCTCAGTATACAGATTAAGACACTGACATACAATCAAGTGCTGAGGCAAGATCAAAGCCAGGCAGTCTGACTCCAGAGCCTACCCTCTATAGCACAACTGCTAATTTTTTAGTAAATCAGAAGTAAAACACTGGCACTTAATAGAGGTCTTTAAATCCTTGCTACTTAAGAGTGAGAACTGGTTAGAAATCTCGGCTCTCAGGCCATACCCCAACCTCCCAGATCAGAATCTGTGTTTTATGGAGATCTCTACTTGATTTGTGTGCACGCTGAAGTTTGAGAAGTTCTGCTTTAAAATCATTGGTTCTCAGACTTGCTGCGCAGTGAACGCACCTGGGGAACTTTACGAAATAGTGATGCTTCATCCACCTCGGAGATTCTGATTTATTAGCTCAGCATGTTTTGCCTGGGCGTCAGCATCTTTAAAATTCCCCAGGTGGCAAAGTTTGACAATTATAGCAATAAATGTTGTGAATGTTTCCTTCTACTCATTCCCCTCTCCTGCTTCACTGAAGGAGATGGGTTGTTAGTACAGGTATCTGAAGTAAGACTCTAGAAGTTTAACAATGGCAGGGCCCAGTATTCACGCCGTAGTTGGTACAAATTTGAGTCAGGTAGATAAGACATATGCATTGTTTATTTTTCTTTTTTTTTTTTTTTTGTTTATTTTTCTATAATGGATTAATCTTTACTTTGAGCTCCCATTCTGTAGAGGATGTGTGATTAAATCTCCCCGATTGGGTTTCCCGCCTTTTCTTCAAAACGTTGCATCTAAGTTTTGGAGAACCTAAGGTTCCCTCTTAGGGGGTGAGGATTGTCCTTGATGTCATCTGTCCAAGTCTGTGTTTACTATGTCAGTCATTATTCTTTCCATTTGTCCCATTCAAGTTGTTGGGGGAACAATTAAAATCTCCCAACCCAGAAATCCTCTCTACAAAGGTAGTGGAGAAAGAGAACACTTAAAAAAAAAAAAAAAAAGATTTTGTTTATTCATTCATGAGAGACACAGAGAGAGACAGAGAGGCAGAGACACAGGCAGAGGGAGAAGCAGGCTCCATTCAGGGATCCTGACGTGGGACTCAATCCCGGGTCTCCAGGATCATGCCCTGGGCTGAAGGCAGGCGTTAAACTGCTGAGCCACCCAGGGATCCCCGAAAGAGAACACTTTTATCATTGAATACACATTAAACCAGAATGTGATGCACAGCACAGGTAACCCACTAAGAGATTGCAAAAACAGAAAGAAATCTCACCCTTTTATGTAGCCAATCAGATACAACCCAGGCATCCCTGTTCTCAAGATAAGGAATAACTAGTCCTCTCGATCGGGGGAGACATCACACTTGACAGCACCATTTGTCACACACAGTTCATCTGGTCATTGGGTGACTTTACCTGATTATTGAGGTGACCATCTGTGTTCACTAAGAGGCTTCATATAAGGAAAAATACACTTGCTTATAACAGGATGTCATTTTGAGGCTCCTACCTTCCCACAGAAACAGATAGGGCTACTGTGTTCCTTGGATGTTTCCCATCCGAAGATAGGATTCCCAGGTCTACCCAGACGTTCCAGGGGACCTGGGTAGCTCAATGGTTGAACGTCTGCCTTTGGCTCAGGGGGTGATCCCGGGGTCCTGGGATTGGGTCCCTGCATCAGGCTCCCTGCACAGAGCCTGCTTCTCCCTCTGCCTATGTCTCTGCTTCTCTCTGTGTGTCTCTCATGAATAAATAGATAAAATCTTAAAAAAAAAAACAAAAAACAAACATTCCAGCTTGTAAAGCTGATCAAGGGCCTATTTAGCTTTCAAAAAGATTTTACTTATACTTCAAAAGAGACAGGTAATGTATTCGCAATGACAAGGTTTCTAAAGTAAACAGTCTGAGAGACTGGGAGTGTGTGCTCTTCTATTTTCTTTTTTTTACTTATTTATGATAGTCACACAACAGAGAGAGACGTGCAGGTTCCATGCACCAGGAGCCCGACATGGGATTCGATCCGGGGTCTCCAGGATCACGCCCTGGGCCAAAGGCAGGCGCTAAACCACTGCGCCACCCAGGGATCCCTTCCCCTAGTTTCAACAGGGAGAATGAAGCCTCTCCTTTCTAATATGTATTTGTCCTCACTGCATCCAGCTGCTCTCTTCCATACTCTTATGAGCCTGAGGGCATGGGGACCATTCTGCTGCTGCTGGGTGCTGGGGGCATGGAAAGTAGCAGGTAGATTGTGGCTCCGTCTGCCCAGATACACTGCTCCACCAAAACTTATTTATCTGGCCCTTATCCCTTTCCTGGGGCCACAGTCCAAGAAGCAGGGCACAGTGTTCCTTTTTTTTTTTTTTTTAATATTTTATTTATTTATTTATTCATAAGAGACACAGGCAGAGGGAGAAGCAGGCTCCATGCAGAGAGCCCGATGTGGGACTCCATCTCGGAACTCCGGGATCACACCCTGAGCCAAAGGCGACGCTCAACTGCTGAGCCACCCGGGCATCCCAGGGCACAGTGTTCCTAAGCTGTCAGGTCCCCAGCTGACCTCGCATTTTGCTGCTTTGCAGGGGCTCTGACTCTGAAGCAAGGCCTAGGGCTCCTCTGTCAGGGGCCCGCAGCAGCTCATCTCCTCTCTCCTCTCTTCTCTTTCACCTTTGGTTGGGAGAAGCTCCTCTCTTCTTGAGAGTTCTAGTTTAGAATATAAGTTCCAAGATCTGCCTGCCTGGTCCTGAGTATCTAGCTCTGCGCCTGGCCCACCAGACAGAAAATGTGTGTAGAATGGATGATGTTTCGTCTGTACCTTTTGTCTGGGCCCTGAGACCTCTTCAATCTAAGACTAAGTAAGGGCTTTGTTCACTCTCCCTAGAGGCAATGAGCAGAGTCACTAATTTGCTCCAAGGAGGTGGGGGCTGGGCTAGTGATGAACTAGCAGGAGACCGGTAAGTAGTTCGAGAAGATTATACTCCTAACTTTTTTAGTGTTTGTAAATCCATGCGAATCAGGCACGCACCCACCTACCTACCATCTTGGTGGATTTTTACTGGGTCAAAGGATGAGATTTGCACTAACCTTTGTGGGAAATAACATCTCTTTTGACCTGTTTCTATTAAGATTGGATTTTTGCTTTAAAGAAGAAAAAAATATTGAAAAGAAAGTAATGGGCAAATTTATTTTTATGTTTTGCACTTGGGCATATATGTATGTGCCTTTTGTGTAATGCATTTGGACTTCTTTTATTTTTTATTTTTAAAGATTTCATTTATTTATTCAAGAGAAACGTAGACGTAGGCAGAGGAGAAGTGGGCTCCCTGTGGGGAGCCCGATGTGGGACTTCATCCTAGGACCCTGGGATCATGACCTGAGCTGAAAGCAAACGCTTAACTGACTGAGCCATCCAGGTGCTGTGGGCTTCCTTTAAAGTACCTAATTTTGTTGTATACAAGAGTCACAAATCTTAGTCCATTTAATGTTTTGTCCTATGCATCAGTGAGATCAGGTTTTATTATGACAAGCATGCCAGATAGAATTGACATCAACACAAGTTATATTAAATGGATTTCTTCTTTCTTGTAAATATGAATCTCTTTTCTTTAGACAGACATATCAGTCTGTCTTTTAATTTGGAGAATCTTTTAATTTGGGGGATAATCCCATAGAGCTGGGGTATTATTTTATTTATTAAGCATAATTTCTTCAGCAGCTGAAGATCCTGTGTTTCTTTTTTTCATCCATCATGCATTTTAATAAGATTATAGATCCATAATTAGCTGGCAGACAAAGATGTATTTTTTGTGTGTGCTTGTCAAAAATTGTGTTAAGTGATAGGCCTTGTCCCCTTTGTGTTATATTGTTGGTTTTTCTAACCATAGGAACATGCCTCCACATGATATGGCTTAATCTTGTTTCATGTGTCAGTTAAGAATGTAATTAGACAAAGATTTGTGTTGTAATATACCTGTCAGCATTTTTCAGCATGTTTCAAGGTGCATGTGCAATGTGTATGGATAGGCAACATGTCCTGCACATACATTTCATATGGAGTGAATAAGCAGGCTGTCATACAGATACAGGCCTGCCTTTGGCAGTACTCAATTCATTCTTTGCTGCTGGAACCCACGACTGAAGAGCAAGGCCATTTCTCCTAGCAAGAACTCTACCTTTGGAGCCTGTTTCCTCTGGTATCTTATCACGGTGCTTCCTCTTCCTGCTTTGTTCACTGCAGCCCAACACAGATGTTTCATGCTCAAAAATGAGCACCACCAGGGTGTGAGGGTAATTTAAGATCCCAATTATATAGGGTTTCGATGTATTGCAGTTACCACTCATGGTTTATTGTTAGCTTTGCAGATGTAAAGCACTAAGCACAACTATTCAGGAAATTCGATTTCCTTTTCCCCATCTTTTCCTCTGGAAGTGCCTTCATTAAGTTCCAACCTTTGAAGGTATAGATTTATTTATTTATTTATTTATTTATTTATTTATTTATTTATTTATTTATATTTGAGAGAGAGAAAGAGAGCACCAGTGTGAGAGGCAGAGGGAGAGAATCTCATGCACACTCCCTGCTGAGTGTGGAGCCTGATGTGAGGTTCAATCTCACAACCTTGAGATCATGACCTGAGCTGAAACCAAAGTCAGATGCTCAACAGACTGAGCCACCCCAACTCCCCAGGGATATGGTTCTTAAGCTGAAACCGTGCACCTGTCTGCTGGTCCCTCCTGAGCTACAATATTTGCCTTTCTTTTCTGGTCACTGGGACACAGGTCTTTGCTGGGCCCCGAGTACAACTTCCTTACCAATTGGACAGGTGTTCCCTTAGCTTCCCTTTTTGTCTTTGAAATATTGACCTTTCTAAACTCCCTTTCTCTCACTGATGACATTGGCCCTGTTGTCTTCTAATAAATGTTCTGGATTTTATCCTTTTAGTTATTTTCCCTTCGTCTTGATTTATTCTAGATAATTGAGTCCCTTGCACCAGGATCCATCCTTTCTCGGATATTATCTCTCTGTTATCTTCTTTTTCTCTCTCTTTAGATTTTCAAAATTTTGTTTAGCAGTTTTTTACTTAGGCCCATCTCACAGGTTTTCCACCCTACTCGGCAGTTTCTAGCATCCTGACAGGTGTTCCCCACAGTTTCCTAAAGGCATCCCCTGATTCTGTTTGACTCTTTCTCTGAATGCAGCTCTGAATTTTCTTCTCTGTAGCTTGGTCTGTATTTCTTTTTATTGTATTCTGTGACTAGTGTTTGATGTGATTGTGATGGTTGATAAGGCATGTGTGTTTATTTATCCAAGGGCCCTTTTACTTTTTGTTAAACTTATTTTGAGGTAATTGTAGATTCAGTTGGCAGAAATAGTACAGGGAAATCTCAGTATGTAAGATTTTCCTGGTGATACTTAGAAAACTATAGGACAGTATTGCAACCAGGATATGGACATTATACAGTCAAGAATCAGAATACTTCCATTGCCACCAAGTTCCCTCTGGTTGTCTGGGCCCTTTTCTGAATGGTGGCTCTGCGTGCCATGCTGGGTACCGTGAGGGATGAAGAAAGGAAGCAGGTATGGATCCTGCCCAAATGGCTTCAGTTCAAGATTGGAAAATGGGAGGTGCTGCAGAAAGGCACCTCCAAGGCGAGGGTGATGACTTTTTGTTCAGGGGATCAGAGAAGGCCTGTAAGGACAAATACAAATTAAAAATAAGAGGCTTAATTCTCCCTGTTGAAATCAGGGGAAGACACACACACTCCCACTCTCTTTTCTTAGAGCATTTACTTTAGAAACCTTCTTTCTTTGTCTCTTTGAAATGTAAGTAAATCTCTTAAAAACCTTAATAAGACTTTGGCCAGCTTTACGACCCTGGAATGTCTTTTTCAAGGACTTGGGAATCCTATCTTTGGATGGTAAACATCCAAGGAACATAGCAATCCTCTCTCCCAGTTTCTGCTGGGTGCCTGGCTCCAAAACCATCTCCTGTCATTAAGATAAGAAGACCTTGTTTTTCCTTTACATAAAACCTACTAGCTAACACAGATGGTGATACCAATTGCTGGGTAAAGTTAGGATGAGCTACATGTGACAAATGATGCTGTCAAGTCCTTTTAGTCGAGGATTTGTTTTCATTTATCTTGAGAACATGTGTGTATGGAGTTCTAGCTGCTTGAAATGAGATTCTCTTCTGTCTTTGTGATCTCTTAGTGATTGCCTGTGATGTATGTTATATTCTGGTTTGATGCTTTTTGGATAATACAAGTGTTGTTGTTTTCTCAACTACCTTTATAGAGATGATTTCTAGATGGGGAGATTTTGTTTTTACTTCTATTTCCCCAGCAGGTTTCATGGAGGAGAGAGTGTCCAACCTTGGCTTTGAAGGATGGCCTATATGTTACAGGCAATCTATTTTAAAATATATAACATGCTCTACTTGTAGTTTAACCTACATTTTAGGCAGGTAGTGGTGGAGGCTTTGCCTTGAAATTTGAAAAAAATTTAATGGAGATGAAATTTATATAACATAAAATTTTAAAAAGGTGTAGTTCATTGGCATTTAGTACATTCACCTTGTGTGACCAACATGTTATGTAGTTCCGAAGCACTTACAACCTCTCAAAGGAAGGCCTGTACCTATCAAGCAGTCATTCCACATTTCCCTCTTCCCCCAGCTTGTGTAACCATCCATTAGCTTTCTGTCTTTTTGGGTGGCAGCGCTGATCGTAATACCCAAACCATGGAGCTAACCCAAGTGTCCATCAACATATTTAATGATTTTTTGCAATTAATCCTTTAGACTTAATGTTCATTTAATTCTTTTGAACAAATGAAAGAATATTGGAGTGGATACTCTTTTATTGACTTATCTACCTCCTGCCACACCTTTTATGAATATTTTCATACTATTTCCTTCAGGAAAATTCATGGATATGAATGGATAACCTAATTGTGGTATATACATACAATGGGACTTTCTTCAGCCATAATAAGGAATGAGGATGTATGGAAGAGCCTTCAAAACATTACACAAAGTGGAAGAAGCCAGACACCAAAGGACACACATTACATGCTTCTATTTATATGAAATATCTAGAATTGATAAACAAAAAAAATTCTTAAGGGAATATATTAGCACACATGGGAAGATGTTATACGCTAGATTTTGAACCCTTATCAGAGGTGGTTGGTTGGTCATCATGTGGAGGTGTTTTTGTTTTTTGTTTTTGTCTGGTAAGTAGTAGTAAAGTGGAAGAGGCAAATAAGTAGAAAATCAGAGGATGGTTGATGATGGCAGAGGCAAGACTTGACATAGATTACTCTGCTTGGCTTTCAACATCCACCCTACCTAAGCAAGCTTGTCACTCAGTATGAACCTTTTCTGATCATAGGGCCAGTCACTTCTGGTCCTGGATGTACACCCTATGCAAGTGCTATAATACTAACAGTGTAGTCCTCAGAATTGAACATTTATGCAACTCAAATGCCCTGAATGCAGAGCTCCCCTTTGGCTTTCCTCTTTTGTCCTCTCTGATATCCTTCCCATGACAGAGTATGTGAGCAGCATGAGACGTGAGTGGATCGCATTCAAGGGTATGACAAGGGTATGACATAGGAGCCACCCTGAGTGGCTCAGTGGTTTAGCGCCTGCCTTTGGCCCAGGGCGCAATCCTGGAGCCCCGGGATCGAGTCCCACGTCGGGCTCCCGGCATGGAGACTGCTTCTCCCTCCTCCTGTGTCTCTGCCTCTCTCTCTCTCTCTCTATGTCTATCATAAATAAATAAATAAATAAATAAATAAATAAAAAAGGGTATGACATAGTTCTTATCCATAACCCAAGTTCTTGTATTTTGGGGTATTATTTTTCTTATTGGTCTCACATAATGACTTGAATTACTGAATTACATTTTCAGGTTTAAACCCCCTTTCACTGCCTAAACTGGCTGTGGCTGAATGTTCCCACTCCAGAAGTAACTATCCAAGTCCTGTGCCCCTTTCTACCTTATTTCTCCATAATGCCCATTGTCTCCTTAATTCTCAACTGCCAGTGCAGAGTCCTCCAACATTCTCTGGGTCAGACTCTGCTCTCTGACAGCTACTCTCAGATGCATCTCTGTCTCCCCATCTTTCTCTTCTTCCCCTGCTACCTTCCCAGGCATCTGTAAGATTGCATAGCTTTAGAGGACACAGTGAGCATAGTAGAACATTCGTACTTATAGGTACCTGTGGATCTCTTTCTAAGTAAGTTTAATATATAGAAACTGGAGTCTCACCAATGTTTACATCAGCCATGTCCACAACAGTATGAAAAGAGACCAGATCTCCATCTATAGATGAATGGATAAAGAAGATGTGGTATATATACTTGCAATGGAATACTACTCAGCCATCAAAAAAGAAATTTTGCCATTTGCAATGACATGAATGGAACTAGAACTTAGGCTAAGTGAAATAAGTCAATTAAAGAAAGACAATACCATATGATCTCACTCATATGTGGAATTTAAGAAATGAAACAGAGGATCATAGGGGAAGGGAGGGAAAAATAAAACAAGATGAAATTGGAGAGGGAGACAAACTGTAAGAGACTCAATCATTGGAAACAAAACTGAGGGTTGTTGGTGGGGAGAGGGTAGGAGGATGGGGTAACGGGGTGATGGAGATTAAGGAGGGCACATGAGTTAATGAGCACTGGGTGTTATATAAGACTGATGAGTCACTGACTTCTACCTCTGAAACTAATAATATACTAGATGTTAATTAATTGAATTTAAATAAAAAAAGAGATAAAAAGTAAAACAAACAAACAAACAAAAAACTGAAGTCTCAGAAGAAGCATATCCAGGGTTTTTATAAAGAGACATTTTATAAAAGAGATTTTAGCTGTACAAAATTTTTAAAAATTTATTTCCCCACTGGCTTGGAGGAAGTACTTAAGTGAATGACATTTAAAATATATAGATTAATAAAAATTTTATTTCTCTACAACCTTTAAGTGAGGTTCAGAATGCTTGGTAATTATTTTCTCCCTAACTAAACTGTGAATTTCTGAAGGGCACAGAGTGCATGTTTTATATTTCTTTGGGACCTGCCCCAACTCCCACTAATTTAATGATTTTTTGCAATTAATCCTTTAGGCTTAATGTTCATTTAATACTTTTGAACAAATTAAAGAATATTGGAGTGGATACTCTTTTATTGACTTTATATCTTGTCTTAAAAATGAATTGAAGATTGTTAAACTTCTCTCAAAAATATGTTTTGGGTTCTGGAAATGTTTATTGCAAGGTTCAGGTTTTGACTTTCTCATTGTATAACCAGGAGAAGAGTTGTTCTCTTAGGGATTACTGTTGTATATTTAGGATAGAATGATAATCTTTTCCTCTTGGGTGTGGGCTGTGTTCAGATTAAATACACTAATCCAGCATACCCAGCAATTATTCAGTTTGGTGCAACATAATTACATCTATAGATCATATAATTATGTGTGAAAACAGTATTTCTAATTCCATGAATAATTTTACACATCTGGAGAAAATGCTGGGATCAGTAGTTTTGACCTTCAGAAATCAATTATCTTTGAAACCTCCCCAAACAGCCACAAAACTAGCCACCACGTTTTGAATCAGAACCCATTCTTTTCAACTATATGACTCTATATGATACCTTTGATAGGTTAGCTATATTACCTTTTTATTCTTAACTGTAACTTCACACAGTTAACAGCCAGTAAGTTTTGAGCTATTTATTAAAAATAATCTGATATTAAGATAAATGTGTGCATGATTCATTTTCTGATTTAGTGCTTAACACCATTGCTGATTTCTTGAAGACTGTGGTCTTCTGTAATACTATGCTCCTTGATAGTACAAAATGTTCTGAAATTCGTGAATGTGTTTTGTTTCCTTTTAATGTTTTGGCTCCTCAATTTGACTTTTGTTTCTCTTTGGCATCTTATACCACTGGCCTATTCAGTAAAAAATTGTAAAAGTTTAATCCATTTTAAGATGTCTTTTGGCTTAAAGCTTAAACAATCACATTTGGAAAGTAATAAACTTTCTGAAATTTAGTCCAGTCTATATGAAAAACAGGACTGTTGGTAGGGCCAGAATAGTTGCCAGTGATTCTACCTCCTGCCACACCTTTTATGGTGATTCTACCTCCTGCCACACCTTTTATGAATATTTTCACACTATTTCCTTCAGGAAAATTCATTATACTAATCCATTAAGCTTCAACTCCTTCTTAATTACTTTTTCCCCCTAAATATCTCATCTTACCAAAGCTCAGTACATCTATCATTGCTGACTCCTGAAATGAAATTTGGTGATGTGTTGACATGCAGGTACTACAAGCTCAGTAACCCTAAAAAATCATTTCCTTTGAAACTTCTCCAAGTAGCCAGAAAACTAGTGACTCATACCTTGGAAGAGAAAGTTCTTGAAATCAGCATTGTTTGAGAATTTGGGAAACATTTTCAGTTGTCCTTGAGAAAGCTTAAGGGTTAATCTTTTAGGATTCAGTTTGATCTTTTTCAACTGTATGATTCCATATGATACTTTTGATAGTTTAGCTATATTACTTTTTAGCTGTATCATATTATGTTATATATTATAACATACATTATTTGATGGTATAGATATTTTATTTTATTGATTTTATATTATGTATTTATTTATTCATGAGAGACACAGAGAGAAGGCAGAGACATAGGCAGAAGGAGAAGCTGACTTACTACAGGAGCCTGATGTGGGACTCGATCCCAGAACTCTATGATCACGCCCTGAGCCAAAGGCAGATGATCAACTGCTGAGCCATCTAGGCGTCCCAAGGGTGTTCCATTTTTACATAAAACTCAATATATGTATAGCCCTGTTGTATCATCTTTCCTTCTGATTTTGCTCTCCTTTTTGGCTTTCCAGTTTTTATTTCACCTTGAAATTTTAACATTTTCATTTATCATCTTAGCTCTTTAAGGTTTAATAATTAACCAAATCCTATCTCTCAGAGTCTTGTCTTCTCCCAAGAGTAACTTGATCCAGGAAAATTTCAATTTATCCTTAAGTTGTCACAGTAACCTAGTTACCCCATCTCTAGTCTCCATCCCCACCACCCCAATCCATCTTGCATATAGAAGTCATATTAATTTCCTTCTTCAACCCTTGATAGGTTACTCCTAAGCCCAAAGCTTTCAAGAGTTCCCTGTGGAATTTAAGATTAGTCTATACTCCTAGAGGAGCTCTTAAGATTCTCCATGATTTGGCCCTATTCCATAGATTTAGTCTTATCTCTGTCATTCTCCAAGATGAATTCTTCACTCTACCAGATTCAACTTCATGGTTCCATGTATATCATGGTCAATCCTAACCTTTTCCCTTCATTCATATTGGCTTCATGTCTTTCTATTCAAATCCTTCCTTCAAAATTCAAGCCTTTTCACTTTACTGAACTTAAGAAGCATTATTGAGTAGATGCAGAAGAAGATTTATAAAACATATACAAGGTGGGGGCATGTTGGTGGCTTAGTCGGTTAGGCATCTGACTCCTGGCTTTGGCTCTTGTTGTGATCTCTTGGGTTGTGAGATCAAACCTCATATCAGGCTTAGCAGGCAGTCTGTCTCTCTCTTCCTCTATCCCATCCTCTGTTATCTTTCTCTTTCTCTCAAATAAATAAATAAATCTTTAACAAAAAAAGAAAAAAAGAGGGCAGCCCTGGTGGCTCAGCGGTTTAGCGCTGCCTTCGGCCCAGGGCATGATCCTGGAGACCCGGGATTGAGTCCCACGTCAGGCTCCCTGCATGGAGCCTACTTCTCCCTCTGCCTGTGTCTTTGCCTCTCTCTCTCTGTGTGTCTCTCGTGAATAAATAAATAAAATCTTAAAAAAAAAAGGAAATAAAACATTGATACTAGTACCAGTGAGTCATTTGTGTGCCCCATCCTCCCTCCCTGCCCCAGTTATTTTCTGTTTATATTTCACTTGCTGGTTTTTTTTTTTTTTTTTTTTTTAGTTTATCCTCATTTGTTTGCATCACTAAACCATATGTAATTTTATAGTGGCACAGGTTTTTTAAACTTTATATATATTCATTTGCAACTTGCTTTTAAAAATATGTTCCTAAAATTCATCCCTGTTGTGTGTTTTAGTTTATTAAATTTCCCTGGTGCAATGAATTCTGTTCTTATGAAGAAATTCACAATTTATTAATCCATTGTACTGCTGATAAACATTTGAGATGTTAAAACTTTTTTTTGCCATTATTATCAGTGCTTCTGTGAACATTTCTGAACATGATTCCTGGTGCATATGTGCACACATTTTGTTATGGTGGAGAGCAGGGGTAGTTTAGACTGGAAACATCCTTATAACCGTGCATGACATATAGTAGGAGTTCAGTATCTGTTGAATGAATGAATGAGAATTTCTGGTTCACAGTGTATTTTCTTCAACTGTAGTAGATCATACCAACTGTTTTCCAAGGTGGTTGCCCTGATTTACACTCCCATCAATACTAGATGTTGAGTTCCAGTTGATTCACATCCTTGTCATCACTTGATACTGTCTTTTAAATTTTTGCTCACTGATGAGTATGGACTATTAATGTAGCTTTAGAGCCTCATGAGCTTTTCATTGGCCTCTCTTGCCCATATTGAAGTCTCATCTGTAAATTCCTTTTGTACTTATCTGTACTACTAATTTTGGTGCTATATGATATTCTAATGCCATTGAACTTTTTCATGAGTATCTTTTACATTCCAGTAGATGTTAGCTTCTAGAAGGGAATACTTATTGCTTACTATCTAGAGGGTTTAGCCAGGTGCTTGGCCCAAGTTGATTGCTTCAGACTAGAATGGAAAAACTTCAAAATTAGACCTCCTGAATTGGAGGTATACTCATTTTTGGTAAATTCAGAAAGATTAAAAAAACTTCAAAATCAGGTGAATCTGTTCATATGATTTTCTTGCATATGAGCCAAAAAAATATCTCCAAATATCCTGCTGATGTTTCTTTTCCCCATTATTTTTTTTTTATTATCATCTTCTTCTTCTTTTTTTTTTTAATTAATTTTTATTGGTGTTCAATTTACCAACATACAGAAAAACACCCAGTGCTCATCCCGTCAAGTGTCCACCTCAGTGCCCGTCACCCATTCCCCTCCAACACCCGCCCTCCTCCCCCCTTCCACCACCCCTAGTTCGTTTCCCCGAGTTAGGAGTCTTTATGTTCTGTCTATCTTGGGAAATATCTTTTCCCCATTATTAAAAGATCAGTATTGTTTGAATATAAAACATTCATGTCAGGATGCCTGGGTGGCTCAGCAGTTGAGTGTCTGCCTTTGTTTCAGGGCATGATCCTGGAGTCCTGGGATTGAGTCTCACATCAGGCTTCCTGCATGGAGCCTGCTTTTCCCTCTGCTTGTGTCTCTGCCTCTCTCTCTGTGTCTCTCCTAAAATAAAATAAAATAAAATAAAATAAAATCTTAAAAAAAAAGAACAGCGAGACAGAGAGGTTTGTAAAAAAAATCATGTAAATGTGCATTCTTTTGAATGACAAAAAATAAAAAAATGTTTTTTTTTTAAAAAGTAAGACAGCTCTTTTATTGGGCACCTATTAACTACCTACTAAATAGAAAGATAAGCATATAAATCTCATGATTTCAATCTTTACTTAAAATTTATTTATTTATTTATCTGAGAGAGAGAGAGAGAGAGAGAGAGAGAAAGCACAAGCAGGGGGGAGGGATACAGGGAGAGGGAGAGGGACAAGCAGACTCCCCACTGAGGGCAGAGCCCTGAGATTATGATCTGGGCCAAACTCAGATGTTTAACTGACTGAGCCACCCAGGTGTTCCTCAATCTTTACTTTTTAAAGCTTCACTAATTTGGAGTGATTTTGATAAAGCCCAGTCAGAATTATGGTTAGTGCTTTATTACTTATATATTTATTTATTGTCTTTCTCTTTCTAGACTATTGATTCATCCACAGAGGGACCTGTGCTAGAAACTTGGAAAGGTAACTTGGCCAATTTACTTAACTTGCTCTGTGTCTTAGTTCTCTCATCTCTAAAATGGGGATACTACTGGTCTACCTCATATGGCCATAGTGAGAATTGAATTAGTTGACACATAAAATGCTTGGAACAGTGCCTGAATGTTGTGATCCAAATTTAGGAGATGGTTCTAGCAGCAGTATGGAGGATGACCTGATAAAGGTAGAGACAGGTTGTAAAAAAGAACCCTCAAAACCCAAAAACCAAAACAACACAGTAGCTTTCCAACATTTTTTTGAAACCCACAGGAAGAAATGCATTTTATACCATAACATCAGTACACTACACACACACACACACACACACACACACACACAAGCAGACACACACACATGCATGCCTATATAATTAAAACAAAACTTTCATAAAATAATATTTACCAGTCATAACTAACATGTACTTTACTGTTTTCTATTTCATTCTATTAAAAAATGCTGACTGTGACGTAGATAATTTTAAATATCTACTAACAGGTCAAAATCTGCAGTTTTGAAAAATGGTCTTAAACTCACCTATTAGCTTAAATCATGTTTCATCATATTTTATCATGCACGAAACATCTTACTTTAGTTAGTCTCTTTTTCTTCTTTATTTCTTTTGACCTTTCAAAGTAAATGTACATTAACATGTCTCCCCAGGGGCCTCTGAGTGGCTCAATCAGTTAAAGTGTCTGACTCTTGATTTCAGCTCCCGTCATGATCTCAGGGTCATGAGACCAAGCCCCACATGAGGTTCTGAGCTGGGCATGGAGCCTGCTTGAGATTCTCTGTCTCCCTCTCCCTCTGCCCCCCAACCCTGCATGCTCTCTCTCTCAAAAATAAAATAAAGCAAAATAAAATAAAATAAAACAAAGTGTCTCCCCATATTTTGAGTTGAACAATGTTGCAAGAAAAGCATTTAAATATAATTAGTAAATGCTTCTAGGACATTTATGATTATTTATGTAGGCTTACATTGCGAAGAAAAAAATTGAAGTACTATTTTGACAAATATCTCAGTTGAAACTATTCCACCATCAGAGCCTTGGTTTCATATGCATTTAATGGCTTAATATAAATGATAGGTTCATATAAAAACACAACTCTCTTGGACCTGGAATATACTGTTCCTCCAAAGAAAATGTAATAGGATGATGGAAAATCTTTCTCATTGAACTTATCTTTGATTTTATTTCCTTTTTCAGATCCAGTTTCAAACTCAAGACTGAAAAGAAAAATAGTACATCTTATACTCTATATTAATTATTTGAGGTAGTCATAAAAATTGTAATATCCAGGACTATTTTTAAAGACTCTGAGTTGAAGATGTTGAATTTTAACTTTTAGTATTTTTGTTAATTCTGTTTTTGAATTACACAGCTCCAAATGACTGTGAAGCATATAATATGTTGGATATAATGTTTTTGTTTTCTGAGCAGGGAAAGTAAAGCCACAGTGCTGCCCTAAACTTCAGTTCAGTTGGGCAAACATTTGTGGAGTGTCTTGTGTGGGATAGTAATGCATGGAACTAGGGGGTGGGTAGGTTTGTAAATTGAGGCCTTAGTCATTGCCTTTATAGAGCTGGTTAGGGGGATATTAAAAATGGTACTTAAAGGATGGGCCTTGTGAAAGTTTATTCAGACTTTGTGGTATAGTACTGCTGCTTTTAGTTAATAACATAAATAGGAGCAAGTGGATACTTGTATTTGCCTCCACCTGATCCCTTTCTTCACCAAACTCACAGCTTCCCATGTACCAGCCCTGTCCCTGGAGCAGGTGGTCTCAGTTTCATTCTCTGGGTACATCTTGATGTCTAGGAGCTGCTGGTAGCCTGCACTCTGGCTCTCTACCTCCCTGTGAATTTGAGGACCTGGATCTCCAGGGTCAGTGTCCACACTTGAGTCTGTGAAAGCTGAGTCTGATAGTTGGTCTCAGATTCTGTTAGCCCAGTTTCCACGGACGTTTTCTGAGGATACTGTGAAGTTTGAAGTTTTCACCAGACAAAAGATGAAACAAAGAGTTATTTAGGCAGATAAGTATCAGAAAAGTGTTCTCATTCATGTTTTAAGAAAGAAGACGCAATGCATAGATATCTTCTCTAGTCTAGCCCTTTCTCTTTTAAGTAAAACAAAATTAACCTTTTCCACTTGGACAGCATGTTTTAAGGGGTGAAAAAAATTTTAAAGATGTATTTATTTATTTTAGAGGGAGGGAGGGAGAGAGAGAGAGCGAGAGAGAGAGAGAGGGAGAGTGAGAACAGGTGCAAGGAGGGACAGAGGAAGACGGAGAGAGAAACCTCAGCAGACTCCTCTCAGGGCTCATTCTCAAGACTCTGAGATCATGACCTGAGCAGAAACCAAGAGTCAGACACTTAATCAACTGTGCCACACAAGGGCCCCAAGGGGGTGAAGTTTTCAGATTTGAGGGAAGGAAGTTACTTCACCCTGTGTGTTTTGTACCAAGCCAAGCATTTCAAACCGTGGTGAGCTTGCTTTCGTGGAGTATGAAAATGCTGCTTACACATGGAGAGCACTGATTCTCAACAGGGATGTCTTTGCTCCTCTTCTGGGCATATGGCAGCATTTGGAGACATTCTGATTGTCCCAAAGGGTGGTGGGGGGTGCTGCTGGATCTAGTGGATAAAACCTATGGATGCTGCTACAATTGATAATGTTGTACAGAACAGCTACTCCCTTCCCAAGAATGATCCAACCTCAAGTGACTTGGGTGTTAAGGTTGATACAGCCTACCTTAGAACCTGACATTGGATATTATGTATTACAAAAGTTTCAGCAAACTCCTTGAATTAGGGCAAATCGGACCTAATTTTAATTCACTATAACATTCATTTCACCACCTTGATATTTTTTGATTGTTTTAAAAATTTAGTTGCATAGAGTCATAGATTTTAGAATTGGAAAGTACCTTATGGATTACTAACTCCCCTGTTTTATAGATAAAGGGAAAATGGGGTCTAGAGATGGATTCCTTTGGAAGGGTGATTTATCTAACATCACACTCTGAGTTTAGAGACAATGTGGGACTGGGGCTCAGGTCTACCAGGCTAATGCAAAATATAGCAACTGGCTAATGCATTATTAGTTTTATAAAAGCTTCCCTGTGGTTAGAGTGTGCTTCCCAGAAGACAGAAATGCAACTGGTACCCTGTTTCCTAATTCACAGCTTCTGAAACATCAGGTATTTGATACATGCTTATCACAAAAAATCTTGTCTTTTGGGAGTACAAGTAAAAATTTATTTACTTATTTAGAAAAGATTTTGTTTATTTATTTGAGAGAGAGAGCACAAGCAGGCAAAGAGGCAGAGTGAGAGGGAGAAACAGACTCTCTGCTGAGCAGGGAGCCTGACATAGGGCTCGATCCCAGGACTCCGGGCTCATGATCTGAGCCAACTGACTCAGCCACCCAGGTGCCCTGGAAAATTGATTTTAAAAGGAAAACATTGTTATTCAAGTTTAAATGTATAAAATCTTAGTTAAAACACAACATATCTACTGCTTGATATTGAAGGAAATCCTTGCTGGATCTTCATGAAGACATTTTACATAGATTAATTCTCTTAAGCTTTCATACAGGAGTCCCGCCTTACCACCTACGTGGAGATAGAAACAAAGTGATCTCATTCTGGAAATGAGCCACCCCAGCGTTTCTCTAACAGCGAGCTCATGTTGACATTTGCGGTGTACTTAGCTGATTCAGAGGCTGGAGTATTTTCAAAATAGTAGATGATAGGTGCAGTTAATTTTGCTTCTAGATATTTTTCATATATTAAATGAACACTCTCCTGTCTGAGTTAGTAATTAAGAAGCCAAAGATTTTAAAATTTTAAGAGCTTTTAAAAATAAATTTCATTAGAGAATATCATATTTTGGAAACACATTACTGAGGTGAAGTCATGAAATTAACTGCGAGGACAAATTGGTTTTTGGCATATTCACCCAGGAGGAAGTCGTTAAGTACCAGGGCTCCTGCAGACTGTAGTTCTAGCCTCATGGCCTGAATAGTTCACTTTAGCTCATTCATCTGAATCTTAGCAGAATTGGGTGCAATCTGCTGAAGTAGCACTCTGCTCTGAAATACCATTGTAAAACAGTCATTTATCAGGGAAGAGAAGTCGCCCTAATTTTCTGACCTTGACTGTGTTTTTAGTTTACCTTGTTGCTGAATCTAATTTTAGCATCCTAGTAATTCTGTTCAGTGAGGGCTTCGCGGTGAGCTCTCATGTCACTGCAGAGCTCGGCTAGATTAGCTCCAGAATGATGACCACACAACTGTCAGAGCCTGCAATTTCTGGTGGGCCTTTTAATTTCCTGAATGAGAAACAATTATCAAGGGCTTCAACCACAATGGCACTAGAATTCACTTCATTCATTAGAATTTTTCTTAACTTCACATTAGACTGGAATTGAAGACAAGAAATAAGAAAGAGACAACTTACACTTGAGCCTGTGAACATACACATCTTCATGGTTCTTCATGAGATCAGCTAACTCCTCTGCCAGGTTTCAATCTGCATTTCCAGATCAGTGCTGGAAAAAGTGAGGTCATCCTGGACTCCGCGCAGGCCGTGGCTGTCAGCCTCCACGTTCTGGCAGGGGGCCTGTTCAGACCCAAATCTGAAAAAAGTTTCAAAGGCTTTCAGTGGTTATTAGGTTTGTGCTACTACTCTGTTCTGGACAATCTTTTAAAGGAATGTTCCAGAAATGCTAAACTTCAGTTTAATATTTGTGGTAAATGTAATCTGCTATTCACATTTCACAGTTTGGGAGGAGGGGGTACTCTGGCACTGCCTTTAAAACGCTAAAAGTGGGATGCCTGGGTGGCTCAGTGGTTGAGTGTGGAGTCTGGGGATGGAGTCCCACATCGGGCTTCCTGCATGGAGCCTGCTTCTCCCTCTGGCTATGTCTCTGACTCTCTCTCTCTGTGTCTCTCATGAAAAATAAATAAATCTTAAAAAAAAAACAATGCTAAAAGCTTTGAGGAAGAACCCTCTAGCATTTTTATTTCTTAGGACACAGTTGCCACACGATGTCCCTCTTGTTTGAGAGGGCCTTGTACACACGTGTAAAGAAGGGAGTTAAAATTAAAGAATCAGAAGCACATAATGGTACTTTTTAGGGGCCTCACTTAAAACATACCTAATTCATAAAACTTCTTATTATAAACTAGGTGATGATTCTTTGTTTGAACACAGAACACAGAACACAGAACACCATAACATTTTTGTAAATAATGGCCTTTTATAGTGTATTCAGCTAAAATATTTTTCCATTCGTAGGATTTCATTTATTTCTAAAAAGAACAGTTCTCTTTTTGTAATTTGTGATTGTAGTATGAAAATAAGCATGGCTCCCCCTACTGCTTCTCTCTATAGCTTGTTTTTCCCTGTGCTACTGAGGGTAACTACACCTTACTTCTGTCTGAGGTCTTCAGCTGCTAATTTTACACTGTCAGTCTGGAGCATGAAGCTGGTGCTGTTAATGGCTGCATTTGATATATGGAAAAGTAGGACATAATGCACTCACATTCTGAACTTCTGCACACTGGTATTTAGTAATGCCCGCTTCAGTGTCTTCACAGAAATTTTATATATATATATATATATATATATATATATATATATATATATATATATATATATAAAATATATATATATACACATATATATATACACATATATATTTCTTTAAGGACAAATAGGTTAAATAGTTGTCTAAATTTGTATCTTTATGGAACCTATCTCTTCTTTTGAGGATACAACTGCAGGCAACTTAGTTTAATTTTGTTTAAGTATTTTCGAAACATTTCTATAATTCCTTCCAGAAAATGAACTACACAAAAGTAAGCAAATTAGAACAAAAAATTGAACACAGCTAGGAAGGATATTCTGTTGCTTGTTACACTCCTTAATCTGGTTAAGTTGAGGAAAGTATAGGTAATGGTGTAAGAGGATCTCCATCTTTTCATGTTTGGTCACTTTTTGTGTCCTGTTGTCCAGCAGTAGCAAAATTTCTTACCTTGTTTTTAACTTCCTCAATTATTTGGTGATACTTCTTTAGTTCTGTTTTACTTCTTGTTCATTGCTCTAGGACCAAATTTCTTATACCGTGCTTTGATTTTTATATTCAAGCGAAAAGGCTTGCCTGCTCCAGGGCACCATCTTGTCCAGGCTGACTGTGAGAGGGTCATCGGGTTTCACATCGTATCCCTCTTATTATCAGAGAGCAACCCACTCTCACCTCCTCCCTGGCTGGCACTCCCAAAGTTGGTGCAAAAAGCTCCACCTGAGGAGCCACTTGAGCCACTTCACCCCCGTCCCCTGCTATGATTCTTCCTTTCCCGAGGTCAGAATCTTGTTGCCATAGACTAGATTTTTGGGCAAAATAGGACAGAATGGAAGGGTTTCAAACCTGCAAAGCTCAACCTTTGAGAGTGTTAGGGAGTTATGTTAGTACTTCTTTTTCTAGCTGATAAAGTGAGTGTTTTCTCTCTGATATTATCACCTGAAGGATTTTCAATGGCTTCTGCAATACTAAATCCTTGTTTTATTATTGTTAAACTCCATAGAGTGTCTTATTTATTTTAAAGCACAGAAAACGCCTTCGGGTACTTCTCATCTCTCACTGGAGATGTGAAGCAAGTAACATTTGCAGGCTATCAGCCTACTTACACTTGTACTTTCACTTAAGCGAAAATATAAAATTTCTGTCCTCATGCATTTTTATGACTGTGCTTCAAACAATTTATTTTCCTTTGGAATTATGTGATAAACATGCCATCTCTTCAGCTATCTGAAACCAGCTTTAGGGATTTCTGATGAAGTAACAGAGAGTGGTAGATCCTTACATTATATATCCTGTCTTAAATAAGAATAAAATGTAGGAAGAAAAAATGGTCTGATTCCTTTTAATATTCTGCTGTTATTTTTTTCTTGCTTTTGTCAACTGCAAGTTTTAAGTTTTAAATTTTTCTCAAAGCCTGCATTGGGCTTTTGAATTGATTAATAACATCTAACTGTATATTCTTATTTTTATGAAAGTTTAGGACCTCCAAGAAAGTTAAAGAGAAAAGGAGAAAGATACACGATAATGTTTTGATTTACTATTAAATAGCAAACGTTTAAGTTTCTCCAGGTTCTTGTAAACCTCTGCTGTGGCATGTGCCCCTTGCTCCTTCTGCAAGGAAATTCAACATATGCAGATTTTGAATTGCAGCAGATTATTTAAATTTGGAAATATTATAACCATAACATACCCTACTTCCTCTCTCCTGATGCCTTTTTATAATGGGACCCCCCCCCCCGTGATTTCTATATTACAAAACACATTCTTCTTTATTATGTGTGCTGTCAGAGGCAGTGAAATAAATCTATCATCTATCTATCATCTATCTATCTATCTATCTATCTATCTATCTATCTATCTATCATCACCATCTATCATCCATCATCTTTAATTAAAGCCATCACACTAGAGAGATGACATATTTTGGTAAATAAATTGCATGTGACTTGATGTTCTTTCCCTGCATGGCCTTTGCTTCATTCTACTGAAGGGGACTCTGAGCCTGTTCGTATGTCTTCAAACACTCTACTCACGAAGTGAACATTTCTTAAAACTTTTGTTAACATTGAAACTATTTAACACAGAATAAAACATTCAAATGGCTTACTTAGGAAACATTTATGTCAAGCTGATATTAGTTATTGGCAGGTGGGGGATTTCAGTGTGATACTGCTTGCATTTTAGGTTTTGTTGCATTTTTTTTTCTAGAAGATACAAACATATTTAATATGTTGAATGAGAGAATCAAAATATATTTTAAAAACTTTCAGGCTAAAATGATGACCCTAAATTGGTTAAGATTTTGTAAAGTAAGTAGAATTAAAAGAAGGATGTTCCATGAGTTAAAAAAGAAAGGGGGAATAAAACATCAGGTGAAGGATAAAGTTTTTCTGTAAACGTTCCAGCTCAATAGCTGTGACTATGCTGTGGCCGCAGAAGTTAGTCTATCTCAAAAGATTTATAAAGCCCAGAGGCTATTCTCCCACTGCTCTTGATCTTTCTGTTTATTCTGGGTGCCATAGTTTAATAGGACTATTTAATTGCAAATATGTCTGTAATATCCAACACGTGTGGTCCTGTTAATGGAGAATGTGGAAACAATGTCAGATGAGGCACGGGTAAAGAAATTGGGATTTTTGTTTAGAAAAGAAAAGACACATTGGCCATTTAAAAATAGCTCCAGGGGATCCCTGGGTGGCGCAGTGGTTTGGCGCCTGCCTTTGGCCCAGGGCGCGATCCTGGAGACCCGGGATCGAATCCCACATCGGGCACCCGGTGCATGGAGCCTGCTTCTCCCTCTGCCTGTGTCTCTGCCTCTCTCTCTCTCTCTCTCTGTGACTATCATAAATAAATAAAGATTAAAAAAAATGTTTAAAAAAAAAATAGCTCCAAAGGCCTGAAGCAGGATCAAATTGCTGAAAGTTACACAGGGAGACAGATCTGGCTCCATACAAGAAAACCACTTCTAACTTTACACCTGTTCTTAATCAAATGATCTGTCTTACCAAGTCGTGAACTTTGCAAGCTCTGGACACCTTTAGCCAGAGACTGGAGGCCTTGAATAATCTTGTAGGAAAGATTTCTATTCTGGGTAGGAGATTGGAATAAAAGTCACCAGTCAACTTTTTAAATTATTATTATTATTATTATTATTAAGATTTATTCATTTATTGAATAAATAAATGAGAGAGAGGAAGAGAGAGAGAGGGTGAGAGTGAGCACACAAGCAGAAGGAGCAGAGGGAAAAGGAGAGAGAAATTCAAGCGAACCCACAGTGAGCACGGAGCCCAACTCAGGACTTGATCTCACAACCAGGAGAACATGACCCCAGCCGAAAGCAAGAGTCAGGTCCCAACCAACTCCACCACTCAGGTGCCCCACCAGTCAACTTTTTAAAACTCTGCGGGGGTGCCTGGCTGACAGAGTTGGTAGCACATGTGGCACTTGATCTCGGGGATGTAGGTTCGAGTCCCACACTGGGTGTAGCGATTACTTAAAAATAAAATCTTAAAAATGAAAGTTTGAAAAAATTGTGATTTTTATGTTATTATTGCTGTAGAAATCACAAGCATTAATATTGGATCTTCCTGGAAACTTTTGGATGTGGAAAATTCAGTGGGGAAAGCACAATTACCTTATCTTGAAATGGTGCCACAAAGCCATTGTTTGCATAAAAATCATCATGGAGCTTTAAAAATCTGACTTCTTGGTCTTAGGCAAACTAATATAAAATCATTTGAAGTAATTTATTTTACAGCTTGCTGCAAGCAGTGAATAAAGCTAAAGATAGTGCATGTTTCTAAGGTTAAGGTGTTAGAATGAGTTGACAGAGGTTGTGATGTTGTGAAACACTACCCAGCTCTAGTGTCAGTAAGAAGCAAGCTGGAGCCGCATGATGCAGTCCTATTGCAGTTTTAATGAGCTTTCAGGTTCCTTGTGATTCGGTTAATGAAATAAACACTCCCCCGCTCCAGCCCCACTCCACAGGAACCACTGTGCTTTACACATGGTACATCAGTGATACGTTCTGGGCTTGTCCTCTATATGCCATTTAAGTGTTAGTATAAAAAATTGGTTGAAGTGTTATCTTGGTGTTTGCTCTTGTCTACCTTACCATTTCATATTGTCACTGATATTACAAATGAGTAAATTGTTTTCAAAAGGGCTTGACCAATATTTTTCAAGTGTCCCATATGAGCCACCGATAATTTTTTAAAGTGTATTACATGCAGTGGTATTTTGTTAATTGAGGAGGTTACTTGGAAAATATTACTTGAACTACATTCTGAGTGATTTATATTCATCAGTTTGTCCTCTCTTGTAGGTCTTTTGAACAGAGTCTAATTCCATGAAGTCATTAAGCAAGTTTAGGCTACTTTCCATAGAGCCTTAAATCCTTTGGCTTTTTCCTCTTCTCTGCCAACTACAAACCCTGTTTCTTGCTTCTAATCTTTGTGAGGACAGATACCATGTCCGTTCTTGTCCATTGTCCCTTGAGTTCAGTATGACAGGAACATCCATACGAATCTCTGGATGAAAAGTCAACAAGCACTGGCTCTTCCTTCTCATGAGTAAGTCCACTCTTATGTTAAAGTTGATGGATTGCTGAACTTTAGAGTTCCAGAATAAAGCATATGCAGTTTTATGTCAAGTGGTTTTGAAGTAATTTTAGAGCAGGTCACAATGTGTGAAAATACTATCCTTAACTTTTACTCAGTATTCTCAGTAAATTTCATGATCCAAAATGGTTCAGTAGGGGTACCTGCGTGGCTCAATTGGTTAAGAGGCTGCCTTTGGCTCAGATCATGATCCCAGAGTCCTGGGATTGAGCCCCAATTTGGGCTCTCTGCTGAGAGAGCTTTCTCCCTCTCTCTCTGCTGCTCTGCCTACTTGTGCTCTCTCTCTCTGTCAAATAAATAAATAAAATCCTAAAAAAAGAAAACAAAACCCAAATCATTCAGTAATTTCAGTTTTAAAAATTGAAATGCTCGAAACATACCCTACTTCATCTCAGTATGTTCTGGCCTTTTCTATAAATGATCATTTAGTACAAATGCAGCATCTTAACACATGCCAAGGAAACACACAATGAGGGTTTTCAACTAAAGATGATTTTCAGAGTAGTTGCATTGTTGCTTTGACAGGAGGATACTACTAGCCATCAATGTAGGTGCTAGGTGATACAGGACTAGAAGATTGTATCTGCCAAGACTCATGGAGAGAGGCTTCATCGATGTGGCTGTGATGACCCAAGGAACTGGATCCTGCACACAACTGGTTTCCATTTCTGTCCTCCCACCAATACTCCAGGCTAGATCAGCTGGTTCATATTTCTGAACTTTTTAGTAGAGGAAAAATATCCAAGGCTTAACTTACTGTAATGGCATGATGGGAAACATATGTTTGATTTAAGACAACATTGCTTTTGAATAGTGGTTTTGTGCTTAGCTATTAACTGTGTTCTGTGGTTACCTATTTAAGCAAAAGTCTCAGTGTGCCCCCAAGTTCATTTTTATGTTTTAATTCAATATGCCTCACAAATGAAAAGCTACATTTTTGGGTTGTTTTTGATTATCAAAGTTTGATACTCTCATACAGCTTTTACTGGTTTTATATTTGAAGGTATAATTTGTATAAATTATGTTCAGGTTTATCCTTTGTAATTTCAAATTTGGATTTTTGTGCCAAGTCTCAAGCCCTCAAGTTTCTTGAGGGCTGGTTTGTGGCATCAGTTCTCTAATTTGTGATCTGGTCCTATTAAATTCCTTGAGTGGGAAAGTCCTTACTCTGTTTGGCTTTGTCCTGTGTCTGGTTCTTTCTGGGACTGACCCTGCACCACTTCCTACCCTACCCTACTTTAATGGTCTTCATTATCCCAAGCAAGACAAGATGAAGCCATGTGGACCACTCAGGGAGTAAGAACTTCAGCGATGGAGAGTGGGAAAAGGAAATGCCAGCTTGGCTAAGTGACATTTCTTGACTAGAGTTGTGGCTAGATTTTGTAAGGGTACGAGTGTCTGAGATCTTTTCTCTTTGGGGCTTCCAAGGTTTTCAGAAATTTGACACCATATCACATATCCCATCTTATTTCCCATGACTTTTTTTAGGGACGCTAAGGTCTAATTTCAGCTATCACTGAGTTCCACTGGGATGTTGCTAGAAATCTCCACATATCAAATGGCTAGGGTACTATATAAATAATCAATATGAGTAACTAACATTGAAGCGAGGTATCGTGACCGATAGCTTTATTTCTAGGTAAAATATTGAATTTCTTTAAAAAATTCAGGAAGCATTTAGTTAACTTGCAAAAGTAGGTTTATTGAAGCATGAAAACAATTAGAGCAAAATTGTCATTTCAACTTTTTCAAGAGCATTCTGAGTAAGAAAAAAGAAGAGGATGCAGAAAAATTGCTTGGTTATCTACTTCTGGATGGAAACTTTTCCCTGATGTTATCCAGAAAGATGGTGAGATTGATATGATTTCTTCATTTGTGTCCTTCTGGTTTTTCTCAGAAAGACACTCTTGCTGATCTGGAAATTGCTTATTTAACTTTCACCTCAGACACATTGCTGACTTGAGATGAGACGACTTTGCCATCCACTACCTCCTCCACGATGGTCTTCGTCACTCTTGTCTTGTTTGGATCTGAAAATCACAGAATTACAATGTCAGTCTGGAAACGATCACAGAAGCCCAGATCAAGAGAAATTCAAGTGCATTCTTTACGTGTGTTCTCTCTGGGTTAAGATTTTGTAAACAATAGTATATACTTAAAAAAAAAAATTTATTCATGAAAGACACACACACACACACACAGAGGCAGAGACACAGGCAGAGGGAGAAGCAGGCCCCATGCAGGGAGCCTGACGTGGGACTCAATCCTGGGTCTCCAGGATCACGCCCTGGGCCGAAGGCAGGCGCTAAACCGCTGAGCCACCCAGGGATCCCCAGTATATACTTTTTATAAGACAAGCACAGTTTGCCTTTACTTTTAAATTATAAAATGATCATGAACATTAAATAATGTTTACCTCTTCCTTGGACAGAACAGCTTCCGGATCTTGAGTCACCAGACATGGACATATCCCTAGATCCCATGTTTCTGGATCCTGTATTTCTGGATCCAGAGTTTCTAAAATCAGATCCTCCAAAACCAGAACCACTAGAGGAAAAAAGAATTGTTTTCCTTTGCAGTTTGCAAAGGTGGGAGAAACCCTCCATGCGGGGGGTGGGGGGGGGAGCTCTCCCTGATAAAGGTAAATGTCTTTTGATTAGATTGTCTTTGTGACTTATTATTATTATTATTATTATTATTATTATTATTATTATTTAAGTTGGGCATGGAGCCCAACACGGCTTGAATTCATGACCCTGAGATCAAGACCTGAGCTGAGATCAAGAGTCAGATGCTTAACCAACTGAGCCACTGGGTGCCCCACTGTGACTTTAAACCAAGTCCAGCCCCAAACCCCTTTCTGGTTTCATAATATAAGTACACCAAAGGAATGCACTGAGTGGGTTGATGACTTTCATTTACCATCCCTCTCCATCAAGCAGGCGGCGGTAGGTCTCAATCTCCATCTCTAGGCGGGTCTTGATGTCCAGCAGTTGCTCATATTCCGCATTCTGGCATTCGGTCTCGCCCCGAATCTGGCAGATCTGCTCCTCCAGGCTGCTGATCTGCATCTGGATTTCTGACAGCTGAGCCATGTAGCCAGCTTCTGTGTCAGCCAGAGTTGCTTCCAGGGAGCTTTTCTAAGAGAAAAAGCAAATCAAAAATTCATGGTGAAAAATTAATTTTTTTTTAAACACAAAATCTTATAAGGTGCTAAGAGAACTACACTTTCACACTTTCAAGTTGCAGCCTATGTTTTTCTGTCATTGGTTCCTCAATTTTTGTGGGCATAACTGTTTTTCTTTAAGCTAAATCTTTTATGAAAGTATATTATCTTTAATTGGAATGTTTTATGCTTTCTACAACCGCAAGCGAGTTCTCCTAATGCTGCTTTTATTATGTGCCAAGTGGAACATCTTGGCAAAGAAAGAAAATGGTATCGTGTAACTCCCTGTTGGAGATTTTGCAAACCTCTTTGCACTTACCATGGCCATTTGGGACTGAAGCTCAATTTCCAGGGCTTGCAGAGTACGTTTCAGTTCCGTTATCTCATTCTTGGCAGAACTGGCTGCCCCAGCATCAGTAGAAATTTGTGCTTGCAGTGATGCACTCTAGATAAAAACAAAATGCAGTCATTGCAGCCTGAAGAAATGAGATGAAGTGGCTTGTGCATGACTGCCAGCTCAGGCATCCAGCAGGGGGAATCTACCTGTTTGTTGAATTGCTCCTCGGCCTCGCGGCGATTTTGCTCAGCCAGCTCTTCATACTGTGCCCTCATGTCATTCAGTAACTTGGTCAGGTCAGTTCCCGGGGCAGCATTCATTTCCACAGTCACGTCCCCTCCGGAGCTTCCTTGCATACTCTTCATTTCCTAGTGTGAAGGAAAAAAAGACCACAATGATAAAAACAGAAAAGCAGAGATTCTTAAAATGTGCATAGCCAACAAAAAATGGAAACTAGGACACCAAAGGCTACCCCCACTTGCCACCAAATTCAGATATAATTTGCTCATGACTAATTTTTTCCTTGGTCATAGGAGCTGGAAATCCATTTAGATAGAACTTAGTTTATTTTTACAGAATGGATGTGGGGGAAAATATGCAGGCCAGAGTAGTTTAATAATGTGGAACATGTTCCTACCTCCTCATGGTTCTTCTTCAGGTAGGCCAGCTCCTCGGTGAGGCTCTCAATCTGCATCTCCAGGTCTGAGCGCGTCATGGTCAGATCATCTAGAACTTTCCGCAGGCCATTGATGTCGGCCTCCACGGCCTGCCGGAGATACAGCTCGTTCTCATACCTGGAAAGGACAGCAGTAGGACAGGATAGAGCATTTCAGAGTACATCCATTCTTACATATTCAAGAAAAAGATTTTTCCCTGAGCTATTTGCTTATTATTTGAGTAATCTCTACACCCAACTTGGGGCTCAAACTCACAACCCCATGATCAAAGAGTCCCATGCCCCTTTGACTGAGCCAACCAGGCACACTCTACCCCCCCTTTACCCCAAGCTATTTGATAAATGAAAGCTACTAAGTTTTCTCTTAGGAATTTTTCCCCTGGAAAGAAAATTATGAACTGAATATTAATTTATTGACGGCCATTTTTTTGTAACAAAAATTTCATCTTTAATTTGCCTCTTTTTTGTTCCTTATTGGAGTGGAGTGATGGTCTTTAAAATTTACTCTCAGAATGTTTGTCAGTTTAGGTCTTAATGCCCTAAAAGATATTTCTTTAAATTTAGAATCAATGAAACAGACAGATTGCATTTTATTTTCCCCCATAACATTTGTTTGCAAGTCTTCCCTTTTCTTACTTGAGTCTGAAGTCATCAGCAGCCAATCTGGCATTGTCGATCTGCAAAACGATCCCAGCATTTTCAATAGTGGCAGTAATGATCTAGAAAGGCAATAACAGAATCACAGATGCTTTTTACCTGTGTTGGCATGCCCACCTGTGAGGGTAGATGTCCTTCGAGTTGGCTTTTAAAGGTAAATGAATTGCTTTGAAAACTTGCTTAGTAATGACATCTTTACTGATAATCTGGTGTAGTTGGATGACAATTTTCTGTAAAAAGGTAACAGTTTACACATGTACCAAAATAGGCATGGAACATTGTTTTATTAGAACACAGCCCCTCTGCTTATTTCTGCTGCTTTGGAGAAACAGTTATTCTGAAGTTCTTTCCAAAAGTAGAACAAAAAGTGAATTTCACTTCAAAAAGTCTTTAAAAAAATACTTCCCATACAACAGTGGATAAACATTTCAGATTTTGCCACATGCTCATACAATATTTGCACCAGATTTTCTAGGAGGAAAAAGTTGTAAAGACAATTTAAATCTAGCAAGACACTAAAACATGTCAACCTGCCAGAATTAATCACAAAAATATTAGATTAGGCTAGTGTTGACTCATTGCCACCATTTGTATATGTACATGTTAAATAGCTGCTTCGCATTCTATACATTTTGTTCTTATGTAGAAATACTCAAATTTGAGATGCAAACAGATAATTAGTGTGGTTGGATGTCATATACAATACTGTCATAGTTAAAACACACCAAGTACCAATTTTTGCATATGCAACAAGCAAATATGTCTTTGAATAATTCTTGGACTTGAAATCTTCATTACAGGATATAATCTGAATAAGAGCAAAAGACACAGAAATAGTAGAAACATAGCAGTTGTCAGGGTCTCACCTGATTCCGGAGATCTTCAATTATTGGATAGTATTTGCTGTAGTCTTTTCCAGATCCACCATCTCCAGACCCAGGCCCAAATTTGTCATACCACTCCCTGATTTTGTTCTCCAGATCAGTGTTGGCCTCCTCCAGGGCTCTGACCTTGTCTAGGTAACTGGCCAGGCGGTCATTGAGGTTCTGCATAGTTTGCTTCTCACCTCCAGAGAAAAGCCCCCCATCACCAATACCACCTCCCATACCACCCCCCATACCACCACCATAGCTGTAGAAGCCTCCACTAGCACCACCACCAAAGCCAGAACCCCCTCCAAAGCCAGACCCCCCACCAAAGCCAGAACCCCCTCCAAAGCCAGAACCCCCACCAAAGCCAGAACCCCCTCCAAAGCCAGAACCCCCACCAAAGCCAGCCCCAGAGCCTGAAGTTCCTCCCAAACCACCGCCAACTGAGCAGCTACCAAAACCTCCTCCAAAGCTGCCTCCAAAGCCACTGCTTGATCCCCCACTGAGGCCACAGCTGCCAGTTCCTCCTCGGAAGCCCCGGGTAGAACCACTCCCTACGCCGCATCTGCTTCCACTGGTGAAGCTGCTCCCACCAGCAGACACCCTGGCCAAGCCACTGCCTCCAGCTCTGGAAGAGGAGACACGAGATGAGCAAGACATGGTACTCCTGCAAACGTTTAGCTTGTCCAGGTGAATAGGAAAGGTGACAGTGAAGAATGTATTTGCAAGCTGCCGTTTTGGCCCTTATATACAGACTTTTAGGGTGTTCCTTTTCTGTGTCACTTCTTAATCCCTGTGATAGTTTTGCTAATCTGCAATTGGATAATTTCTTTTTTGTGAACCCACTCTACTGGCTCTTTTTCCGAAGCTAGGTCAGAGCCTCGGGGCATTTACTATAGCAAGAAAAAAATAAGGTGGAGTAAAGCAAAAACTTTTTTTTCCCCAGAATTACAGTTTTAATCTTTCAGAGGTTTTGATGACTTATGATTCTTTTCTGAAAGAGTAATTCTATTCATTTTGCTTCATGATTTCCCAATTGAAGAAACATCCCCAGATTAGCAAATGCAATTAAAATACTTAATATGATGAGAATGGAAATTTCCCATCAAACTTGTAACTTTTGTTCATATTATGTTCTTAAAGTTGAAATTAGCTTTAGCATCAGCATTAGTTTTAGATTCACTTAATTGTTCTTTTCTATGATTATTTCAATCAGCATATTTCTAAGGGCATGTTTGTGTTGAAGTTTTTTTTTTTGTATTCTGAGATCTTCGTATTTTCACTGTAAATAAGAAAAAATTAAATATAATACATGTGTACACGTGTATTATTAGATCTCAGAAACATGTTTATTTGAGCAGGGACTATCCTGGAGAGATTGGAAACATTTTTAGGTGGATTGCTTTAGTGTCAGATGGGAGTTGATTGTTACCCGTGTGATGGTACAAAGATGCTTTTCTTTCTGATTGAATTACTATTTTTTTTCTTTCTGATTGGATTCGAGCCTGAGATAGTGATACCAACTTCCTTCTTTGCAATCAAATCTTAAGAAACTAAGAGATGTTGCTGACCGCATCTTTGTTTTAAAGGTATCTGGAGAAGGAGATCTGAATCCACTTCTGCTAACCAATGTTATTCCTGGAGTCCTTTTATAGATACTATAATGTGGAGTTCCCCTAGTCTACTTTCTGCCCATGGTTTTTTTTTTTTTTTTTTTTTTTTTTCTGTTTTTGTTGAAAAGATATTTAGAAGAGATACGTATCCACTTCCGATAACTAATGTTATGATTGGGATCATTTTATATATACCAAAATCTAGAATCTTCCCCAGTTCACTTTCTGCTTCCTGTTTTTCTGTCCTTTTGTACTTTAGATTATTTCCGTTGGCTTCTGCTAGTAGTTTCTTTGGTTTAAAAGGTTTTGTTTTGTTTTGTTAAGACAACTCCTGTATGCTTCACCTTATAGGAGGTACCTGGTGTCGTCGATTTCAGAGACAGAAAATAGAATAGTAGTTGCCAGTGTCTGAGTGGAGGGGAAATGGGGAACTGTTTAATGGATATAGTTTCAGTTTTGCAAGATGAAAAGAGTTCTGGAGATTAGTTTCACAACAATGTGAATGTACTTAACACTATTGAACATACATTTACAAATGAGATGGTAAATTTTATTTTATGTCCATTTTACCACAATTTTTAAAAAGTGTCTTTTTAAAAAAAGATGCTTCTAAAAATATTTCTTGGCCTCCTTTGGCTTTATGCTCAAGTAGTGGCTTTGCTTATTTAAAACTTTTATCCTGGCAATCTCTGTTAGAAACTATGTGTATGTTTTAATCTTTATCATCTATCATTTGTCATCCAGTGTTCTACGTTCTCTTAATTTGTCCTTGGACTGCCTCTGATTAGGACACATTATTAAATAGTGGATAATTCCCTTTGCTGTGTAACTCTTCAGGGATTAGCTTTTAGGGGCACCTGGGTGGCTCAGTTGGTTGGGCATCTATCTGCCTTCGGCTCAGGTCCTGGGCTGGAGCTCCAAGTTGGGCTCTCTACTCAGTGGGGTGTCTGCTTCTTTCTCTCCTTCCCTTTGCTTCTGCACATTCTCTCTCTCTCTCTCTCTCTCTCTCTCTCTCTCTCTCTCTCAGATAAATAATAAATAAAAAAATTTAAAAGGAATTAGCCTTTACCTTTACCTGTCCTGTTTTCACGGTAGTGGTATGTTAACATATGTAGGGTGCCATCTCTCTGGGCAAGGTGCTTTATAAACCTTAAATTGTTAAGCTGGGAGTAATTTTCATCACACCCTTTTAAGGCAGGTAAGAATGCATCAATCATTAAGGTATGTTGGTCATCTTGTCTCATCCCTCCCCAGAGGTAGGAAACCAGGGAAGCCGGAGCACTACTACTGATTAATGGTATATAAATGCTGAAGAGGAGAAACAATCATTGGGCTTCTCTTCCCTTTTAAACTTATGAAATGTTTGGCTAAAAGAAGGTTTAGAGAAAGGAACAAGAGCTAAGTGAAAGAAATCAAATGAAACCAAGAAATTTCAGAGCCCGGGTAGAAAGAGCTTTAAGTGGAAAGAATGAGAAAAAAAACAAAAAAACAACAAAAAACCCCAGGATCTTTGGCCTTCAAATTTTGTTTGGGATTTGTATTTTTAGTTGTTATGTGAGCTGTATCTTTTTCACTTTGGCACCTTTACTCATTTTCTGTTTTGGGATAGCTGGATGTTTGAGTGTTCACTGAAGAAGCTTGTGACAACCGAGGTATTCCATCTTGTGTCATATATACATATATATATATAATTATATATATATTAGCTTTCTTCTTGATATAATTCTTAATGCTGACATCTATTTCTTCGATTTTCAAATTCAGATTCAAAATTAAGTTCTAAGATGCTTCCCTGATACTCTGTATTCAGAGAGGACTGCTGGGAAGGGCATTTAACCAATAAAATGGCCATTACTACCTCAAATTTCTTGCCTAATGAGGCAGTGTATAAATAAATGTAGTTGTAAACCACAGGATTTTCTTCTATTCATTAATACTCCTTTACATGCATTTTTAATGCTGTCTTTCTGTGGGTCTATGTGCATTTCCTTTTAAATGGGTAAACCTATCAGACTCATCCTAATTCTACGATCTGCAAATTCTAGAACATCAGTGTTTAGCAGATTGAAGGTTTTTAATCGCATGTAAAAATACAATTCTGTTCTTGCCTGAAGTATTAGAATTCTTTAGTAGATATTGGCCCCATTGTTTTAAGATGTCCTCCAAACTTAATACTCTCTTTATTTGAAATAATAAATTTGTGAGCCAAAATTCACAAATTAGTTCTTGCCATTTCTTCCACTTGTAAACTGAAAACTTCAAGAATCTGGTGAGGTTCCAGTGAAACATAATGTTCAGAAATGCCAGTTTCAGTGCCTGGCATCCAGGAGTTGTTCAATATAATATCCTTTAAAAGAAACAGAGTGACTTCCCCTGTTCCCAATGTCCGGGCTCAGTTAAATGCTGCCCTCAGTTATATATTGTTTTGAATAGCTTCTTGTTAGCAGTTTATTTTACTTGTAGATAATCATATAACTTATGGTTCAATATAGAATAAAACTTCTGCAATGAGTGGAGAATGATTTGCGGATAATAGCCATTGACATTTTTTGTCAGATGGATTGCTATTACTTTTTTAAATATTCAGATTAATATAGTGCATGTTTTTAGGTTGGTAGGGAAACCAACCACTGAAAGGTGTGACATATTGTTCCCGATGAATCTTTTTTCTTTTTTTTTTTTAAGATTTTATTTTTTTTAAGTAATCTCTACATCACTGTCCATCTAATGTGGGGCTCAAACTCACAACCCCCAGCTAAAGAGTCACTGGCTCCACTGACAGAGCCAACCAGAGCCAGCCATCAAAAGTTCTACCCTTGATGAATCTTAGGTTGAGAGTAGAATGAACTCGGGACTCCTATCTTCTGTTTGTTGTAGAGAACTTTCTGTTACATGGGTTTCAGATGAAAGCATAAGATCAGAATAGCAAAGGGAAGTAACTGGCCATAGAGTATTTGTTGGGTGTTTGCAGAAACTTTTGTGGCAGACAGTATGGAAAAAAGGAAAAGCTCCATTTTGAAGTGTGCACAGCCTTTTTGTAAAATTGATATATTGTAGATAAACGATAAACATTCCTTGAATGATTAAAACACAGTGAGGCTCGACTTTCTTCATGAACAACATGGTAACTGGTCACTTTTATCACTTACTCTGTGTTTTGTCTTCAAAACCTCTATTCTCTGCCATCTGGGTTTGTGATTGTGTGTGTGTGTGTACATGTGTGTTGGGGGTTTGTCAGTGAAAGGAAGCACTGTTTGGGGAGCGGGAAGAGAAGGCCATGTCAGAATCACCTGGGGACAGCCACTGTAGAGAATCATAGTTTAGGCTGTGCCCTGATGGTAGCCACTGTGAGTCCTACCAGGCTCATCTACATGGAAGAAAGAAAAGAATTTTTTTTTTTTCAGTAATACATGTCCTGAGATGCCATTATCCATAAATTGATTTCAGCTATGTGCTATCCCCGGACACCAAATCACCTACAAAAATAAGGGGGAAATCCACCAGTTCTGTGACTGCTTCTCTTCCTTCATGCCTTCTTTGCTTTTCCTATCCTATTCTCCATTGCCCTTTTCATTCTTTGCCTTTATGGTTTCAGCTAAGCTTCCTCTTCTCCACCAGCATTGGTTTGGTCATGCCACTTTGCTAAATTTTATTCTGGAGAAAATGACTCAGCTTTGTACTTGTTGAGATAGAATGTTCTAGAATCTCTTCAAGCAGCTCAATTTTCTAGTTTTCCTGAAGATCAGTTAATCAGTTTATGGAGAGTTAAAAGAATGGGCAAATGACTTTGTTGGGGCTGAGGGACTTCTGTCCTCCATGGTCAAAGCCAATACAGATTGAAGTAAGAGAGAGTTTATTGATCATTTTTGCTTGAAAAGTCCCTTGGACCTTTCTTCATGCCAGAGAGACAATAGCCTTCTATTCGGAGAACCCACAGACATATTTAACCCAGACTGTAATACAAGCAGCAAGGCCCAGCCTCCCGTGTCTCTTGCCACCGTGAAGTCAACCTTTGGGCATTCTCCTCTCTGTCTCTCTGGGCTCAAGCCTTCAAAATCCTTTGTCCCTCTGATCTCAGAAAGGCTGCAGACCTTCAATAAAGGAATCCCAGTGGTAACATAATTATTTCATTGAATGAATGATATTTGATCTAATGGGCTCAGAAGACATCTTCACCTGTTCATGTCCTCCGACCCCTTTCCACCAGGACTGTAGCAAAATTTTATAAAAATTGTTCTCAAATTCTGGTTTTATAGATGTCTCTAGATGAGGCCACAATTTCCCCCAACTGTAAAACTATTCTACTGGACTACATAGTTTTCAAGTGCCCTTCAAAATCTAATATTTAGCAATTTAGTGAATTACTTCTTGGTCAGATTTAGGAAATGTTTACAAATGAGGAGGGATTTTTGTTACTAATGCATAGGCTGCAAAAGTTCAGCTCTTGTACTTGAGAACTGGCTTGAGAGTCCTGCTTATTTGGTAGCAATTGGGCCAAATTAGGGGTTAGAATAGATTGTAATTAACCTGAGTTAGAGGCCCTCCTTAACTGATCCCCCAGGGAAGGCCTGATAAAAGCAGCTGACTGAAGATGCTTGGTAGGAATTCTTCCAAGGCAATGTTCTTCAATCTGAGTTACAATTGACAAATTCTAGTTGGCTCTTCTCTTTCCTTTCTCTTTAGAGACCAAACTCTAAAAGTTTGGTCAAGACAAAGCAGAGGGTAAGAAATGGGCTACTGCAAACCATTGGTCAAAATAGACAACGTCTTTGTGAGCCTGGTTAAAGCAAAGAGAGAAGGATTCAAAATATACAAGACTGGAAATGAGATAGGAGACACAACTATGGTACAGGAAAGATTAAGATAATTATAAGAGAATAGCTTACACTAATCAATGGCGACACACTTGGAGAGCTTTCTAGTAATTAGCCAAATCATTACTACTCTGTGAGTGATCTCAATGCCCATCAGACCAGTCTTGTCAAGGCTCAGTCCAGAGACAGGGACTAGGGCGGGCTCAGGCAGACAGCCTATCAGCACTGGCCCTGGGGCATATGTGGGGGAAAAGGGGCACAGGGCTCACCCAGGAGGGCAGAGCTGTCTAGAAACCATGGTAGATCTGTGGCCTGGAATGAGAAAGGCTCACGGGATAAGGCAAGTCTGAGTAGATAGTACACAGCTTTGAGCCTGGCTAGAGAGGCTTGGCTGTGATGTTAGGGCCCAAGGGGCCACCTGATAGGGTTACTGGAGTGTTCAGGGAACCCACACAGTGGATTTGCAGGAACATAGTCTATTAAGCCAGATCTTTCCAAGGAGGGAAAAAAAGGATGGGATTTAGCTCTGATGTGGGAGCTATACTGAATGAGGAGCAGGTCCCAGAAAGCAACTAATCTTCTTCTCTGGTGTCTGTACCCTGGAGAAAGACAGAGAAATGGGGTGCCCAGGGAACTTTGGTTGGAGGGTGCTGAAGAAGCCTATGTCCCTCCTAAAGTAAATCCAGGGCATAGAGCAGACAGAAATATTTCTTTTTTTAAAAAAAAGATTTTATTTATTTATTCATGAGACATAGAGAGAAGCAGAGACATAGGCAGAAAGAGGCAGGCTCCCCACAAGGAGCCTAATGCAGGACTTGATCCCAGGACCCTGGGATCACGACCTGAGCCAGACCTGAGCCAAAGACAGACGCTTTGAGACACTCAAGTGCCCCAGAAATATTTCTGAAAAGAACTAATGGATGTTATGTACTAGCCAGTGACCTACTCATTGTAGAGGATTGAATATTTCTAGAAGCATTTTGACATGATTAGTCCTAGAGCCAAGGACCCAAACCACGCCCTATTTTCTTCTCTTTGTGTATCCAAATTTTACTACCCCTCAAGGCCTGCCTCTTGAACACTTTTCTTGCTCTACCTACCAACTCCTAATTTACCAGCTTCCCTACTTCCCCACATGCTTCTTCTTTCTTTTGTTCTTACAGTTTCCACCACATTACTTACCACTTAGCTCTTTTTTTATTTTTCCTTAAAAATTCAAAAAGGAGTGGTGTGTGGGTAGCTTGGTCAGCTGAGCATCCAACTCTTGATTTCCACTCAGGTCATGATCTCAGGGTCAAGAGCTCCAGCTCTGCATAGGACTCCGTGCTGGGGGGTGGAGCCTGCTTAAGATTTGCTCTGTCCCTCTACCTCTACCTCTACCTGTACCGACCAATACGCCAACCTGAAAATTCTTATTGGCTGCATGACACTCCTTCGATAGACTCTGATGGTGGTTTGGTAACAGTTTATTGATTCTTTGCTATGGGATATATGCCCCTTCCCCCCACCCCATTCAGCATGCATGCTCTCTCTAAAACAAAAATAAAATAAATGAAAAATAAAAAAATTAAAAGGAACATATTCATTGTGAAAACACTTAGACATGCAGCTTTTCTTTAAAGATTTTAAAATTGTACAAGTAGTACATGTTTATCTCAGAAAAATTGGAAAATGCATATAAACATGTAGCAGAAAATAAAGATCACTCATATTTTCACTAACTACCAATAGTCACTATTAACATTTTGATGTACATTATTCCAGATTTTTTAAAAAGCTTTTATTTATTTGAGAGAGAGAGAGAGAGAGAGAGGGAGAGAGCAAGCAGTGGTGGAGAGGAGCAGAGGGAGATGGAGAAGCAGACTCACTGATCAGCAGGGAGCCCTACATAGGGCTGATCCCAGGATCCTGGAATCATGACCTGAGCTGAAGGTAGCTGCTTAACTGACTGAGCCACCCGGGTGCCCCTCCTCCAGATTTTTTAACAAGCATGTATGTAATTCATGAACAATTATTTTCTTAAAAAAGTAGATGATACTGTATTTATTGTCATGAAACTCTATTTTTCATTTCTCAGGAGTTGGCTGACATCTTTTCAGGCCAATACACCAACCTGAAAATTCTTATTGGCTGCATGACACTCCTTCGATAGACTCTGATGGTGGTTTGGTAACAGTCTATTGATTCTTTGCTATGGGATATTTTATTATGTCAGGATTTTCACTATGATAAGTCACTGCTGGAAGGATGAGCGCATAATAAATAACTGTCGTACGAATGGTATTGCTGGTTCTAAGAACATCCTCTTTTCTTAATGGCCTTTGATACCTGTTGTTGAATTGCTGCCAGTTTACACTCCATCTAGCAATGCATTAGTGCCTTTTCCCTACACCCTTGCTAAACAAAATGGAACTGTTTTGATGTCTTTCTTTGCATACGAGAAATGTTGGGCATGGGGCACTTTGTAATGTTTGTTGGCCATTTATCTTTTATGAATTGCTTGTGTGTATCATGTATCCATTTCTTAGCACGATGGTTATCTTTTACTTATGGATCTGTTTGTGAATTTATATACTGGAAACGTCAGCCCTTGGGCAGTCATATATGACAAGAACAGTGAAAATGCCTGGTACCATGTGGCATTGCTGAAAATTTAGACATAAAGTGATTGACTGTTGATTCCCCTTCTGCATCCAGCCTCCAAGAATGTGAGCTAAAGTTCTTATTTTCTTGGGTGAGATGGGGATATGTGGCAGGTAGACAGGCAAGGTGGGGGGCAGTGGTTAGGGAAGGGGAGTTTGGGGAATAGAAGGCTGAGAATGAGTCAGGCCAACTAAACAGGCTGTGGATTCCTGGAACTACTGTTTTTTTGGAAGTTGACAGGTCCCAGAATCCTGTCTTAATTTTGGACAGAGAAGACAGCTGCCAGGAGGTGGCACCAAACTGCAGCTAGGACAAGATTGAAATCATTGTAGCCCAAATCTGTAGAGTCCCTTGGCTAGCTAGCTGCAGATTGCCCTTGGTGTTGGAATGAATTTTGATCATGTTTTATTAAGGTTTAAAATGTTTTCTTTTAATTTGGTTTTGCTTTTCATTGTATATTATTTTCTTGATACAGATCTCTCTTTGCCTTCATACTTTTATAAAAGCTAAATCCTCTTTTGATTTCTTTTGGTTAGAAAAATCAGGTCCAAATATATGCCTTTCATAAAAATGAAGTGGTATATCCATGAATTTTTGAAAAGTGGGGAATATTTGTATTCACTTATGAGTCTATTTTTTAGTACTCAATTATCAATTATTCTATTTATTCTATTATTTTCTTTTTATAATTTTATAACTTATCCTATTATTATCTTATCATTTTATTATTTAATTCTATTTATTTTATCATTTATTTTATCATTCTTTTATCATTCTTTTATTATCTTGTTAGTTTACATTTTACATACAGTGATAAGTCAGCTTTCATCAGTTAGTATTTGAACATCTTGCAAAAACCACTCTGTTTGATCTTGGCAATAAAATAGACAAGTCACAGTCCCTGATCTTAGAGGACCTGTGTATAATTTTTGTTATATTTTATATGCTCACACCAAGCCTCCTCTTATGTAATTTTTATAATGTTAAGAAATTGTCAGAAAAATAATTTACATTTTTTTCCTGCTGAGAAATGAGAGAGATTATTAGTATCCCAGCAGCTGACCTAGTTGTAGACTCTTTGTTGCTGATGGCTGATTTATCATCTTCCCTTGTTTACAAATAGTTGCCCCAGTTAGAAACCCAGTGTCCATGTAGCTTGGTCCTAGAAGCTCACTTGTCTTCCCACTATGCACTTCACACCATCTTCTGCCACAGATGTATAGCCATTTCCTGTTACCCAGTGACAGAAATGGGTTATCTCCTAGTTTTGCCGCTCAAGTTCTGTGCTGCAGCCCTGTTGCTAAAACCAAAATCCCATCTGTCATGTTTCCAAAAACCTGTGCCACCTCTATAAGGTCCAGTTGCCCAAATTACTTTCCACCACCAACTATTGGGACTGATGTAGGAGATGCTGGAGAGGAGAACATTCATTTTCCTGCTGTGGGGCTTTCAGGTTGTCCTAGAGTGCTAATGTTATAAGTAGGGGTATCTGTTTTATATTAAATTCAACAAACTTTTATTGAGCTCTTTTTCTTTGACAGATATTGGGCTGGGAAACAGGGATAAGTGTTGATAGATCTACAGAATTTCAGCTCAGCTACATGTGGTTAAAATTGGCTCTGGTGGAACTTTATGACTATTTATGACCTTGTTTTTATAGGAAAATGTATTCAAGTTACAAAAGGTTAGCATGGTGAGCTGGAATCCTGGAACCACATTTTTTGGACTGCCAGTTCCCTAGTTACTGTTTGGCTGTTTACCAGTGGTGTGATGTTGAGAAAGTTACTTAACATCTTTGTATGCTCGTTTTCCCACGTGCAAAATGAAGACAACGGTTCTTATTTTGTAGAGTTACCATGGGTCCTGGGATTGAGTCTCGCATTGGACTCCTAGTGGGGAGCCTGCTTCTTCCTCTGCCTATGTCTCTGCCTCTCTCTCTCTCTGTGTGTCTCTAGTGAATAAATAAATAAATCTTAAAAAAGAAAAAAATCAGAGGTAATACTTGGCATATGGCAAGTATGAACTGTGTTAGTGAAATAGAAAATCTTATTTAAAAAATCTCTTGGAATACCATCCCCTTTTGAACTGAAGACTGCTTTTGTTTTTAATGACAAATTGATGTAATCAATAACAATTACGTCTTTGCTCATTTAAAAAAAGTTCTGGGATTTAAGCCCTAAAGTTACCTAAAAAATAGAAAGCAAGATTATGAATTATTTTTATTTTAAAAATCTCACCAAACTACTACCTATAAGAAAGGTTGAGGAGGGCAGCCCTGGTGGCTCAATGGTTTAGCCTGCCTTCAGCCCAGAGCGTGATCCTGAAGACCCGGGACCGAGTCCCGCGTCAGGCTCCCTGCATGGAGGCTGCTTCTCCCTCTGCCTGTTTCTCTGCCTCTCTATCTGTGTCTCTCATAAATAAATAAATAAAATCTTAAAAAAGAAAGGTTGAGGAGTGTAGGTTTCTTGCTTGACTCATCCATTTTTTAATTACTGGATAATATTTGCTGCAATCTCTGCCTGGACCAAATCTGTATTGATTTTGATTTTCAAATCAGCAGCTTGTTGATGGTGTATCCTGGGAACTGAGGTTCTAGATGGTATGCTTTTCACACGAGAAAAGCCCACCATCATAGCCTCTAGTCTTTTTAATCATGACACTTGCCTTAACTGTAGGTGTGTTTATCACCATGGAAACCTATACTTACACCTACACCACTGTCCCTAATCTGTGTTAAGTATCATTTCTCCAAAGTTTGTTCTAATGATTCATCACATTCAAGGCCTTTTGTTCCTCTAAATAGGACATCCTTTTCTTGTCTAATCTCTCCTGCTATTCACACTTGATTTTCCACATCATTTTTGCAGTTTTCAGCCACACTTGTACATGTTAATGGAATCAAATAATTATTAGAGTTGTGAAGGGCAGTCAGAACATTTCATACAGAAGGAAACCAAAGCTTGAAAATTATGTTTCCCGAAACAAATGAACAAAGGAAAAAAAGAGAGAGAGAAGCAAACCAAGAAATAGACTCTTACTTGTAGAGAACAAATCATTGGTTCCCAGAGGGGACAGGGTTAGGGAGATGGGGGAAATAGGTGGGAGGGATTAGGAGTGCACTTGTGATGAGCCCTGAGTAATATGTGGAAGTGTTGAATCACTATATTATACACCTAAAACTAATATAACACTGTATGCTAACTACACTGGAATTAAAAGTAAAAACTTAATAAAATTTAAAGTTTAATGTTTTCTTTTATGTAATAGAGTTCATTGGTGCAAGAGTCAGGATTAGAACCTGGGTCTCTTGACTTCACTCAACACTCATTTCACTACATCAGATGCTCTCTGACTGCTGACACATTCTCTTTGAGGTTGTTGCCTTTACTGAGAGTCTCTGGGAGGTGTCCCTGGCCACCCCTTGTCCCTGTGACTCAGTGACAATCACACTTGTTTCATTAATCTAGAAGCATTTGGTTTTTGCTTTAGTGAATTCTTCTTCTTTTTTTAAAAAAATATTTATCTTAGAGATACAGAGAGAGAGAATGAGAGGGGAGTGAAGGGGCAGAGGGAGAGGGAATGAGAATCTCAAGCAGACTCCAAGCTGAGGGAGCTGCTGCCAGGCTGGATCTCACAACCCTGAGACCATGACCTGAACCGAAACCCAGAGTCTAACACTTCACTGAGCCACCCAGGCGCCTGTAGTGAATTTTTCTTAATGAAATGAATATAACTTATTTCTGGTTCATTTTGTATTGACTGGTGGCATAAAATTAAACATCTCAGGTCCATGTTGAAGAAAAGAATTTTGTATCTATTAGTTTCTATGTCTCCCTACATGTTTTAAAACATTTTGTATAAAATTACCTTTTGTGGAATAAGTTTCAAGGGACTGAGATTTTTGAAATCCTTGCCAAATTCATAGGGTAGTGTGTTGGGTGGAGAAAGCACTGGACTGGCAGTTTGGAGACCTGAGTCCAAGTCCCATACTGTCGCTTAATTTCTGTGAGACTGTGGACAAAATTGGCAACATCTCTGAGCTTGACTCTTGATCTGTGTAAATGGTCATCACACTTCTTATCTTCCAGGGTTTTGTGAAGATCAAATTTTTGTTATATATCTGTTTATTTAAATTCTAAAGTGATCTATAAACATAATATATGATCACTATTCAATTAATTGTGATGCTTGTGTTTGTTTTCTTGAGTTCTATCTCCAGGCTTTAAGAGAAATGGATGTTGAAGGTGAGGGAGCAGGGAGGAGTGAGTTTAATGCCTGGAAGATGAGATTTTTTTTTAAAGATTTTTAATTTATTTATTCATGAGAGACACAGAGAAAGAGAGAGAGAGAGGCAGAGACACAGGCAGAGGGAGAAGCAGGCTCCATGCAGGGAGCCCGACATGGGACTTGATCCCCGGACTCCAGGATCAGGTCCTGGGCTGAAGGTAGCGCTAAACCGCTGAGCCACCCAGGCTTCCCCGGAAGATGAGTTTTTATATTAGAGTTAAATAAGTACTTAAAATTTGTATTTTCTCTCTCCTTGAGTTTCTAGGCCTAGAAACTGAATTGTAGCAATAGGTTAGGAAATGCTATGTTCTGATATGTCGGAGACAGGCCTATTTGTGTTGATAGAATTTCCTGTTTTTGCCTGGAAAATGGTTTCAGTGCATGTTAATTTTTATCAAGCTTGCCTTGTTTCAAGTATTCTTTACACACAGACACACACTCTCTCTCTCCCTCTCTCTCTCTCTCTCTCACTCACACACATACATATCTATCCCTCCAATATAGTCAATGCTTCCAAACACTATTAAATCCCTCTGATCCTTAGCAGAGGTTTAGGTACACCCAGGGGTTATTGTTTTCATCTTCTGCTTTATGTGGGAACTGAGGGGCCTTCTCTGAATGTGTCATAAGTCTTCTCTGTGGCTGGGTTTTGGGTATATGCCAGTGCAGATCAATGGGGATCTGACAGATGCTAAATATTCAAGAAGATGTCTAAAGTAGAACTCACTTTAAGAAAAGATGGATTGTACCATGAGCTACACTTGACTATAGAGGGACGTGGAGGCCTTGAGTATGGACTGCTCATCCATTCTGACAGTTCAGGAGTAAGTTGTAGGGAATGATTGCTCTGAGCTGAATACTGGCCTGTCTTGGGGCTCTGCTGTGAGATCCTATAGGCAGTGATGGGTTAACTCAGCAGGCTTAGAATGCCCAAACCCTGCACATTCCAAAGAAAGTTCTGGCCCTTACCCAGCTCCTGAGAGATTACCTCTAAGCTTTGGAAGATCCTGCCTGATGACAGTGCCTTTGTAGATGCCAGATAGTTTATGGAACAAAAGGATTTATGACGGGGTCCTTGGGCTACCCTGTATTAGTGTGGCCTCTGAAGGGGTTGCAAAATGAGTAACTAAGGTGTGTCGCATGGGTGACACATGGGTCCCTCTTGGCAACATGATTGACACCCTCCCCCCCCCTAAAAACCCTGGACACCAAGGTTTTGTGAGATTCCTTTGTTGCAGGTCATTTCTGGGAGAAGTAAGTCTCAGTTTGTATGATTTGACTGTGTCTGGTCTCTTCTATACCTGGCCCTCTGTGTCTTTTACTTTTGTGGATTTTAATCTGTATCTGTTCACAATAATAAACCATAAGCATGAATATAATAGCTTTTCTGAGTTCTGTGAGTCCTTCTGGGGAATCATTGAACCTGAGGATGGCCCTGGGGCCCCCCAATCTACACAGAGCAGAGCTCAGGGAAGAGAGGAAGGGATGCTGCCTTTTTTATTTTCCAATACAGCTTCCAAGTCCTTGTAGCATCTTAAGACTTGAGATTAGCCACAGCCTAATGCAGAGCATAAAATTATGGTGGAAAAGGTCTGTATGGAGTTATATAGGTAGGGGGTAAAGATTTGGAAAAATTAGTGTTTAAATGTTAAGTAGATCTCTCTGATACCTATATACTTTTTTATGCTTCAAGGTTACTAAATCTTCTAGATCATTAAAAATGTATAGCTACATTCTCTCAGTACTGTGTATAAATATACCCCTTTTTATATCAAGCAGCGAGAGGGCCCTCATGAACCAAGGCAGTGATGTTCTTTTTCCCTTTCTGGAAAGCTTTCAGCAACTTCCTGCCTTACACACTAGTTTAAGCATGTTACCACCATGCCAGGTTGTACCTCCCACCTGAGTAGGAACATCTTGGCCACGCTGGGCACCATGTTCCTGCAGGCATGAGCATCACAAAGGACAGGATTGGGATCTGTGCTCTGTGTTTTCTTTGTAGATTTGCCATTTGGCAGCACACTTATTGGAATTAGGTCATTTTCCTCCTGAATGCTTTTGTTTTAGTTGGCTGATTTATTAAATTCTTGCCTGAACCTTCTTGAAAAGTAGGGAGAATTATCATTCATCTTTAAAAGGATTGATAATATTATTTGTCTCATTCTGAGTACCATGGATGACTCTGAATGCCCTTGGGGACTCAGTAGCCTTTGGGAGAAATTTGGACTTGATTATCTCTACGTTTTCCGATGTCTTTAAAGTTCTCTGATATCATGAACTTAATTATTACAATTTTATTTTTTCATCGTGCTAGCTACATTTTTTGAGGGCTGAAGAGGAACCAAACACTTTTCAAACTACATCAATAGAATATTTACTGTTCATAACAACCTCCTGATGGAATTATCATTATTATCCCCATTTGACAGGTAAGGAAATGGAGGGATAGGGCAGTTAGATAGCTTTGTCAAAAACAGACTGCTGGAAATAGGTATAAATTATTTTGAATTCAGGCAGCTCAGAGTCTGACCCTTTAACTGTGTGTTGATGCTGCCTTCTCTAACAAGTAAGTTAGAAGTTATATTTTTCTTTAGTTTGATATGTTAGTCGGATTTGTTAATGAGATGAATAGGAAGAGAAGGTCCAAGCCATGCTGCTCTGACCTGCCAGCTGGGGCCAGGACCACAGTTCCAGTCTGAGTTGTCACAGAGCTCTTGGTCTGGTCATTTTTTTTGTGCCCTGGAAACTGACCTCCTGGAATAGTAGAATATGGTTTTATATCATACAACAGACCATTCCTGAGCCTATAAATGGCTCCTTAAGGCTTTTCTATGGATGTGGACAAGAAAACAAAGAAACAACTATGATGGGCATTAAGGGCACGTGATATAATGAGCAACTGGGTGTTATACGAGACTGATGAGTCACTGACCCCTACCTCTGAAACCAATAATACATTATACATTAAGAGAATTTAAATTAAAAAAACAAAGGAAAAGGGATAAAACCAGATGTGATATATACTTGTTTATTTTAAAGATTTTTATTTATTTATGCATGAGAGACACAGAGAGAGGCAGAGACATAGGCAGAAGGAGAAGCAGACTCCCTGCAGGGAGCCCGATGTGGGACTTGATCTCAGGACCCCAGGATCACAACTTGAGCCAAAGGCAGATGTTCAACCACTGAGCCACCCAGGTGCCCAACCCGGTGTGATATTTAAAATATTTAGCATCTGATCACTGATGGATCAGAACGAGCACTGGCAGCTGGCAAGTCTGGAGTGGGGTCCTAGAGGCTTCTGCTGTGCATCACATATTTAGTGACTGGGTGGTGGGGAGGGACTCATAGAGAGAGGCTTGGGGCCATAGTTGAGGGCAATTAGGAGCTCTCTGGGCAGAGGTACTTAATAGTCCTGTGAAATATTTTGGCATTTTAATGACACGCACCAGCACTGCTATACTCCTTCCTTGTAAATTTGTACAAAATAGAAAAGGTACCTCTCTTGGATGCTCAGCTTGGGGAGTGGAGTGTGGGCTGGACACCCCAGTGTAGGGCAGAACTTGCCGAAGCCCTACTGGCAACCTTTTGTAATAGCAGTCTCAACTGAGGGGGGTGGGGGGGAGTGCCTATTAGAATTCTGTGGGACTGGCATGTTGTTTTCATGTTTATCCCAAAGGGGACATACATTGAACAGAGTTGAGGATCACTGTTTTGTTACACCGGGCAATCATCGTTCTGTGCAGTTTGGCGATGTTACTATAGAATGGTTTCTTGTTACAATACAGATTATGGGTGAATTTTTTGCCTAAATTATTTCAGGAAAACTATTATACAAGCCCCATCCCTCAAATTGATGATCTGACTCTCTGGCACCCATTTTAATCAGTGCCTTTTGGATATTTACTACCCTAAGTGTGGTACAAGGTAAAATGATCGAAATTTATTTTGGCACTTAACAATATCAATGACTAATTATTTAAATTTCTTTTAGGCCTTACATACAATTTCGAATTGTTTTGTTCCAGGCCTGAGACATTATTCATTCATTCGGCTCAGAGTTTGGTCCTGTGCTAGATGCTAAAGATTCAGGGAGGATACAAATAGCCCCTGCTCTCAAGACCTTCCTTGCAGTCAGACAAATCATGAGTTGGTTGGTAGATAGGCAATTATCCTCACATAGAGTGAGGATATGGACCTAAGTGCCACAGGAGGGGTGTTTTAGGAAGGGCTTCCTCCTGAAGGATGGGTAGGAGTCTTCACAGCCAGGCCACACCTCTACCATTTCTCATGTAACTTACTCCATTCTTCACAGAGCAACCAGACTAATTTTCCAGAATCATGGCACTCTCTGGTCTGATCCTCCCATGGTTTCCCACTGATTTCTGAAAAAGGTCCAGCTTCTTCCACAGCCTCATTTTAACCTCCTTCCTCTTTGCTCACTCTGCTCTGCTCACTCTGCTCTGCTCATGCTTCTGTTTCTAGAACATGCCAACCTTTTTCCTGATAAGGTCTTTGCACTAACTGCCTACAGAGCTTCTCATGACCGGCTTCTTCTCATCCTTTTGGAATGAGGGTCAAACGTTCCCCTTGAGGGGGACATCTCCAGTGACCACCCCATGTAAAAGAGCCATCCTGCCCCTGTGTTAATCATGCTTTTTATGTTCTATATTTTATGATGTTTTGGCATCTTAAACAGCTTGCTGCCTAGGGCTAGCCTAGATAGCAAAGTACTTGGCCAGGATAATGCTTTCATATGCAAACCAAACCATCTTGCAACTATACCCTCAACTATCTCCTTATCCCTTTAATATAAATTTTTTTTTCACTGAAGCTAATTGACTCTCTGTGTCCAATGCAGACAACTAGTACTTCATCTTGAATGGGAGCTTAGCTCTGGTGAGACATTCTAGGCCCCTCACCCTGGAGGACATCGGGGTGGAGGGCCTTGGTCCTTCCAGTGGACATATTATGCCCCCTTTTTTCAGGGGGTCGAGTCCCCTTTTTCAGGCAAAAGTTGTCACTCTACAAAAACTCACCACTGGAACACTTTTGTATGGTGATGAGTGTTCTGAAGGAGATAAGACAACGTGATATATTAGGGACTTTTGCTGGAATGGTCAGAAATAGCTCTTCTAATAGGAATGATAAAAAGGAACCAGCTGTAGGGAAATCCGGGGAAAGTGCATTTCAGGCAGAGGGAACAGTTAACCCAAAGGCTCTGAGGCAGGATGAACTTGCATTTAAGGAATAAAAGAAAAGGCAGTATGCTTAGAACTGAGGGTGAGGTTCGTAGTACAAGATACGAGTAGAGGGATAAGCCGGGCCAGGTC